>NW_028081579.1:1955261-2576748 GCF_014824575.4 Sturnira hondurensis
CAAACAAAAGAACTAAGGAAACAAGTAGAACAGGAACAGATTCACAGAAATAGAGATCAGATGGAGGTTTATCCATGGATATCTGTAGAGGGAAGAGTTGGGGAAACGGTACAGGGAATAAGAAGCATAAATGGTAGGTACAAAATAGACAGGGGGAGGTTAAGAATAGTGTGGGAAATGGAGAAGCCAAAGAACTTATCTGTATAACCCATGGACATGAACTAAGGTGGAGGAATGATGGTGGGAGGGGCCATACAGGGCAGAGGATGATGAAGGAAAGAAAAAATGGGACAATTATAACAGCATAATTAATAAAATATATTTCATAAAGGATTTCACTTTTAAAGGCCTAAAATTGATAACATACAAGAAAAAATGTGCATAGGAAAGTGTTAGGAGAAGAAATATGAGTGGCTAATAAACATACAAAAAGGTGTTTAACCTTTGCTCAAATTGAGAAATGTGAATTAAGACCACAATAAGACATCAGTTTTTATCCACCAAATTGATAAGGATACAGTCTGGCAACACCAATTACTGTAGAGCCCCAACTTCCAACCATTTGCGCCTCACAGCACACATAAACTGATTCCTAAAATTTTGAGGCACACCAAAAAATATGCTTTTTGTCAAAACAAAAAAATACATGGGTATAATTCACACTGGGTAACTATTGTTGTGTTAGCTGTTATCATTTTTTAATTTGGCAATCTAAGGGAAAAGAGGCCAGTGCCCCTGACTAAACAGTCAGGTATTGCACGTTGTAAAAATCCTTGGGCACGCCGGTTGAAAATCGCTGTTGCCCAGGATGCACACCAGCAGGAACACTCCAAATGCAGGTGGGGGAGTCCACCTACACGGCCCTGTGGAACAATGTATCGCTTTCTTGAAAGTTAAGCACTCACATTCTGTACATACCATTTCACTCCTAAGAAATTCTGGGAAATCCTGGAAAACTATTCCACATGTTAACAGGAGACATGAAAAAGAATATTTATAGTGGCCCTACTCTTAAGAGAAAAAGAAAGCTTTTGTTTTTGTTTTTCAAATGCATTCATAATTATTTTTCAAAGAATCTTTTTATTATAATCTTTTCAAGCATCACTTCTTACTAAATTAAATAGGATTTTTAAAGAAGAATATATATTTTTAAAAAAGAATGCCAAATTCTTAAAGGATCAAGTAGGGAGAAAAATACAAAACAAAAAGAAAATCCTTGTGCTTCTAATACCCACCACAGTTGCATTTCCAAGTCTTATATCTTCCATTATTTCCTAACTTAATGTGCAGTTTTAACCCTTAGGAACCTCAGTTTTTTTAAAAAACAGAAACAAAACAAAAAATCCAAACCAAAGACAGAGTTCCAAAACAAACAAACAAACAAAAAACATAAGAGAGGCTTAAAACTAGTCTCGGAATATTGTCTCCCACCAACTGGCCACACTACCTGGCCACAAAGACAGCCTTTCCCAGGTCTTCACCGGCACAAAGCTCCAACGGCACAGACATCCCCTCGCCTCAGCTGGCTCTAACCAGCGCCAGACAACCTTCCCTAGGTCCAAATGGCATGAAACCCCAAATGGCAGAGATATCTCCTCACCTTTGCCAGATTCTACCTGGCACTATTGGTACAAAACCTTAATGGTAGAGGCATTCTCTTGCCTACCATTGTGTCCACTGTTCCCCTGGCAAAGACATGACCTCTCACCAGTCAGTCTCATGCCAGAGACATGCTCTCTTGCGCCAGCTGGCTCTAACCAGAACCAGATGACCTTTCTTAGGTCCAAATGGCACAAAGGCCCAAACAGCAGAGACATGTTCTCATGCAAATCAGGACCTCAAATGACCTTTATGAGGTCCAAATGGCATGAAGCTCCTAATGACAGAGACAGAGGATCCCAGGTGTAAATGAAACAGCTAAGTTCCCCGAGTCCCCAAAAGATCAGAAAGCAAAAAAACAAAACAAAACCTAAAGCAAAGAATAACTGGACCCAGTACTGAGGTTTCTCTCCTTTAAAAAAAAAATCTTCTATCCCCTTCTATGGCCTCTACAACATTCACAAACCTTTTTATTTTTTCAGCTTTCTACATACTTTACAGCCTTCCACATACCTTCTGCAATCTTCATAGATCTTATTACTCAGAAGTAACCATAAGTCACCTTCAGACCTTGTCCTTTTTAATGATGAAATGGACCGCACTCAAACGCAGTATCTGGCAGCTCAAAGTCCCTGAATCTCCAAACATATAAATAAAGTGAAGGTACATTGTCACTTTGCATTGGGGCCCACTGTCTTCTTCCAAAATAGAAATTTCCAGTCTTCCAGAGTGCAGGTCTAACTTTCCTTTTCAGCCTCAACCACAGCAGCAGAGTTCACATTCTCCTGAGACGGTGCCCATTTTATTCGAGTGTGGTGGATCCAAGGCTTAATTTCTGTGAGCTTTGGAGAAGACTGCATTGTCTGTAGGACATCATAGGTACCAGCTCATTGCTTGGCTAACTGCTGTTTAGGTCCTCGAGTCTTCCAAGTCTTTAGTGAGGCTTGGTCCCCCAGCTGGAATGGGTGTAAGGGCTCATCAGATGGGTAGGTGGACTTGCAATGAACAAACTTGTGTAGAATGGTTACTGTTTGCCCTAAATGTTGTACATATTGCTCAATTTATGGCTCATGCTCCAAATCTAGGAGTGGTGCTCCCAGAACCAAGATTTGTAAGGGTCTCTCATAAGCTATTTCAAAAATGCTTAACTTAAGCCCACTTCTGAGTGCTACCCTAATCTGGAGTAAAGCAATGGGCAGTGCCTGGTCCCATTTCAAATGTGTTTCCTGGCATATTTTTCCCAGGGTCTTTATTGTATGGATCATTTTCTCAGTCTTTCCTATAGATTGAGGTCTCCAAGATGTGTATAGTTTCCACCTTATTTGCAGTGCCTGTCCAACCTTCTGGGAGGTATCTGAAGTGAACAATGGTCCACTGTCATCCTGAATACTGTGAGGAAGTCCAAATGTAGGAATTATTTCTATAAGAAGTTTCACTACCTCAATCACCTTTTCAGTTCTACTGGGTATGCTTCTACCTGTCTGGGGAAAGCAACCACACAAACTAATAAAAATTTGAAATTCCCTCTGGTTTTAGGCATTTGTGTAAACTCTACCTGCCAGTCCTCAAATGGGCATAACTCTTTATATTGCATTCCTTTTTTCACTGGGGTGCATTCTATCTTAGGATTGTTTTTGGCTTGGGTAATCCTTTGAACAGTTCTTTACAAATGGGGTCCCTTCATATGTGATCTAACGAGGTTCATCAAATCATCCCTTCCATAAAAGGTCCCTTAATGTAGGCGTTTGAGGATGTGATACACTAGAGCCTTGGGAAGAAAGAACCTACCATGGGTGTTGATATTCCATATGGAATTGGGATCAGTGTTAGTGAATCCCCATTTGTGGAGCCATTTCTCATCTCATTCCGTGTAATGAGGTTTACATTTTGACAAGTCTAAACAGGGGATCAAAACCCCTAAGCATGGCAGCCCTCTGGCTGCTTGTCAGGCTGCTCTATCAGCAGTTTGGTTTCCCTGGGAACTATCCCTTTGGTGTCCTGGGCAGTGCATTATGGCAACCTGGTCTGATAGGTTCACTGCCTCTAGCAATTATATAATCTCTTCTTCATGTTTAACATCCTTGCCCCCAAGGGTTGAGAGTCCTATATTCTTCCATGTTGCTCTATGGACATGAACTACTATGAAGGCATATTTGGGGTCCTGATGTCAACTTTCTCTGGGACAGTACTAAGACTTTTACGTGGGTTATCAACTCAGCCTTTTGTGATGAGGTTCCCAGCACAAGGGCTTGGGCTTCTATTACCTCGTCTACAGTGACTACTACATACCCGGCTCATCATTGGCCATTATCCTGTTTATGTACAGCTCCCAGTCTGATGTTGCCAACAGTTGGTCCAGGAGATCCAGCCTGCTAGAATAAACTCAGTGAATAATTTTCATGCAGTCATGCTGGAGGTCTGAGTTTCCTTCCCTCCATCTGCTCTGTCTAGAAACAGAGTGGCCTGACTCAAAGTTGTTGTGGTCTACAAGCTAACATTTGGTTTATCCAGCAGAATGGCCTGGTGTTTTCCCATGCACCCTGCCATCAGCCAATACCCTGCTTTCTGTTCCAGTAGAGTTAGAATCTGCTGTGGTACCAATACCATAGTAGCCTGTCCCAAAGTGAAGTTCTCAATTTTCTGTAAGATGTCACAGGGAGCTGCCACTGCTTGAAGACAAGGTGGCCATTCCTTTGCTGCCTGATCCAGCTTCTTTGAGAGATAGGCTATGAGTCTGGGAATGTTTCCAAGAGTCTGGGTTAGTAAGTCCAGTCTAACCCCTGCATTTCACAAATGTACAATTTGAAAGGCTTTTGTCAATTGGGCAATCAGCACAGGAGCCGATAGCAGCTTTTCCTTCAAAGCATCAAATGCTACCTTACAATCAATCCCTTGTCCATTCTAAAGGTTCAAAGTTCAGTCTTTTCAATGAATCATACAGTGGTTTTGCCATAAGTCCAAAGTTTGGAATCCAAATTTGGCAGAGCCCTGTCATCCCTAATAACCCATGAATCTGTCTTTGGTTTTCTGGGATCTTTAGTGTAGCAATGGTTTGCTTTCTATACGCCATCAAGCTCCTAGTGCCCTGCTTCAGTTGAAGTCCCAGGTATGACACCTCCTGTTTGCAAAGCAGGGGCTTGTGAGGAAATAAATACCTTATATCCATCCCCTTTTTACCAAGTGATTTAGGATGGTGTTGGTGTTGAGCAAGCAGTCCTCATAGGTGCTGCTAGTTATCAATATGTCATCTACATACTGTAGAAGAACTCCTGATCTCACCTGAATATTTCTTAAGTCCTTGGCTAACACTTCACCAAATATAGCTGGGCAGTTCTTAAATCCTTGAGGTAGCACAGTCCCGCAGTATTGTAGTGTGGCTTTTGTTTCTGCTCCCTGCCTTTCAAAGGTGAACAGTAGTTGAGCCTGTTCATCTGTTGAGATGCAGAAAAAGGCATCCTTCAAATCCAGGAGTTAGAACCATTTGCTATCCTCAGGCACTATGGTTAACAGAGTATAGGGATTAGGCACCATAGGGTGAATGCCCTGTACAATGTCATTTATGGCTCTAAGATCCCATAAAAATTGATATTGGTTAGAGTGAGTTTTTTTGACTGGAAGAAGGGTAGTGTTATAGAGAGACTGGGTGTTGCCAACCTTCAAGTCCAGTTAGGTCCATTGTTGGGAACTGCTCTGCCTGGTTTCAGGAGTTGTAACTGCCTGCCATGGGTAAGGCTGAGTGAGCGACCTTCGACTGTGAGCCACTAAGGAGACAAAGCTTATCTCCCTGGTAGGAGCGCTGCTTCTGCTTCATCCATCTCTAGCTCCCAATGAATGGTGACTTAGTCAATGACTCGTATGACCCCTCAGAGGGGGGACAACCTAAGCCAGACATGATCACTTGGGAGGCCCTCAAAAAGGACTCGGGGGGGCTGCAGCAAAGAGGGGGTGATGGACTCTTGCCCCCAGCTATTCTGAAATAGCCTGAGTCCCCATTTCTGTCTGGGAGAAGCACTTTCTGGCTCTAATCCACTTAAGCCTAAAAACCTATGACTGGGAAGGTGGTGCAGCCCTTTGCCAGCTGGAGTGGGTTCGGGGGTGATTGGACATAAGAAAGAGTTCCTACAGTCCTGTGAAGCCTGATTTGCTAAGAGTGCTTTCACTCATATGATAAGGGTCTGAGCAGGAAATGAGTATATCTCCCAAAGTTTTTGTAGTCCCCTTACCTGACAGACACTGACTCACATTAAGCCCTCAGATTTCTTTGAAATGTTATCTATTGTTTGATCCTTGCTGCCTGACATTGATTGATGAGCTTTACCTGTATTCCTGTGTGTTCCAAACCTAATAAAGGTTGTTGAAGAAGAGGTTCTTGGTCTTTCTCCTCTGAGAGATTGTCTACCTTTCCTCCTGAATCAGATCATGTCTTGGTAGTTTCATTTTCATCCATAGCAGACGGTGGGAGGTGGGGGGGCTTGCTGGCAAAGTTGGCCCCACAAATACTTTTAAGTAACCAAGAGAAGAATTAGCTAACCTATGAGATGCATAGTTCAAAGCACTGGTGATCAGGATGCTCACAGAACTGGTTGATTTTGTTCACAAATTAGATGAAAAAATGAAGGCTATGCTAAGTGAAATAAAGGAAAATACACAGGGAAGTTAAATGAAATGTTAAAGGGACTTATGTAAGAAAAAGAAGATAAAAAATATGAATAGTGAAAGAACAGCAAACTCAGTTATTAACAACCACACCTAAAACAAAAGCAAACTAGGAGGACAGCTAGATCAGGAGTGGAATAGTGGTGGGAAGAAAACTGAAACTCACATCAATTGAGTGGACCAGAAGGAAAAAAGAAACAGCCAAACAGAAAAGAATAAAGAAACAAGAATTCAAAAAAAGTGAGAAGAGACTTAGGAACCTCCAGGACATCTTTGAACATCACAACATCCAAATTATAGGGGTACCAGAAGGGGAAGAGGAAGGGCAACAACTGGAAAACTTATTTGAATACATAATAAAGGAGAACTTCCCCAATCTGGCAAAGGAAATCCAGGAAGTCCAGGAAGCTCAGAGAGTCCCAAAGAAGATGGATTCAAGGAGGAACACACCAAGGCACATCGTAATTACATTAACCAAGATTAACATGGAGAGAATTCTAGAAGCAGCAAGAGATAAGGGGACAGTCACCTACAAAGCAGTTCCCATCAGACTGTCAGCTGATTTCTCAAAAGAGACCTTCCAGGCAAGAAGGGGCTGGAAAGAAATATTCCAAGTCATGAAAGGCAAGGACCTACATCCAAGATTGCTCTATCTAGCAAAGCTATCATTTAGAATGGAAGGGCAGATAAAGTGCTTCTCAGATAAGGTCAAGTTCAAGGAGTTCATCATCACCAAGCCCTTATTATATGAAATGTTAAAGGGACTTATGTAAGAAAAAGAAGATAAAAAATATGAACAGTGAAAGAACAGCAAACTCACAGTTATTAACAACCACACCTAAAACAAAAGCAAACTAAGAGGACAGCTAGATCAGGAGTGGAGCCACAGAAATGGAGATCACATGGAGGGTTAGCAACAGGGGAGTGGGAGGAGGAGAAGGGAGAAGAAGATACAGAGAATAAGTAGCGTAGATGGTAGGTAGAAAATAGACAGGGGGAGGGAAAGAATAGTGTGGGAAATGTAGAAGCTAAAGAACTTAAGACACGTGGACATGAAATAAAGGGGGGATGTGGGTGGGAGGGGTGTGCAGGGTGGAGGGGAATGAAGGGGTGTAAATGGAACAACTGCAATGGCATAATCAATAAAATATATTAAAAAATAAAAATAAAAAATAAAGTGTAGTTTCTGGCATAATTAAAGGGGTTAAACAACTTACCTTCACAAAATAAAGATAACGTATAGATGCCTATGGTGAAAGCCACATTCAGCTTATAAACTATAACCTGACCATTCTAGATTTTCGGATTTGTTGAAAAAGACTCTGTACTCACCAAAGTTCCCAGCCAACTAACAATTCAATTAGCATTAATAAATCATAATATCAACTATCTTTTGTCCAAAGAGTTATGCTAGAAAATATCCCTTTAAGGATTCTTTTTTATTGTTTCATAAGACAAATATTATATTACTTGAACAATTAATTCTCTTAAAGATCAGTGAATAAAAAGGAGAATTAATAACAAAAGAGACAGTAAAATTAACTTTAATAAGCTATTAGTATTACCCAAGCATTTATTATAAAGTAACAAATAATGGGTGACCAAATTTAGATTTAATGTTATTGCTTCATGAACAAGTTAATTCTTCAATATAATTACTATAACTAAAAGGAAAAAACTGTTGATTAATTGAAGTTATTTAAACATCATGAACAGTCATAAGAAAAGGTGAAACAAAATGTCAAGATGAGCAATCAATAATCAAGTTCACAAAATAACCAGATCAAATGGTAACCTAACAAAGTACAACCATTATAAAAGGGGATGAGAGGTAATAGACAAATGTGCTATTAGGGCCTTTAGAGTATATTTATATTTTATCCTGCAATATCATTGTAAATTGTGATTCACCCTATTACTTCCCCAAAGTCTTTGCAGGAAACTCTGAAATGTACAAGTGCAGCTGACCTCTAGATTTCCTCAGGCAGTTTATTGTTTGCAACTGAAACTGTTACACTATCCAGGAACACCTGCAATCTAAAAGCTACTTTTGATGCTGAGCATTTTTCACATGTCCCTGGGCCCTTTGCATGTCCTCCTCAGAGAAGTGTTTGTTCAAGTCCTTTGCCCATTTTTTAATTGAGTTGTTTGTCTTCCTGGACTGGAGTCATGTGAGTTCTTTATATACTTTAGAGATCAAATCCTTTCCAGAGGTACCATTGGTAAATATGTTTTCCCATATAGTTGGTTCTCTTTTCATTTTAATGTTGTTTTCTTTAGCTGTGCAGAAGCTTTTTATTTTGATGAGATCCCATTTGTTTATTCTTTTCTTTATGTCCCTTGTTCTAGGGGACATATCTGTGAAAATATTACTGCATGAAATATCTGAGATTTTCCCACCTATGTTCTCCTCTAGGACTTTGATGGTGCCACAACTTATATTTAAGTCTGCTCCACACCTTGAATTTATTTTTGTGTATGGTACAAGGTGGTGATCAGGTTTCATTTTTTGCATGTAGCTATCCAGACCCCCCAGCACCATTTGCTGAAGAGGCTATTTTTACTCCATTTTATGCTTCTGCCCCCTTTGTTGAATATTAATTGACTGTAGAGACTTGGGTTTATTTTTGGGCTCTATGTTCTGTTCCATTGATCTATATATTTGTTCTTATGCCAGTATCAGACTGTTTTGATTACGGCCTCATAACACAGCATCACTAGCCATCAGAGAAATGCAAATTAAAACCACAATGAGATTCCTCTTCACACCAGTCAGAGTGGCTATCATAAACAAATCAACTAACGAGTGTTGGAGAGGATGTGGAGGAAAAGGAGCCCTAGTACACTGTTGATGGGGATGCTGAGTGCTTCAGCCACTGTGGAAAACAGTATGGAATTTCCTCAGAAAACTAAAAATGGAACTGCCTTTCAACCTGGCAATTCCACTGCTGGGATTATACCCTAAGAATCCTGAAACACCAGCCCAAAAGAACCTATGCACCCCAATGTTCATAGCAGCATGATTTACAATAGCCAAGTGTTGGAAGCAACCTACATGCCCATCAGTAAATGAATCGATCAAAATACTATGGTACATTTACATGATGGAATACTACCAGCAGGAAGAAAGAAGGAACCCCTACCCTTTGTGACAGCATGAATGGAACTGGAGAGCATTATGCTGAGTGAAATAAGCCAGGTCATGAAAGACAAATACCGTATGATCTCACCTATAAGTGGAAGCCAATCAAGAAAACAAACAAGCAAGCAAAATATAACCAGAGACAGTGAAATTAAGAACAAACTGACAGAAACCAGGGGGGAGGTGGGAGGGGACAATGGGATGAAAAGGGGGAAGGGTTTTCAGGAACATGTATAAAGGACATATGGACAAAACCAAAGGGGGGTAGGATTGAGGGTGGGAGGTGGGGATGACTGTAGTGGGAGTGGTGGAGATAAGATGGAAACAACTGTACTTGAACAATAATTAAAAAGAGAGGTAAAAAAACAATAAAAGCTATCTTGAAGGAACCAGTAGAGAAAGATATACTCACTAAAAAGCAATAAATGACTTGAATGACTCACTCTTAAAATTATTCATATGTGTCATAGGCTGTTACTGAGCAGAAGAAGTCTACAATATTCTGTTAAAATCAACATGTGATAAACTTGAAGAAATTATTAATATTTATAGAAAAGATAGTAGGGAAATATATGGAATTTTCTGGCCTGGTGAAGCATCCAATACAAGAACAAATTGTGTGCTTATGATAGGTTTTGAAAATTTATCTTAAAGCTACCTTTTGTTATATATCACCATCATCATCAATGTTATCATCATCATTTTATACTGTTATGTTTAATTACTGTCATGGAAACTAATGTTGATCTTACAATTCATCTGTAATGCGGCAATTCCAATAAGGTCTCAATAATAGTCTTAATAAATTGTCTTGGTAGACCTCTATTCACATACAGGGTTTATGTTCACTGTAATGTCATTAGCAGGGTCCAAGAATATCAGCAAGACAAATAAGAGCTACAGGATTTAGTGAGTGATTCCAGGAGCAACCACAGGTCAGCTGAAGCACAGACTGGTGACTCTGCTCCAACTCCACGTTTTTGAAGAAGCCTTCCCTAATCACCAACCTAAAATAGCCCTTTCATAGTCACTGTGTCACTGCTTACCATGTTTTTTCACAGCATTCATCAGCACCCAATACTGTTAGCATGTTGATTCATTTGTTTTTCATCTCTCCCCACTTTTAGAATGTAAGCTCCGTGAGGACTGAGGTGTTATTTGATTTTTTCATAGTCCTACAAGGCGAAACAGTGCCTAAAACACTAGTGACTTTCGATAAACACTTGTTAAATGACCGAAACCCAGGGAAAGTAGAATGTCTGTCACTGGGTGAAAAACTTAACTCTTGAAATCCCTCTGTCTTGAAAACATTCAGGGTACTCAACACCAATTACTCAGAAAATACTAAAAGCATGTGAAAAATAAATTTCTCTGAACCCAGTTTTCTCACTGTGAAAGTACAAATCACAGAGTCCAAAAACTTACAAAGCTTTCTTATGAAAAATAGGTATACTGTGTCCAGATTTTTTAGAGTCTCCCTCTTCTGTTGAGCAGGTTATGAGAAGAGCACGGGCACAGATGTGGCATCAGATGCACACAGTAGAAATGTTCACAAAGAATATCCTGAGCAATTGGAATGCAGTTATGGTCCATTGCTCTCAGGAGTGAATTAAAAGGCAAATTTAGAGATATTCTGGGGATAATTAACACCAGAGAAGTTGAACTGAATATAGTAAAGAAATATAATACATGAGATATTTTAATATGTTTACACAATTTTCGGCATTTATGATTGACTTGGGGTTGTTTATTTTGGCAACGGAAAGGATTTCAGTGCTGTAGCGGTGACGTTAGTAAGCCACAGGAAGCTGTTACTCCTTCACTTAGTCAGGGTTTTCAGTGAGTTCACACAATGGATGGGGGACCAGCGATTTTCAGAAATTCATCTCAGGAGATCCAGAACTGTTGGGAGGACCCACTGAGAAGAATTCCTGATCCGACAGTCTGTGTGGGCGGGAAAGAAAAGACAGGTACTCAAAGCAGGCATCCTGCCCGAGGCTTAGATTATCAGGTAGCAACTGTGGCAAAACCAGTGAGATTCTTTGTTGAAAGACTAATGTGTGTGGAAGCAATTTGAGTTAATAAGTGGAACTATTATACTTTCTTTCTGCGAAGCTAATGGTACTGTTTTTGTTTTTCTGTTCTTTTAGGCACTCAGAAAGCACTGGCTGTTGAAAACTTGGTCATAATCCTATTCTTTTAACTTTTATTCATAAGAACATATCACAAGTAATATGTTATTTAGAAAAAAACTGTGATAGACCATTTTTGAGGTATAGATGATGGCAGTTCTCTAAGATAAGGAAAATGTTCTCAGAAGCATTCAAATATCCTTAATGGCACAATTACAGGACTCTGACATGATGACCCATTTTGAAATTTGATGAAAATGGCAAGTTAGTGTAGGAGATGTAAATTTCTCTTCTATCAGCATTACTCTGGTTCTGCTCATTAATCTTTTTTAGCCTTTTACTTCTAAAGCACTGGTATGTTCATCTTCTCTTAGTTCCACTTAATTTATCAGCAGTTTGCCCTTTTGTTTTATGCCAGAAATACTGATTTCCCCTCTTTACCCCATTTGCTCCGCTATCTTATTCAGTGTCAACAAAACAGCCTTGTCTATAACAGAGGTAAGTAACCCAAATCGGTGTTAGATATGCAAAGGGCAGTTTCTGATTCAGATCCCAACACTTACTTCTACCATTTTTCACTGTTGTTTCATTACAGTGGTCCCCATTCCCACTCACCCACACCCCATTGCACTCCCCTGCCCTGTAGGAGACCGTTCTGTGTGGTGCGGGCCTAGCTCCCACTCGGAGATGCACAGGACCCACGCCCACCAATAGGTTCTCCCTTAGGGGATCAGGCCTGCACTGTGCCTGGACTGCTGTGAGGCTTCCTTTTGCTAAAAACTCCTTCATCCTGAATAAAGTGCTTATTGTAACTTCCTAAAATCCATGCTAAATCTTCTTAGGACCAGTGTAACCGGTCCAACCACTTTTCCCTTTTCATTTGCAAATATCCCTCTTCTGTGACGTGATTACTGGCATCCTCTCCTTCATATTCTATAAAAGGTAACCACCTAATTCAAACCTGTGCATAGTTAATGAGGACCTTCTGGCATCGTGCCCAGAAAGTCAATAAAAGCTCACTGAAGCAAGGGCCGAAGCAAGGGCCAAGGCTTTTGCTCCCCTTAAGAGAAAAAGCCATGCTGTCCCTTTCCTCCACTGGGTCTGTAGTCTGTGTGAATGTCTCATTTCATCCATAATGACTGCAGGCCAGTGTCTGTATCACTGACCCATTTACTCCCTCAACCCCGGCTCCCACAGTCAATCCTTACCCCGTTGTCCTTGTCCTTGGGTCCTTTATACATGTTTCTCGACTTGACCCTTTCCCTGCTTTCCCTGTTATTCTCCTCCACCTTTCCCTCTGGTCATTGTCAGTTTGTTCTTTATTTCCATGTCTCTGGTTCTATTTTGCCAGTTTACTTGTTTTGTTGATTAGGTTCCATGGTATTTGTCTTTCACTGCTTGGCTTGTTTCACTTAGCATTGTCAGGATGGGCGGGGTAGGATAAAACAGCGGCCTGACTACAATCCAAATGGCGCCCAAACTACAATCTGGAAAAGACGGCTGACACCAAACCAGATTGCCAAAAGGGTAGGCTTTGCCAAAATGGATCTCTGCATAGCAACCTGGGTCCAAGGAAAAAACCACCAATGATGTATTGCCACTTTGTTCAGAGGGGAGCAATCCCCAGCTCCCACAGGGAGCCAACAAAAATAAAACCCTGCCATTTTTCCTTATTCACACAGTGACTTCCCCAGCCCCACTCTGTGGGCTGGAGAGCCTCCCCAGGGTGCACAAACCCCAGTAAAGCTCTACACCGCCTAACTTTGTGGCTGGTTGGCATTTCTTCCTCAGCGTAGCCTAACAAAACCTTTCAAGCATAATGCTCTCCAGATCTATCCATGTTATCTTGAAGGGTAGGAGCTCCTTCTTTCTTTCTGCTGCCTAGTATTTCATTGTTATTGATCTACTCGTTTTCTGATGGGCACTTAAGTTGTTTCCAAATCTTGGCTATTGTAAACAATGCAGCTGTGAACATTGAGGTGCATAAATTCTTTTGAATTGGTATTTCAGGATTCTTAGGGTATAATCCCAGCAGTGTAATAATTGGGTAAAAAGGCAGTTTCATTTTTAGTTTTCTGAGGAAATTCCATACAGTTTTTCACAGTGGCTGCACCAGTCTGCATTCCCACCAACAGTGCACTACGGTTCCCTTTTCTCCACAACCTCTCCAGTAACATCCTTTTTATGATAACATTCCTTATCTCATGTAAAAATAAGCACTATGTTTACTGTTAAATGGGAAATAAAAAAATCATGCTGTGGTATAGCAATACTATGACAAGGCATTAATATAAAGACATTATTCTTAGAGTTTTAACTAGAAGGCACTAATGGTTGCCCATTTTCATACCCAAAGCCTGAGGAACACTTTGCATACTTAAAGAACATAGTAATGAAATTCTTGACTTGATTTTTCTCCTTGCCTAATTTTTCAGCACATTCTGATTTTAGCATATTTTGTTTTCATTATAGGAGAGTTATTTTAGTCCAGTACTTTATTTGCCTTCAATTTTTTCCTCCCTTTTCATTTTCCTGATTAAAACTTGACATATTTATTCAAAGCAAGGAATGAATAAGAATAGCTTTCCAGATTATTTCCTGAAGATAAAATTCAGCTTCAAATCCAAGGAAAATAAAACTGAATTTCCATACCCAGTTAAAGATTTTGAACAACAAAGCAGTCTAAGAAGTTGTTTGTTGTTATTATTTTTGGGTTTGTTTTTTTTTATCAAGCCATTTTACAATGCCTAACGATTCTTCAAAATTTAGTATCTGGTGCTCACTAATTTTCTGTGCTCTTCAGATCACTGACTGACTTTTGCATTTTTATTAGCTGAAGGTTGTTAAGCGTTTCATGCATTGCAATTTTTCTAGGACACAAACACTTTGGCTTATAGCAATAACACTATCTGTTTTGTCATGGGTTTCAAAACTTATCCGCCTTCTATTTTAATCAGTCTACACATACCTCCACGATGTTCTACTACCAAGCCTAGGTCAGCCACCACTGCGGGCATCCTTCCCTTCCTCCCTATCCTCGACTCTACCTCATTCCCCACTCTCCCTCTGAGTTTCCCAGCAAACTCTCCGACACTCACAAAACAGGAATTAGATATGCATCCTTTGACGCTGGTTAAAAACAATAACTTCTTGTTGTTGTTGGCTACCACTATATTTAGCTTCACTTAGTGGCGGATTCAGCGGGATGAGACAGAGAGAATACAGAGGGGGGAATATTTTAAGCACTTTTTGTAGCCACTCCATGCAAAGGGTGAATACTCAAGAAAAAATATTTCCTCTCCAAGTGGGATAGAAAGTAATTTAGTAAGAGAAGAGATAGGGAGGGCTATTGGGAAGCAGATAAAACAAAATTAAAGGCTCAGAAGGATGAGGAACAGCAGAACAGAAAGGAACCAACGCTGGAAAGTTAGTCCATCTAACACGGCTCAGGAACATATTCTCTCTCCAATGCCACAACTCCTGCTCAAGGAGCATTACATATCAATTTAAGATAATTATTTTTAAGTAAAATTTTCTTTCTTGGCCTTGGAAATTATCAGCATAATTTCAGGGTCAAAATATTTAAAGTATTGAAAAATGTAAAACATCTAGTTTGGTTTTGTTTTATTCTAACAGAGTATTGGGCTCAGGCAAATGACAAATATTTGATCATTACTAAAACAAGAGATAGTGCTTTAGTATGTCTTAGACTGGTACTTGTGAAACCATCTAGAGATTGGGTTGCATTAGGCAAAATGAAAAGGCCAATTGTCACACAACAGAAAAAGGAATGGGGTGCGCTTTGTGTACTTAATCGAGAAGGCACAAATCAAATCACTTTATCAGATCCTGGAAAGGAGAAACTGTGTTATTCTGCTCTCTTCATAGGGCCTGGGAAAAATGGGTTCTGATTCATTCACTTATTAATACATTCAACAAATCTTGCCCAAATTATTGCTGCCTGGTATTGTTGAGTAAGTGACAAAACAAAAAGTTATTTTATCTTCTAAAAAAGTCTTGATACATTTAGTAAAAAGCTTAGTTAAGCACCTGCTCTGCCAGGCCCTTCAGTGGGCTCAGGGTGGGGCCAAGAATTTGCATTTCTAATCAGTTCTTTGGCTACTGAAGTTGCTGGTCTGGGTGTTACCAAATGGTACTTGGGGTTCTGCTACCCACCGCCACCCTCTAGGCAAAAATTCCAGAGGCAAAGCTTTGGTGATGAAGGAAAAGAGTCTTTATTCAAAAGCAGTTACTTAAGCCTGCCAGGTCACAACCTTAATCATTTAAGCCTATCAATTAAGGATAAACTCTAACACCTGAGTTCTCCTATCTTTTTCCCTGTTAGTTTTTAGCGATCTCATTTCTGTAAGGTTAGTTTACAAACTAAAAACAACATAAGATACAAAAGCTACACAATTTTGGAAGAATGGCAGGTTTCTGCCTCGGAGCCTGTTCCCTCTGGCACAAAGAATAACCCTGACACCCTCTGCCAGGCCAGCCCAATCCTAGGCTTCGCCCAGAGTTTCTTCCCATCCAAAACACCGTCCGTTGGGAAATGCAGGCAGCCGCTGCATGATCCTCCAGCCACCCTCAAGGAAAAGGAGCCTGAGAGCCAGAGCCAAAACTTGAGAGACCGACTCTCCCTGAGCCACAGAGCCAGCCCTCTTTTTATTTCCATTAGCTCTGAAGGCATTTGGCTTCTCAGTCAATCCCATTCTAGACTGCCCACAATTGCTTCTGCCAACTCTTCCTACAGCCCCTCCGTACTTCTCCCCAGTGATCTGAGTTATCTTAATCAGATCTGTCTGTATCTTGGGGATCATGCTTTGAGAACAGAGTCCAACCTATCAGTGGTTGCAGGGGTGTTCAACCTTTTGGTATCTCTGGGCCACACTGGAAGAAGTGTTGTCTTGGGCCACACCTTAAGTACACTATGACATCTAATCGCCAAAAAATCTAATAATGTTTTAAGTAAATTTATGATTTTGTGTTGGGCCACATTCCCAGCCATCCTGGGCTGCATGTGGCCCACAGGCCACAGGTTGGACACCCCTGATTGTATTTTAATTGGTTGAAGCATGTACTTGCTCCATGTACAGCAGTTATTTTTGACCAAACTGAATTTTTTTAAAAATTGTTGTTTCTTTCAAATGAGAAGTATCCAGCTTTCTCCAGACAAAACTGTGGAGTAATCATCTAGGTGGCACCGTTCTTGTTAGTCTGTTAGGTCACCTGCTGCAGTTGCACAGCCCAGATTCAGCAGATGCACCTGGGGCTAGCGGGGGTGACAGATCTAGGTGGGAAAGTCAAAGCCATCAGGGAAGGACTCTCTCAAGGAAATAAGAGTTGTGTGAATTTAAATAAGCACTAGTAGATGAGAGCTGGGGGCTACTCTTCCCTAGGCATGTGATTTCTTACTGGAGAGGAGCTGCTGAGATGCCTTCTCTCCTCTTCCCTAGCTTCATCAGCTGTCCCTGCGTGACTGAAGCATGAATTTGATGGTAACAGCTATTCTTAGTTGTCCTTTCTCTGACCTCATTATAACAAAACATTAACGGGCTAGCTCTCTTTTTCTCTCTCTTTCTCGCTTGCTTGCTTTGCTTTCTTTTCTTTTTTCTTCTTCCTTTCTACACTTTGTTTGGGAGAGCAAAGTTTGCAAAGCTCCTTGTAAGTTCACAGCAAAATTGAGTGGGAAGCACGGAGTTCCCACATAACCCTGCCCCCATAAGCACAACTTCTCCTGCTATCAACATCCCACAGCAGAGACACACTCGTTATAATCTAGGAATGTACATATTGACACATCATCATGATTCTAAGTCCATAATTTACACTGGGGTTCACCCTTGGTGTTATAAGTTCTATGGATTTTGACAAATATATGATGTGTATTCAACATTGTACTATCACACATAATAGCGCCCCCCAAACCCTCCGTGTTGTGCTGACTCAGCCCTCCCTCCTGCTAGTCCTTGGTAGCCACTGATCTTTCTATTGTCCCCATAGTTTGGCTTTCCCAGAATGTCAGATAGTTGGAATCACTACAGCATGTAAGCTTTTCAGATTGGCTCTCTCTCTTAGTAAGAAGTGTTTAAAGTTCTTCCATGTTTTTTTCATGGCTCATTTCTTTTTTAGTACTAAATAATGTTTCATTGTCTGGATGTACCATGGCTTATTTATTTACCTCCTGAAGGATGTCTTTTTTGCCTCAAAGTTTTGACAACAATGAATAAAGCTTTACTTATGTACAAGCTTTCTGCAAACTCAGTTTTCACCTCCTTTGGGTAAATATCAAGGAGCATGATTGCTGGATTGTATGGAAGAGTATGGTTTGTTTTGTAAAAAAAAAAAAAAAAAAAACCTGCTAGATTTTCTTCCAAAGTGGCTGTACCATTTGCATTTCCACTAGCAATGTGTGAGCATTCTTGTTGTTCCACATCATCTGGTGTTGTCAATATTATGAATTTTGGCCATTCCAACAGGTGTGTAGTAGTTTCATTCTTATTTCAATTTGAAATTTCAGATGGACATATGGTTTTGAGCATTTTTTAACACCAATTTGCCATCTGTATATCTTCTCTGGTATTCCCATTATACTTATGTTACACCTTTCATAGTTTTTCCACTGTTCTTGGATTTTGTGTTTTCTTTTTTTTGTCTTTTTTCTCTTTGCTTTCCAGTTTTTGAAGCTTTTATTGTTATATCTTTAAGTTCAGCAATTCTTTTATCAGCCATGACCATTTTTCTAAAGAGTCCATCAAAGGCATTCTTCACTTCCGTTAAAATGTTTTTGATATCTATTATTTATATATATTGTTTCTTAGAATTTTCATCTCTCTGTTTACTTTTCCTATCTATTCTTGGATGTTGCCTACTTTTTCATTAGGGTTCTTAGCATATGAGTTATAGTTGACTTAAGTGCATTGTCTAATAATTTCAACATCCCAGCCATAACTGGGTCTGATTCTGATGCTTGCTCTGTCTCTTCAAACTGCATTTTTTTCCTTTTAGCATACCTGGTAATTTTTTGTTGAAAAGGGAACATAATATAAAAGGACCTGTACTAAACAGGCATTAGTAAGGTGGCAAGTTATTGGGAGATGGAAAGCAATTTACAGTCCTATGATTAGGTCTCCATCTTTTAGTGAAATTGTGAGCATGGGCTGTGAATTTCACACATGTTTCTCAGTTCTTGTTTTATTTTGTACTACTTTAGATGGGACAGGATGACTAGAGAGAGGGTTAATCATTTCTCAGTTCTTGTTTTATTTTGTACTACTTTAGATGGGACAGGATGACTAGAGAGGGTTAGTCATTTCCTTTCTTGTTGTTATCATCATCCTCACTTAAATCTTAAACACTTAAGCTTAAAAGCTTTGTCTGGATTGTTAACTTTCTGATAAACATACCTGAAAAGGAAAATCTGCTGATTGCTTTGTCTCCCCGTATCTGTTTATGTTGGTGTATGTACCTTCTACTCCTAACCTGCTTTCTTTTCACTTTACATATGCTTCTTACGGCATCTTATTTCTGAAGCAGCATCCAAGCCCACTTTATTTGGCCCAGATTAATTCCAATTTCAAGAGATTTTTTTAAAAATTTCATTTGGATATCTCATATCCATCTCAACTAGTCAGAGGAAGTCCAGGTAGTTGGCTGCCCAGGGGTCTCTCAGGGTGAAATTAGGTGACTTGTCATAGTCTTTAGCTTTTCAGGTTCATAAATAAGATCTAGGCTAGTTCTCTAAAGTCAGCTAATCTTTAGATAGGGGAGCCAAATGATCCTAGTAGGTTTACAAGTGACATTAACTAAATTCCCAATTTTCTAACATACCATAAAGTATAAAAATTTTTATATGGATCAGTATATCAGCAAAGCAACTCTCTTTCTCAAAGTGTCAATAAAGGAAGCCACGTGAAAACAGAACTACAGAAGACAATTTGGTCTCCACACAGGCCTCTGACCTCTCTGCAAATACATCCAGGCCAAAGAAAGACCACATACAACATCAGCTTGGTGAGGGCCTATTCCTTTACTAGTTTCTGCCTTCAGAATCTCTCTTATCAGTGAAAAGCGCTGAACACACACCACCACCTCTACTCTTTGACGAATTATCTTCTACATTTATCATGTTTTAGACTGACACAGGAATTGTTGATACTACCTCATAGCAATTATATAATAATAATAAGAAAGCTTGATCTTTATCTGCATTTACCCATTTTGATTCAGAAAATGTGACATTTAGCATATATTTAGCCAATCTTATTCATAAGGTGTTGTTTTACACATTGACTTTCATGATCTGGGGTGGCCTTGTGTACATGATTATATTTTCAATCTTGGTAAATGGAGTCAAAGTGTATTGTCACTCAAAATCTTAGAGTCATTTTTTTGACTCTTGCTTCATTGGCTACCACATTAAATCCAACACCTGCAACAGCCTCCTCTAACTGTCAGGATTCAACCTTTCCAACCTGTTCTTGATACTGTGACAATGTCAAACACAGCCTGCTGTTTTCCCTAGTCAACACTTTCAACTCCCTCCTATATTTAAAAATTCTTAGTGCGAAACATGAGCTGTTCTTTGTCTGAGCTCTGTAGACTATATAATACTAATCCACTCAACTCTTACATTTATTTTTATACTCATTTCGGCATTTTATACTTCTGCAGAAATGTATTCACTTTATTTGTTCATATTTACTGAGGAATATCACATTACATTATTCCACGTAATGCTGCATTATAAATTCTATTATATTCAATATTTGTATCTGTGTTACTTTAGTTATAATTGTGGTATGAACAACCTTTATTGTTAAATGGTTTTCAGGCATTTTTTTCAGTTTCTCACATTCCAACATTTGGATGTACCATGATTTATTTATCCAGTCTGGTGGCAGGTTGAATTTTCCAGAAAGAGCCATAACTAATCTCCCACCTACCATTCATGTAACACTCCTTTTTAAAAAACAAATGAGGTCCATATTCTCTTCATTTGACAATATAGAATTCTGACTCATAGGTGTCCAACAGAATGCAGCAAAAGTAATGGTTTATGACTTTCTAGGCAAGGTAAAAACAGGCCATGCAGCTTCAGCCTTCTTTGTGAGAGCACCGTGGTGGGGCAAGCAAGAAGGGAGAGAAGTAAGAAAGGAGAGAGAAGTAAGAAGGAAGTTGCTCCAGTTACTGCTACTGTGGAACAAATGATCCCAAAACTAGTGACTTAATTTTATCATGTTCATAAGAATGTATATCTCTTTTCTGCAATATCTGGAGCCTCAGCTGGGAAGATTCAATGACTATGACCATTAAATGGGTGGGACTGATATCTTCTTAATATTTACTTAAATGATTTTGTTCAGTAGAAGATACTCCCAAATGTGGAAGCTGTTTGCTTTATATTTGGGAGCTCTACCTCCATATCTAATCTCTATGGCCCTTTAAGACTTCTCTTTACTGGCCCTGACTGGTGTGGCTCGGTGGATTGAGCACAGGCCTGTGAACCAAAAGGCAGCTGGTTCAATTCCCAGTCAGGGCACATGTCTGTCTCTCTTTCTCCTTTTCTTCTCCTGTGTCTAAAAATAAATAAATAGCCCTGGCTGGTGTAGCTCAGTGGATTGAGCGCGGGCCTGGGAATCAAAGGATCACAGTTCAATTCCCAGTCAGGGCACATGCCTGGTTGCAGGCCAGTTCCCAGCAGGGGACTCATGAGAGGCAACCATACATTGATATTTTGCTCCTTCTCTCCTTCCCTTCCCCTCTAAAGATAAATAAATAAAATCTTTTAAAAAGCAATAAAATAAAATAAAACAGGGAATGAATTTCAACTTAAAAAAAAGCTAAAAAAATAAATAAATAAAATCTTTTAAAAAAGATTTCTCTTTACTGCCATTAAGAAATGGACAATAAAACCCCAATTTATCAATATATCTTAGTGGTTATTTGCATCAGAAGTCACCTATTGGAACCAAAAAAATGGACTCAGTGTTTTCTAGTATCAATGTCATCTTTCAGGGTGTGGTTGTGCCTGATCTGTGCCCCCAAATAGTTCTCTGGCTCAGGGTTTCTAAGAAGGAACCCTTCACCTAGAGTTTGAAATAAAAGTTTTCATAATGTCTCTCTCCGTTTTTATTTTTGATTTCTCATCTGTAGAAGAACGTTAAAGGGCAGATATGCAGTTTAGAAATTATGAAGATTGGCACAGCCTCATTTGGGAGTCTCACGGACTTAGAGTCCTGTAACAAAGGGGGTAACCTCTCCTGTAGCGTGCAATTAGCAGGGTCCTCGCCTGTCACAAAGAGAAATTTCTTGGTGTAAAAATTAGAGAATATAAACACTTTGAAAGTTCTTGTAAAATTGTCCTTCTAAAAAAGCAGTTTCTGGCTGGAAGTGGCGACGGGGTAGGAGGGAGTAGATTCCACCTCCCCCTACACACGGGACAAAAACCTGGTTAATCTACAGAGAAACAGAGCAGACAGCTAAAAGAGTGGAGAGGGGAGGAAATTTCAGGGGAAAGGGGGAAGGGTTTACAGGAACAAGTATAAAGGACACATGGACAAAAACTAAGGGGGGTGGAAATGGGAGGGAGATGGGGGGTGGGCTGGGACGGGGATAAAAGAGAGAAAACTGCACTTGAACAACAATTAAAATAAATGAATAAAAAATAAGTAATAAATAAATTAAAGCAGTTTCTGTTATAGTTCCTCTCTACAGGTATATATATTTTTAATATGGGTCATGCTTCCCTTTTTTTCAAGAATAAAATCTTTAAAAATTATACACAGGAAAATCTTGTTTACAAACTGAAAGCTAATATTTCATCTCATACTTATAAATTGATTTGATATAAAGGAACTATTTATATACTGATTCTAAAGGAACTATTTATATACTGATTAATTTGACTATTTATATATAACAAGTAAATATATACTTTAATGACTTTGAATACAATTTATTTTAAAAGTGATATGATATCCCACAACGACTACTCAGAAAACAATTGTCTAATAATAGTTGCAGTTACACAAATTCACACCAGCACATTTAGATTGATGACTGGCCATATTCCTAACCAGTTAGTGAAAAATTTATTTCCTGAAGGTATTCTTAATTCTTCTCAAAAGTTACTTTGTTCCCATAATCTTTAGTATCATATCAGAATCTTTGCTGTTATCATTAACCAATATGTTTATTCAGTCATGGTGTGAATAGCTTTGATCTGGGAGATCCGAGGTAAGCATCCTGAAATCTTAAACTTCTCTCCTTAAGGAAAAAATATTTTCCAGGAAACACTGAAAGTTATTTTGGAGCATGATGCAACTGCTTTCCTTTCTTATGAGCCCTGTGCTTTAATGACACATAATAGTCAAATAAACTGAAATTTAAAGCGTTGGGAAAATCCTATGAATTTAAAGTAATCCAGTTAGAAGTCTTAGGCAAATCTCAAATCACTCAATAGTCTGCACTTATTCTAATTTCTGCCCTGATTTTTCTATCAAATGAGAAGAAGTGGCTATGGATATGTGCATTTTTCTCCTTTTTAATACATTAGTGCAAATTGGGTAGTGACAGTGTTACACCTGTGAAAACAGTGAATCAACCATATGCTTCAGCTTCCATTCCTTGCTCAAACTTGAGTAACACAACAGTAAAGGGATTTTAAAAATAGCATAGCAAGGACAAAGATCATTGGAGAGAACACAAGAGTGACACATTTTTGGAAACTGGAAAGCCTATGAAGTAGAAAAGTAAATCCTAAACTGGCGGTGGGAATCTGAGGAACAACTTAAGTTTATACTGAAGAACTCTAATAGATTAAAATTAAAGATACTACTACCCTCTTGGGGGAGGGGTGTGGAGAATTGGGACTTAAAATTTTAAAAAAGAGAGCTAGCTGACAGCTCCTTCCTTATCCCAGGAGTTTTAGTCTCTGTAAAACGCAAAATACCCTGCTTCCAGACTAAAGGACTGTACAATGGGGAAAGTGCAGCCAGGCTTTTGCCTTTGGGTAGGAGATTGGAAGCACTTTCTCCGAAGACTCTAGTCTAACTAGTCAGCAGGAGAGAGCGTCACATACTCACTGACACTGACGTCCAAGTGCCCTTAGACGACAAGCAGCACACTTGTGCACAGAGCTGTCAATGCACTCTTAAGTACATTGCTCTTAAATCCCGAAGAGCAGATAACATTCCTATAATGTACAAGAAAAGAGCAGAGGTTTGAGAAGACAAATCTGGGGACAAAGAAGATTCGAAAAGTATCCAGGAGGAGAAACCAGGTTTCATAAGAAAGCTTTAAGAAAATGGCTTGGACATAAAGCAAAATGGCATGATTGCCACAAGGACAACTCTGGAGTGTCGCAAACGGTCAAGGAATGCTTCAAAATACTAAGGGAAAATTATTTTCTTTCTAAAATTCCAGATTCAACACATATCAACTACATGTGAGAGTAAAATAAAGTCATTGTCAGGCACAGAAGTTCTCCCTGGAGAATGTGATCTCTGAAAATGAAGGAATAAGCAAAAACAACAAAAGAAAACAAAAAGCAAAAGATACAGAAAGAGACACAGAGAGAAAGACATAGGGTCCAGGAAGCAAGAAAACAATAAAAGAGAGAAAACAATGAATACAGGTTCCAAGACCGCAGAGCTCCAGTGACCCCAGAGATGAGTCAGCCATGTTGCAGCTTGTTAGGGCTGAGAGATCTCTTCAGGAAGGAAAGGATGGGACACCAGTGTAACTAACAGAGAGATGCCACAAACTGGCTGCAGGGTACATTTGAACTCGGTACTATCCTTATGAACTCTTCTGTAAATCTAAAACTAGTCTAAAATTTTTTAAGAATATTTAAAAAATAGAACTATATTGGCAGATGAAAGGCAGGGAGGTGGCTGAAAGAACTAAACCCTTATTGTCATTAAGACTAAAATTTGAACATCAAGAAGTTAAAATATAAGCATGTTATTTAAAGATGTGGAGGTCGATATCGACATAAAAAATGTGGGAAGTGAGAAACAAAAGTAATCAGAAGGCTGCTGTTATAGTAACATGTCTTATGACACTGTTTAATGCTAAATCATAGGCATTTATAACTTGATAAAAATAGAATGTAAATATAAAAGGAAAAGATGTGGTCCCCCAAACATTATCTTGATTTTCTAGGGAAAGGGAAAAGTCTAATGTTCAGTAATCTTTCCCGTTGCCCTCCCCCCATATTACTTTATTAAACCACATCCATGACGCTTCAAGAAATAGTTAAAGTTGACAACGTATGCACTCTAGGAGGGAAAACAACAATTGCAGGTCTATATAATTGCACATTTATCTTTTGGATATAAATGACATTACTGCCATGATGCCCCAAAATATTATTCCTTATTCTAGGTTAAAGAAAATTATTCCATGTTTACACAAAGTACTTCTGTTTTCCACAAGTGCACACTGTACCACCTTCCATTTTAGAAAAGCAAGGTAAAGTATAAATTAAAGAAGTTTTACTTTATCTTCTTTATTTAATCAGATATTCCAGGTTACATAATAAAACTTGTGTTTTTACTTTCTCAAATACTTGCAAGTATAAATATCCTGAAAAACACTTGAAAGTGAGTAAAGAAAACGTTTACTGTAAGAGCATTCATTTGTGGCCTTTGAATCACCCTTCAACTAACTATCATTAATGTATTTGCATATTGGTGAAAATGGGGATCCATTTATGCCATTTATCCTTTATTTTTTTAAAGATTTTATTTATCTTTAGAGGGAAAGGGAAGGAGAGAAGGAGAGAAATATCAATGTATGGTTGCCTCTTGTGAGTCCCCTGCTGGGAACTGGACTGCAACCCAGGCATGTGCCCTGACTGGGAATCAAACAGCGATCGTGCGGTTCGCAGGCCCCCACTCAATCCACTGAGCTACACCAGCCAGGCCATTTATCCTTTATAAGCATCAGAGTATATAATTAGGAAAGTCTTACTTATATTTTTTAAGTTAGTAGGCAACCAAAATTTATTCAAGTAGCCATTAGAAGTATGAATTAAATTCTTNATGCCATTTATCCTTTATTTTTTTAAAGATTTTATTTATCTTTAGAGGGAAAGGGAAGGAGAGAAGGAGAGAAATATCAATGTATGGTTGCCTCTTGTGAGTCCCCTGCTGGGAACTGGACTACAACCCAGGCATGTGCCCTGACTGGGAATCAAACAGCGATCATGCGGTTCGCAGGCCCCCACTCCATCCACTGAGCTACACCAGCCAGGCCATTTATCCTTTATAAGCATCAGAGCATATAATTAGGAAAGTCTTACTTATATTTTTTAAGTTAGTAGGCAACCAAAATTTATTCAAGTAGCCATTAGAAGTATGAATTAAATTCTTTAAATTATCTTTGTTGCTTCTAGAGATAATCAAGTTCTCATCTATATATATTACACTTGGAGTTTTCTCTCTGGTTCATATCACTTGTATCTTTGTCACTTGTGTTTCAGAAGAAAAAGTGTCCTTGTTGAAGTGCTGTTCCTCTATGTCAGTGGGTCCTGTGACCTACACAAGGCTTTGGTAATAATATGCAAATGTATTATATTGATTAAAACGTGTTTCAGTAATTGTGCCAGATAATTGCATTATCTGGAGCATGCCTGTCTTCTTCAGTTCACACCACACTGCATGTAATTTGGTATCTTCTTGTCATCCATTCACCTCACATAACTAAATTATCAAGACTCAGTTTTAAGAGTTGGAATGGAACCTGGTAGGAGAGAATGGGAATGAATTTTAAGTCAACATTAAATTTTCTTCTAGGCTTCAAAATGAGTCAATGGATCTATGACCCTAAGGTTTGTAAAAAATCATCCACAAATGAACTCCTCTGATTGAACTAAAATTATTTTAACTTTGTGTGTAAGCATGTGGATAATTTTTAGAACTGAATTTTCATTCAAATGATAATGAACAAAATGGTTTTGTGAATTAGTTTATTTCTTTGAATTTTCTTCCTTAGTAAGAAATTTCATAACATTTGAAAAGTATGGGAGTCTGTAGATAGACTCTTTTCTAGACTTTCTAGTAATAAAGTAATGCCCAAGTGATTATGGCTCCTCCTTACCATTACCTTTATTATTAAAGGAAAGATTTATCACTATTCTGAATCATATATAATAGAATCCCTGGGACAATCCCAAAGGTACAGCCATTTGGTGAGAAGAATAAAGTTATTTAATTTGGTCATCTCGTTCTAGGCCTACAGATGACTTAAATCATGTATGACCTGGGAAAGAGCTGGGAGAAGCCTGCCTAGAGATCCAGCTTTGGACGCAGCCTTCCAATGCCTTCTCACTGCTTTTCCCCACGTTCAGCCCGCAACTTTCCTTCCAGGATCTTAATTTACACTCTGTTCTCCTTGTGCTGTATCCTGTGGAGGAGCCTTCCTTTTGTTCTAAAAAAACTCTCCTATGTTGTTAATTTTTTACTAATGTTCATAAACATTATAATAAAATAATAGTTATAATTTATTAGATCCTCACTTACACACATTATCTCAATTTATGATAGGCACATCAGTACTAGTATTAGCAATTTGCAGTTGAAGAAACTGGGTATTGAGAAGTTAAATAAGTTGCTCAAAGTTAGACCACCGGTTAAGACCTGATCCAGTGATGTCAACACCTGTACATTTAACTTCCATTCTATATGTATCTGGTCATCCCAAGTCCACGCTATTCGGTTACACTACTCCTGGTTTATTGCCATTGTTCTCCAACAGCCAGGATGCATCCAAAGCTCCTGCAGAGATTTTATCTTCTTGGAAAGACCTCTCTCCTAACAGTACCTGCAGGGGGACCCTTTTGGTTTGATTCCCTAACCTCACAGTTTCTGCATCTCCTCAGTTTGGAATTCCTTCTTTGACTTTTAAAATTTTTAAAAGAAATCTTAGCTTTATTACCTGTTTTTGTTTGTTTGGTTGGTTGGTTGATTGGTTGGGGTTTTTGCCTGCATTATCTTCCCTCTTCCCATTTTTACTGTCTGTGGGCATTCCCCTAGTTTCCTTCTTAGCTCCTTTCTCTCCAGTCTGTGCACTTGGTTGCTTCGAACTTTACATAAGCTCTGAAGACAACACATGTTACATCACATCTTCTAATGCGAGTTTGCTGTATTAATTGAAATTTTTTAATTCTGCTAGAAAAACTATAAAGTAAAAGAGATGAATGAAACAATAGGAAGTGGTAAGTAGTTTATAACGTGTAGGTAAAATTCATGGCCTATGCTAAGTATGAATAATGAGTAAACAAGCAGCTTGGAAGACACAGGCAGAATGCATGAGAGTAAGTTAATAACCTGTAACGAATATTAACAATTGAATTAAAGAAAGATGTAATGGAACTAATGAGAACATTACTTAAAAAGCCAAGTCATGGCCATGCCCTACCTCCAGCCCCAGCAGAAGTACTAACATTTTTTTGAAAGTTTTTAGTATTTTGTGTGAACTTCTTGTTTGCTACATTTTTCTATCATGCACACATCCTGTCTCTGCATTTAGACTGAAAGCTGCCACGGGACAGGCATGCTGACATCTGCATTTTTTGTTCCTGGGAGGACTTGGCCTCCAGAGCTGCTGCCTAACACAGGTGAAGGAATCATGGCATAGCGTGGGCATATTGGCTAGAAGGTAACTGCTTCTCTTTCATTGTCATTTGCATAAATGACCCATTTTTAAATATATTTTATTGATTATGGTATTACAGTTGTCCCATTTTCCATCTTCACTCCCCTCCACCCTACACACCCTCTCCCTCCCACATTCCCCCCATTTAGTTCATGTCCATGTGTTATAAGTTCTTGGCTTATATATTTCCCATAGTATTCTTACCCTCCCCATGTCCATTTTCTACCTACTATCTATGCTACTTATTCTCTACCTTTTCCCCCTCTCTGCTCCTTCCACTCCCCTGTGGATAACCCTCCTTTTCTGAGGTTCTGTTCCTGTTCTAGTTGTTTGCTTAGTTTGCTTTTGTTTTTGTTTTAGGTATGTTTGTCAATAATTGTGAGTTTGCTGTCATTTTACTGTACATGATTTTATCTTATTTTTCCTAGATAAGTGGCTTTAACATGTCATATAATAAGGGCTTGGTGATGATGAACACCTTGAACTTGACCTTATCTGAGAAGCCCTTTATCTGCCCTTCCATTCTAAATGAAAGCTTTGCTGGATAGAGCAATCTTGGATGTAGGTCCTTGCCTTTCATGACTTGGAATACTTGTTTCCAGCCCATTTTTGCCTGCATGGTCTCTTTTCAGAAATCAGCTGACAGTCTGATGGGCACTCCTTTGTAGGTGACTGTCTCCTTACCTCTTGCTGCTTCTAGGATTCTCTCCTTTATTTTAATCTTGGGTAATGTAATTATGATGTGTCTTGGTGTGTTCCTCCTTGGGTCCACCTTCTTTGGGACTTTTCGAGCTTCCTGGACTTCCTGGAAGTCTATTTCCTTTGCCAGATTGGGGAAGTTCTCCTTCATTATTTGTTAAAATAAGTTTTCCACTTGTTGCTCTTCCTTTTCTCCTTCTGGTACCCCTATAATTCAGATGTTGGAACATTTAAAGATGTCCTGGAGGTTCCTAAAACTCTCCTCATTTTTTGGAATTCTTGTTTCTTCGTTCTTTTCTGATTGGATGTTTCTTTCTTCTGGTTCACTCCATTGATTTGAGTCCCAGTTTTCTTCCCACCACTATTGGTTCCCTGTGTATTTTCTTTTGTTTTACGTAGTCTAGCCTCCATTTTATCATCTAATTTGTGACCAAATTCAACCAGTTCTGTGAACATCCTGATTGCCAGTATTTTGAACTGTGCATCTGATAGGTTGGCTATCCCTTTGTCGCTTAGTTGTATTTTTTCTGGAGCTTTGATCTCTTCTTTCATTTGGGTAATTTTTTTCTCTTGTCATGCTTGTTACATATGAGGGGTGGAACCTTAGGTGTTCACCAGGGCAGGGCAACTCATGTAGCTGCGTTGTGATGCTGTATGTGAGGGACGAGTTTGAGAGGGAACAATGGCACTTGCTCAGCTCTCCATGGCTTTCAGTCACTTCCCCTGCTTCTCACAAGCAAATTGGGCCCTCTGGTGCTGATTCCTGTGTGGGTGGGTCTGTGTACCTTCTAGGACCCAATGGGTTTCCAATAAACTTTCCTGTGAGGCTGGAAGTTTTTCCCAGCACCTCAACCCCCACAGGTGTTTTCAATCAGTGTTTTTCGGCTTTATTTCCCTGTGCTGGGACTCTGGGTTGGTTCGCCTGGGTTATCTGCATGTGAATATGGTACCAGATGTGCCACACCCCTCTACAATCTGCGCCTTGCTGAGTCTGCCAGCCAGTTACCACTTTGTGCTCCTAGATCCACCAGTGGCCCTACTGAGCCCTGACCATCCTGGCTCCCTGACTCCGCCGCTCCTGCTGGTCTGGATGAATGCATCTGCTTTAACTCCTTGGTTGTCAGAGGAGTTAAAGCAGAATTGAATTGAACTTCCATACAGTTCAATTTTTTGTCACTACTGGTTGTTTTTTTGTTTTTAAATTGCTGTTGTCTTTATTTTGGTTGTGTGAGGAGGCACAGTGTGTCTACCTAAACCTCCATTTTGGCCGGAAGTCCTGATAGTTTTTAAATTAGACATCTTAGCAAGTGTTAGTCCTCTCTAGCTCTTTCAATACTTAAATGTGTATCACACTGGTAATTTAGAAGAGTTTCTTTTCTTCTTACTAAAAGCAAACAAAAATGTTTTATACACGTATATGCTGATGTGTTACACTCACACCTTATTTTTTAATATAATAATAATATGTAATATAGAGACAGTACCATACAGCACATATAAGTATTGACTATTGGAGTCCATCAATGGGTTTTAAGATTTGGATTTGTAGCTTCCTATCTCTGCGACCTTGAGTAAGTGTATTTTTTACCTATTGTCTCCAGCATCCTCATTTGTAAATGCTGGGAAATTAGAAATGGTGCATAGTGCATAGGCCTATTGTATAGAATAAATGAGCTAAGACAGGTAAAAGTACTTCCACCATGTCTGGCAAGGGGTAAGCTGTCAATACATGCCAGCTCTTGTTATTGGAGCTATGAATCCTACCAAGCCACTTTAAATAGATTTCTCTATATATACTCTGTCTGAATAACCTTTCAGCCAGAACTGTTAGCCTTTTTAACAAGAGCCCACTCTCACATCCTCCCTAGATAACAAATACATACACACTCATTATCAAGGCTAAGAAAAGCTGAAAATGATGCTGATAGTCATTAACTCTAATAACCCTTCATCTGTATGTCTGTTTTGTCCTGTCGAGTTTATGACCCATTTTCACATTCATCGTATCACTGGAGTTTCACAACACCTCTGTCAAAAAAGTGGCCAGCTATTCTTCCTCATTTTTGAAATATAAGAAAACTAAAGCAGAGGGGGTTAAAATGTCTCGCCTTGGCCACCTGGAGGAAGACCGTGAATTCAGGGCATTATAACTCTTGGCCATAGACCTTCTTTCTCCCTGAAACTTGTAGAAATGGTTCTACTGACGTCTTAAGAGCTGGAGTATCTTCCAGCCAATAGTCCATGACTCACCATGACCCATACTCTTCTTCTTTTTAAAATTTCCAGTAGAGAGAAATACTTTATTGTTTATTCCATTCAAGGATTTTTCTACCAGGATCTTCCATCTGTTCAAGGTTATCTTCAAGTTCAGAGGAAATAGAAAGTAGGACCTCCTCCTCACAAAAACTGTCGTATTTCTCTTACTCATACCACACTGCTTTTGTCTAGCCACGTGGCAGCATCTGTTAGAACAGCACTGAGTTAGAGACGCTTTGTCTGGGTTTATTTGTATTTGCCACTTACCAGCTGCATGATGGTAAAGAAGTTACTTAACTTCTCTGTGTGTTGGGTGCCCTGTTTGTAGAGTGGAAATAACAACATTACCTACCTCAAAGGGTTCTTGTAATAAATCAGACGGGTAAGGTACTCAAGAGAGCACCTGACAACGTTGGTGTGAACTCTTGTTGTTATTAGGTATGAGAAGTAGTCTGACCTCTTTCACTTTACCTGGTATTGCTTCGGCTGCCTAATAAAAGAACTGTCACTGTGAAAACCCAAATGACCAGATCCCATGATGATTAAATGCTTTAAATCACAGTACAGCATCAGACCTCTCACCTGAAATCTTTGACATTCAGAGCTACTTTCTCTCACATACCTTGAATGAAAATATTCATGATCTCATATTGCCCCAAAATATATCTTGACAAGTCTGTTTCCCGACTTTTACCCTCATCACTATGATCACCCTCTGGCTCCCTCTTAGAAATTGGTTACTATGGCAACACTCACCACCCACAGTTAACCGTCAAATTTCATTTCTCAGATACAACTATTAGAAAATAAATGGTCCGTGTAACATTCTTTGTGTTTGTTTCCATGTTCATTTGTGAAATTTTGTACCTATTTGAGACATATAATAAAAATATTTGAACAATAATTCATTAATTCAGATAATAAACCTCCCCCCACCAGTTGGATTTTCAATGTTTTCAAAATAGCTTTCTGTCAACATAAGATAAAAAAAAAAAAGAAAGCACAGTCATAAGCTACTTCAGTTCCAGATTTTATTTAGTCCAACTGCTTTTTATTTTGTAATAAGAACATGAATGAATTATAACATATTATTTGCCAAAAAGAAATTTTCCTTTTTTATTTTCATACCCAAGGCAAAAATGACTTATTCAACTGTTTCAGAAACAAGAACAGAAATGGAAAATTTCTACCTCTTTTCAATAGCCTCCCCACCAAATACATCATTATTCCCCCAATCTAAGACAAATTAATGACCCATCATATGTGTACTGCAAGTGACCAACACTACACATTTCTAGGGTATTTTCCCAGATGGATGGTCTGGAAAGACCTAGTCCAAGCTCCAACACTAGGGGAATCACTTGTCATTAGCTTCCATGTTCATTCCTCTCCATGCCTGGCTTTCCAGCCTTTTCTTGGTGATTCTTTAATAATCACTGGTTGTATTTGAATCTTCCCAATTGTGGAGGCCTTGAGAAGGAAAGGAGGAAGCGCTACTCCATCAACTCCATGTCTTGACCCTGTTGAGAGTTAGCGATAAACAAACAGAAACCGAACCCTGCCCCTCCCTTCATTTTCCCACCTTTCACAATCCCACCATCTCCTTCCACCTCCTCCCCGCCTCTGAGAATAGCGTTTAACTGTACCAGTGGTTATTATTCAGAACCAAACACCATTTAAAAACAATATATGTGAATATAATAACACTGTAAATTTCAGAAAAGAGTAAAGTTAGGAAATGTTTAGGAGAATGTCCTTAGAAGAACTTTTCAGAATAAAAATATCTACATTAAGGAATTTTGACGATGTACCATTAAAAAATCAGTTTATATGAGTAAAATAGGTGGTCTTCATTTCTTTAAACAAATAGGCCCTTGTTTGCTCTTAAACTTGATTGGGAAATCTCAGTTGATTCATTTAAAACAATTAAGATTCATTTATATATCTAGACAAAGGAGACAAGTAAAACTTGCAGGAGCATAAAACTTAGATGACATTTAAAAAGCAGGACTTATGAGATTATAAATATGATCTGTAAAAATAAATGAAAAATAAATGCTGATTTAGTCTCTATCTGTATTGAAGAAGAGATACACTCTAACATTTTAAAGGAAGATGCATTTTTAAAATTCAGAATAAGTGACTTACAAATTCTTCTACAAATTCCAAATATCTGACAAGTCCTTCCTACTATACTGACATTTTCCATTAAGAGTTGAATAAATATTACAGCCCAAAAGTCAAAGAAGTAATTCCTTTTTGGAGAAGCAATGTGAGTAGGTGGCAGAGAGGTGATGGAAATATATCAGGAAAACTGATATCACAATAGGCAGCAAGGGGCCTGAGATTAAGAAACTGCATGGAATGAGGTAATTACCTATGTTCGAAAATCTAGCATCTGGAAATGGAGATTAGTAGAAGATTTCACTACAGTTGGGGAGGGGTGGAAGGATTTACTTTATTGTCAGTTGTTCCCAGGGTATTCTTTGAATACTAGAATAATATAATTTTTGACATATGATAAGTATTTATTTTTCTCATATCCAATGCACTATACTTCCTGGTAACTGTAATTTTAAGCAAGTTAAGTACCAGTTAAAAGAGATAAGATTTAAACATAATGCAAAAAGAACTACTTCTTTGTATGTGAGCTAGGGAGAAACTGAAGCAATTTCCTGAGATAAGGTTGGTAACTACAAACCAAAGGGAACGTCCTAATAGTGAAATCCAAACCAAACCAAGTTTACCTAAACTGCATCTTGGTTGTGTCTGGGGAGAGAGTTGTTGCCAAATTCAATGGTTTCTAGAATTTGGCTTTCTTTATTTAAGACCAAAATATTTGAAATTAATAAAAGGTGTAGTACCATAGACCCTTTTGACTATTCAGGATACAGCATGGAAATTCACCAAGAGCTTTGCAGTTTTGGAATTAAGCCTATAGTGTGTGTCAGTGGAAAGAAGAAAAAAAGCAATTCTCTGTCTCTCATCATGTCAATAAGAGCATGTTTTCTAGACCATTCTTGTGTCCAGTAGTAGTGATAAGAGAGAGAAGTAACAGGGATGTCCAACCTTTCTGAGTCTCTGGGCCACACTGTAAAAAAAGAAGTTGTCTTGGGCTACACATTAAATATACACAAACCCTAATGAAAACTGGTGGAGAAAAAAAGGTTTTACATAAATTTATGATTTTGTGTTGGGCTTCATTTACATCCATCCTGGGCCGCATGCAGCCCGCAGACTGTGCGTTGGACACCCCTGCATATACTTGAATTCCTTTGACAGCATATACAGTTTGAACCTGTTATCATGTTTTGTCAAGCTTCATACATATAGAAGAACTAAAAGACTTACACCTGGAGGCTATTTTCTGTCCAACTGCTTTGAAAGGAAAGTGCATGGGTGTGCTGATATCTGAACAGTGCCTGATGTAATGTGGGAGCAACACTTCTCTCAGGAAAATGACCTCAGCTGTGTACAGAGGAAGGACTCAGAATGAACAATGCTAGCCCCGCATGCAATCAAACATTCTGATTCATCAAATAAAGCATGTGTTCTTTATTTTAATTATGAAAAGGCAAATCATAGTTCTGACCAGCCTCTAGCAATAAAACAGGACACCCATGGGCTTAAATTATTAGCTATTGATATGAATAAAAAATCTGCTTATTATTAACCTACTTGCTCTGGAGGCTATAGATATAGTTACACTACAAAGTATTAATAACTTTAAGAAAGTAGTTGGGATTTGGGCTATCACAAAGGAAATAATACAAGTAGTGTGTTTATATAGCAGAGGCTTCTAGTTCTGTTAGACAGAAATAAAGCATAGAAATACTTTAAACTGGGAGCAGGAGTGCGGAGGGTGAGGAAAGGGGAAGACCTAAACTTTACAATGACCTTGGAGGAATATACAAATCAGATCGGGCAGGGAGGGAGGGTCAGGGGAGGAGTTTCGAGAGTGGAGACAGAGAGCCCAATTTGGAAGCTATATAAGACCCTAGGTAACTTAGAGAAGAGGCTCTGGAAACAGAAAGAGCACAAAGGATACATTCGAGAGACAAATCTGAAGTGGAACCACAGGACAGAGTGGCCAATTTTTCATGGAAGAGAGAAAGAGAAAGATCCAAGGATATCTGTGATTTCTGCTTTGGGGAAAGGTCTTGACCTGAACCAAACAGTTTATATGATTTTGACCTGAAATAATGAAACTTCAGTCTGAAAGCAAGGTGCTTTGGGTGTTAGGAAACCTATGCAAATACTGACTATAGGTTAGACACCTGGTAGAATTCAGAATTCAAGGCTCAGTTGACTGCAGGTGATACATGTATAAAAGTGAAAAGCAGGTGCTGCGTGCAGTGTTCTCACCACCATTGCAACAGCTCTGCAAAGAGAGCTCTCACACTCACTCTGGGACTCGAAGACCTGGTGCTCAGCTACCATTCTCATTCATTCCTGCAGTAGGAGTTGATCCTGTTTCTACTCTCAAGGCACCTGCTTTCCCTCAGCCTTCAGTGTAAATGATGCCTCCTGACCCTTCCAGGACCAGTGAATCAAAGTGCATGCTCTCTGTAACCTGCTTTTGTAGCTCCCTGTTGTTTTTCTTCATAGCACTTATAACACTTTATAACTATCCATCTGTTGATTTACTTATTGTCTTTCTGTGAGCATAAATTCCTTTAAAGTAAAGAGATATTTCTCTCTTGTTTATTACTGTATATCCATTATGGAACTCAGTTGCAAGGATGCGGGAGGTGCCCAATAATAAATGTCGAATGAAGGAATGAATTCTCCCTTTCAGGGCCATTGTCTGTAATGATTTGGGTGCCTCAGGGACACTGCCTCCATGAGCAAGAATTTTAAAGTCAATCTTTTTTTTTAAGCCTTTATTAATTTATTTTTAGAGAGAGGGGAAGGGAGGGAGAAAGAGAGGGAGAGAAACATTGATATATGGGCCTCTTGTACCCTTGCTCCAACTGGGAACCCAGCCTGCAACCCAGGCATGTGCCCTGACTGGGAATCGAACTGGTGACCCTTTGATTTGCAGGCCTGTACTCAATCCACTGAGCCACACCAACCAGGGCTGAAAGTTAATCTTATGTGATAGGAGAGGAAGTGCAAAAAATAGGATGATGGGAAAATATAAGTGGATTTAATGTCTGACTAGATACAGGAAATGGAGAAGGAAGCGGTCAGTGACTCAAACCTGGGTGACTTTTTCTCTGTAATCTCATATTCTTGGGGAATGTTACACTTCAGGGCACAGAATTAGGTTCCGTATTTGGCAAAGTTAGACCTGTACTCAGATTTAAATTACAAAGGGATCAAACATATGATTATTTTATTTTTAATTTTATTTTATTTTAATTTTCAAGGAACTGTCACAACTCTTTTCCAAAGCAGGAACCCGTTTTTCATTCCCACCAACAAAGCACAACATGAATATACTTCAGGCTACCGAACTGATAGTTAAATATAGTCAAGATGGTCCATTTTATGTTATGTGTGGGTTTTTTACCAAAATTTTATTTTAATGTTAAGTGCTAATGGAGCACCCACTAGATGCTTCTAGGCCCATTTGCGGCATCTCAGCTGACAAATGCTGCGGAGACTACGGGCATCTCTGAAGTCAAGTGTTTCGGAGAGGAGCTAGAGGAAGGGGAGCGTTGGATAACAGATGCATTCCAGCTTGGCCACTGCCCTGAGTCCTTACCCAGATGGACTCAGGCGTTCCCATTGTTCCTAAAAGCCTGAATATCGTTTTTTTAGATTGACTGTGAAGTAGTACAAAAATAAATTAGGAAATTTTATACATTGTATTTGGCCATTCTTCTAGCATTACTATTCTGTTTTCGTTAAGCCACACTAAGCTGAACTTGAGATGATTTTATCCTCTTCTATCACTGGATCTTCCTTTAGAGTGTCCTGTACTTTAATTATTAATATTGATGGGGGATGCTGGTAACTCAAAATATCCAAAGAATATTGACTTCCGATACCCCTCTCATATTTCTGTCCTCTTTTAAAAGAATCCAGAATATTTTAACAGTTTCAAAAACTAAAGAGACCAAACTTCCTGAACATAAACACTCTTAAAAATAAACATATTTGTTCTGTTTATTATATACAAATGATTTCCAGGTGGAGAAGATTTGGAGAGAGGAGATTGGGGAAGAGTCCATGTAGGGTTAAGAAGCAGCAAAGGCAGAGGTTGTTTATTCAAGAGGCCAGCAAGTTGAATCCTTGTCCTTCATTTTTAAAGAGGGATAAGACAGAGCTTATCCTGAAATGTGAAGAGAGGATATCTCTCTTCACATTTGTGATATCCTATCACAAATCTTGGTGTGATAAAACCTCCTGGCTGTAGTGGTTTTTAGAAGTACACCATTTAACTATTGGAATTACTCCAGAATTTTTCCAAGTTACATTGATCAAATAATTTCTTTTTGCATTATCTAGCTTGAGTTAAATTTCTGTCCATTACAATAGAAAAATCCCAACCAGTATAATATGTGAAGAAGGTGCATATAGGAGGGGCATCTTGGGAGTTAAATGTCATTCATTAAAATAATGAAGGCAAGATGACAAACTGGCTCAGGAGGAAAGAACCAAAGTTCTGTACAGAAAATAGGAATTTGAAATATCTATGAGATATCAAAGTGGAAATAGTAAGTAGTTGGTGGATATATAAATTTAGAGTTTAGTTAAGAAGAATAAAATATGGACATTAGTTTGGGCATCACTGGCATAGAGATTATATCCAAAACCATAGGACAATATGAATAAGATCATGAGGAAGAGACTGTCCAGTGGAAAGATAAGAGGATCCAGGACGAGGCCCTAAGGAACTACAAGATCTGTGCACCTGATACCGTAGATCAGATAGATGCCAAATTTTAGAAAAGGAAAAAGTCTACAACCTGCCCATTATGCCCCCAACTCCACACACCTGTGGTTTGTTTGCTGGATGATGTTAACTAACTACAAGTTTAACTTTCATCGTCATTTGTCAAAAAAACAAAGACTGGGTGGGGGGTATGTGTATGTGTGTGAAAGAGGGAGTGTGTGTGTGTGTAACAATGTGACTTTAAGTAATGAGACTGATTTTTTAATGATGGCTCATAAACCAGCTCTGTAGGCAATTTTGAGAAGATATCTGATTAGTAAGACAAACATTTATACTTTGTAACTTGTTAGGCATTTGGATTATAATAAGCCTTTTGTGTGCACAAGTCACTCCTCTATTATTTCTTTATTACAGACTTGGCAGTGGAAAAGTATACTAATTCTGTAATGGTGACCAAAGAATAATTTTTTATATTATGTCCAGTATACATGGAATATGGGTACAGCTGCCTCCATTAGAGAGCAGTTTGAATAAACAAGCTCAAATTTCAATTTTTAAAAAGTTTAGCCCTGGCTGGTGTAGCTCAGTGGATTGAGCACAGGCCTGCGAACCACACGACCGTGGTTCAATTCCCAGTCAGGGCACATGCCTGGGTTGCAGGCCAGTTCCCAGTAGGGGACTCACGAGAGGCAACCATATATTGATGTTTCTCTCCCTCTCTTCTTCCCTTCCCCTCTAAAGATAAATAAATAAAATCCTTTTTAAAAAAGTTTCCTATTTCTGTTAGTCATTTTTTTCACCAGCCCAGAAAAATACCTGTCATTGTGATATACGTTCTGAAATGACTGACTGTATATGCATGTGTGTGTATGTCTTAAATACAATGTCATCTAAAAGAAGTCTTTATCTATTCTGATGTGTATGAATTTGTTAGGTTATGAGCCTACGAAATCTGTTGGGTTAATAGTCAAATCACATATCCTCATTAGGACATGTATATAATGACAACTACAAGTTGTGTTTTCAGTGAATACAATTACCAGGTTTAATCATTCATTAAACACTTCACAGACACTAGAGAAATAGAATTTAAAATGTTCTCATTAAAAATATAAAAATATTGATCACTGATCATTTTGGTATGGTCCAAAACAGTTCTAAAAGGCTATTAATCTTCACAATGCTTAGTCTGTGTAGATTAGCTTCTGGGCAGCATACTCTTCCATTGGAATGCTGTCTCCTTTTCAATTTCCTCTACAGTCTTTTCATATGTCTTAAGTGAAATCAGAAATATGTGAAGATAGAGATGTTGTTTGTTGGGAACCACCCTGCCTGGTTTCAGAAGCTGTAACCCCCCCACCCATGGCTAAGGCTGAGTGAGTGACCTTCAGACCATAAGCCACTAAGGAGACAAAGCTTATCTCTCTGGCAGGAGCACCGCCTCTGTTCTTTATACTTCGCCCTACCTGGCCCCCAATGCTTGATCAGTCAGCCAAAAACAGGTAAGATTCCTCAAGGGAGGGACGACCTAAGACAGGCATGATCACAGCCCCCCCCTGAAAAGGACTTGGGGGCAACAGAAAAGGGGTGATAGACCCTCACCCCTTGGCTTTGACATAGCCTGAGTCCTCATTCTGTCTTCAAGAAGTCTCCTAATCTCTTAGCTGCCTTACTCCCCCTACCTGACCTAAGCCTGAAACAACAACTTAAGCCTGAAACAATGACAGTGGTAGGTGCCGCCATGTGCTGGAAAGGGTGGGTTCCTTAGGGTACTTAGGCCTTAGATAGAATGTGATCAGGCCTTAGATAGAATATGTAAAATCCTGTGAAACATTCTTTGTTAAGAATGCTCTCACTTAAATGATAAGGGTCCAAGCAGGAAGTGAGTTTGTTCCCCAAAATGTTATGGCCATTTAGCTAACTGACCCTGACTCAGAATAAGCCCTAGTAGTTCTTTGTATGTTATCTGATGTTTGGTTCTTACTGCCTGACAATGATTAATGAGCTTTACTTGTATTCCTGTGCAAAACGAACCTAATAAAAGCCCACTGAGGAAAAGGCTCTTGGCCATTCTCCTTTGAGAGATCCACCACTTTTACTCCCCAAGCAGATCATGTCTAGGTAGACTTACTCTCAACTGTGGTAGCCAGGGCAGGGGGAGCCCTGCGGGCAGAACCCCCCACAGTTGTTTTCTTTCAATAATGACTCAATAGTGATAGGAGTTATTCAGGAAGGATCAACAATTTATGAGATTACATGGGATATGCTTATTAAAATTGTATCTTTCTCCATTTCTGTTTCTGATACTTTACATTAATAATCAAATTGAAAATGTACTAAACATATTCCTTATATATCCTCTCATATACTTCCTTATACATTCTCTGGATAGACTTGTAAAAATGAATGAACAAATAAACACCATATATAATTACCAGTAATATACAGACTGTGTGAAAAGTCCAGAAACATAAGGAAAATATTTTATTTACTATGTTTTTTCAGAGTAATAATTGGCTAAAATTTAGAAATGCTTTACCTATAAAAGAATGTGGGGAATAAAGAATTATACATTATATATCTACAATATCTTATAGAAATGTAACTACATCTTGATTTTATTTTTACTTTACATGGTGGAACTCAGCTGCTCAGGATCCGATTAATGATAATTTTTGGTTTGTGTCATTTTCATCATTTGTTTAGACATAGCCACTTTCATTCATTTTTAAATTACTTAATTATTTATTTTTCATAGTGGAATAATCATCTACAAATCCACTATCCAAAACAAAAGCTAGGACTCTAACAACAGCCCATATCTACCCTCTAGTTCTACCACCAATCCATCCCCCTCTTTCCTCTCACCCAAAGGATCCACCACCCAGAACCTTAGGTTCGTTGTTCCTTTGATCTCATTTTAGTGATATGTAGATCGACATAAAGTAATTAATCACAAAATTATATGCCTTAGTCTGAGCTATTTTTTTTCTAACTCTTCTCTCATATCATTGTAGGCATGGTTAGGACAGTGAAATGTAGTTTTTACTGCCACAATGTTCTCTTCTGATACCCCACCTTCCTAGGCAGAATGCCTGGACATGAGATCATGTATTCACAATAAGCTCTCCAGGGATTCATTCTTCCTTACTCTAGAAACCCCATCTCATCCTAAGTGATTTAAAAACATCCGAAAGATTTCTATTGACTACGTACGTCTACAAAAGTTTTTATTTTATTAAAATATACGATGCTATACGGACACATTTACAAACTCCCAATCGTTAGATTGCAAAGGCATACAGAACTGGCCCAAGTGGTTAAAGACTTTTAAAAGCTATTCAATTAGATTTCTGAATTTTCATGTCCCTTTCTCATAAGGCATTAGTTACTTAGTTTAAATGCAAAGTCACAGTTAAGTTTAATCTTGGGCATCTGCAATAAAGAACTACTGAATGTCCTTTAAATTGGGAAGCAGCAAGAACAGGAGAGAAATGCTGCTGCAAACCTCCTCAGTCAGCAAAAGCGAGGTAAGAGTGATGACGATTCAAGGTGTTTACCACCCTCTGTTGAGATACATGGAATTTGCAAGAGTAGAGGAGTGAGGGTAGGGGTTAAAATGAGGTAGGAGCATAGAAAAGTGATCCTGAAACCTTCCTGCCTATCCCACCTGAGCAACCTGGACAGTGGTGTCCAGTAAAATAAAGTGAGTTTGCAAGTGTGGTACGCATTATTCATGAAAATGCAACTTGATTCTGAATATAGATATTTAAAAGCATCAAACACGTTTAAGGGGGCTTAGTCAAAACTGTGCATTTCTGATTATAACATTTGTTCGCTGTGAGCCAATACAGACATATATTTCTCAAAATGATGTAGAATTGCCAAAGTTGCTACCCAGAAAATTCTTTCATAGACAGTGCAGTGTTTAAGCTTTCTTTTTTTTCACTTTAACACCTCCCCACTCCTAAATGAGTTGAAGTGGTTCTGTTTAAAACAAAAGACACATTGAAATTCTCAAGAAATTGACTCACCTGTCTTTTAAGTTGCAGGGCATTTTTTTTACAATATACAATATGCATTATAATGTTATACATATTTTAATTTCTTAAGGATATTGAACTCCGGTGTCCTTTAAAAAGGGCCTTTACAACTTACTGCTGAAAATATTAACACTTAATCATAGGAGAAAGTAACATTAAAATGGTTTAGGGATAGAAATGACACATGGTGGAGTTGTTCTCAAACATTAATAAGGCCACTAACTCATTTATATATAATCTATTAGTTTGAAGAAGTTATGAACCATCATAATGATAAGGACCCTAACAAAGGTTAAGACCTTTGGCCAGAATTTTTCATTTGGGCCTAGACATACATTTTTCTTTTCCCAAATGTACCAACATAGGCTATTTGAAAGAGAAACAAAGGGAAGTGAAAAACAGATGTTCATAGCAAGGGCTGACCCAAGAAACAGGACTTCCCATTTAAGACACCCAAAAGGAACTCTAATTCTTTTACCAGCAGTTAGCACTCTCTGGAGAGCAGGACCAATAAGATAGCATTTGTCTGGTCAAGCTACCATAAAGTACGTAAAACAAAAGGGAGTCACTCATGTCAACCAAGATGGCTGCCAGTCAGTTGTGACAACTTTGGTTCAAGAGGGAAACTACCTAAGTCATGCTGGACACAGCTGGCAGGAGGCACACCTGAGATACCTGCACATGTGATCAGAACAGCTGGGTCTACTGAGCAGGGCCACCCCGGGGAAATTCCCACTTGCCATCGGGGGTGCCAAGATACTCGTCAAGAGACCCAGAAGAGTGGAGTACACCACTTTCAAGGCTCCAGACCACTGCTGAGACAGCTAAACTCCACACCAGAGTGCTGCTCCAAACCACGCTGATTCCCCTTGGCATCAGACACCATCTTCCCTGTTGCCCGCCTGGCTCTGGAGATCCTTCCTTCCAAGACAATGTTGGCCCACTGTGCTGTCTCCTAGACCTGAAGACTGAGGCTCTGGGACTCAGGTTCATTATTCCCCATAATTGTTGCTGTGTGTGTTACAATTCTCTTAGATTGTTATAGTGTGAGTAGGGTACTGATAGGTTGATGTTCTACTTTGAGTGAATCTATATTCAATAAAAGCTGTGAGTGAATGGCATAGTTGCCTTGTGTGACTCTTATCTGTTCCTTGGTTCCTCTTCTGGCGGCTCAGCTGGCAGCTAGCCTAGCAGTTGCACCCCTGACTTATAGGAAAGACTGTATCAGGAGCACGTGTATGCTCCTGCCACACTCCTAAATCTCCTTTCATGTAGAACAGAGAAGCATAGCCCAGGAAGAGACCGGCAGTTAAATAGTGCTGCCTTTGATGGGGAAGGGAGATGTTTATATTTCTCACAAGATTTTTTTTTCTCCCCACAGTCGCAGCCCTAATGAAAGCTGGTGCTGATTACAAATTGTTGTGAGGCCAACTCCACCACTCCGGATGAGGTACAATGGAGGGGTGTGGGCTGTGAGCAAGTTCCTTTCCCCAGCTCTTCCTGTTAGTGTTCACCAAATTGTTTGGGGATATGGGGTTCTAAAACTGCCTAAGTGTGAAAAAAACGGCACCCCTCACCCCAATAGCAACTCTCCCCTCACCCCCACCCTGCTATTAGCAGGGCGTTTGGCCTTCTGGCGGACTGCGTTCCCAGTGCTCCAGCGCCAACTGTGTTCCTGACCCCAGAATGAATCAGGGCTGCACCGGGCCTGGCAGAGCTCCCAACACATTTCCTGTCGCGGGCTAAGGGAAGTGCCGGTCAAGACTCTGGTGGGGACCCTTGGAGGTTGGGGCGGGAGTGGGGCGGGGGAAGTAAGGGTAAAACCAGCTGTAGAGGGCGGTGACCGTGCTCTAAGGACAATTCCGTGCCCCTGGGTGGGACAGATCTAAGTTGGGAGCAGCTGTGAGCGCGGGACCTCCAAGATGAGGCCAGCTCTTGCCCTGTGCTTCCTCTGGCAGGCCTTCTGGCCCCTGCCGAGCCACGGCGAGCACCCCACCGCCGACCGCGCGGGCTGCGCCGCCTCAGGGGCTTGCTACAGCCTGCACCACTCGACCATCAAGCGCCAGGCAGCCCAAGAGGCCTGCAACCTTCGCGGCGGGGCGCTCAGCACTGTCCGAGGGGACGCTGAGCTCCGCGCGGTTCTCGCTCTGCTGCGGGCAGGCCCCGGGCCCGGAGGGGGCTCCAAAGACCTTCTGTTCTGGGTGGCACTGGAGCGCGGGAGATCCCAGTGCACCTTGAAGGACAAGCCATTGCGGGGTTTCTCCTGGTTGTCCTCCGACGTTGGCGGGTCGGAAACTGACACGCTGCCATGGGTGCAGGAGCCCCAACTCTCCTGCACTTCGAGGAGTTGTGCTGGACTTCAGGCCACTGCGGGGGTCGAGCCCGCAGGCTGGAAGGAGATGCGCTGCCACACACGCGCCAACGGCTACTTGTGCAAGTACCAGTATGAGGGCTTATGCCCGGCACCACGCCCCGAGGCTGCCTCTAACTTGAGCTACCGCGCGCCCTTCCAGCTACACAGCACGGCGCTGGACTTCAGTCCCCCAGGGACCAAGGTGAGTGCGCTCTGCCCCGGGCAGCAATCCATCACAGCCACCTGCATCGTGGACGAGGCCGGCGCTCGCTGGGATGGGATACCCCCCGGGGCCGTGCTCTGTCCCTGTCCTGGGGGGTACCTCCGTGCTGGCAAATGCGTGGAGCTATACGATTGCCTAGAAGACTTGGGAGTCTTTGCCTGCGAGTGTGCTGCGGGCTTCGTGCTGGGGGAAAACGGACGCTCTTGTGTAACCAATGGAGAAGGACAGGCGAACCCTGGGGAAACCAAGGTGCTCACCAGGCACCCACCGGCAACTGCAACCAGCCCCATGCCGAGGAGAACAGGGTCACCCAGGGTCCATGAGAAACAAGGAGAGAAACCTCATATCCCTGGACTAGGCACTTCGGCGACATATATTCCCGAGATTCCTGGGTGGGAAGCACAGAGCACGTTGCCTACTCTTCAAATGTCCCCTCACACCAACTCAAAGGCCGCCATCACTTCTTCAGGAAGCGTTATTCCCACGTCTAATTCGTCTTCCTCTGACATCCCCCAGGCTTTGGACTCCTCCTCCACCGTGGTCTTCATACTTGTGAGCATAGCAGTAGTAGTGTTGGTGATCTTGACCATGACTGTACTGGGGCTTTTCAAACTCTGTTTTCACAAAAGCCCTTCCTCCCCGTCACGAAAGGGGCCTTTGGCCTCTCCAGGTGTGGAGAGTGATGCCGAGGGCACCGCTCAGAATTGCAGTTCCGCACACAGCGCAGACAATGGGGTGAAGGTTGCAGTCTGAGGGACGAAGCAGAGGGCGCCTCCTTGACTGGATCTTCTTTGGGCTCCAGAGATACATAGGGAAACGAGAAGTGAGCACTTACTGTGTGCAGTTTTTCACTTTCCATAAAAATGGAAAAGGGAAAAAGGAGCTTATTTGTGGAACTGATGACTCCTATATAAGTTCTCTTCCCTAAATACCCTCTGCTCCACCGAGGAGTCGTACATCCGAAGTGGCTGCTCCTTCTCTCCTACTGTAAAGGTGGAAGCGCCTTAGGTTGGTACAGGGGCCCAGGATTCTACTGGGGAGAGGCATTTTCTTGTGTTTGTCCTGGGGGATTTCGAGAAGTGACTGAACCTTTCAAGACATTGGAAGCAAACAGAAAACAATACAATTTTTTAAAAAATTATTTTTACCTAGATGGAAAGAAAGACTCTGCCTACTCTGTTCAGACTGGGAGTATATTGGTTTAAAATTCCCAGGCAAACAATAAAGGATGTTGATAACCCAGGCTCAAATATCATTTGTTTCACTGGATTTTTTAGGAAGAGCTGCTAAGGGCACAGCGGAGAAAGTACTTCCTGCTTTACTTTGAGGGGAAAGCTTTAAGCTGGTATGAGGAGGAGCAGAAGTTTAAGAAGTAGTAACTTTTTATTTTTCCTTGGCTCTTTTATACTTTGTTTTCAAAGTCACTGCTACGTGTGCTCGGTGCTATAAATCCAAACTGTAGTGTTGCCAACATGGCTGGATCTAGAAGCAAATTATAGCTGACCACCAATTCAAGTGTTTACTCTTTGTCCTTGCTGGAGGAAACAAATAATTTGTTTTACTCTTCCAGTGTTCGTGCTCTCCAGTGCAATGACCTTCCCAACCAGACAGTCCTCTCCTAAATATCAGGATGCTGACCCACATTTCCAATGATGGCAATGTTAATTTTCAATGAAAGCAGTAATGCTAAGCGTTGATTAGAAATCTCCCAGGCACATTCAAGCAAAAGTAAGCTGGATTTCTTCCAAAGTTGCTAGCCTTGTGTGCACTGTTTAATCCATGGAAAACTCAAATTCCAGACCATTTCCTCCTCCCTTAATAAAAGCGTGTTCAGTGACCATATATGATTATATTGGAATGGTTTTAATTTAATAAGTGTCTAGGGGCAAAAGTATGGCAAATGGCTTTCCATAAGAATTAACAGTATAAGAATAAATGGTAAATACAAATACCTGTCACCCAGTTATGACGTGGGATATTGGAAAGTCATGTAAATGAAGCATTCCTCTGGAAAGCAATCAAGACACAATAATATTCATTACCTAGTGGAGCAGAGGTGCCTAGAAAATACCTCTTCTAACAGCATGACAAGTTTTTAAAACTAAGTGTATAGGGATTGCTGCATGGAGGCAGGTAAAGAAACACGTTTAGCAACCATAAAGAATAAAAATAGGAAATTTATATTATATTTTCATAGAACCACTTTGATATTCTTGAGTGTGCAATGTATAAAATACATTCAGGGGTGGGCAAAAATAGATTTACAACTGTGAGTACATGAAACAGAGTTTATTATTGTATTCATGTATTTATTATTTTATTATTATTTATTATTCTTAATCCATTTTTGTCAGCCCCTGTATATGTAATATATATATATATAGTGTTAACACATTAAAAGAATAAAGTAATGGGTGATCTGCTTCATATGTTAAAGATTTGTCTAAGTAGTTGCATTTAAATAAAATCATAATTAGAATTAGAATCAACAATATTCAAAGGAATTTTGAATAAAATCATTTTACAAACAAATGTGAAGAATAAACAGGTTCAGTTCAATTACTCTATTATTTTCTTATATTGCTTCCCCTTGTAAGTAGATCAGTAAAGAATCACAGAAAACTATTTCATATTTTCATATAATTTCCTTCTATTTCTGGCTATGAAGTCTTCCATGACATTTTGAACGGATGGCAGAATCAGACCAGCCAAGCGTGATGCTTAATGGTCAGTGTCTTTCCTCTGTACTACGTTCGTACATTCACTTCATTATGTCTCCAACCTCTCTGAGGTTCATTCTTTTCTTACTTGAAATCCTCTGCCCCCACACTCATCTCATAGCATCTGTTCAGTCATTTCCTTACAAGAAAAACTTGAAACCTAACTTAACCGTCTCTCTCTCAAGTCCAAGTCCTGCCATCATCTCACACAATCTCAAAGTCCTCATGTATGACTCTTCTGGTGCCTGTGTATTTCGGTTCCTTGACTTCCTCACTGCCAGTGACCTCCCCTTCACTCCTGCCGTCTACTCCAACAGTCCCACCCTAGCCGTTCAGCAGATTCTGACACTGCTCTACATCTGCAAACACAACTTCAGGCATTCACATGGGTATGTGTTGAAATTTGTATATTAATGAATTTTGCCACTGATTAGAAGTAAACTATTATTGTTGAACTTTGAGATTCCATCTTTTTTACTATAATAAGCCTTGCTGTGAATAGTAGCCTGACATGGTATCATTCTCTTCCTTTTTTATTTTTTTCATATATAAAGAAGTTGTGAATACAATAGAAATAACATTTTTTTCCTGAATTATTTCAGTACATTTCTGACCTGATGCCCCTCACCCCTAAATACTTTAGCGATTACTTCCAGGTTATTTAATTTCTTGGCATACAAGTATTCATAATATTACCATATACTTCTTTATTTCATTTTCATACTATTGATAATGATATCCTCTTTTATTCTAATTTTAGTAGTTTGAGTATTTTTTTTTTCTTTGGGAATGGAGTCAGTGTAACTAAAGGCCTGCCAATTTTGTTGGCCTATTAAAAGAACTAACTTTTGGATTCAGTATTCCCCCCCCATTCTATTTTTAACCACTGTTTCATTTATCTCTTATCTGATCTTTATTATTTCCATCTTTATCCTTGTTTTGGGTTTACTGTGGGTTTTTCCCTAATTTTCCAGGGTGGAAAGTTAGATTTATTAATTAAGATTTTTCTTATTAATACAGATATTTATAACTAAATAAATTTCTTCTGTTTTTAATGTGATCTTACTGTGGTTAGAAACATGCTTTGTATGGCTTCAACCCTTTTAACTTACTGAGTCTTGTTTTAGGGTCTGTCTTGGAGCCCAGCCTATGGTCTATCCTGGAAAATGTTCCGCAGATGCATGGGAAGATTGTATATTCTGCTGTTGTTGGGCAGAGGAGATGGTAGAAGTCTGTTAGGACTAGCTTTGTTAGAGTTTTTCATGTTTTATTCAGTTTGATCTTTTCGTTAGTTATTTAAGATATTATTGAATATGGCTACCAAGGTCACTGACTTTTAATGCTGAATTATCTATCTGAACTTTTAGTTTTGCCAGTTTTTTTAAAAATGTAGTTTAGAGCTTTGTTGTTAGGTGCCTATGTGTTTATAATTATTAGATCTCCTGATGTATGGGCTCTTTTATCATTATAAAATGTCCCTCTTTACCTCTAGAAACTTTTCTTTGTTTTAAAGTTTATTTTGCATGATGTTGGTATAACAATTTTGGCTGTCTCATGATCGTTTTTTGCTTGGTATATCTTTTTGCATCCAACTTTTTGCAATCATCATTTAGACATTTGTGTCCTTGAAATCAAAATGTCTTCTATAGGCAGTATATGGTCAGGTTATTTTCTTTAATCCATTCTCCAATCTCTGCCTTCTGAAAGGATGTTAAATACATTTGTCATTAATATATTTACTGATAAAGTAGAAGTTACATCTACTATTTCTTATTTGCTTTCTCCGTGTCTTATTTCCTTTTTGTCCCTCCGTCCCTCCATTACTGTTTTCTTTGTATTACATAAATATTGTATAGAATACCATTGTAATTTTCTTACTGTTTCTTTTGCCTTCATAAAGTTTTTTCTTGTAATTGTCTGCCGTGGGGATTGCAATTAACATCTTAATTGAAAGACTGTATAATTAGTATAAATATCAACTAATTTCAATTGTATAACACAATTTTTGCTACAGTGTAGTTGCTATACCCTCTCTTGGGGATGGAGTCAGTTTAAGTAAAGGACTGCTACCTACCTCCTTCTTTGTGCGGTTATTGTCAATGAAATTACATCTTGATACACTATAAGCCCATCACAGTTTTATAATCACTGCTTTATTATGTATTCTTTTAAAATTATATAGACTAAAAAGTTATAAACAAAAATACACTTATACTGCCTTTTATATTTACCTGTGTAGTTACCTTTATAGTGTTCATTACATGTCTGTATGGTTTTGTCACTGACTAGTATCTTTCATTATCATTCTGAAGGACTCCCTTTAGTATTTCTTATAGGACATGTTTGCTGGTGACAGATTCTCTCAATTTTGTTTACTTGAGAATGCCTTAATTTCTTCTTCATGTTTTGAAGAAAGGTTTTGGTGGATGTAGAATTTTTACTTGGTAACCTTTTCTTTATAATGTTTTGCTTAAGTCATCCCACTGCCTTCTGCGCTTCATAGTTTTCTATAACAGTTAGTTAATTTTATTGAGGATCCTTTGTAATTTTAAGCTTCTTTTGTGAGACTGCTTTCCTATTTCTTTGTATAGCTCATGCATTTTGTTAAAAATTGGGTGTTTTAAATAACTTAATGTAGCAGCCCTGTAAATCTATCCCCCAATAGCTACACCATAATTTGTTGTTTTCGCTGCCATTTGTTTACTTTCCTTGATTAATTTCCTGTCATGTGACACTACTGAATTAACAGTGACTCTGCTCGGTTAGCTCATCGGTCAGCTAATGATTAATAAGAAATGTATTTATCTATTCATATTTTTATGCTCTTACAGTTGTCCCACTTTCCCCCCATCCTTCCCCACCCAAAGCCTGTCCCCCAATCCCACAGTCAATTTCCATACCATTATTTATGTCCATGGGTCATGCATAAATGTTACTTGACTAATCCCTTGACCTTCTTGCATCCAGTCCTCACTGCACCGCTCCCCCCCCTTTTTACAGCCATCAGTGTATTCCATGATATTATTCCTCTGGTTTTGTTTATGATCATTAGCTTATTTTGTTCATTAGAGTCCTCTTATAAGTGAGATCATATGGTATTTGTCTTTCACTGACTGGCCTATTTTACTTAGCCTAATAGTCTACATTTCTACCTATACTGTCACAAAAGGTAGGAACGCCTTCTTTTTATTGCTTGTGTTATTCCATTATGTAAATGTACCACAGCTTTTTTATCCACTCACCTACTGATGGGCACTTAGGCTGTTTCCAAATCAGGGTACCTATAAATAATGCTCCTATGAATATAAAGGTCCATATATTCTTTTGAATTGGTGTTTTAGGATTCTTTGGATATTTTCCCAGAAGCAAAATTATTGGGTAAAAAGGCAGTTCTGTCTTTAATTTTTTGAGGAATCTCCATACCACTTTCCAGAGTGGTTGCGTCAGTCTCTGTCCCTACCAACAGTGCATTAGCGTCCCATTATCTCCACCCTTTTCTTGACAGCACTTGTTGTTTGCTGATTTATTCATGACAGCCATTCTGACAGGTGTAAAGTGATGTCTTATTATGCTTTTATTTTGCATCTCTCTGATGGCCAGTCATGTTGAGCACCCTTTTGTATGTCAATGAGCCCTCTGTATGTCCTTCTTGGACAAATAACTGTTCAGATCCTTTTTTCCAGTTTTCAACTGGATTGTTTGTCTCTGGTGTTGAGTCCAGTGGATTCTTTATGTATTTTGGAAATTAAACCCTCATCTGGTGTATTATTGGCAAACATAGGAATACAGCGGGTTCCCTTTCCATTTTGCTGATGGTTTCTTTAGCTGTGCAGAAACTTTTTAATTTGATATAGTCCCATTTGTTTATTTTTTTCTTGATTTTACTTGCCCTAGGATATATATTTGCACAAATACTGCTACATGAGATATCTGAAATTTTACTGCCTATGTTTTCCTCTAGGATTTTTATAGTGTCGTGACTTATATATTTAAGTCTTTTATCTATTTTGAGTTTATTCTGGTATATGGTATAAGATGGTAGTTTACTTTTATTTATTTATTTTTGCATGTACCAGTCCAGTGCTCCCAACATTATTTATTGAAGAGAATGTCTTTACTACAATATTAATTGACCATAAAAACATAGTTTTATTTCTGGGCTTTCTATTCTGTTCCATTAATCTGTATGACTATTCTTATCTCAGTACCAGACTGTTTTGATTATAGTGGTCTTGTAATACATTTGAGATCAGGTTTTTGTGATTCCTCGAACTTTGTCCATCTTTTTCAAGATTGCTGAGGCTATTCACGTTCTTTTTTGGTTCCATCTACATTTTTGAAATATTTGTTCTAGCTCTGTGAAATATGCCATTGGTGTCTTAATAGGAATTGTGTAGAATCTATAGATTCCTTTTGGTAGTATGGACATTTTCATGATGTTAATTCTTCCAATCCATGAACACAGTGTATGTTTACATTTATTTGTACCTTCCTCAATTTATGTCTTCAGTGTTCTATAGTTTTCCAAGTACTGATCTTTTACCTTCTTGATTAAATTTGTTCCTAGTACTTTATTTTTTTGTAACTATAGTAAATGGGATTGTTTTCTTCGTTTCTCCTTCTGATAGTTCTTTGTTGGTGTACAAAGATGCCATCATTGACTTTATATACCACTACTTTGCCAAATTCACTTATTAGGTCAAGCAATTTTGGGGTGGAGCCAACAGGGTTTTTTATGTACACTATCATGTTGTCTGCAAATATGTCAGTTTTACTTCCTCCTTTCCAATTTGGATAACTTTTATTTCTTCTTTTTGTTTGATCACTGTGGCTAGGACATCCAGTACTATGTTGAATAAGAGTGGAGAAAACAGATTCCCTTGTCTTGTTCCTGATCTTACAGGAAATGCTTTTGGTTTTGCCTATTGAGTACGATGTTGGCAGTAGTTCTTTTGTATATATCCTTTCTTATGTTGAGGTATGCTCCCTGTATTCCCACTTTGCTGGGTGGTTTTATCATAATTGGATGCTGGATTTTATCACATGCTTTTTCTGCATCTATTGATAAGATCATGTGATTTTTACCTTTTATTTTATCTATTTGATGTATTACATTTATGACTTGTGAATATTGTAACATCCTTGCATCTTTGGAATAAATCCCAGTTGGTCATAGTGTATGATCTTGTTGAAGTATTGCTGGATCCAGTTTGCCAATATTCTGTTGAGGATTTTAGCATCTTTGTTCTTCAGTGATAATTGACCTGACCTGTAATTTTCTTTCAGTGTTGTATCTTTCCTTGTTTTGGAATTAGGATAATACTGGCTGTATAAAAAGAGTTTGGGAGTTTTCCTTCTTCTTGAAGTTTTTGGAATAGTTTGAGAAGAACTGACATTAGTTCTTCTTTGAATGATTAGTAAAATTTGCCTGGTAAAAAAAAAAAAAGCTCTCTGGGCCAGGGCTTTTGTGTGCTGGGAGTTTTTTATTACTGCTTTGGTTTTACTAGTTGTTATTGATCTATTCAAGTTTTGTGCTTCTTCCTGATTCAGTTTTGGAGTGTTGTATATTTTTAGAAATTTATCTGTTTCACCCAGGTTTTCCAACTTCTTGGCATATAGTTGTTCATAGTGATTTCTTACAATCCCTTGTAGTTGTGTGGTAAAAGTTTACTTCCTCTCTTTAACTTGTGATTTTATTATTTGGGGTACTCTCTCTTTTTTTCTTGATGAGTCTGCCTAAAAGTTTGTCAGTTTTTGTTTATCTTTTCAAAGATACAGCTCATGTATTCATTATTCTTTTGAGTTGTTTTTAGTCTCTATGTCATTTAACTCTGCCCTGATCTTTATTATTTACTTCCTTCTACTTACTCTGGGCTTTGTTGCTATTCTTCTAGTTCTCTCAGGTGTACAGTTAGATTATTTATATAAGATTTTTCTATCCTCTTGAAGCATGCTTATAATGCTATGAACTTCCCTCACAGGACAGCTTTGGCTATGTCCCATAGGTTTTGTGTTATCATGTGTTCATTTTCATTTCTATCCATGTACTTCTTGATTTGTTCCTTGATCTCATTAATGAGTCATTCATTATTTAATAATATACTATTTAGCCTCAATGTATTTGAATGATTTTGATTTTTTTTACTGAGGTTGATTTCTAGTTTCATGCTGTTGTGATCTGAGAAAACACTTGATATGGGTTCAATTTTCTTGAATGTATTAAGACTTCTTTTGTGTCCTACCATATGGTCTATCTTTGAGAATGATCCATGTGCAGTTGAGAAGAATGTGTATTCTAATGCTTTGGGATGAAATATTCTTTAAATATCAATTAAATCCATTTGATCTAGTGTGTCATTTAAAGTTCCTCTTCCCTGGTTGATTTTTGTTTGTTTGCTTGGAAGATCTATACAAAAGTGACATTGGGGTATTAAAATTTGATTGGGACTCTCTATACTTCCTGAAGTTGTGTGACTCTTTTCTTTATCAGGTTAGGGAAATTTTCTGTCATTATTTTTTATGTTTCATGTTGTCCCAAAGTTCCCTTAAACCATCCTTTTTCTTTTTAAGTCTTTTTTTTCTTACTATTACTCTGATTGGGTGTTTTAGTCTACCTTCCAAATACTGATTCAATCTTTTGCTTCATCTAGCCTGCTTTTAATTCCTTCTAGTGTATTCACCATTTCAGATATTGCATTCTTCATTTCCAACTGGTTCTTATTAATGGTCATAGGTTCTTATTAAAGGACATAGAAACCTATATCCTTTTTTATGCTGATGTAGTTCCCGCTAAGTTTCTTACAGATCTCACTAAGTTCCTTAAGCATCCTCATAAACATTGCTTTGAACTCTTATGTCTGATAAATTGCTTGCCTCAATTTCGTTTAGCTGTTTTTCTTGTAATTCCTCCTTTTCTTTATTCAGGGGGTGTTTCTTTATAGCCTCATTTTAGCTGACTCCTTTTGTTTGTTTCTATGTATTAGATAGATATGCTTTGACTCCAGGAGGTGGCCATATGTGGTAGGAGTCGTGTGGGACTCAGTGGTGCAGTAACCTTCATCTCCTGAGCTGGATGCTCTAAGAATGCCCTTTGTGGGGGTTATTTGAGCTCTCCTATTATATTTGGATCTTGATTGCTGTTGGCCCACTTGTTGGTGGTTTCTCTCCTCTGACTGGCTGACCGAGAGGCTCAACCCCAACCACATCTTATATGTTGTTGTATGGGTGCTGCCAGTACAAAATAAAACAACACAGAAAACAAAACCCACAGACACAAAAACCAAAAACAACAGCAAATTCAGAGACAAAAGAAAAAAAATAATAAAAATGGAAATAGAAATAGAATATTATAAGAAAAAGAGAATACTAGAAAGCCAAAGCAAAAAAAAAAATTATTAGTAGACAGAAGGAGGAAAAATGATAAGAATAAGGACTACAAATGGAATCACAACAAAAGAATTTAAAAAAGGGAAAAATAAACGAAGCAAAGAATGGAAGAAGGCAAATCGGATTAAGAAAATGGAAGAGTAAAATATGAGCTTTGAAAGAAAATGATAAAAAGATATGTTAAAGAAAAAATAATGAAGAGAGTAGAATGGAAATAATGTCAGCAGAGTTTTGTGCTTGCTTTCTGGGTGCTCCCTGCGGATATGACTCTAATGTTCTCTGAAGCTGGTGTAAGCCAGTGGCAGATGCTGTCCACATCCAGCTCTAGGCAGCCTATTCAAAGCTGCAAGTGAGCCACAGTTTGTGGCTCTTTCCTTCAGAGTTGGCTGCATCTGGAAGGTCCTTGCTCCTCTGAAAGACTGGCTTTTTGTCAGTACAGGGCCCAAGGATGTGTCAACTAGTGACAAAAACATTGTAGAAACTGCCTCCACTTGCTTCTGCCCGTGGTCCTGCCATTAGTCTTAGTCTAGCCACTGACACATCTGTTTGTAAGAGGTCTTCTGATGGAATCAAGATGATGGGACTCCTGGACCTTCTGTGGGAGGTGCCATTCAGACCTGCACCACAAGTCTGGGTCTGTCCCGGATTATTTCCCTGAACTTGGAAGGGCAAAGCTCCAGATAGGATAATGGGTGGGGCCTCCAGAGCCCATAGTTTTGGTCTGCTGGAAACCAGGAGGGCATTCCTTGGCTATCCTGTGAGAAGGAAACACCAGTCTGGTTCCTGAGAAAATGTATGGAATGGCCATGCCCTAAAGCCAGTATCTAAATTTTTGAGTCTGCCTACATTGCTCTCTCCTCAGCAGAAGATAAGATGCAGGGTGGGGTGAATGGGATTCTGAAAGATGCATTTTAGGAGAATTCCAGAGGAAGATTCCCAGTGGTTTTCCACAGAGTGCAGTAATTGTTCCGCGGGGGGGGGGGGGGGGGGGGGGGGGGGGNCCCACCCCCCCCCCCCACCCCCGCCCTGGAGGGACTTGCTCTTCTCAAGGAAAATGGCTGCTGTGGTATGGAAGTATATTCTAGCACTGGGAATCCAGCAGCTGTTCCCCCACATCTCTCCCCAAAACCTCCCACTGCAGACTCTCCTCACATGACTCCAGACTGTGCTGCAAATGTGAAACCTGTCTGTTGGCCCCTTAGAAAAAAAGAGAGAAAAGAAAAGAGAAAAAAGTGGCTTTGTCTCTAATGAGCTCCATCTTCTCTGGTGGGCAAAAACCCCATGGCCTTTCACTAATGGATGCTGCATAGGCAGGTGATCCCAGCACTGACACAGTTTTGGGGAGCCTGGTCTGGGGTCCAAGTTTCATTGCTCTCAGGAGGAAGCTCCCAGAGTGTACCACAGGGTACACTCCCAGAGCTTCCCAGGGGCCCTTGGCTNCTGAGTCTGCCTACATTGCTCTCTCCTCAGCAGAAGATAAGATGCAGGGTGGGGTGAATGGGATTCTGGAAGATGCATTTTAGGAGAATTCCAGAGGAAGATTCCCAGTGGTTTTCCACAGAGTGCAGTAATTGTTCCGAGCCACACACCCCCCGCCCCCGCCCCGCCTGGGAGGGACTTGCTCTTCTCAAGGAAAATGGCTGCTGTGGTATGGAAGTATATTCTGGCACTGGGAATCCAGCAGCTGTTCCCCCACATCTCTCCCCAAAACCTCCCACTCCAGACTCTCCTCACATGACTCCAGACTGTGCTGCAAATGTGAAACCTGTCTGTTGGCCCCTTAGAAAAAAAAAGAGAAAAGAAAAGAAAAAAAAGTGGCTTTGTCTCTAATGAGCTCCATCTTCTCTGGTGGGCAAAAACCCCATGGCCTTTCACTAATGGATGCTGCATAGGCAGGTGATCCCAGCACTGACACAGTTTTGGGGAGCCTGGTCTGGGGTCCAAGCTTCATTGCTCTCAGGAGGAAGCTCCCAGAGTGTACCACAGGGTACACTCCCAGAGCTTCCCAGGGGCCCTTGGCTCTCCACCCGTGAAAATGATGCTGCCCCTCCCCTTCATATTTCTGCCCTTTCTACTGGCCTTGGGGCGTTTCTGCCCATCCTTGATTAAATGTCTCCTCTTCAAGTAGTCTTCAGTTGTTTATTCCAGGTAGATGCTCCCCTCTTTGTTTTTATTTTCAGTTTGTTTCTGGGAGGTGGTGTGAGACAAATTCTCCTACTTTGCTGCCACTTGCTCCCCTATTTGAAAATATTTTTCAATCTAACAAAAAATTACTTAGCTTTCTTTTCCCTAGCATGGCGTTCTCTGTTGTCCATGACTAATGCTCTTTTCTTGTTGCTTTGAGACCTTGATTAATTTCAAGACACTTTGATATTGGAAATCTTTGGGGAGAGAGAAAGAGAGCAGGGGAGAGAGAGAGAGAGTGTGTGTGTGTGTGTGGCAGGGGTAGGAGGCAATCTGTGTGGCTGAAAACAACAGCCCTGCTTATCTCTGGCTTCTGTTGCTACTATTGCTATTGCAGCTCAGAAAATAATGAGCAAAAAGAAATTTGTTTAAATGATTCAACCAGGAAGTCTCTCACCCTTTGTGGAGAGGCTGTGTGTGTGTGTGTTGGAGCAGAACTTAAATGCCAGATATTTAAAAATTCTTCCTTAGGCTTCGCTTCTTGCTTTGGAAGGGCCTCAGCATCACCCAGAGTTGGAGACATTAGGGCTTTTTTGAATTTTTTCTGAGCAGCTGCACAGCCTTCCATATCCATGCATCTGCCTTTCTGATCCCCAAGAATATGTCGGAGCCTTGCAAAACCATGTATGGTCATCTCTTTCTCCAAATATTCCTTTTTAGTTTCTGGTCAGTCTCTTGTTTGCCACAATCACATCAGCAACTATATTAGATTCCTATGGCTACTGTAACTTATTGCCACAACCTGGGAAGCTTGAAACAGGAGAAATTTATTCTCTCACTGTTCTGGAGGACAGTCTGATCAAGTTGTTGTTAGGGCCCTGATGCCCCTGAAGTCTCTAGGAAAGAGTCCTTCATTGCCTCTTCTTAACATCTAGTGGTTGACACAATCTTTGGTGTTTCTTGGCTTGCAGTTGTATCACTCCAATCTCTACCTCTGTTGTCACATAGCCTTCATACCTCTGTGTGTGTCTTTTATCTGTCTCTGTGTCTAAATTTCAACCCTTCTTATCATGACAGCAGTCACTGGATTTTAAGGTTCACCCTAATTCATATGACTTCATTTTCACCTAATTAAATTTGTAAAGATACTATTTCCAAATAAGGTCATATTCCCAAGGTACCAGACGTTGGTCTTAAATATATATTTTAGAGGGACACAATGACAGACAGGGAAATAGGCTGGTGGCTTTCTTAGCTACTCTGCTTGCAATTCTTGTTTCTGAGGCTTCTTCTGGGCTGGGGCGTGGGGAATGAGAATAAGGTAATAGGGAGGGGTGGGAGCAGTGTTTATAGTCTATTAGGCCTCCTCAGATTGCACCAATTAATTTCCCACCATAGGTTTGTGTTAGTGGCAACTTACCTTGCCTATAGTTCTTATACGTACCTCCTCATCAAAATTATCCATAGTGATTACATATATTGTCAAGATGGTACTTTGAGATGGCAATCTGGGACCTAAGGATCCCACTGCTACAGAATTGGCCATTGCTTCTAGGCCCTTTCATAGGATATATCTAGAAAGCATAATATTTTCTAAAATAAGATAGAATTTCTTCCCTTTCAGGAAGAAAGGGAAACAAACATGTAGAAGTGCAATAGAGATAAGCATAGGTGAGGGTCCTTGACTGGCACATAAACTTGCTCACCTTCTCACTGGCAAGAACCCTCAGTGAAATGAGTTAAATGGTGATAGAAGCTGGATAGATGGGGGAGTAATGAGTATAAAGGAAATTGTCACCTTACTACTCAAGGCATGACTCAGGGAAATCACACTCACACATGACATTGACATTGTAAGGTAGCAATGTTTAAAAGGGGTATCTAGTAGAAGGACCTGAGGAAGCAATACAGAATGGTGTGAGAGAGAAACTAAAATTCCTTTTGTCTAATACGGATCTTGTGAACCTTTAAGGTTATGGTTATCATGACACCAAATAATCCAAATAAATCTAACACACAAAACCAGTGGAGAACTTGTATGTTATAGCTATAGCTGTAGACAGTGAAAAGTACTGGAGATTCTATGTGCCACTGTAAAACCAGGTCAGACAGACCTAGTGACCATGGACCACTGGACTGGGCAACTGTCCCCCGATGCCAGGGAAATGTATCAACTTCCTACAACTCAGATCACCCTTACGGATAAATGAGAGAGTAAGAGGANTGACATTGACATTGTAAGGTAGCAATGTTTAAAAGGGGTATCTAGTAGAAGGACCTGAGGAAGTAATACAGAATGGTGTGAGAGAGAAACTAAAATTCCTTTTGTCTAATATGGATCTTGTGAACCTTTAAGGTTATGGTTATCATGACACCAAATAATCCAAATAAATCTAACACACAAAACCAGTGGAGAACTTGTACGTTATAGCTATAGCTGTAGACAGTGAAAAGTACTGGAGATTCTATGTGCCACTGTAAAACCAGGTCAGACAGACCTAGTGACCATGGACCACTGGACTGGGCAACTGTCCCCCGATGCCAGGGAAATGTATCAACTTCCTACAACTCAGATCACCCTTACGGATAAATGAGAGAGTAAGAGGAATAAAGCCCTAGAGTAACCAATTAAGCAGGAAGCACTAAGAAAAATCAGAAAGAACTGAATTTACCTTGACGTGGCAAGTATAAGTAATCTGTCATTTGTAGAAATGAGGCTCCACAACTGATTTCTGTTACTGAGAAATAAAGAAATTTTTATTTGTACATACTTTTTAATAGGCTGTTTTCTTAGAGAAATTATACTTGCTTTTACTTTATCTGTAAAATAGAGGTAATGTTAACTGCCTCATAAGATTATTACATGAAGATGAATATAGAGGCTTATTGCATTGACCTGGAGTAGAGTCTGTACTCACCAGATACCCTGGTAGCAGATTGAGGAGGGAAACTATGGAATGAGGTTTATAAACCACTCAGACCACACCCATCCAGGCTTTTAGCAAGTCTTAATAATGTCGTAAACTAGGGAACACAATGCAAGGGTCCTGGGGACCAGAGAACAAGTCTACTGTCCATAACTCTGAAACCAAAGCACTTAAATGTGTCCAAGGGTAGCAAACAAGTGTACTAAGTTGTTATGTGACATGAAAATGTGATGGGAGTTGGTAGTAATAGCCATTATGTGAAAAAATTATCCCTTTCCAGTTTCCACATTTCCTTCCTTTTTAAATGGCAGAACTAAGGGCACATAGTGTCAGCCAAGGCTATTGGAAGGATGGATGCTCAAAGTGGCCATAAAGCCTCTTTCTCAAAGCCTTGAGTGGGCACATATTCTTTAAATTATAGGTAAGAGCTTACCTGTTTTAATAGGTGAGTTCTCCTGAAATTACACTGTCTCAGAAGGCAGAAATTGCTGTTTGTTGCCTGGACAGGCCCACGTGGCCCACCTGCCCAGCGCTCTGGTTGTGGGTGCATCAACAGTATTAACAGTGTTTGGTAGGCACCATCGTTACCACTGCAGTGTGCTTGGTTTAAAGTATTTTCTTTCCCATGTCTTCCTTCATCAACCTATACAGAAATCTCTCAAAAACAACAAGCCAAAAAATTGCTTTAATTTTTTGTAGGATTGTTGAATATAATTAAAAAGAGCAAAATAAAATAATTCCAGATTATTCTGATATGTTGTAATATCCAGATAGCATGTTTTATAAACCTATACATAAAAAGACATACAAAGAGCAACTTTTTATAGACAAAATATACATATACTATCGTGCTTTATTTGTTCTCACAAAATCCCTGTGAAACTGGGGAGGAATAGATGGGTAGAAACCTTCAGCATCTATGACAGTTTTTTCCAGGCCAAGGCCTACAGAATTTATTGAGACTATTATCAAAAAAAATCAGCCAGGTTTTTCATGTTAACACGAGGTCTCCCTCCTTGAAAGGCAAAAAGCTAAGCAGTTTTATTTGGATTAAAATGTCTATGTTTGTGGGGCTGAGCTCCATTTCACTGAACTATTCAAGTTTATGTGAAAGCCAAGTCAGAATCAAAACTTCTTATCCACGTTTCTCCTGTATTTTCCAGACAACTCAAGATATATAGACCAATGTTAGGAAATCCTCACTCTCTGATGTTGGCACCTTGATCTGCACCTCTTCCCTTCAGACCACCTTTACATTTTTTTTTTCTCCCCATTTCAGCTCTCAGGGTAGGCAGAGGTGGAATGCCTAATCTTTTCCTTTAGGGTCTTAACATTCTCCTCCATAACTTGAGACTTCGTCTATTTTAACCTTTAACTTTCCTGCCTGCATTTGTCTTCCCTTTGAGCTAAACATCCATTAAGTCTGCCCATCCTGAATCACAACCACAAGTAGAAATCTCGTCACTCTGCTTTTCTCCTTGACTCTTCATCTCCCCCTCCTGGTGATGTACCCCAGCCTGCTAACAGATTTACCATCTTCAGGGGCCAGTCTGTCATCCAACTCTAAAGGATCCCAAGGTTGTCCCATTATGAGAATTCCACACTCCCATGCCTGGCTCAGGGTCCTCCAAGTCCTTATCAAGTTAGTACACACTCCTCTCATATTGTACCTTGTCTTTTTGCCAAACTGAATTACTTGGGGTTGCTTTATTGCAGCTCCATAATTGTAACACGCAATCTTTCTACCTAGAATGCCAACCATTACCACTTGGCATGCTAATATGTGTCCATACCACAAATCCAAGTTTAAATACTACCTTCTCCAAGATATCATTCCCAGTTACCTCAGACCCAAACCGATTCTCTGAAATCGTTCATCAGTTTATTTGAATCTTCCTTATTATAGCTGCAGGCGTATATATATCTTTTATCTCTCCTATGATGTTGCGTGTTGCTGAAATGAGCAACCTTAACACATTTTGTAAAAAACATATTGTCTTTACATTGCAAGATATCAATAGATATTTCCTAAATAAATTATAATTAGGCAGAAGTGATAATAAATTTATTTAAGTGAATGTTAATTTTTATGCTGAATAATCAAGTTTTACAGTTTTAAATCCTTAAAAATAATTTAGCAGCTATATTATGCATGTATACTCTATATGTTTTCACTTTCTGATAAGAAGTGAAAACATATAGTATTTTCATAATAAGAAAAGTATGAAACAAAGTTCTTCGGCCTGTATCCCTGAAAGTCTAACTTTCTTTGTACCCACAGGTGCCCTGCCACGTGGTTAGAACTGAGACATTCTTCCTCCTCGAAACTGTATTTTTCCTACAAAACATCCCTAAATAAGATACCACATAGAATCTATTTCTCCCCAAGCCCCTCCAACACCTGCCCCCGCCACTTGCCCTACTCAGAGTCCTCCTGCCTGAATACCAGTGTCAAATGACCTGACAGCTCCAAACAGTACTCAGACTTACTACTGGAGGAGGAAAGTTGGGGGCAAATCCAAGGGAGGCGGTGAGCCCATGCTGAAGGACGCATGGCAATGGACTCTGTCCCTGGGAATGAAACTGTTAGTAGGAGAACCTGTTCAACAGGACATTCCCCACTTTTTCAGCTATAACTTGAAGATAACAAGGGTCTCTGGGCACACCAGCCTCTCTACTCAAGAGATTGCGGAACTAGGATCTGTAGAGATTCCAACCAGGAACACAGTGCAGACTCTGCTACACAACAGACTTGTCATCCAATGGTAGGAAAAAAGGACAGAAAATGCAAACTGAATAAAAAATAATTGCCCTGGCTGGTGTGGTTCAATGAATTGAGTACCAGCCTCTGAACCAAAGGGCTGCTGGTTCAATTACCAGTCAGGGCATATGCCTGGGTTGTAGGCTGGGTCCCTAACTGGTGACCTGTGAGAGGCAACCACACATTAGTGTTTCTCTCCCTCCTTACCCCTCTCTCTAAAATAAATAAAATCTTAAAAACATAAAAATAAAAAATGTACACAGCTATAGCCTTTCCCCCCTCACCCCAAACCATTCTCTTCTTGTTAATCCACTTGCATCATCATTCTGCCATCTTTATGTACCTTGTGTCTTGAACCCAAAAACAGACCTACAGACTGACACTAGAAACAAGTAAGGAGAATGTTGAATTGATATTTCTAGGCCTCCAAGTTGAAAAGTAAGCCAATACTGTCATTGAGTTTGCCTTTTGAACTAAGTGCCAGCATTGTGGGAGCAAGCAAGGTGGGAATAGCTCCAACGGTATGTGCTCAGGCCCTTCTCCCCAAGCCCTCAGGCAACTATCTTCTCAGATGAGCTATTTTCAAAGTATTGGCTTAGCCAGAACACCTCTTGCTTCCACAGAACTTTACCTAAACTCCCTTACTTTGAGGAGTCAAGATTGAACCATTAATCTCTCTCTCCCAATTACCACAATTTTAGTGAATTAATCTATTTGTATGTTTTCACCATCTATATCAACTTTAGTATGTATGTTCTCTGAAGGCAAAGACCATGTCTGCCTAGTTCTTTTCCACTGACACACTAATAGCACTAAGTCCTTATTGAATAAGTGGTAGGTAGTTTGGAACATAGCTGAACGGCTGGGTTGGTGGGTGGAGACGAGTTTGCCAATCTTTTCTGAATGCATATACATTTGACTGTATACACACATGTACAACACTCAGACACCACAGCTCTACAGAAGTTGTCCATGTGCCTCTGCTCTGGACCTCTGTGCTTCCTAGTCATGCCATTCTTTGTGGGATGTATTTCTTTTTTGTTTTTTAAGTATATTTTATTGATTATGCTATTAAAGTTTTCTCACTTTCTCTCCCCTTTATCCTCCTCTGCCTGCACACCCCTCTACCCAGCATTCTTCCCCCGAGTCTTTAGTTCATGTTCATGGGTGGTACGTATAAGTTCTTTGGCTTCTCCATTTCCTATACTATTCTTAACCTCCCCCTGTCTATTTTGTACTATTCCCTATACCTTTTCACCCATCCCCCCCATCTTCTAATAACCCTCCATGTGATCTCTATTTTGGTGAATCTGTTCCTATTCTAGGTGTTTGCATACATTGCTTTGTTTTTCTTTTTGTTTTCTACATTCAGTTGTTGATAATTGTGACTTTGTTGCCATTTTACTGTTCATAATTTTGATCTTTTTTTTCTTAGACAAGTCTCTTTAACATTTCGTATAATAAGGGCTTGGTGATGATGGACTCCTTTAACTTCACCTTATCTGAGAAGCACTTTATCTGTCCTTCCATTCTAAATGAAAGCTTTGCTGGATAGAGTCATCTTGGATGTAGGTCCTTGCCTTTCATGACTTGGAATACTTCTTTCCAGCCCCTTCCTGCCTGGAAGGTTTTTTTTAAGAAATCAACTGATAGTCTTATGGGAACTCCTCTGTGGGTATCTCTTTCCTTTTATCTTGCTGCTTTGAAGATTCTCTGCTCATCTTTAATTTGGGGTAATTTAATTAGCATGTGTCTTGATGTACTTCTCCTTGGGTCCAACCGCTCTGGGACTCTCTGAGCTTCCTGGACTTCTTGGAAGTATATTTTCTTCACCAAATTAGGTAAGTTTTTCTTTATTATACTTTCAAATAAGTTTTCAATTTCTTGCTCTTCTTCTTCTTCTTCTCCCTCTGTCACCCCTATGATTCAGATGTTGGAACATTTAAAGTTGCCCCGGAGGTTCCTAAGCCTCTACTCATTTTTTTGAATTCTTGTTTTTTCAGTCTGTTCCAGTAAAGTGTTTATTTCTTCCTTCTGTTCCAAATCATTGACTTGAGTCCTGGTTTTCTTCCCCTCACTGTTGGTTCCCTGTATATTTTTATTTCACTTTGCAGAGCCTTCATTTTTATTTTGCGCCCTTTCTCAATCATTTCTGTGGGCATGCTGATTACCAGTGTTTTGAACTCTGCATTTGAAAGGTTGGTCATCTCTTTGTTGTTTAGTTCTTTTTCTGGAGTTTTGATCTGTTCTTTCATTGGGCCATAGTTCTTTGTCTCGGCATACGTGTTACATTGTAAGGAGCAGAGCCTTAGGGTCTTAGAGACCCTGTGGGTCTCCTCAGCAAACTCTCCTGTGAGGCTGCAAGTTCCTCCCACCACCACAACCCCCACAAATTTTTATAGCCAGAGGTTTTGAGGCTTTAGTTTCCCACACTGGAACCCTGAGTTGCATGGTCTGTATCTCTCTCCAGTTGTTCCCGCCAGGCCCGCTTATATACATGCAAATATGGGACTGCCCAGTTTTCCAGCTGCTGCCTTGCCAACCCCATCTACCACCTTACCCCGTGTCCTCTCTGCCCTGGCTGTTCATCTCTGCCCCCCCTACCACTCTGAATGAATATTTCTTTAACTCCTTGGTTGTTAGACTTCCATACAGTTCGATTTTTGGCAGTTCTGTTTTGTTTTTTTTAATTAGTTGTTGTCCTTCTTTTGGTTGTGGGAAGATGCAAAGTGTTTCTACCTATGTATCCATCTTGGCTGGAAGCTGGAATGCATTTATTCTATCACCCTCTATCCCTCCAGCCATCCTCTACCCGACCCTTTCTCTGGATGATCCAGCATGTTCCTCTCCCTTGTTGTATATTGATATATATAGATGGTCCAAGGGCTCCACTGATAGGGGAAGAGCCCATAAGAATGGGGAAAGGTCCACTTGACAATTGGATTTCTTTACCTTAATATATTCTGGAAAAGATGAGAGCTGAGCAGAGGCCTGTTCAGGTCTTTTCCATCCACAGAATGAGATTCCCGAGGCTACGTCTTCATTACTGACAACACGTATTCTCCAGGCCTCAGCTGCCTGCTCAGCATCCTCCCATAGATTTCCTCCTGCCACAGCAAATGCAACACACCTCAAAGTAGACTCATCACAGGTCCTTTTGTAACATATATTCCTCTAATGGCATGACTCTCATTCCAAAATTCCAGGCTAGAGCCCTTAATTGTTCTTTACCAATCCATTTTTTTTCTCTTAACCTTTATATTCTATGTCAAAAATTTCTATTAATCTTCCCTTTGAAATGTCTATTAGATTAGCTCTTTTCTACTGAGGTCCGCCTTTGCTATCCTGACCTGGGTTTCTGTCATCATAGTTTCCACTTAGTTATCTTTTTTTTTACTTTAATATTTATTTCCAAATCCACTTAGCAAACCAGTTTAATCTTTTTACAATGCCACCCCCCACAACATTTTTAGAAAAATAGCTTGTGCTTCTCATCTTCTAGGACATAAAAACCAAAAAAATTCGTGACTGACTTCTCAAAATCTGGTCCCACCTTACGCATGGGTCCAGCCTGTGTCCTGGGATCCCCCAACATGCCCCTGTCAGAACACTAGCCTCACAGTTCTCCATAAAAACAACAAAAACATATGAAGCACCTGTTTTGTGCCAGATTCAATGACTGATACTGGAGATAAGACAGAATTCAAGACAGATGTGATCCCGGGCCTTATGCGTCCTACAATCTACCTCAGGATTTTCTACCTTCCCTTATTTGTCAATAGTACTCTGTCACTTAACATGTAATCACATGTCATCATATTACTTACTGACATTCATGTATTCAACCAAGAATTATTTATGAACCATGGAACTTTGGTAAGGTACTCTGTTAAGCAAACTCTGGATGTTGGCGATTATCTCACCATTATTGCCCATTGTCTAGCACAATGCATGGATGTAAATAAATAGCTCATAATTTTTTAATGAACAAATCACCCAATAAAAGGCTATAAACATTGAGCAGTCAGAAATTAAAGGAGAGAGAAATCGGAATTTTGAGGAGTATGCAGAAAGCTGTGCAGATGTGTGGGATGTGCACAGACTGGGAAGTGGAAGGAGGGTATTGAGGGCAAGTGCAATGCTGGAATGTGAGACAAGAAAGTGCAGCCAACTGCCCCCCTCACTATCTGCCCTCCTCTATTTCCATAGTAATGGAGTATCAACACCCCCACTAGCCCTTGAACCAGGATCATTCATGTGACTAGAATCTCTCGGATAAAATGTGGGTGGAAATAATGTGTCCACACCATCTGTTTTAATAGTCAAAATAGGACAAGTTACATTGTGGAATAAATAACAAGCTTATTTCTTGCTCACAAAAATCTGCTGCAAGCCTAGAGGACTTCTTTGTCGCATCCATTCGGCATTCCTGCAGGGTTTTTGTTAGCATCACTATGTGTTTTGTGGTCATCACAGCAAAAAAAGCAAGGGCTGGAGCATCAAGAAGAAACAAAAACAGGAGGAATCAAACTCTACATCTAGCTTTACCAAAGGCACAGAATCTCTGAAACATAGCACACAGCCTCCAAACTGAGGAGGACATAAATCACCTTGACACAGAAGAAAGTTTAGAGGGTCAGTCTTCTAATGGAAAAGGAGGAGATACTTAGGTGAAAACACCCATTGACCCCTTCCTCCTCCAAATGAGCACGGTGAAATGGCTTTACCCTTTAGACACCACTGGAGAAAGACAGTATGACTACATGGGAGGCACTTTTGTTTGTTTGTTCTTTAAGTGTTATTGCACGTATGTTATTTCTTTTGCTTTTGTCTTAAGTTGGAACAATAGAGAGTGGTTAAGGAGTCTCACTAAAGAGGTGTGTTTCTTTTCCTGTTTCATTATAAGTGTTATTCTCTTCCCCCCTATTTCCAAGATGACCAGAGAAGGTAATTGTTTGAACAAGTAAGGTCACAATCATACCCAGTAATACTCCATTTAAACACGGGAAAGGTCCACTTTTTAGTCCATTAGAAATATTATATTACAAATATTACATTATAGTAATAATAAAGCAGAATACAATTTTCTTCTTGGTCATGATTAACTAAAATATCCTTCAACCAGAAGAGGGTTAATAGTTTGATCTCATATCAATGTAAATGTCAGAGTGAAATGATAGGTTTAAAGAGTGTGCATGAAAAAATGTAAAACACAACAAAAATTAGAGAACTGACAAAATAATTTAGGAAAAAGTAAATATAAACATGTGAACAAAATGCATTTTAATCTGATTAACTAATGATTAGGAATTTAGATTTATCTCATTAATCTGACCATTACCCAATTTTCTGATTAAGTTGGCTCTATAAACATTTATTTCATTATCCTTAAAACATGTTTATGGAGAAATCATTATAAACATATCTTTAACCAAAACCAGCATGGAGAAAGCAGGGACTGGAAGACAGTGTTGCCTCTGTACCTGTAGATGAAGGGGTGCTGACTGTAGTGGAGACAGTTCAGAGACACCGGGGAAGGACGGTGTGGTGCAACTGGCTGAGGTAAGCACATTGTTCATCGGAAATCAGAGCTGGTACTTGGGAAGATTAGTCCCTAACTTTGACAGTGACCAACTGTGGAGCTTTGGTGTTGAGATATGAGGGGATTAAGCTCACCTAGTTATGAGCTAACTAAAACAGTTTTTTTTCCTTTTCCTAGGAAAAGGAAACAGTTTTCTTTTTAACTAATAAAATGTGGATTTGAAAGAAGAGCTTAAGTGTGCAGGCTCCACAACCCTGCAAACACTGAATCCAAGATTAGACAAATCTGCCCCACTACCCGAAGTCAAAAGCACAACTAGGTAGCTACAGGCTTCCCCACGGGGCAGAGCCTAAGCCTGAACACTTGGGGCAAGGAGGAGCAGTGCAGAATATGTATGTCCCAGGATGGCTCCCTAAGTGAAAGGGACTGGGGGCTGGACCCACTTACCTAATTCCTCTCTCAAACTCGTAGGCATCTATCTAACTCTGCCTCCAGGGGGAAGTAAGAGACAAGTTGAAGGAAAATCCCCTCATCAGGGAACCTGGAGGAGAGGAGACTTGATTCCTCCTCAGGTAAGACTCTTTGGCTTATAAACCTCAGTTTTCCTTCTAGAAACTAATATCTCCAGTGTACTTGTTAGCTCTAATATTTCTGATTCTTAAAAAGCCTTTCTAGGGCAGGTCTCTATCCAGGACTGGTAAAGAGAGGACAGTGCTCCTGAAAGTCACTAATAGCCATGTGGAATGGGACAAGGGTTCCTGAGACAAGTGGTATATGAACTCTGTGATCTGAGTGATTTTATTCTATCATATTGTATTTCAGCAAATATCTACTGCGTACCTTCTGTGTGCCAGTAAACAGAGTGATAAACAGATCAGGGCCCCACCTGCCTTCCTAGAGTTTGCACTTTACTGAGGAGAGACATTAAATAAACAAGCACATGAATATGCAATTACCAAATGCAGGAAGGGCTTTACCCTAAGACAAAGTGAGGAGGATAGGTGTTGTGTTGGGGAAGGAACAACCTTCCAGCCAAAGGGAGAAACACGTGCACATGCCCTGAGACGGAAATGAATATAGCGTGTTAATATGGCTGGAGTTTAGTGAGTGAGGCATGGGTCATGTGAGTTGACTATAGAGGGACCAGGCAGGCAGGGTGTTGGTAGAAAATAGTAAGGAGTTTGAATTTTATTCCAAGTGAATGAAAATCCAGCAAAGAGTTTTAAGCTCAGAAAGATATGATCTCATTTATGATGTTAAAAAATTAGTTAATGGTGTGGATAATAGATTTGGGGGCACGGAAGATCAATACCCCATGAAGCAATATGTGCCGTGTAGACCAAGTCACGGAGGCAAAGGGAGAAAGTGTCTCAGGCCACTGGAGTGTAGCCCCAGAGATCCTGTGTCCCAATCAGCACTAGTGACAGCTTCTAAGTGGGTCATTAGAACTAAGTTGGCTAAAAACTGATGGTTGGGTATGATGATATTAACCTGTCATATTATACATATAAATGAAACATGATTTAGGGCTTAGGCCAGAGAAACAGCAGTGAATTTTATACAATAATCCCCCAAATACAATTTATTCCAAATAGATGTTTACACTTACCTCATCGAAATGGCATTTTTATGCTCTATCCACTTCCATCCCTCAGAAAGACACATTTGAAATCTAGATTCTGAAGTCGAATTTTGTCCAGCAGCTCCATGCCAGTCCATTTTCCATTTCTTGTTTCCACTGGAATCCAGAATAAACTGACGGACTAGTTTGTATTCTCTATGGTGCTGAGTACAATGGGGTCTCCTTGAGCTATTTATATAATAATTAGGACAGCATCCACATCCTTCCTGCCATAAAATATTTTATAAGCCTCTGTATCTGAGATTCCTAAAGTATTATTTTTCTGATATTTTTATACAAGATCTCTTAAATTAGTGGACATATGAGGGTGGTATTTATTTGGCAAGTGGGACCAAATGGGCATTCTGAAGTGTGTGTGTGCTTGGATAATACCCCTTAGTCCTGCTAAAATAAGAGAGTGGGGAGAGAATGGTTAGGGAGAAGGTGATTTTTGTCTTGATGGTGGATTTCAAACCTCCAGTTATAAACAATAACTGGAAGTAACACCCTCTTTTTCCTCACCAGATGTCCCCAAATTACTCTCAAGTCACAGAAGGCAAAAAGTGCCTTTTAAATAGAAAATCAAAGAAATAAAACAAAAATGAGAGCCTGTGTTGACTGGTCCAGGAGCTCTCAGGGAAGGAAAGCACCATTAGCGCAGAACATTCCTGAAAGGGTGAGGTAGTTCTAGAGAGTTGCAGGTGGAGACTTACCTGGTCATTCAGTCCTGAGACTGCCCACAGGTAACTCCTCCATCACTCAACTCACTCGGGACACTCAACTCACTCAGGACCCACTAATCTCCTCCTAGTTTACTGACTCCTCCTAATTTACTGACTGATGGCCCTGGCCTCGTCAGTCAGGAGAGGAAATTTTTTTTCCGGCAAAGGACAGAAACACAATTCAAACTAACTTCAGCAAAAAGGGAATTTATGAGTTCATGTAAATTTGGGGCTAAAGTTTGGACGGAAAAATATCTAGCTTCAGTCAACATTGGAGAAAAAAGCTCCAGTGGTTTTGCCAGGGATCCATGTCTTGGCTCTGTTTTCTACAGTGTCCACTTCATCCTCGTGAGTAGCTCTCCTTGGAGGTGAGGGGTCCCCTGGCAGTTTCCGGCCCACAGTACAGCAGCCAAAGTGCAAAGTGAGCTTCCCCTTCTCTACAGTTTGAACAAAACCCATGAGGCTGGCTGTAATTAGACCACACATGCAGATCGGAACGAGTCACTAACTGATGAGGGCTGGTCAGTGACTTGTATTACTTTGATCAGTGGAATGTGAGTCATGTCTCTTACCCATAGGGAACAAAGGGGTGTGGGTTCAGATCCATACAAATGGCATAGGTGTGTATTGGAAGCACACAAACAGTGGTGATTCTCTTATGATACTTTTGCTAGAAGAAATGTAGTCATAAAACAGTAGATATCCACTACATATTTAGATACCATTGGCTATTGCACAAGGTGCAAAACAGGCGTGCTTTCACAGTGTCTTTGCAAGAAGTGGGTAGTTCCACACAAAAAATGCCATAAATGACACATATCCTAGTTAGCCAGGACAGTCATAGTTTGTGCCTGGTGTCCCAGTGTAATTACTAACAATGCAGAAATGCTCCAGTTGGGATAATACAGTCTACAGCCACCCTACCAATAACTGGTGCATGTTTAAATACACATAGAAAGAGAGGAGAGGGAATGACTAACTGTGAGAGAGGTAAACAGGGTGGATTGGAAAGACCTCATGAAGAAGGTGATGTGATTTATCTGAATCCCAAAGGGTGTGTTGAAGTGTTCCAAGTCGGTGAAGAAGCTACGGGTATTCCAAGCATCACGAAAGGTGTGGAGGTTTGAACATTCATTTAGTGCACAGGACTTGAACCCACACTTTTGTGATCCAATGTGATCAAAGTTGTGCAGAAGAAAAGGGTAAGGCAGAAGACAGGAAATTTAGGTCAGGTAACCAGACTGTGCTCAAAAGAAGAAACACTACATAAAAATGATTTAGCCAAGCTTAGAGTCTAAAAGTATCTCAAGATTGTTGTTATTTGGGGCCTTTTGTGGTTCCATATAAATTTTTGAAATATTTGTTCTCCTTCTGTGAAATACATCATTGATAGCTATCAGTGATAGGAATCTCATTGAATTTATATATTGCTTTGGGTAGTATAGCATTTTAATGATGTTAATTCTTCCTGTCTATGAACATGGTATATGCTTCCACTGATTTGTATCTTCCTCAGTTTCTTTCTTCAGTGTCTCATAATCTTCCAAGTACAGATCTTTTATATCCTTAGTTAGATTTATTCCCAGATATTTTATTCTTTTTGAAGCAATTGTAAATTGGATTATTTTTTTTTAAGATTTTATTTATTTATCTTTAGAGGGGAAGGGAAGGAGAGAGGGAGAGAAATATCAATGTGTGGTTGCCTCTCACACATTGCCTTTCCTGCTGGGAACTGGCCTGCAACCCAGGCATGTGCCCTGACTAGGTATTGAACCGTGATCCTTTGATTCTCAGGCCCGTGCTCAATCCACTGAGCTACACCAGCCAGGGCAGATTATTTTCTTAATATCCCTTTCTGATAGCTCATTATTGGCATGTAAAAATGCTCACACTGATCAGAATGGCTATCACCAATAAATCAACAAAGAACAAGTATTGACGAGTATGTGGGGAGAGGGGTACCCTTTTGCACTGTTGAGGGGAATGCAGACTGGTACAGCCACTGTGGAAATCAGTATAGAGATACCTTAAAAAATTAAAAATAGTTGTTTGTTTTGCTTATTACATTCTACTTATAGGTGAGATAATATGCTATTTGCTTTTCATCACCTGGCTTATTTCACTTGCCATAATGCTCTCCAGTTCCATCCATGGTGTCCTGAAGGGTAGGAAGGAGCTCCTTCTTTCTTCTGTGTAGTATTCCATTGTATAAATGTACCATAGTTTTTTGATCCATTTACAGAAAGGAGATGGGAGGGGGGAAATGGGAGAAAGAAAGGGAAGGGTCATCAAGGAACATATATAAAGGACCCATGGACAAAGTCAAAGTGGGGTGGGATTAAAGGTGGGAGATGGGGTTGGGTGGGGTAGAGAAAAGTGGTGGTGGGAAAATGGAGACAAGTGTCCTTGAACAACAATAAAAGTAATAATAAAAATTAAACTTTAAAAAAATTAAAAATAGAACTGTCTTATGACTCGGTGATTCCACTTCTGGTAATTTATCCAAAGAAACCTGAAACACTAATTTGAAAGAACATAAGCACCCCTATGTTCACTGCAGCATTATTTACAGTCACCAAGATATGGAAGCAGCCCAAACGTCCATCAGTAGATGAGTGGATAAAACGACTATGGGACATTTACACTCGGTTTTTTAAAAAGAATAAAATTTTACCTTTTGCAAAAGTGGACTGGAGAACATAATGCTAAGTGAAATATGCCAGTCAGAGACAAACAAATACCATATGATTTCACTCATATGTTGAATCTAATGAACAAACTGAACTAACAAGCAAAATAGAGACGGAGTCAGAGAGAGTAGGCTGATAGCTGTGGGGTGGGTAGGGGGATTGAGCAAAAAGGAAAAAGGAATCATTGGCATGGACAACAGAGTGGTGATTGAAGAGGGGAGGATGGTATAAGGGGGACAAATGCAATGAAAAAAATACAATAAAAATAAATAAAAGTAAGCTAAAGACTTCCATGCTTTAGAGAAATTTTGAAAAACAGAAAGGCAAAACTGCTGCTTTTATTTCTGGTCCCGTGAAACACTCTGATGTATGTTGACCTGAGAATTGAATTTACAAACCTGTTTCACTTCACTTAGATTCACAATGTCTGCTGCTGAAAATGTAACCCAAATTCAAAAGATAAAAAATGTCCTCTGTCAGGCACAGACATATGTTACTGGTTTGGATCATATGTCATTTGTAACTCAAGTAATAATGAATGGGAAATGAAAAAACAAATAGTTGTGTTGTATCATATGTTGTCTGGTTATCCCTCTTGTGAGATACACTATTTAACAAAAATGATAGATAGAAATACACCTATCTCAGGGGGGTCAACAGGCCAATATATTTGTCAAAAGAACTGGGAAAAGTTCAGATTATAAATTGTTCCTACAAACTGTACCCCAGATACACTGATTACTTTGCACTATTAGCTTTCACACAGCCATTGAAAAGGTTTGTTCTTTAGTGTTAGGTTGTTATGTTTGCAGTTTTAGAGGGGAAAGGAAAGTGTAAGCATGCAATCATAACGTCCTTGAGATTATGGGTTCTTTCTAGTCTTATATTTTCTAGTCACTACATCACAATTCCCCACCCCCCCTCCAGTGCAATACCCAAGATATCAAAGTTCATTTCATGCAACAGGAATTTTAAAGTAAATCATGGAGTCGAATCTATTATAATTTTAAATATTTTATGTATAATAGGTAATTACCCTCTGCAGTCCCTCCGTGAGTGGAGGAGGTTAAATATATTTATGTAATAGAGTAAAAATGAAACAGGAGGGTTAACTCTGATGAACCCTACCCCTTTCTGGCTGTGACCATTGATGGAACAGGTATTGTCCTGTCCACCTGATACCATTCATTCAGATGAAAAGAGAATCACTTGGTCACCAACACAGATAACCAGGTAACCAGGAGGGTTTGATTTGTTTTGATAGTGAGGTTGGTGACTCTATTCTCTTTGTGCTTCTATCTAACATCTCCTTCTTGAAACGTTGATGTCTCTGCAGTTTGTGTAAGACAGTACCACTTTCTCGTAGCTGGCATCTTCTATGCTCCTGGCCCCTTCTTTTTACCCAAAGGAGCTTTCACTATGTGAATCTCTGTCATCTCCTCTACTAATACTTATCATTTTTCTTGGTGAAAAATATTAAATATCCTTTCATATCTTTGTAAAAATACCTCATCCCTCTCATGGTCTCACAGTTCCTTGATCTTCTTCACCTTCAGGGCCCTCTTTCCCTATATTACAATAGCAACCTACCCGCAGGTGTGCCCTTGACCTTGGTATCACTGACAACTGTACTGGCCTCCAATTTTCTACGGTCATTTCTTCAACCTTCCTGCCCATCAAGCTCTCTCACTCCCACTCCAGCTGCCCCTTGAGCATACCAAGTTCTCTAAACTATCCATCTTTACACTTCTTTTTTCATGAACTCTCTCATTTTCCCCTTTATTCTTTACTTAGCTGATATTTTTATATCATTATATCTATGTACTTGCCCTTTTTTCCCTCCATTTTACATTTCTTCAAAAAACTCTACCTCTTGTCAGTCCTCTTATTTCCCATTGGCAGCTGAACAAGTCTGGAGAAAATCATGTATTTCTGCTGACTGATTCCAGTTTAAACTCATGACAACAAATCCTTCCTGGGTTATTCAGTACTGCCTGGTTATCTTTATAGTCTAATAGGTGTTCATTCCCCATGCTCTGATATAAGACTATGTCACAATTTGTGTAACTGCTCCAAGATGCAGAGCACCCTCTGTGCATGCTTTTTCTCAAGACTTCTATTGTAGGAGATGCCTCATGCCCGCTTTCACCCAAACCAGGACTCGGGTGCATGCCGTCAAGGCCATGCCTTTCCTACCCGAGGGTACGCTTTCTGAAATATTCCTACTTGTCTCTTATCAGTTTATCTCTCTGAACTTAATGATTCCCAGTGGGATAAAGATGATTTCTTCCTTCAGCTTCTGCCATATTTTTATATCTCTTTTAGAGAAAAACTTTTCAAAAACATTGGCTAAAGTTGCTATCTACATCTCTCCCCATTTTTTTTCTTTCCTCAGCCCACTCCCCTTGGCCTTTACCCTCCTATTTCTCTGAAACTGTGCTACGGTAGGCCAACAACAGACTATGTCCTGTCATATTTATGGTTCACTTGATTGTCCTTATCTTACTGAACTTCTGAGCATTTAGCACAGCTGACCACGTCTCTTTATAGAAACACTTTCTTCTCTTGATCTTCCTCCTTCACCGGCCACTTCTTCTTTCTCGATCCTACTTTCTGCTCAGTCTCCAGTTTGTTCCTGGACAACATCTTTCACATATCAGGTTCTCATCTTGCAATACCCTTGCTCTCTATCTTCCCAGGACAATCCCCCTACCTGTCATTTATCTTACCTTACTGATCACCCCCTCCAAAATGCCCTCCAAAGGGCATTTTCTGAGAAGTCTTTCAGAAACATCAACTCACCTCAAAAATCAGTTTGTATTTCTCAACATCTCATTTTCATGCCAAAAAATTGTAGACTCTGGGATTATTTTTTGTACTATGAAGCAGGACTAATGATAGTCTACCCTAAAGAACAAAGACTGAGCTTTCCTGGCCATTATAGACATGACTCATAGTGGTTTCACAAAAAAACTAAATTCCAATTTAAAAGAAAAACACATTTTAAGGGAGCTTTGTCTCATAACTTCTCTGTTGTGAAAAGTATTCTTAACCAGTATTATTCATTGAGGGATGTGGATCCACATACAGTGAATTATTCTAGTAATGAAATAAAAAGAATACAATCCTTTCAAACAAGATATTCATTTAAAAATACACAATTGGGAATTTGTTATCTAACCTAAAATTTGTCATTTTTGAAAAGAATAAAACATTTTTGGGGACAAGCAACTGAAACAAAGATGTGGAACCAAACAATTTACAGTCATGTTATCACTAATCTTTGATTTTTAAGAATATTATTTGAGTTTTTAACTTACTGGTTATGATATTAAAATACATGTTTTCTAACTCAGATTAAATCTTTCAGTAGTGATAAAATATGATGTTCAATGGGAAGCAGATGTGACTTTTGTAAGAAAAATGTTCCCAGTACTAAAAAAAATGTATTATGTATTACTAAAATGAGAAATAATTAAGGAAAATTGAATTCTTAAACATTCATTTTTCTTCTTTAATACTTTTGACAAAAAAAGAAAAAAAATTCCTATTCCTAGAGAGTTTTTTGCAAAATGTCTTATATTTCACATTAGTGGTCAATGTTTATTTTTCTAGCTTTATGCAGCTTGGGGGAAAGAAATGAAACACTACATTTATTTGAGTTATTCTTGAATATTGAGCTATGATACTTTTATACCTAGGCTAAAGATTGTTTTGTATATTAAATGTAGACCCTACATTCTCTCTTTATAGTCATATCTGTCACTTGATTTTTTTCCAAGTCATTAGTCCTCCATTTCATTCTTTTATCATGGCTTTATATATCCAGTATGACCTGATGCTCTCTCATCTGAACACTAATAAACCACTAGTCTGAAGCTGCTTCACTAAAGCCGCACAGCTGGAAGGTCCTAATGAAATGATGGAGATACCAGTCATGGTCATCATCACCTTACTAATCTCCTTGTCACAGCCACAGCTTCCCCAGACCCCAGCACATTCTCCATTTCTTATAATGGTTAATGAACTCAAATAGCCAAGAAAGAGAGTCTCCTATTGCTCAAGGATCTCAAAACATTTTATAAATTTGACTTTTATATTGCATATAAGAATCACCTGGCATAACTAGAAAAAGATGCAGAAGAAGAGGTTAAGGTTGAGTATGTTACACAGACTTTATTTATTTTATAATTGGTATAAACTTATTTCATTTATTTTTTAAAATGTTTTCATTGAATGTATTGGGTTTACATTGGTTAATAAAGTTACATAGGTTTCAAGCCCAGTCCTTCTCCATCACTATTTATCCCCTTTACCCTCTTCAACCTACCCCCACCCCCTTTCCCTCACCAGACTGATCTTTGTTTGTGTCTATGAGGGGTTTTTGGTTAATCCCTTCACCTTTTTTCACCCACCCTCATCCCCCCCAGAACCCCTCCCCTCTGACAACTGCCTAACTATCCTCTGTTTATGAGTCTCCTTCTATGTTGTTTGTTTGTTTATTTTGTTCGTTAGATTTGACACGTAAGTGAAATCATATGGTATTTGTCTTTGACTGGCTTATTTCACTTAGCATAATATTCTCTAGGTCCATTCATGCTGTTGCAAAATGTAATATTTTCTTCTTTTTTTATGGCTGAGTCGTATCCATTGTGCAAATGTACCACAGCTTTTTTATCCACTCATTTACTGACAGGCAGTTGGGCTGCTTCCAAATCTTAGCTATTGTAAATAGTGCTGCAATGAACATAGGGGTGCACATATCATGTAACTTGAATAACTGATGGAACATAAACCTAGACCCGAGTGAGTATTGAAAACTATGGAAAGAAAAGCTAAAGACACTTAAGCATTTACAACATCTGGTTCCTCTGAGGAGAAGTGTCTGCAGGAAGAATATCAAAGAGAGAAAACGGAAGAATAAATATTTTCCATCACCCTTAAAAATGACACCAGCAACAATGGTCTTATACTTGGGAGATTTACAGAAGTCTCCTCAAGAGCCATTGGGATTCCAGGCAACTCTTGAGGGTGTGGTGCAATTTGAAGGGTCAAAGAAAGTCCCATGCTACAAAAATAAAAAATAAAAAATACCTCCGCAACTAATAGACTAAGCACAGCATCCAAATCCCCTATGCCAGAAACACAGTACTTTGAGGGTTTTTAAATCTATAGTTGTGGTTTCCCAAATACTAGTTAGTGCAGTCACCTGCATCAGAATACCGTGGAAACACTGTACATGACGCCTAGGTCTTACTTTCAAGGGTTTCTTAAGCTGGGCACGAACAACCTGTTTTTAGAAGACTTAGTGTGTCTGACATGCTGGCATGTTAGGGAACCATTGTCATCTACCATTAAAAAGCCAACACACTAAAGAGTAAGTAATTCATAACTCAAGTCATTAATAACTAGTACTGTGGAAAAATTAATTAACATGAGGAAGTAAGGTACTCACGCAGGGAAGACTCCAAAAGACCACAACAGGGAAGGAGAAACACAAGAGGTAAGCAATGGCCCCAGTCCCAAAATCAAGGCTTTGCCTTGTGTTAATAAATTCATCAATTTAATGTGATGATAGTTTGATGCGTGCTTTGGAAACTTACCATGTGCCAAGGGTTGTTCTAAGTACTTTACAGGGGTTCTCAACTTCTGGGCCACAGACCAGGACTAGTCTGGGCCTGTTAGGAACAAGGATTCATGACGAGAGGTGAGTTGGCATGCAATGTGCTTGAATCATCCTGAAACCATCCCCCTGAACCCTGTCCGTGGAAAAATTGTCTTCCTCGAAACTGGTCCCTGATGCCAAAAAGGTTGGGGACCGTTGCTTACAATATTAACTTATTTGATCTTCCTAACAAGTCTATGATGCAGGTACTATGATTTCCCCCATTTTACGGATGAAGAAGGTAAAACTAAGGGGAAGCCACAAGGTCATTTACCTGAGGTCACATAGCTATTAAGTAGCTGAGCTCCACACCTCCTGATCCCAGCGGCTGTGTACTGCTGCCTTTCAGCTGTGTTAAATGGCAGGCTAGCCACTGAGACATCAAAGACAAATGGCCCTTATGGAATTTTCGGACTCGTGGTGAACTACCGGGAGATCAGATTCCTGCTATCAGTGCTGTAGGAAGAGAGAGGAAGATCAGGGACTTGCCCAGGGAAGTCCCGGTTGACTTTCCAGCTTCCTCATAGCTGCTCATCATTTTTGCACGAAGCAATTACTTAGCTTTCCAGATGCTTCCCCTTGACCTCCCCTGTGCTTTTTTTCCCCAGGAAAATTTAAATATGTGTTCAATTTAGAGTGGAATCAGTTTTATTTCATTTTGAAATGGAATGTAAGTGGGTGTAGGTTTTGATGATTCTGGAGATTCTCACTTTGGAGGAGCTAGTGTCATAGGAAAAGAATTAACCCTCAGAGGAATCAATGTAGTTGTTATTTTATTCTTATAGATCCACCCTTGGCTTGCAAATGAGATGAGAGATACAGCTGCAGGTGAGACAGCACTCTTTTAAAAGAAGTATTTGTCAGGCCCCAGCTTTAAAGTGTCCACAGCTGTTTGAAATTGTGTGCGTACTTACCTCTTTGTTTTGCATTCTACTCCCGCTCATGTATTCAATGAGAAAATTTACAAGAAGAATTTAAGAGGAAACAATTGTTTCAGTTTTATAATATCCGTTTACAATACTTGGAAAGAGTGATTTTTTTCCCTGAGTTTCTCGCATTTCCTTAACTAGATTCCATTCACTTGAATAATTCAGCGAATCCTATTTAATTGGGATCCTGATAAATGGCATGACCTCTTAATTGGGAAGTTAGGTAAAATGATTTGGTTTAATGTTTTTCAATTACTTTACACTATTATTATTCTAGCAGAATAATTTACTAGTTTAAATAAAGAAGAAAAAATCCTAACCTAGTTACTAATGTCTTAAAACTGTTTGTCATAGGACCACTGAATTAATGCTGTTCACCTAGAATGTAACCTTCTAAACTCGGGAGTTTTTGTTCTGTTCTATAGCCATTAAGGATTGTAGTAACATAATTATTTTAACTATTTAATGCCTAATAATTGGAACATATTTTCTCTATCTTCATAACTGAAAAGGAAGCTTTCTGGTTTTTAGTATTCTTGAGTTATTGCTGGGTCTGTGATAGTTACGTAAATGAAACGGATTATTACAGTGCGTAAAAATGACGAAAGTCCTTGTGTGTCGCTTTGCTAACATTATGGGGCAGAAATTGTTTTTAGTCTCATTTTTCAGTGAAGAAGTGTGAGGCATGAGTAGGTAAATAAGCCTCCATGAAAAGCTATGTCAGTGAAAAGCAATGACCCAGCCAGTGGTTTTCAAAGCCAGGATTCAAAACCAGGCATTCCGGTTTCTGATCCCACCTCCCTGCTTAAATCACTGTGGTCTCCCACTTGACAAGAAGAGGCAAGTGTGGTGTGGCCTTAGATGTATTAAATGGAGTTCCCAACATGGACATTTTTGGCTTGGAGGTGAAACTGGTGTTTCTCATGGGCAATCTGATTGTCTCTGTGGGCAATATTGTAGCTTTTAAAGTATTTACTAATAACTTATTTTATCTTCCTCCTTTAGGTCCAGACCGTGAGTAGAGGGATACATTTTGACATTTTGGTTTTGGTCCCTGATTTGTCAATATTAAGGCAATAGTCAAAATGTTCCCACTTCTTTGTCATTTATGGGACAGAATGTGTATGTCATTTAAAGGAACTTGAACTGATACGATAGAAGGACCATAGGTCTTGGGTTCCTTAGGTCTGATTTTTGATCCTGGTTCTGCCAACTACCGGCTTTAACAAGATGAACAAGTTCTGGATCCCCACCCCCAATCTCTCCTTGCTTGTAAGAGAAGGAAGGATTTCTAGTTTATAGAAATCCTGGGGAAGATTCCTTGAAATGAGATATGCATCCACTTAGAAAAATGTGTCACTTAGGAAGTAGGTATTGAATAAACGTTCCTTCTGTTTCCTTGCCTTCCTGCCTGCTGCTGTTTTAAACTCTGGTGACTGACAGTTTTACCCAGATGCTGCCAAATCTGAGGGGAACTGAAACTGTCAATCTAATTCTTAGGTTCCAAATTTGTGGCACACATATATTTGTAAGACACAGTAAAACAGGAAAAATCTTATTTGAATACTAATTTACTCAATTCAGACCTATCTCTGGCTGTGGTAGGCTATCTCATTTCTATTACTTAACACCATATTTCGAGCAAACTTTTCCCCAATTGCTGATGACAAAATGTAACCTCAGAGCTGGCCCAACCAAACCTTTGTGTATCATTTCATGCTCTGTGCATGCGTTTGTAATCTCAGTGCCATCGTAAACATGCTCAACTACATGCTGTCCATAACATGAAAACGCTTCTGTGCCTTATTTTAAAATCTATTTAAACAATGTCATTAATCTCATAGGAATTTAATAAATTGTTACTAATCTGGGTTGACACCTAATCATTCTCATTTTAAAGATGTAAAATCTGGGGCAGAATGATTAATTTTCTTGAAGTCATATGAAATCTTTCAGTAATACTTGTGAGTTTGAATTCCTAAATAAATATCACTAGCATTTTTATCCTAGAAAAAATATGGTTCACTAAACTTCCACTCGTGCTTACATTTTTAAAAATGAAGAAAAGTTTGGTATAAAGTTAATTTAACACCATTTACTTAATTATGTAATTAGATCAAGTAGTAGCAATTTAAAACCTGAGTCACTTTAATTCTCTACTTCCTCTTGAAGATACAGCAACAGCAATTAATAATAATAGAATCTTCCACTGATTGTATGCCTTTTGAAGAAGACATACTATATATATTATGTATATTATTATATACCATATATACACATATACATATATGAGTATACATATACTATATGTAAACATAAACTTACTACATATACTATATATTATAGATGCATATACTATAAATATACTATAGGTTTATATCAATTTAAAGTATGTGTATATATATATATATGCATATATGCAATATGTATATATAGCTGACTCCTAGATATGTGCTAGGCCACAGAAGTTTCTTATTTAATTTTATTTCTACCAGAAAACATGTGATTTCATTACTGTCTACTTTGGGTATCACACTTTTCTTCTTGGGAAAAGATAAATGCATATATACATACCATATATACACATATACTATATATAAAATATATAATATAGCTATTATATATACTATACATATACAATATATACATGGAAAATATGTTATATGTATTTAACATGTTATATATATACACATACATACACATACTATAACTCTGATTCCTGAATCAGGCTAGGCCACAGATGGCCCTTATTTAATAATGTTTCTGCCAGAAAACATATCATTTCTTTATTATGTACTTTGGGTAATTGTGTCTCACTTGCCTTCCTGGGATCCATCCCGCTGCCCCTTCTACTGGATGCAGCTGAGACTCCTGGCGAGGAGGGTGGAGTACACAACCCAGGCTCAGCCAACCACAGCCCTGGCCTTGTCCATGGGTCCAGTGGTGGATACCATTAAAGTCTGAAATTTAATATTTACTCTATGTAGGGGCTAGTAAGCTAGTCTGTTGCTGTTTTGTAGATGCTAGCGGAAGATACAAGATTTCTGGGTCAGAGACGAGGGACTTTATTACTCATGGTACATGGTACAACTAGTAAATAACATGAGTTCCGCAAGTTCCCTTTGGTCCTGATTCTCACGGGGGTAATTAAGTATGAGCCCTGAGGAATGCTATGAGCAGTGAGCTTGTGATACAGCTGAGGACTATTGATCTTAAGGAAACCACCACTTTATATCAAGCTGTACTCAAGCTTTCTCTTTGTCCTCGAAGGAGATATAACCTGATCACTCAGGACTGCTTGCTGGAAACACAACCTTGAGAAATAATCCAGGTAGAGGGTGGTCAGGGCCTCACATTCTTGGCATATCTAGAAAGACGTATGAGCGGTGACCCGTGGAGGGTTCCTCCCAACAGATAAGCCATCTTAAACAGTCCAATTACAGACAATTATTTTCACTCTTGTTCTTGAAATTTGAACCTAGAAAAATGTCATGATCTAGTTTCTGCTGCTGCATGATAATTACAAAGGACTCGCCAATCTGGGAACGGAGCCAGCATGGCAAAAGTCAGACATGAGAAAAGTTGGCTGCAAAAAAGGTCATACTGAGTTACAGTTCAAGTACAGCCTGAAGACAGATCTTCCGCAAGAATTTGCAGTTGTGGGAGTTAATGAGGTTTTCATTCATTTGCTAAAGGGGTTCTGACTGATTTGGTATTTGACATGCATTGGCTCATCACAAGGGCCCTACAAAGGAGGTGTTATTGTTCTGATCGGATAGAAGATCAAAACGTCTATCAGGGCAATTAACTTGCCCAGTATCACACAATAAATAAGGCAGAACCACATCTGCTGATGATAAACTCCATGCTCTTAACACTTGTATCATTAGTTCTCAGATTGTAATGTACTTTAGAAATTTTGAGACTCGTTCCAGACCTAATGAATGAAAATCTCTATGCGATAGTATAAAGAATATACATTTCTATAAATTCTTTGATTCTGGAACACTTGTTAAGGAATATTTGCCTGAGAAAAAGATGTGATTTTAAGAATACTGATGCCTGATGTTCAATACTATGTCTTTATTTAAAAGTCTTGCTCCAGGAAGATAGCATCTGAAGCCCTGCCAGTGATGTAAACTACAAACCAAAGGAGATTTTTTTTAAATATATTTTATTGATTATACCTTTACAGTTGTTCTATTCCCCGCCCCCCCTTCATTCTTGTTCCCAAGAAGACGTGTATTGAGAGAAGCTGGGAAAATCATGAAACAAAAGCTCTGAGCTGGGGGCAGAAGGGTCAGGAAATGGGAACTTAAAAAGGAAAGCAGGGGAAAACAGATTCTTGAAGTTCTATTTCGCCAATTATTACCTAAGAAGTTCCTTTCGTTTAATTAAGGTGTAGGTGTGTGTGTGTGTGTGTGTGTGTGTGTAACGTCAGATCCCACATAGCAGGAAAACTTGAGACTTCTTTTAAAAAGCATACAAATATCTATTTGCTCCACTGTTTACAGTGGCTCATTGGACAGGAAGGAGAATGTTCAATTTAATTACTGACTTTGAGTAGGCATTTGCCGCTAATAATAATATTAGCTAGATTAATGAGTTGTTCAGGGGTTACAGAGACAGAAAAACACAGTGAGAGCTATTGTTCATCAATATTTGCACAGCCTTTCTCAGAAGAGTCATGTAAGTCACATGTGTTATTGTAAAATATGTTTGGCTTGCCTATTCTATCTTGGATTTTTCCCCTCTCTCTTTAAATTTGAATGGGGTATTAGTTGTCTTTTGATATAAGTGTTATCATTGTGGAAGTCAGAGCTATTTCTGCACATAATATTCTCCAGTGTCTCTATGTATCCTTCCCCAAGTGAACTCTGATACACAGTAAGTCTTTCTTAAATGTTTTGATGGAATAAATATTTTATTAAGCATATACTGCATTAAAAGCATGGTTCCAAGAGTGTTCCAAATACTTCATTTAATCTTCACAAAAACCCTATGGGGTCACTGAAGTAGTATCCATTAAAGCCAGGATTTAAAGGCGAAGCAAGTAAAACTCCAAAGCCGTGCTCTCTGAGTCACTACTCTAACAGCAGGTGTTAGTCATGGAAATAGAATTACTCTCGCAGAGTAAACAAAGAAATAACTCAACCATTGGTCCTCGGAAATACCAATGCTTGGAAGAAAAGTGGGAGGGAAAAAGCTTTCAGAAGAGACTGAGAGAAAGCTTTCAGAAGGAACATAAAAGTAGAAGAAAAACTGGATGTGAGTGTTGACTTTAAAATCATGGGAGGATGAGAAATAGGGGCAGGAGTGGAAGTCTTCATCTGTGACTGGTCTGGGGGTGTGGACAGGGAGGAAAGCCATCAATTTGAACTCCACTGCACAGATAAGATGTTAGTTGATAGCATTCTCCACTTCTTATTTCCTTTTATACTTCTTGTCCCCTCAAAATTAAAGACTGGAATCAATCTGGTTTAAAGAGATATTTATTTACAGAGTTTTGAACTCATTATTATTCCAGAGAATTGGGGATCATGCCTATAGTCCCGTTCTTAAATGAGTGTATTACTTCCAGCTTTTGGCTAATGAGATTTAACAGATCTTTTGACAACAATTAAGTCCATCATCAAAGTGAACATTTTACCAAAGGACAATAGTAAATAATCACAACATTACCTCTGTACCTGCCTTCCTCAGTCTAAGGGAACCATGTAACAATGTTGAACCTATCTGTCTTCTTTTAAAGAACAGCACGTTTCAACAAACTGAAATGTGTTGGATGAAAAGCAAGATAACCACTGAAAAGGTAGAAGAGGCTTTCATTGGCTGAAAGGTGTATGGTACAACAAGGGAGCAACATAAAGCTTGCAATACTTTATTTTTTAAAGCATACATCACTGTAACAATTATGTAAACATCTGTCAATTATTTTAGGTGAGTGCCTAACCTCCCTGATGTGGTACATTGGAATAAATGAGGTAATGACCAAGATTTGCAAAATATAAGCATATAATCATCATGTTTTTAGAAGATTGACATAAATATGACATCTCTATTATTTAAAATAAATTGGAGATATATGACAATTTTTAAAAATATATCCTCCTTAACATTCTCCAAGAGAAATCCTTATCTTTTTTCTCAGGCCAAAACCATACATTCAGCATTCTGTACAATGGTCAGGGTAAATTGGATGAGGCATCAAAAGTTTTCAAACGTGCCCTCGAAGGCAGAGGGTCACTGGTTCAATTCCTGGTCAGGGTGCACATGCCTGGGTTTGTGGGTTGGGTCCCCAATGGGGGCCCATGTGAGAAGCAACGATTCCTTCTGTCTCTCACACATTGATGTCTCTCCCCCTCTCTTTCTCCCTCCCTTCTTCTCTCTCTAAAAATAAATAAATAAAGTATTTCAAAGGTGTTTCAAACATAATCCTTTTTTGGGTTATTATGTGAGAAGATGGCCTATGAAATTCTACCCTGTGAAAACGGAGGTCACCAGTAAGAGGGATAATAGTTAATAGACATTAAACTGATACAGTTTAACTTAATCCATAGATGATGTTTCATTGCAATCTTTCTCCCTGAGGTAAGGCCCATCACTTTAGGATAGGTGCAAGCTTGTCTTCAAGTGCTAAGTAACACATAAAGGCTTGGAAATCAGGTAAGGCAGTGGGGATGGGTTTGCACGGAAATTTGCTTAATCTTTTCTCCTGACTTCAGCACATCAAAGGCTAAAACTATATTTCTCCTCTAGTGCAAAGGAAGGGTGGGTCGTGTGGAATGTTTTTAATAAGCTAAGTAAGAAGAAGGTAAGGAGAGATGCCACAGCGCTATGCCAGAGCTACAGAAAAAACTATCAGACAGGGGAGATCTTGAGGTTCCCCAGTCTAGAGCTACACTAGATCCAGTCTAGTCACTGGGCCAACAGGCTCACCACGAGGCTACCTGTGGCAGGGTGAGCTCACTCCTTGGCAGAGGCTAGGGTAGACCTCCAGTCTGTATGAGGGAGGGGGAAGACTCTGAGAGGGCTACAGCCCAGGGGAGCTGAGGTACAGCCTTCGCCACACTGAAAGATCAAACCCTAGGCTTCAGAAACTGCAGATCAAACCACAGGCTTCAGAAACTGCAGCCAGGAATCACCCAGGTGTACAAATGACCTTGTTCCTGGACAGCAAAGGGCAGAGAGGGCCACTTTCCCAAGGGCCCCATCCCTTTCTGCACGATGATGCATAAAGCCTCTCCCCCTTCACTCTAAGCCATCTGAGGGATGAGAGAGGAGGAGGGGGGCAACCAGGAGACTGTCTAAATTTATCCAAATAAAATTTTGAAAATTTCTGAAAATGTTTATTTAAATTATCAGCTCAGTTGAATGTTTAAATATTTAATTTTTCCCCCTCCCAGCCAGCTAGTTGAAAGGGGCTTGGAATATTGTTCAGATTAGTTAAAACCAACATAACAAAATGTTTTCTTCGCACATCTAAGTTATGAGTTCAGTTTGCCACCTTGCTATATAGCTTTTTAAAAGAATAAGAAAAGACAAAAGTCCAGCTACCTTTAGTCATATGGAGATAATATACAGAACTATAAAGTCTAGACTGACAGGACATTTGAAAGTATTTGAAGCGCACTCCCCCCCACTGCCCCCCCCCCCATACACCCACCTCTAGTTCTGGGATTACTGATATAGGCTGCCTGGCAAGATACTCCTTTGCACTCACTTTGCTATGAAAATGAAACTGCTGTAAGAAGTCTTTTAAGTCCGTCTTAAAAAATACTCTTTAAGTACCTTCTTAAAAATGTTTCTGGGGATGAAAATGATCATCCTTGAACACAGCATAACATATGTGTTCTTTTCTTCTCTTATGTTGAAATCTCTCTCTCTCCTCTTCCATTATCTTGCCCTGGCATGTAAATCAGCAATTACTTAGCTCCCACAACAAAGTTTCAGGTCATAAATGAGGGCAGACAGCAATTTAATCTGTGAGAGATTGAGATATCATCTAGTTAGTTTGGTGACAGAAGGAAACCGTAGAGAGTGCAACACCGTACACTGCTTCCTAGTCATCCTCACTCAACGTCTGTTGGATTTCTCCTCTCCCTCTCTAAACTAAATGATATTTCTTAAAAAATAGAAAATTCAAGGTATAACTTCAATCTTGGTGAAAATTTCCAAAGATAGTCTGAAATTTTTCTTAAAATCTAAGTGAAATATTAAGCAACCAAGCCAGTGTGTGTATGCATGTGTTGTGTTTTGTAATCTGTTGAAACAGTATAATTTAAATGTGAAAGTCAGACAACTTGAAACAACATAATGCACTGTTTATTTGATCAATATTACAATGGCAACAGGTTAAGAGCACTAGCTTTGTATTTTCTTAAGAGGTTAATGGTCAAGATTTTGATTTGTAAATTTCACTGTTGTTAACCATTAAAAAAATCTATTTTCCAAAGGAGTAATAATATATATTATCATCAAGGGACAGAACTAAACTTCCTGAATTAGGGCCAAAAGCAAGTGTGTTCATTAGTTTAAACTAAACGTGAGGGGCATTTTAACTCTTGGTTACTGCTTTCAGAAAAGCACAACGATATTAAAGCAAGTAAATATACAGAAACGTCTTTTTCCACAGTGATTTCAACCATCATGTCCATGTCGATGGGAACCTCAGAGCTGCCTGTCAATAGTTGTAATGCACTCTGGCTCACGTAAGCAGTCAACCAACAGACACGTATTTGGTGCTCACTATGTACAAGCCAACACACTGAAGCAATACAGGAAACACGGAGAAGTAAAATGATTGGTCCTTGCCCTCCTCAGGCTTCCAGTGTAGCTGGTAAGATTAAACACAGACACAAATTACTTCCAAAGTCCTTGAAAGAATGACAATGTGAACAGGACTGTAGGTTAAAGTCACCTATGCTGAAAACTAGAAGCAGCAAGGACATAACCAGGGACATCCTCAACCCGGATTACAGTCTGGTCTGCATCAGACTTCTCAGGTCCAAGGTTGAGTGCTGCTTGAATCCTCTTACCTGACAGTGTTTCAGGCAGCCCCACACCTGTCAGTACATTTGGGAACTGTTTTATGGACTCATGACAATGGAGCAAGATAAGCAAACATAGATAAACATATATATAAAATATGTCATATATATCACATATATTCAAATCATCTGTAGGGTGGCACTGAAAGCAAGAAGTACAGGAATTCCCACTCTGCGTGAGAGGAGGCTCACCCATACAATCATTATTTATTCTAAAACAAAACAGAAACTAACAAGAAAGTATGAAAAAAAACCTCCAAACTTCACTGGATACAAGCGAAAATAAAAAGGCTAGAGGAAAGGACATCTAAAGAAGATCCAACAAAGCGAGAGGTTTTGAGGGGGCCTTAGGGAGAGAGGCCCTCCAGGCCCTTCCCCTCTTCACTCCCAGTGTCCCGAAGGAAAAAGCCCCGGCTTGGCCAGTAGAGAAAAGGAAAGCAGAGACGTTTTCAACCAGCACAAATAAACACATAAATAAATTAACAAACAAACAAACAAATAAAGATGTTAAACAAGAAAATAAGGTATTAGGCCCCGCTCTAAAGGCGGCAACCCTCAAGGGCCGGACAGGACAAGCCCACCCTCCAGCCTGCAGGTGGCGGTGACACAGTCGGGGTTGGCCGGGTCTGGTAGGCGCCACCCAGGGTCTCGGCCCTGGTGCTTGGTCTTTGAGCAGGAAACTGGGTTTGTTGTTGTGTTATTCTTAGAGCTGCACCTCCAGACGCTTGGGTGAGGGAGAAAACCCAGTGTAGTTGCAGCCACGCTCCCACGCGGCTCTCCAAGGAAATTGCGACCCGCCTCCTCTGGTCTAATGCAGGTGGCGCTCCGGAGTGCTGGTCTTCGAAACCTAAAGTGCGGGCTGTGAGCCAGGCTGGAGAAGGTGATTTCCATTACAGCTCCTCTTCCCTCTCCCAACCTCAAATCTAAAGCCTCCTCGGTCCTTGTTCTCAGCTCCTTTTGGCTCCACATGGGGGACTGAATGAGGACTGCGCAAAGCCTGGGGTTCGAAGCGCGGGACCGATTTTACTAAGCACCTGGCTCCGCTCTGGGCGCAGTGAGGGTGGTGGAGGGGCTCGGTGAGGGGTGCCTCCTCACCGGAGAGTAGGAGAAAAGACAAGCTGCCCAGTTCATTCTCAGGTCCGCCTTCCCTTAAAGTAGAGCTGTGCACAGAGAAAGCTGTGTTTCGATACTCCGCTAGAGGCACCAGGCAGAATCGCGCAAGTGAAGGGCTGGCAGGGCGGGGCTGGGGGCCAGCTGGGACTCATCCCGAGGGAAACCCGTGGCAGTAACCGTGGATCGGCTTAAACAAACACAGAACGGCTGGCGGGGCTGAGGGTCAGCCTGAGTTAGCGACGTTAATGAGTTCATGATCTATAACCTGCAGGACTTGGCGGAAAGAAATATCAAAGTTAGAGAGTGGGGAGCTTCTATAGACGGTGCAGAAGTACAAGCGCAGTGTAGGAAGGAGGGAGAGTAGGAGACAGTGGAGAAAGGAGCCCTCAAGCCTCCCCAGTTTATGAGCAAAACGCCCAGTTCCACTTTTGTCCTGAGCATTTCTTCCAGTCTCTCAAGCCCGAAGCACAGAGTCCTAGCCACATTTGGCCCCATCCTACCCTGGTCCCTAGGATACTTTTGCCTCTCACACCTGGCCTCCCTTTCATCTCATCCTCCCCCGTCCCTTTGCGCAGGGCCCCTGAGTGGCCCCTGGCTCAGAGAGTCGTGATCCGGGACGTGCAGGTGCCATTACGGAAGACGCCCCCGGGCTCCACGTTCTCTGGCTGAAAATCCTCCACGCTGTAGGCGCGGCTCTTGAGGGCGGTGGCATAGTAGTCCACCGGCTCCTCCGCGGCGTTGTCCATCCAGCTGAGGCACAGGATGCGCTGGAAAGAACGCTTGAAGTTGTCCGAAAGAAAGCCGTAGAGTATGGGGTTGGCGCAGCTGTTGGCGTAGCCGAGAATGACCGACAACTGGCTCACCGTGGCGTCGTCCTGTTCTGCGAATACATTTACCAGCTGCACTACATAGAAAGGCATCCAACAGATGACAAACACCATCACCACCATCATCACCATCAGGGTGATCTTACGCTCTGAGCGCTTGCGCTGTTGCCAGCCAGCCTTGAGGGCTACCATGCGCATTTTTGCGATGATGAGCACGTAGCACAGGCAGATGGCCCCGACGGGCAGCAGGAAGCCCATAAGAAATGTGTACAGCACGAAGCCCACCAGCCAGCGCTGGGCTGGCTCAGGCATAAGCATGTTGCAGGCCACCGTGCCGTCACTGTTGGCCGCTGTGCGCGAGAAGACCACGATGGGCAGAATAACCAGTAGCGATAGCACCCACACCCCCAAATTCACCACCTTGGCCACGGTGGGCCGGCGGTAGCGTGCTGCTTTGATGGGGTGCACCACGGCCACGTAGCGGTCCACACTGAGCACAGTCAGACAGTAGATGCTGGTGAACATGTTCACTGCGTCCACACTGAGTACCAGGCGGCAGAGCAGCGCGCCGAAGGGCCAGTGGCGAAGCAACGTGGAGGTGACTAAGAAGGGCACGCTAAGCATGAGCAGCTCATCGGCAATGGCCAAGTTGAGGATGTAGATGTTGGTAGCCGTTTTCATCTTGGCGTAGCGCAGGATCACATAGATGACCATGGAGTTCCCACACAGCCCCACCAGGCACACCACTGAATAGATGAAAGAGATGAGGATGGCGCTGCCCTGGCCCTCGCTCAAAGTCCCGTTCTGGGACGCATTTCGCCCCGGCTCCTCCATGCCGTCCGCAGCGCCGACCCCGGGACCCCTGCTGCCGCCGTCTTCTCCACAGCTGCCCGGGCTGGGGCTAGGAGATGAGGGAGGGGAGGCGGTGCCATTGGGGAACATCTCAGCTGGTGAGGGACGATGGGGCTGCTAGAGCTTGGACACTCTTCTCGAGCCCCCGCCGCTTGCGCCCTCACTCGGCACCCTGACCGACTGCCCGCAGCTCACTGCCGCCGAGCGCCTGAGGGTAGCGCACAGCGGTTGCAGGGAGCACGGCTTTAACCCGTGCTAGCGGGGCGCATCGCCCAACCGCTGCTTGCGCGCAGCCGCTTGCCGCTCCTAGGCTTCTGGGCTCCTGGCCACACGGGAGGGCGTGGAGAGGGGAGGCAGGGAGACTGGTGCCTTGCGCCGCACAGCCATTAACTGGAGCGACTCTGGGCTGGTGAATGATTAATAAGCACCACCAGCGCGTCAGCAGCTACGAAAGGCAACGGGGGGGGGGGGCAGAGAAAGAGGGCGGAAGGCAATATAGGAGGCTTATCACCCCCTCACCCATTTTTTTTCTTCCCAGGCTTGCGCTCGGATTAACCAGAACAGTTGCCAGCAGTTGCTTCCGGGGCTCCTCTGCAGCCCCCTTTTTCCATCCCTCAGGAGGACCTGGGGAGTTTCTCCGCCTTCCTGCAGGGTGGGTGCGAACCAAAGGTGTAGATTCTGTCCTATCCCACCCGGATCCTATCCAAAGCAAAGAACGAAGCGGACCCCAGGCACAGGTAGATGTCTGGAGTTCATCTCGGGAACGCTCAGCTGCTGCCCCACCCCGAGGGAACCCTAACTCCACTCCGGTCCAATCGTCTCGTGTCCAAACACCCACCTCCTGTCCCCGCTTGCCCTGCTTCTCAGACCCGCAGCAGAAGCTCCCAGTTCTACTCACCTAGGGCGCAGTACCTCCAGACCCACGCGGAGATGGCCGGTCCAAAGTGCCTGTGCTGTCTCGTAGCGCAGTGACGTTCGTTCTTCCCGCGGTCCAACTCCTGTCTTTGGGCGGGACCCCAACACAGGCACCCACGCAGATACTCTTGAAGTCACGGAAACTGACCCTAACCCAGGAACCTTGAGAGAAGGAACAACAACAATCCGTGTGATCGAGGTTTCTGCGTTACATCACAGCAGGCAGCTCCTCGCGGGCGGGAATATTCAGGGGCCTGGGTAAACCACGGCGAATCTTTTTATTAGAGCGCGTAGTGCCCAGAGCCCCCTTTTCTCCCAGAGTATCGACTGCCGAAAGGAGGGCGCGCGGCTGGGAGCGCAGAAGGAGCCTGAGGCTCCCTCCAGAACGTGCCAGGCTAGGCATTGGAAATCCATCTAGGTGTTCACTGGGGAAAGATAGGGCTGCGCCGCTAGGAAAGGCTCCGCCTGCGTCCCTGCTGTACTTTGTACCCGAGGGAGAAGTGTAAAGATCGGGCGAGCAGGAATGACAGCTCCTCTAAGCCCACGTGGGGTTGGTTGTGCAGGTGACCAGACCTGTCTTCAACCCCAGGAATGGCTGGATGGCCTTTGAGACTTTCTACGAAATGCTAGGTTTTCAACCTTTTCGAGACCTCTCTGGACGTGAGACCTGGCTCCAGTTTGCGTGCCTAAACCTTTAAGACTCAAAAATCAGGCAAGCCCAAAACTCGCTCGCTTCATTTAGGAATAAATGGATTCTGTGTGTGTGTGTGTGTGTGTGTGTGTGTGTGTGTGTGTGTATGTTGAATTATCATGATTTTTAACGACTTCTGGGACTGCCCACCATCCCTAGCCTAGGCTCCATCAGGCTTTCCAATCATTTCAGTCCAAGGAAGAATCCCTCCATCCAGCTCTACTGTTTCAAGATCCCTTCAAGCCTGTGTCATAGGAAACGTGCAGGTCCCCAGGCAGGCTGACCTGCAGCAGCCTAGAGCTGGGCCTCTTCCAAGCTTTGCTTTGTCTCCAGCTTCTTTTTCCTCCTCCCTCTCAACTGGAGGCACCCGGCGTACTGAGAGCCTCAGATTTCCCTTCCATCAGTAGAATTTTCACTGAGAAGAGGCAAACTTAAACAGGAACTAAACTCACATTTGTATCACAGTCCAGAATGAACAGAATTTGGAAAAAAAAAACCCTACAATTCTTATTGCCCCCTTGCTTTACCAGGGTCATCATTTATATGTGTTTTAGTTCTCAAAACTTAAGTGCTCTGAAAGGGAAAAAATAGCTTTTGTAGTGTGCTGGTTATAACAATCAGATAAAATTAATGGTGACAGACTCTCAGAGGAATATGTGCTATGAACACTGAATTATTAATGCAAAATGTGCTAGGAAGGAATTTGAAACTTCATAAGGCCAAATCTGTTTAAGTCATTCCTTTATCTAAACAAATTATTTTATCTAAAATGAGCTGTAGAATGGTGGTTAGTTGTGCTTAAAAATACGGCACATATGGAGATAAAAATGAACATTTGTTGGGTTTTTAAAAATGGCTTTCACCCCAACCCCAGAAAAGCTTTTTTACAATACTAGCCAAGCCTCATAATAGTTTAGATGCCTCTTTGGCAATCACTGACTAAAGACACCTGGCTATTCCTCTGGGGGCTGATATTTCGACAGTCACGATTTAGACACCTGGGTGTTAGTCATGATTGCTTCGGGGGAGTGGGTGATGGGAAACAGTAAAACACAGCTCTGTTGCTCAAAATCTCGTATGTTCACTCTGCAGCTCATCTTAGGAAAAGCTCTCCATTTCATGGTAGTATCATATATAAAAGGAGAAAAATTAAGACCTGATATAAACATGCTTTTTTAGTTTCTGAAGTGGTTTCTGTGATGAATTATTTATCCCCCCCAAAAAAATGACAATGAGACATAACTTTTTACCCACTAGGGTCGCTATAATTTTTTTTAAAGAAAGCAATAGCCCTGGGTGGTGTAGCTCAGTGAACTGAGTGCAGGCCTACAAATCAAAGGGTCGCTGATTCCATTCCCAGTCAGGGCACACACCTGAGTGTCAGGCCAGGTCCCCATTAGGGGGCGCTTGAGAGGCAACCACATATTGTGGTTTCTCTCTCATTTCCTTCCCCTCTCTCTATAAATAAATAAAATCTTTTAAAAATTACAAATGTTGTCAAGCACGTGGAGAATGGGGAACCCTTATATGTTGGTGGTAGGAATAAAAGTGATGCAACAACTTTAGGAAGTTTGGTGAGTCCTCGAAAAGTTAAAATTAGAATTGCCATATGACCCTGCAATTCCATTTATAGGTATTAATGCCTCCCTTCCCTCCCCCCCAAAAAAATTGAAAGCAGATATTTAAATAAAAACTTGTACTTAAATGTTCATAGCAGCACTACTTATATTAGCCAAAAAGTCAAACAGCCCAAATATCCATCAACTGATGAATGAACAAACAAAATGTAGTATATCCTTACAAAAGATTATTCATCCATAAAAAGGAATGGCATACCATTACACGCTACAACATAGATGGACCTTGAAAACATTTACACAGTGTAAGGTGACAGGTCACACATATTGCATGATTCCATTTATAGCAAATGTCCAGAATAGGCAAATCCCCACAGACAGAGCAGATTAGAGGCTGGCAGGGATTGAGAGGAAGACGGAATGGGGAATGACTGCTTAATGAAGGTGCGGTTTCTTTCGGGGTTGATGAAAATGGTCCCAACAAGACAATAGTGGTGGTTACACAATATGGTGCACATACTAAAAGCCACTGAATTGCACACCTTAAAAATGGTTAAAATTATGAATTCTGTGTCACGTGAATTTTACTTCAATAAAAAAAGAGATTGATATGAGATAGATATGAGCCATGCAGTGTTATCAAATCTTTTTAGCCATGTATTTTTTAACATCGTATCTGTGAACTAATTCATGAACAAACCAAACAATCAAGCAAAATGTAGCATTTGTGGGCTAAACAGTGTGCGATTTGTAGCTGTTTTTAAATTACGTTAAGAGCAAGAGCCCAGTGAGGAATCTGCCTTCTTCTTAGCCACCCCCCCCCCTTGATGTGAACGTTTTCTAACGAACCCGATGGGAACACTAGTGCAGTAATGGGACTGTTGTAGTGTGGAGGGAACATGGCCTAGGAGAAGTCAGGACTCCACATCTTCATATCCTGTTTAAAACTTTTAAAAGAAATTTATGTATCTAAAGTACGTAAAACCTTGAAAAGATTAACATAAGCTTGTTCTTCCCACAGCAGTTACTAGTCCTCCAGTCCTCTCTTGGTTGGTCACTGTTTTCCCTGTGTCTCTGTGAGAGGAACACTTCTGGATATGAGATGAGAGAATATGGCCTCCAAGAAGGGGAGAAAGAGAAGTCCCACGTCAGGAAGTTGCAGATTCTTAAGCAGACTGATTGTCTGCCCCCATCTCAATTCTATTCTACAAGCCACACTTTCCTGTGCTGTTACGTACCAGGTGCCCACTTTGACTACTGCACTTATCACACTATGTTGTGATTTTTTGTGTTTATCTGTGCCCCCTTCTAAATCTGTAAGTTTGTTGATAACAGAGGCTATCTATTTTGACATCATTATATCCCCAGCACGCAGCGCAGCACAGCACGTGGAAAATTGCCCAGTAACTCTTCCTTTTATGTTTCCAAGGCATTCCATGAATAGTACCTTCTTGTTTTCTAACTCATAGCAGCAGATGCAAAGAAATCAACTTGGGTCCTCCTGTAAGAAAAACTTTTAATATCTGTGTAATATCATCACCTGTAATAATACTTCATGCATTTAAGTCATTCTGAATAATTTCAATTTGCGTGTCCTATATCAACAGTTTGCATGCTGATGACTCATCCATGGATCATTCTTGGTCTCAAATTTCTTGGCTGAGAAAGGGCCCTGGAAAATGGGTAGTACCTACTTTAGTAGCTAATGATGGTTATTTAATAGTATCATGCAGTGTGAAAGCCATTGCACATGGGAGATTGTTTCTTTTTAATTGCAGTTCTGAGTCTCAGTTGGTTGGTGGAATAGTAATTATCAGAAGCTCGAACTCGACATCTATTAAAATCAGTATTAATGTGATGTTTCCAGTTGGAGCCTCTAGGGATCCTCAATGAGCCACTCCAATCCATGCCACTGGTAAGGGGCCGGCTGACACCAGGGATTAAAGGGGACACTTCCGGGAGCACAGTCTACCCGGCGTGATCAGAGCTGTGTTCACAAACACCTGGCAGGGCAGATGGGCTGCAAAGGGCAAGCACCACTCAGCAATACGGCCCACAGCACAGGTATGTGCCGCTTAAGGACCATCTGCCGCGAAGCGGTTGATATGATGAGAGTCTAATAAGAAAGTTACTAGAGTGCAAAAGTGGCCATAGAGCTAAGAAACAATCCTGGACTTCATTTCCCAGGGATGCCCCATCACCTCAGAGCAACCTGGTAGCCTGTGGTTGAATTCATCACCACTCTCAGGAAACTCGCCCTGGCCTGCTGATTTTCCTATCGCCTCCTCTGTGAAACCGCACGACAGAGTCTTTTTGTGCTTCCAGAGATACTCAGTGTGGCAATTCATTTTTTTCCCTGTGGACTCTCTACTCCTAAATAATATTTCTAAGGATGAGAATTCAACAATACAGGAAAGTATTCATTATTATTAATGCATGAACAAAAGTAGAATAAAAACAACTACATGTTACCTACATTATTTTGAATGGTTCTTACTGGCAAAACAGTTTTTTTGTAACATAGTCTTGATTAGTTAAGGATTTCAAGATCAATTTCATTAGTTCCAAAGAATTTTGCCAAAAAAAATTTTTGAGGGCATTTTTGTTTTAGCAGAAACTGTCAAAAAATTGTTTTCGAAGTCACAAAACCATATTCTTGTTTCTTTTGATTGATGTTCAATTTTGAACATGTACAAGTCCCCCATTCTTTCAGAGAGGGCTATTCTTTTGGAGTGGGCTGTACCTGTCGGTCAGCTTCACCAGCTAAGGAACAGCCATAGTAAGCAAGGGGCTGGATGTGGGAAGCAAAGCTAGTTTTGTAGATGAAAGCTATGTGGTCATCTTTATTCTTCAAAATATAAAAGTTACATTCTTCTTATAAAAAAGACATATAGAGTGATTTAAATCTATGAGGCCGTTACAACACCTGCCATAAGGCTACTGCCTCTGTGTTCCATGTTCAGTATAATGAGGCAGGAGCCTTGGCGCATGCTCCAACAGCCAGAACACTGCTCTACTTAGATGACATGAAACAACTTGAAGGACCGATCGTTTCTTCTTTCCCACAGTGAAGGTGGAGTTGGTCGTTCGTGAGTCTGGGCTGAACGCATCTCTCTTCCCTGGAGGTAGGAAGAGGATGGGGAGCAGGGTCTGTGAGCTGTGGGCGCAGAACCTGCAGGAGCCGTCCAGGAAGGGGATGCCGGGACCACCCACTCCTTCTCGCTGGGGGCCGCTGCCTCCTGCGCACCAACACCAGTCCATGCTTCTGCTCTCCTTCCTCCACACAGCCTAGGATGGCACTTTGTCCTTGAAGAAGCAGCATCTGTGACAGCCTGACCTTTTCTTTCCTAGCAGAAGAGGGAGATAAGGAGGCAGCACAGTCCAGGCAGACCACCTGGCCTAGATCAGGAAGTCACCATTCTTGGTTGACTACCCGAGTGAACTGAAATTTTACTGCTTATATACTGGTTTCTGATACTATATCCTGTGATTTAAAAACAATTCATAGAAGTAAAATTCAGACTATAGTAGAAATGACTTAATTCCAAGTTGTGTTGTGTATGAGCACTTTTTTTTGCCCCCATATCTTAGTGAAAAGGAACTAGAAATTAACATCGGAACTCTACTATTTATGAATAATATGTTTTTAATCAAAACCAAGAAACGTATTCATTAGTTTAACACATTAATTGAGTGTCCACTGGGTGGCAGGCATTGTTCTGGGCACTGGAGATACAGTGACAAAGATTAACTAGTTTCCTGTGGAATTCTAGTGAGGCAGAAAGAGAGTAAACATTGACACCTGGGTAGCATAATTGCATTTTGTGCTAAGTTCTAAGAAAAAAAGATAACGATGGAGGGCCCGAGAGTGCTAGAGGGATTGGGTGGGTGTCGTGAACCTAGGTTAGACTGAAAGGGAAGGAGCAGGTGCACCTGTTCCTGAACGGGAGGAGCCCACATCCGGGGAGGTGAGTTCCAGCTGCACCTGTGGAGCCTTGGCGCCTCTGTTGACACAGGTGCCAGGGCGCTGATGTTACACCCCGCATCCTTCCTTTTCCATTTTACTTTTTTGCCTTCCTAAAGTAACAATATTTTAGAGAACACCTCTAGATTTCATCTAGACTGCCCTTGGAACCCGGTGGACCACCTTTCCTAATTATTTCCATCAAGATTTCTAGGGCAAAAAAGAGCAGATTAGGTAAGCAGTTGCCTTTGTGGAGTGCTGTTTAGCAAGCTTTTCTCCTCTTGGGCTGTGGCCCTGTTACAGTGTGTCTCTTCGAAGACAAGGGAGAAAAAAGCCAGGAGCTCAACCTAAAACTGGGAGAACTTTAACAATGTACTTACTCTTCTTCTCAGAGAACTGAGAAGGAGTCCTCTTTTTCCTGAGTGATGAGCACGACCACTCATGCTCTGCCTTATCCATCAGAGAACAGTGTGGGAACCTTGCGCTTGTCCGTGAGAATCCGTGCTAATGTGCAAACTGGTTTCCCTCCACCAGGATGTAAGAAGCAAACAAAAAATGCTGCAGACTGGAAATGTATGCAAATGAGTAAATTTGATCTTGGAAACCAGGGGAAGGAAGGATGGCTAGTTGAGGGAAGAGACTTGGGTGGGGAGGGACAGCTTGAGGCACGGGTAAGACAAATGGGCTTACTGTCATCCTCTACCTTATATGTAACTGTACACTATAACGATTCTGCAAATGAAGGGAATTCTGGTTTTCAATCATCCCATATTTCTCTCATTACTGGTAGTGTAAAATCTACCACAAGTTACAAAGACCAAGGTGTAAATAACTAATCATGTATTTCAATCTCACCTCTCAGAACATTCAGAATGTAACACCATATGACTCACCTTTAACAGGAAGCTAAACAGCAAAACAAACAAGCAAGCGAGATATAACCAAAGACACTAAAATACAGAACAGGCTGACGGGGACCAGAGGGGAGAGGGGAGGGAATTTCAGGGGAAAAGGGGAAGGATTTACAGGAACTAGTATAAAGGACACATGGACGATAACTAAGGGAGGTGGAAATGGGAGGGAGATGGGGAGCACCGGGGGCGCATGGGCTGGGCTGGGAGTAAAAGACAGAAAAATGTACTTGAACAACAATTAAATAAAATAAATTAATTAATTAAGAACGTTCAGAAGGTACATAACCTGTGACTCCCTGCCTGGAGGTCACAAGCCAGGGCCAGTGTGAGCTAAGTGTAGGGCAGTTATGAACACCTCTGGGCTGGAGGGGAGGCAAAGAGGCGACTGGGAGAGGATGAGGCAGAGGACGAGTGCGTTTGACCGTGGGGGGGCGACAGGGGTACCTACACTCATGTGCAGAACACAGACAGGGGTGGAAATTGAAGTGGGATGGGCTGCCGATGGGGCAGGTTCCATGCAGAGCTCGTGAGGAGTGCGGAAGTCTAAATCCCAATTGTGCCAAGTCATAGTGAAAGTAGAACGAGAGGATTTGTAACTGTCCATGTAAACCAGCCAAACAAAGCCCTTGGGTCTTTGGGACAACTTTGAGCACGAGTGTTTGACCCAGGCCACTGAGGAGATGAAGGAAGGTGTGACACCAGCCCCTGTATCCTTTCCTGCCCATCCCCTCTACCCTTCCCCGTTCCAAAATAAAACTTGCCTCTTCCTCTAGTAAAAACAAAGTATTATATAAATAACAATTGATGCAAACAAGTAACAACTGTTACTTGCCAAATGTGATTTGGGCCCTTGGGTGAAAGCGTGGGGAATGGGATGTTGTGGGGTGTCATGGAAGTGTGGTTGGCCTGATGACATCTGTGCCCCAAATACACCAGTAAACAATTGGCTATTACCTCTAGCAGTAAAAAACTGGATGGGGCAAAGGAGCATTAAATACACTTCTTCCATTTAATACAATAGAATAGTAATATAACACTAAAACGATGTTGCAGATGAATTTTTATTGATATATAAAAACATTTAAGACATTGTTAAGTTAAAAAAAATTGTTTTAATGCTGTATGAGCCCTCTAAATAAACACCCTCCCCAAACAAGCATATACAGTATACATGTAAGCCAGAAAGGATGCCAGCTGGGTTATGAATGTTTTTCTCTTCCTTTTATATATACAGTAGAGATTTTTCTAATTTTTTTTGGTTATGAGTGTGTATTGCTTTTTAACTAAGTTAAAAATAATAAAAGCTTTTTCTTGTTAATTTAAGAAAAGACTCCAGGCCATGAAGTGTCTGCTCTACTTAATGAAGCATTCACTGATTTAGTTCCTCCTTAATTATTTTTCCTTTCAGAAGAAAACTAATACATTTATTATAGAAATTAACATATTGTGATGCAAATGAAGTAGCAAACAAAATGTACTCAGCAGAAGGTGGTAGGAAGAACTGAAACAGAACTGGAGTTGCTGTTGCTTCCAGTCAACCTCTGTAGCCCGGAACCAAGCGGCCTTGAGTGTGCCTGAGTTAGCTACACCCACCCTTTGGAACCACTATGATGAGATGCTGTTTGTGAAAGCATGGTGTACTTGTTAATGCCGAACCTTGGGTTTGAACCACATACTTCCCATGTATTTAGCCTTGTGCAGGTTTCTGAGCTGTCTGTGCCTCAGTTTCTTCTTTCACAAAGTTAAGATAATAGCACATCTGCCTGATAAGGTTGTCAAAAGGTTAAATATGTTCAAAGGGGTTAGGACAGGGTCTGGCATGCAGTAAGCACTATATAAGTATTAAGCTATTATAAAATAATTTCTAAAGTATGAATTACAATGTAACAATTTTAATCAGTCTAAAGAATTTAAGAAATTCATTTTTCCCTCTTGTTAATGAACTCAGTTCAGGAAGTCTAGCACTCATTTATTCTGCATAAGAAGTGTTTACTGAGCAGTTACTCTGTGCATGTTACCTATTCTTTCCTTTTCTTCCTTGCCTATTCAGTCTCATAATTGAGCACTGTGATCTATGTTTCATTCACAGGTTTGTAGTACATGTCACAGGTTCAGTTAAAATAACTCTAAAATGTTAACCACTGCTAGCAACATCATCCCAAAGTGAATGCAATTTATCCATGTCATGAGGATCTAATACGGGCTATACGCATTGACTCAAATAACCCAGTTGTTCGAATGTGACACAAGCATAGTCTGAGTTTGCTATAACCTTCCTTTTTGTCTCAATTTCCAATGAGATCCCCAAGATCCCAAGCTGATAACTATAGTTGAAAAATGTATTTGCATGCTAAGGAAAGATGCTAGTCCACCCCTATGAACCACCGCCCTGCTCCAGTCTGCATGTAAGAGTGGGAAGGAAGGTGGATGGAGATTACCTCCCTAAGTTTCCACAGGGCTGTACAGTTCCTTCCCATGGAAAGTGGGTTCCTGCCTAGTCAATAAAGCAGGGGGGCTTCCATAAAGCCACTTGGAGAGCTTGTGAGGTGTCCCCTGAGGTTGGTAATACATAGAGACCAGCACCTGATACTTGAAAATTTAAAGGTGAGCAATAGACCTGCTGGGACTTCTTTGCATGACAAAACAAAGAGAAAAGGCCACAGATGGACAAAAGCAGAAAGTAGGGCAGGGGTAGCGTTTCGCATGAGCTGAAATAGACAGCACTGTAGGCAGATGGGTGGGAGCACCTTGTTGGACCCCGTCTGCCTGACCGAGAGAGACAATCTCGGCAGGAAGTTTGTAACAGAAGGGGAAGCTGGCAGAGGATATTGGGCAAGACCCAAAGTGCTCAGCTTGCTTTACTGTGCAGGTGAGGAAACCAAGGCACAGAGAGGCTGAAATCACACAGCTAAAAGAAATTCAGAACTCAAATTTGAGTAGCAGTCTAGCTCAGAATCTATACTCTTAACCACCATGCCACATTGCTGTAGTCTTATCTCTCACTAAACTCCCTCGGTTAAAGGGTGGTTTTGATATCAAGAAGTTACATGAATGGCAAACATGCCCTTTCTGTGACTTATGTTTTCCTCAATGAATCCAGCAATTACTTCAATTTTCTCCTTTATCTATGCTAAGTGTTTAAAGGTAACATTTGCCCTCAATTAGAAATTTAGAACATCTTTAAAAACCTTAATCTTTGTAAACTATTATCACAAAAAAATTAACAGTGATGAGCCATTTGTGCCAAAGAAAATGCATTTTCCATTAATGGCTGACCACCCTTTATCAGTTCTAAATATGAGATGGTCAGCACTGGGTGTCGGCAGCTTAGCACTCCCTCTGCACGAGTATTTCTGTGCAGTTTTTTCCTGCTGTATTTCTGTGCTGTCGTCAGGATCCACCTTTGCCCCAGCTCTGGCATACGTACAGCAAAGTCACTAGACAGAGGAGGAGGGACTAAGAGCTGCCTTAAAATTTGTACTGGTTCCATGAAATTACAGCCAAAATGTGTTCACCAGAAAGTGAGAGGGAGTACTGGTGAAACAAAATCAATTAAAAATAAATAAATTCCCTTTCCCTAGAGCAAGTGCATGCACATTTCAAGTGGTCTAGGGGCTTTGCACTTGGGCCTTTGGTGATTTGACTGACAGCCGTAATAAGGATGAAAATACACAGATGCCAGATTCACTCAGATGGGGGCCATTGTTTCCTAATTGAAACACCATGCCTCTCTGCACTAAACAATTAAGTGAGAAATTAGCATTTTTAGTCCATTAAAATGCCTTAACTCACTAGAGGGTAGTCATATAAGAAAAGAAATTGTAAAACTCAATCATCTTACTTGTGCATAAGACTAGAGTAAACAAAATCGATTCTACTTTAGTATTAGGTTGTGGGGTTTTGGTTTGTTGTTTTTTTTTTGGTGATGGCGGTAGGAGTGTAAGTAATTGCAATGTTTTCCTCTCAAAACTTAGAGAGTGGGAGAGATGATTTTCACATCTGAAAAGTGTTTGCACCTATTTCTTTTCTCGGAAAAGTCTGTCCAGTTCTATCTGTGAAAACAAATGCTCTTAAAATCCACCAGGGGGAGATTGTAACATTGAAAACTTCAACAGATAGTTTTAGATTTGATGTGGCTGCATTTCAGTTGACAGCTGGAACCACTTTTGAACTAAGCCTTGATGATAAGCTTTACATCTTGATAAATCTACCCAAGATATTCCAACTATATTAAAACCAGGAGTGAGTGGCCAGGGAGAACTGAAGAAATATTGCTGTCTTGTCAGAGATGCACGAGGTGCCAGAGTGTATCTGGGAGAAGGGTGTTGGGTGTGGATGGTATGAGACCACAGGTCTCTAGGGAGAGAATTATCACAGTAAACTCAGGCCATTGCCTGATGTATAATACCTTGATGTAGTTCCCTGGGGCAAGTTTGGAGGCTTACATTGTAATTCTCTGTAAAAATGATGAAAGAAGAATTTTTTTAATGTATATTTTTGAGACAAGTTGATTTATTTGGGAAGATATAATATTATTTCAGAAATCTTTGGATAACCAACACCCCTGTAGTATGTCAAATCACCTGTTTGTATGAAGCAATTATAACTCGATGACATCAAAACTTCAGTAAACTTTGTATTTTTAAGATTTTATTTATTTATTTTTAGGCAGAGGGGAAGAGAAGGAGAAAGAGAGGGAGGTAAACATCAATGCGTGGTTGCCTTTTATGTGCCCCCTATTGGGGATCTGGCCCACAACCCAGGCATATGCCCTGACTGGAAATCGAACCAGTGACCCTTTGGTTCACAGGCCAGTGCTCTCTCTACTGGGCCACACCAGCCAGGGCCAAAATTCCAGTAAACTTTAAAAAATATATATGTTTACTGATTTTAAAAGGAGAGGAAGTGGGAGGGATCAGGAAGAGGAGGAGGAGGAGAGAAAGACAGAGAGAGAGAGAGAGACATCACTGTGAGAGAGGAACATCAATTGACTGCCTCCCATGTGTACTCTGAACAGAGATGGACCCGCAACCTAGGTATGTGCCCTGACCAAGAATCAAACCCCAAACCCAATGGTGTACGAGGCAGTGCTCCAACCAACTGAGCCACGCTGGCCAGGACTCCAATAAAAAGAAATATAAAAAGAAATAATCTCCAGAAAGAGTTCTGTAATAGGAGTTAAGACACAGTGTGTCCTCCAAAGTTTGATTAACCCCTGCTAACATATGGAGATGTTCCTAATACTCAGTTTAACAACTGTAACTGTGTAGGTTTCTTGTTTCTCGGACTGAGACACAGGATAAAAATACCACTGGTGCTGGTTCGAACACAGCCATTTCCATTTCAGCCATGTTCAGAGGTGACTCTCTGGATGCAAATGATTCTCAGTCATTTTTACCAATAAGTAAACTTTTTCATATTCTTAATTAAGTGTATACACAAGGTCTGTCCAGAAGGTATCTGTTAGGAACTTCCCTGCCTGGTTTCAGAAGCCGTGATCCCCAGGGTTAAGGCTGAGTAAAGGACTTTGGGACCATAAGTCACTTAGGAGACAAAACTTATCTTCCTTGTAGGGGCACCACCTCTGCCCCCTTTCTCTTCACCCTGCTTGGCCCCAGGTGGATGACTGGTTAGCCAATGATGGGTAAGATTCCTCAAAAGAGGGATGACCTAACACAGGCATGGTCACAAAGGGGCCCTCAAGGAAGGACTTCGGGGGCTATAGAACAAGGGGGTGATGAACCCTTGCCCCTTGGCTTTGACATAGCCTGAGTCCTCATTCTGTCTGCAAGAAGTCTCCTAATCTCTTGCCTGCCTTACTTCTCCTGCCTGACGTAAGCCTGAAACAATGCCGGAGGTGGGTGTAGTCCTGTGCCGGAAAGGGCAGATTCCCTAGGGTGATCAGGCCTAAGAAAAAATGCATAGAATCCTATGAAACCTACTTTGCTAATACCCTCAATTTGAATGATAAGGGTCCAAGCAGGAAGTGAGTTTGTTTCCCAAAGTTTTACGGCCCTTTAACTATCTGACCCTGATTCAGAATAAGCCCTCAGAGTTCTTTGAATATTATCTATTGTTTAATCATTTCTGCCTGACAATGATTGTTGAGCTTTATCTATACACCCTGTACTCCTGTGCAAATTGAACCCAATGAAAGCCTGTCAAGGGAAGGGTCAGGGTGCCTTCCCCTTGAGAGAGTAGCTGTGTCATCCCTTTTCCTCCACAGGGCTGGGTAGTCCCCGTGGATTTGTCTTGTCTCATCCATAACACCATGGACCCCAGGAGCCAGGATCCAAGTCAGTATCCAGCTATGTAATGTGAAAAATAGAGACATTTATTGAAGAAGATACAAGAAACATTGTACATAGGACAATAATGCCTCAGTCCTCTTCAAAGTACTGACCTTGGGACCTCACACAGTTCTCTCACTGGCCATTGGCTGCCCTGTCATATTTTCCTGAAACTCATCAACTGTCTGAAATCTCTTCCCTTTCAAAGGCAATTTTAGTTTTGGGAAAAGCCAGAAGTTGCAAGGTGCCAAATCTGGACTGTAGGTGGATTGAGTTACCTGGGTGATTTGATGTTTCGCCAAAAAACTCTGCTTGAGATGTGATGCCTGAGCAGGTGCATTGTCATGGTGAAGCTGCCAATCACCATTGCCCAGAGCTGCAGCCTTCTGGACCACCCGAATAGTTTTCATGGAGGAATATTCAAGCTTAACCCAAAATTTGATGCAGACTTGTTGCTCTACTCACTGAGTCCTTTTGAATGTGACAGCCTCCCAAGACACATACTCACTCAATAGTGCCTACCACACCCCTGACAAGTACAGTGAAGTCATCATTCTTCACACAAGACCATTCTGGTCCACTCTCCTTGGCTGCCAGGTCATACCAATGTTGTGCAAATCATTCTCATTATATTAACTTTTTCTGGATAGACTATTTCATAGATATCTATACATATAAACACACCATATGACATTTTAGGTGAAGTGAAATGTTCAAATTAAAACTATAAATCATTACATCCATATTATTGCCCTACCAACCACGCTCAAGCAGGCCTTATTTCAGTCCAACCCTGTGTGTCTCTGTATGTATGCATGTGTGTGTATGTGTATATATATATATATCTATATCAACAAACTAAGCATATCCTTTAAGCTGTGTTTTGGGGTTTTTTTAGATATGAACTAAAGTTTTATATTTTTATTTTTCTAGTATGGTAGGTAACAAACTATTTGGTTCGTGCCTCAGTGTGGTATACAGCTGACTTCCTGGGTTTTGTTCTATAAACCCTAAAGGCCCACTGAGAGAATGTAGTTTGAAAAGAAGTATTCCTTCAGAATAAAAAGAGCCTCCTGAAGACACAGTGGGTTAGGGCAAGGGAGAGAAATTCAGGGTCCCCAGTATGAGAATAGTGAGGCAGGAATAGTGAGTTGAACAGTGTCTCTGCAAAATTAGTTCCCCCTAGAACCTCAGAATGTGACTTTATTTGGATATAGGGTCTTTGCAGATGTAAATAGTTAAGGCTCTCAAGATGAAATCACCCTGAATTTAGAGTGGGACCTAGATCCAGTGACTGGCGTCCTGATAAGAAGAGGTGAGAACACAGAGAGCCACAGGCAGGAAGGCCGTGCGAAGACAGAGACGGGGACCAGACTGACGCTTCCACAAGCCAGAGAACATCAGGAACCCTCAGGAACAGGAGAGGCAAAGAAGGATCCCCTGCTGCAGGCTTTGAAGGGAGCGTGGCCTTAGAACCTTAATTTGGTCTCTGGCCTCCAAAGCGAAAAGCAAAACATTCCTGTGGTTTTACATCACCAAGTCATAGTATTTTGTTACAACAGGCTAATCAATTAATAACAGAGCAAGAATATCCTGGGAATGTATCGTACCTGTGTGAAGAGGGTATTTTTTCAATCCTTCTTTTATTTTTTTATTTGTTATATAGTTTTTTGTTTTTTGTTTTTTTTCCTTCAATTTTTTTATTTAATTATTTTTCAAGTACAGTTTTCTGTCTATTACTCCCATCCCATCCCACCCCCCATCCTCCCCCCTCCCTCCCATTTCCACCCTTCTCAGTTGTTGTCCATGTATCCTTTATATAGGTTCCTCTAAATCCCTCCCTTATTTCCCCTGAAATTCCCTCCCCTCTCCCCTCTGGTCACTGTCAGCCTGTTCTCTATTTCAGTGTCTTTGGTTATATTTTGCTTGCTTGTTTGTTTTGTTGTTTAGCTTCCTGTTAGAGGTGAGATCATATGGTATTTGTCCTTCAACACCTGGCTTATTTCACTCAGCATAATGCTTTCCAGTTCCATCCATGTTGTTGCAAAAGGTAGAAGCTCCTTCTTTCTTTCTGCAGCATAAAATTCCATTGTGTAAATGTACCATAGTTTTTTGATCCATTCATTTACTGACGGGCACCTAGGTTGCTATATTTTTTTGTTTTTATATTTTCTTCCACTATAGTAAAAGAGCTCTACCTTTAAAATTTTCTGCTTGTACTATTTTGAATCAATCCCCTTTCTCCTTAGACCAACCAGAGAGAAATCCGTTGCCAGCACTCAGAGCCCTGGCAATATGGAAGAGGAGCCAAGGGACTCACATGCGGTAAAAAGGGTTTGTCTGCAAAACACTGTTTAATTCTTTAAATCCCTGCCACACTAATTAAATAATGTTTGACTGTGAACTTAAAACCTACCCACTTTATCTTACTTATGCCAACATTCTCTTCCATGGTACTAAAATAACTACATTTTAAATTTGCTGATTGCATATGCTCCATGTAGATTAGGGAACAAATGCCACGCAGGAAAGACAAGCAGGAAAGACCACGCGAACTAAGTGTGTCACTTCTGGAAGAGCAGTGTTCCCCACCCTCATTTATTTCCTGGATTGTGACAGGTGATAGAGACCCTGGGGAGACACAGAGTACAGAATCGCAGGACGGGAAGATGCTTTATCCACCATCCAGTCCATCACCAAATGATTATTTGATCCTCTTGACGACATTCCCAAAGAGAGACATCCAGGCTACCCCGAGTCTCTCCAGCGGCACAGGACTCACCACCTCCTGAAGCAGCCCTTCCATGTCAGCAGACTAGTTGAGACAAAATTTCTCCAGATGATTTGAAATTTGGTACCTCTTATCATCTCCAAATTTTGGACTCTGGGCCTAAATACCACATTTGCCCTGAATGACAGCACGTCTCACACTTGAACCCTGCTGTCATTTCCACTCCAAGTCACCTCCTCCCCGAGCTTATGGTTTCATTTTTTGGAATTACAGGATTTAATTCCACAACTTTTTTTTGGTTCTTCTCCTCTGCCTGTGCTCCAACTGGTAGGACTAAGCATTCTCTTAAAGCTGAAAGCCACGCACTTACCCTTCCTTGACTGCCAAGTTGGCGCAGGACTGGGACTTTGCCGCTCCCGGTAGATTCCATTAGCTCTCCTTCCTTTGTGCTCCAGCACCCTTAGTCTGATATGTATCACATTGCGCTACAGTGTATATTCAAATTTCTGCCCCTAACTGGACGGTAATCTTGCTGAGGACAAGGATGATATCTTTTATCTTTGATTCCCAAGTGAAAATCATACTCCTGAGCAAATTGCAGGGTATAATAACTGTTTACAATATAATCCACAAAATGAATGGATCATTAAGATTTTCCCAGGAATGGTCTTCAGCCACTTTTATGTCTCATGAAATGACTAAAGAGTCAAAAAGAATGCATGTGGCATTGTCCAATGAGCTCAAAGAATTCAATAGAAATCACATTAGAGAAAATAGGCCTTAGGTCTACAGAAAGATCAACTCAGGGTAAGGAGATCCTGGGTTGGACAGGGTCTGGATTGCTGCAGATTGCAGTCTGGATTTTCTTCAGGATGGTACTTCTCTAGCAAAGGCCACAAATTCTTGAGACAGCTAAAGTAATGGCCAGGTGGTAAGTCTGAGGGGAGGGTGATCTGGAGCCTGGTGAGGCAGCAGATTTCAAATATTGAAGAGTAGTGAGTGGTAGTAAGTGATGGCATGAAAATCAGAGGTGGACATTCTCTTGAGGCAGCTAGGAAAAATTCCCCAAATGACAGTGAAGGGAATGGAGGCCACCTGCAACAGAGTGAAACACTCAGCCTCCCTGACTCCCTCTTGTTCAAGCCTGCTGTATTCCCAAGGCCTTAGGTTAACAGCTTCTGTTTAGTCTTGTCTCTAGAGACCAGGGAAGTGTATGTTGTTTATCAAAGATTTGTGGGAGTCTTGTGACCAAACTCACATGAACTAGAGTCAGCAACATGAGAACAAAGCAACCTTCCTCGGAACCCTACTGGCACCCACATGGCAGTCATCAGTCAACCTTAAACCCCTCCTGTTTCCCCCTTCTCTTGATATAAAAGAAGGCTGATTTCTATACTTTCTTAAAATGTTTTTTAGAATGTTAGCCCGCTAACTTTTCAACTTGTTGGCTTTCCAAATAAAGTCGCTTTCCTTGCCCCAACACCCCGTTACTCAATTCATTGGCTGCCATGGGGCAAGTGGTATGAGTCTGGAGGACCTGAAGGTCCCAAAATTTTTTTTTAAAAAAAAAGTATGACATGTTCCCAGGGAAGAAATCTCCTCAGGAGAAAGCCAGGTTAAATTCAGAGCCAGGTGAAGACCTCAAAGACATTAAAAAGTAGGGAAACATGGTCCACCGGAGCGCCTTCAATTTGGAGACCAAATGCAAATTCGGGGAGTTCAAAAAGTCATCGTCAGTTTTGACAATTCACTACTCACATAACTTACTGAAAGCTATTATAATTACCCATACAGTATATTATGGGGAAAGATACAGATTAAAATGCACCCAAGGAAGAATTACTCAGGTCAAAGTCCAGGAAAGTATCAAACTCAGAGCTTCAAGTTGTCCTCTCCCCATTGAGTCATGGATTACTTTATTTTTCCTGCACTGAAGTCTGATGATACACACAAAGCACACACGGCAAACGCAAGGCCCGTGGGCTGAATCCGGCCCTCTACCTTGCTTTATTCAGCCTGGGACCGTGTTTCTATCTGGTGGCAGCATGGAACTCTCACTTAACTGTTAAGGAGTGGTTACATTGCTACAGTCCTAAAATTCCATTTGGCCCTTTGAAGGCAATGGCAAAGCTGATGTGGTCCCGGGTGAAAATTAGTTTGATGCCCCTGACACAGAGTATTGCCATCCTGGGATGCTTCCCTACGTTTTGGTGTCCAGGGTTCTCACTGGGGCTCCACCACAAAAACCTAGTTAGTCCAGCCCTTCAGGGGATGCATAAACCTAATACTGTGTGACCTAAAGTCCCCGCCCCGAATCACATTGCTGTTTATCTCATGTTCCCAAGGCTAGTAGGAAACAAAAACACTGCTATCACACATCACATTCCAAAGGTTTAGAGATGGCTTCCAGAAGCCGAGAACAAATGCTAGATCTTTCTTTGCCACACAGAGAATTATATTGACTGACTTTTCCCATTGTATTATAAGTATTTGCTTCCATGTGTGTCATGCAATGGAGGTGAGAGCCTTGAGGTCAGAGATCAGGCCACATTGCAAAGTCTTCCTGTTGGATGTACAAAACAGTAAATGAATCCTTCAATGTTGCTGTGCTCACAGCATAGTTAGCCACAGGTGCCTTGGTCTGGAAAATATAGTTTTACTTAATCTTTATGAGGAACATTAGTCTTCCAACTCCCCCTGTTCCTACAAGTGAACGAGAATCACAGTGAGCAAACGTTTTTATTTCATCAGGGAAAAAGTCTCTGGATGAATTCTGCTGTAAAGCACCCCTGCTATTCGGCTCGGGCGACAATGCATTCAAAGATTTATTGAACTTCAGAAGGACATCATTCTCTAAATTGAGAGCTTGTTGCCTAAACCAATGCATATTCTACTCAGGGAAAAAAATGAATGAATTTGTAAAACATTCCATGGCTTGACAGGCCTCTGATCTACCTCAGGGCAAGGGAAGATGAACGCTGCTCTCCACGTCAGACGTCAACTTACTTGTTTGATCAACAGAATTATTCTAACCACTCATCTCTCTCGTTACCACTAGAAAAATGAAACACTAGCAGGAAATGAAAACATAAAAGAAGGTGACGAAAAGACCAGAGTTAAATGGATATAACAAAGCTTTGATGTGACAAGTCCCCAGGCGTTAAATCTGTCAACAAGCACCGCGTTTTGGAAGGTGAACTTTGCTATTTATTAAAATAACTAGAGAGTATAAAATAGCACTATGCAACACAAGTATAGAATACTTTAAGGCATTAGAAAAAACGCTGTAGAAATAATTACCATTCACCTAATTCTTCTAAGTCTATAAAAACAGTGTTGAATTCATGTAGTTACCTAGAAATACCACTCTGTCTATTATTCAACCTCCATTTAGAGTCTTCTTTTTATTCCCACTCAGAACATAATGTAAAGATTAAAGAAGCACTTTGTCAATTTTTTTTCTCTCCAAGGAACAGAGTCCCTCTCATTCTAATTTATTTTGGATGTGGTTTTCCCTCTTAGGAACAAGACACACAGGAGAAATAACTTAGAAAGTTATGACTATTTGTGTGGAGGGGGAAAAACACACCCAATTTGAGGCCAGGAACCCATATCAACTATTTCGTGATAAAGCACTACCACGATGGCCCCAGTTTGTATCTGATCACTCCTTGAGGTTCTTTAGTTTAAGCTGCCGGAGTTTATGTATTTTGAGGTTTGGGATGTGACTTTTAATGAAACTCTTTTTATTATTGGTTTTTAGTCTTTTTCACTAGAGATTATGTATTCATAACTTAACAGCGTTCATAGAGTTGATATTGTCTCACTTCATTTAGCATGTGAGAATTTTACCAGAGTGTAATTCCATTTACTCCACAGATTTTTGTGAAATTGTTACCATATTTTTACTTTTTCATACATTATAAATCCAATTAAATAAATCTTATTTTTATTTTAGGCTGTTAGTCATCTTGTAAAAGAACTAAAAAGAGTAAAATAACCTTATATTTGCTATTTTTAATGCTTTTCATTTCTCCTTATGAATTCATGGTTAATTTTTTAAATATATTTTATTGATTACACTATTACAGTTGTTCCATTTTTCCTTCCTTTATTCTCCTCCACCCTTCCTCCCACCTGCATTCCCCTCCCGCATTTAGTTCATGTCCATGGGTCATACATATAAGTTCTTTGGCTTCTACATTTCCTATACTATTCTTAACCTCCCCCTGTCTATTTTCTGCCTACCATTTATGCTTCTCATTCCCTGTACCTTTTCCTTCATCCCCCACTCCCCATCTTCACTGATAACTCTCCATGTAAGCTCCATTTCTGTTCTTCTACTTGTTTGCTTAGCTTGGGTTTTTTTTTTTTTTTTAGATTCAGTTGTTGATAGTTGTGAGCTTGTTGTCATTTTACTCTTCATATTTTTTATCTTCTTTTTCTTAGACAAGTCCCTTTAACATTTCATATAATAAGGGCTTGGTGAGTTCCACCCAAGATGGAGGCATAGGTAGAAACCCTTTGATCTTCCCACAACCAAAAGGAGGATAACAATCAATATAAAAACAATAAACAATACAAATATTTATTTGTATTTATTAAACAAATAAATAACAAACAAGTGCCAGAAAATCAAATTGCATGTAACTCTGACAAAAAAGGGAATAAAGAAACAGTTAACCAGACCAATCAGACTGGTAGGAGGGAGAGGGGCAGCCAGGTGGATGGGCAGAACCCAGGACAAGGTGGTGGATTATACTGGCAGGGCTGGCTGAACAGGAAATTGAGACTCAGAGCTGGCTGTGGACTACAGTGGGGTTGCCATGGCAGGAGAAACCCTGGTCTCGTGTGAGAGTTTGTTGGAAAGTGGGGCTAGAGCCAAGCAAGTGAGCTACATTGTTTCTTCTCTGACCCCTCCCCCACAGACTGTGCCAAAACTCAACAAGGAGGGTTGTCTCACCCTGGCAAATACCTAAGGCCCTACCCCCTTCCTTACAACTTATCAGGTGTGTCAAGACAAAGAAGTACAACCCAAATGAAAGAACAGAGCAAAACTCTAGAAAAAGAGCTAAACGAAGAGGATATAGCCAACCTATCTGATGCAGAGTTCAAAACACTGGTAATTAGGATGCTTGCAGAGCTCATTGAGCTCAATTGCAAAATGAAAGAACAAATAAAGAATACCCAGAGTAAAATAAAGCAAAATATTCAGGAAACCAACAGTGATGTGAAGGAAACCAGGACTCAAATCAAGGATTTGGAACAAAAGGAAGAAATAAACATCCAACTGGAACAGAATGAAAAAACAAGAATTCAAAAAAATGAGGAGAGGTTCAGAAACCTCTGGGACAACTTTAAATGTTCCAACATCTGAATCATAGGGGTGCCAGAAGGAGAAGAGGAAGAGCAATAAATGGAAAAGTAATTTGAATAAATAATGAAGGAAAACTTCCCCAATCTGGTGAAGGAAATAGACTGTCAAGAAGTCCAGGAAGCTCAGAGAGTCTCAAAGAAATTGGACCCAAAGAGGAACACACCAAGGCACATCATCATTAAGTTATCCAAGATTAAAGATAAAGTAAAGAATCTTCAAAGTAGCAAGAGGAAGGAGAGAGTTACCTACAAAGGAGTGCCCATAAGACTATCAGCTGATTTCTCAAAAGAAACCTCATAGGTAAGAAAGGACTGGGGAAAAGTATTTGAAATCATGAAAGACAAGTACCTACATCCAAGACTGCTCTATCCAACAAAGCTTTGATTTAGAATGGAAGGACAGATAAAGTGCTTCTCAGATAAGGTCAAGTTAAAGGAGTTCATCATCACCAAGCCCTTATTATATGAAATATTAAAGGGACTTACCTAAGAAAAAGAAGATAGAAAATATGAGCAGTAAAATGACAAAAAAACTCACAACTATCAACTGAACAAAAAAAAAAAGAAAGGAAAAACAATAAATACAAATACTAAGCAAACAACTAGAACAGGAACAGAATCAGAGAAATGGAGATTATATGGAAGGTTTTCAGTAGAGAGGGGGAGGGGAACAATGGCGGGGGGGTACAAGGAATAAGAAGCATAATTTGTAGGAATAAAATAGTTGGGGAGAGGTTAAGAATAGTATAGGAAATAGAATTCAAATAACTTACATGTACAACCCATGAACATGAACAAAGTAGGGGGGAATGCTACAGTGTTGGGGGTGCAGAGCAGAGGGGGGAAATATTGGGAAAACTGTAATAGCATAATCAATAAAATATACTTAAAAAATAAGTGCTTGGTGATGATGAATCCTGTAACTTGACCTGATCTGGGAAGCACTTTATCTGCCCTTTAATTCTAAATTATAGCTTTGCTGGATAGAGTAATCTTGGATGTGGGTCCTTGCCTTTCATGACTTTGAATACTTTTTTCCAGCCTTTTTTTGCCTGTGAGGTTTCTTTTGAGAAATCAGCTGATTGTCTTATGGGCACTCCTTTGTAGGTAACTCTCTCCTTTCCTCTTGCTTCTTTGAAGATTCTTTACTTCATCTTTAATCTTTGATAACTTAACGATGATGTGCCTTGGTGTGTTCCTCTTTGGGTCCAATTTCTTTGAGACTCTTTGAGCTTCCTGGACTTCCTGGAAGTCTATTTCCTTTGCCAGATTGCAGAAATTCTCCTTCATTATGTTTTCAAATAAAGTTTCAATTTCTTGCTCTTCTTTTCTCCTTTTGGCACCCCTACAATTCAGAGGTTGGAACATTTAAAGTTGCCATGGAGGCTCCTAATCTTCTCATTGTTTTGAGTTCTTGTTTCTTCATTCCATCCTGGTTGAACGTTTATTTTTTCCTTCTGGTCCAAACCATTGATTTTAGTCCTGGTTTCCTTCCTGTCACTGTTGCTTCCCTGTACATTTGCTTTTATTCTACTTTTCATAGCCTTTACTTTTTCCTCCATTTTGCAACCATACTCAATCAGTTCTGTGACCATCCTGATTACCAGTGTTTTGAACTGTATATCTGATTGGTTGGCTATCTCTTCATTGCTTAGTTATATTTTTTCTGGAGCTTTGATCTGTTCTTTCATTTGGGCCATATTTATTTGTCTTGCTGTACCTGTTATATAGTGAGGGGTGGAGCTTTAGGTATTTACCAGAGGGAGGCAATCCACTTTGCAGCATTTGGTGCTGTATGTGGGAGAGGGGTCTGAGAGGGATCAATGTTGTTTGCTTGGCTTTTGGTGCCTTCAGTCACTTCCCCTGATACCCACAAGCAAATTGGGCCCTTCTGGTGCTGATTCCCAGGTGGGTGGTTTTGTGTATGTTCTAGGACCCTGTGGGTCTCTCCAATGAACTCACCTGTGGGACTGGAAGTTTCTCCCACTGCCTCAACACCTACAGGTTTTTTCCATCAAAGGCTTTGAGGCTTTATATCCCTGCACTGGAACCCTGGGTTGTATGGTCTGTCTCGCTCCCCATTTGTTCTTCCCAGTTTATCCTCACACAAAGGTGGGATTTCCAGCCACCACCTCGCCTTCCCTGGTCCTCCAACTGCCACCTTGCTGCTCATCCTCTCAGCCCCAGCTTCCTGTCTCCACCTCTCCTACTTGTCTGGATGAGTGTTTCTTTAACTCCTTGGTTGTTGGACTTCCATATAGTTCAATTTTCTGGCAGTTCTGGTTGTTGTTCTTAAATTTGTTGTTATCCTTCTTTCAGTTTTGTGAGGAGGCACAGTGGATTTACCTATGCCTCCATCTTGGCCAGAAGTTGATTTGTGGTTTCATATGGTATCATTTCCCATTAGCCTTAGCATTCGTTGTGGTACACATGTGCTGAGATAAATTTTTGTTTTACTTGTCTGAAAATGTCCTTACTTTATTCTTATTGTGAAGGACATATTCACTGTGTCTAGAACTCTGGTTTATTTATTTATTTATTTTTCTTTTAGCTTCTTAAATATGTGATTCCACTTTCTTCTGACTGAATATTTCTAGTGCAAACTCAGTCATCATTTATACCTTTGCCTGTGTGTAGTGTACATTTTTAAGAGTACTTTAAATATTTTTCTCTACCAGCAATTTGATTATGATGTGCCTGGGTATGCTTCATTGTATGTTTTTCTTGCTTGAGGGTTTCTAAGTTTCTTGGATCTGTAAGCTGATGTTTTTACCAAATTTTTGGAATTTATGGTCATTATTCACTTTTTTTCTTTCCTTGAGCATGTCCTTTACTGTAGATTAGCCCTTATTGCTTAGATGTGGCCTTTTAGGGGCTTCGACAACATGAGACACACAGTGAGGCCAATATGGCATCCAAACGTCTCCTTTCGGGGCCCTTTGCATCTCTGCCGTGGGGCAACTCTCAGCCCCAGAGCAGCCACCCTCTGCCTGCCAAGTGGTGCCTCTTCCGGCACATGTGCAACCAAACCTCAGCCAAGAACCTCTTGTGTGGAGTTATGAGGCACCATTTCCACACAGACCCTTCCTCGTTCTGTCCCTTCATGTCCAGCAGCTTTCATAGATTCAAACCTTTACACGTGCCTCCTGTATTCAATGAGGCCACAGCCTCTGCTTGGTCCCACTCCCTGGGCTGTCCTCTGGAATATGCCCCAGGCAGGAGGCCAAACCACTGGAAAGCTCATCTTGTGTTATGTGCTTTACTCAATGATAGCAGTCCTGAGCAGTGGGTACTCAATCCCTGGAAATAGTCGTTGCATACAGTTTTATAGTTTCTTATGGCAGGAGGAAAAGTAGTACCACTTACTTCATTATGGAGGCAAAATTCTGATTTTCTTTGTATGCAGACAACCTTGCTGGATCAGGCAAGATCGTTAAGTTCCAAAATATGCCATAAATTTCTAGGCACACATTCAGTACATGCTCATTTCTTAGTGAATATAAATAAAATGTTTTATGTTAAATTGAACTGGAGTTCTTTGATAGGACTAAATTTTCTATTGCTAAGAGCTCTAAAACCTCTATTCTTCCTTACTAGATATACGGAGTATGGTTTTGAGGCTAACATGCAATGGGCTCATGAGAATAAATGTTATATAAGATTCAATTAAAAGTGAAATTTTATTACCATCATGATAGTTCTTAGGCTGAGTTTTATATCATCAACATTTATCAATGAAACATGAAAATTGAATCATTTAAGTAAATTCCAGTTTGTGCAATTCCCCAAATATCTAATATATTGAATGTATTATTTTTTATTTACATATAGCAAAATTTGTACACAGGCCTCATGAAAATTGCTAAATCCAGAATATTTTTGTGAACAGATTGCACTTAAACATCATATTTTTGTTCATAAAAGGAGAAATCTTTTGCTAATACAAACAGATTAGTTATTGATCAGAGATGAGCAGTGAAGTTATCACGCTTTTAGGTAATCAGAAGATGAGGATTTAACAACATTTCCATCAATGTAGTAGGAAGTATTCCAATGAATATTCGAGTTTTGTTGAAATGTATGAGACTCAGACTGGATGCTTTCAGAATTGTTTTGTTTTGTTTTGTTTTGTTTTTATCATAGCTTTACGCCAGACTAGGAGTTGAAGTATGAATAAGAGAAAGGGATGATTTCTCTTATCAAGTCCTAAAGTTAGACTATGAAGAATAAGTTGCCCCCCAAACCTAGTTGTAATTGTTTTGATTGTTTTTCAAAGACAATTTTGAAACCAAAGAATCCAAGTAGAATTTTGCCTAAAGGTTCACCAGCATATAAAACATCTTAGTTATTCATTATATTTCTCCCTGAGGCCAGGAAGTGATATCAAATAAGCTCTTTCCCTTGATTATTTATTAATTTTTGTTTAGGCTACAAACATTTTTTGAGCACCTACTATTTGAATTAGATGTGGTTCACTTCACCTTTTTTATATTAGTGGTAAAAATGATAAGGATCTGCTGTTTGAGGATAGTTTTGATCTTATAATTCATTCCATTTGCTGAAATTTTTCCATTTAGGGGCACAATTACAAACTGAGTGATTTTTACTTCTCTAACTAAAATAAACTTCATGTTGATTAAGATCAATTCCCCACCACAAGTTTTTCCCTATTCACCATTTTCTTATATTTTGAAGTGTTCAATGAATTAGCTTGCTTTTTTCTGTCTTTGTTGCTGTTTTCTGCTATCTTTTTCTTTAGTTGACATATATTTATTAAGCATGTACTATAGAACAATCACTGTTCAAATTACCTAGTTAGAAATAGACATCAATCTCTTGTCCTCATGGAACTTATATTTTAGGAGAAAAGAGGCAAAATACAGCATGGATATTAAAAAGCAAATGGGATATTAAAAGGTGATAAATAATGTAAAAGGATAGGGAGTGTGGAGCTCACAATTCATACAAGGGAGTCAGATGAGACTTCATTGACAAGGGCACATGGAAGATATGTGGGAGTGAGCCATGGAGAGATACGTAGAGAAGAGTGTTCTTGGAAGTAGGAGCTCTAAGTAGAAGAGACAGAAGCTCTAAGAAGGTCCTGAGACAGAAGCCCATTGTGTTCCAGGAAGCACATGGAGGTCATTGTGACTAAAATGAAGTGAACTTGGAAGAAGGTTCTATAAGAGGTCCACTAGGGACAGATGATATAGGGTCTTGAAACTATTGTAAAGACCTTGGTTTTGACTCTGTGAGACATAGGCAGCCACTGGAAGAGTTTTGAATAATGAATCGACATGACATTTTTTAAAGATCGCTTTGCTGTGTTGAAAACTGTCTGAAGTGGTGCAAGAATGAGAGCAGAGAGACAAGTTAGGAGGCTACTTCAGTAACCTAGGCAGTCTATTTTGGTGATTTGGACCCAAAGTGCCAGGAGGAGGGGAGGAGGCAAAAGTGGCCATAGTCTAGATATGTTTTCAAAGTACAGCTGACAGGATTTTCCAACTAATTGAAAGTAGAGTATGAGGGAAGGAAAAGAGTTGGAATGATTTCAACATCTTGAGTCTGAGAAATCAGAAAAAAAATCTCTATTAACTGAGATGGGAAAGACTATGTTGTACAGTTTTGGTTGGAAGAAAAACCAGAAATTCTGTGTTGGATTCATTATTTTTGTGATGTTTGTTAGACATACAAATTGAGATGTTGTTAAGAAGTAGATTAAGGATTGGGTGCTCAGAAGAGAGGCAGAAGCCAAAGATATAATTTTAAATGTCATCAACATATAAAAGGTATTTCAAGCCAAGAGACTGGATGAGATTGCCAAGGGGATGAACAATGTTAAGCCAGAGATGAAGCAGAACTAGAAAACGAGACACAAAAGGAGCAGCCTATGTTACAGAAGAAAAGCCAGTAAAATATGGGATCTTGAAAATCATGTGAACAATATTCTCCAAGAAAAACATTGTTGAAATATCAAAGAATGAGCATTAAGAATTGGCTTTGGGGTTAGTATCATGCCAGTTATCTGAGGTGGTGGTACAGGCAAAAATCTGATAGTTGTGATTTAAGAGATTAGAAAGAGACCCTGACCAGTGTGGCTCAGTTGGTTGGGCTTCATTCCTCAATGCAAAAGTTTGCAGATTCAATTCCCCATCAGGGCACATGCCTCAGTTGGAGGCCAGGTCCCTGACTGGGGCGTGTGCAACTGATCAGTAGTTCTCTCCCTCTCTATCTCCCTCCCTTCCCTTCTCTATATGAATAAATGAATAAAATCTTTTAAAAGAGAGAGAAAGAGTAGGAGAGGAATTATATGGAAGATCAAGATCAAACATCAAGTTTGCTGTGATCTTTAAGAACTTTTGTTTTGTTTTGTTTGTAAAATGGAGCAGAGAAATGGTGAGATAGAGGAAAAAATAGAATCAAGTTGTTTTTAAGGTGGGAAAATTTAACAGTTTGTTTTCCTGTTAATGAGAATGATCCTAGATAGGAAGAGAATGAAAGAGTAGCAGTCATTTTTTTTTAGATAAGTGGTAAGGGAATGTGCAAAGTCTGGGCTTTAGGAAGCAGCATGAATAGTTCATCACAGTAATAGGAGAAAGAGTAAATGTCACAAACGTTGGTTGATAATAGGTATGTGGCACCTGGTGGAAGTTCTCTTCTAAATGCTCCATTTTCTCCGAAAGTTCCTAACAATATGGTCTTCAGCTGAGTGAGAATGGAGAGAAACTATCCAAAGTTTCAGGAGAGAGGAGGAAATGTGAAGTAATTATCCCAGATCGTGGGAAGAGACACACCATGAGGAAGTAGAGTATGAGTCCCCAATGGCATGAAGGCTCCCCTAGAGTTTAAAGATTATGAACTGAAAAATAAGTTAATTTGTTTTATTGTGTGTTTTATTCCAACCACATTTAACTGTGTGGTGAAGTCATGGAGTGGGTGGGGAGGTGGATTTAACCAGGCTTGTGGTTTAGTCAAGCAAGTAAAATAAAGTGAATGCAATTGAATTGCAGGAGTTTGAACAGGCGTGATTTTAATGATTGAGTATGGAATTCAAAAGTGACAAGGAAGGACAAAGACCATGAAGGAGGTAAAGAAAAATGAAGGTTCTAATGAATCAGGAGAATGCATCATTTTTGGCATTTCAGCCCATGTTTGCAGATTTCTGAGCATGCTCATGCGTGCACATGCTCATATAAGCACAGCTATGGCAATATGACCTGGTTTATTTTTTTTTTAGATAGACTTGTCATTGTTCACCTCTTAAAGCACTTCAGAAATTTTTTCAATAGATTTTATTTCTTTTTAGAGAGAGAGGAAGGGAGGGAGAGAAATATCAATGTGTGAGAGATACATCCATCCGTTGCCTCTTGCACATCCCCAAATGGGGACCTGGCCTGCGACCTAGGCATGTGTTCCATCTAGAACTGAACTGGCCACCTTTGGATTCTCAAACTGGTACTCAATCCACTGAGCCACACCAGTCGTGGCATGACCTGGTTTAAATGAAGAAGAGATCCCACATAAATGACCAGGCATTCTGAGAATTTACTCATCCTCAAATAATTCTTGTGAAAAAAAGCACTGGATGCCAGATATTTGAGTAAGTATAGAGATGAATGGAGGAAAAGATACAGTTATTATCTAGAAGTGGATTATACTCTAGAAGAAATATGGGCATGTAATCTGGCAAGTATAAGCAGCCTTCATTTATCATGGGATCTTGTAGATACAATCAGCTGCAGAAGCTCTGAACCATAATATAGATCTTTCCTGTTGCTGCTCTTACACCCAGGATTTCACACTAGAAATATTCACAGAGTTCTACAGGCTTTGTAGATATTGAGAATGAAGGCTTTGTAGAACATGTAGATATCTGCATGTTCTCTGTAGATATTGGTCCTTTTCTCCAAAATGGCTCACTACTCTGGCTGACACAGTTTTTATATGTATGTGATGTGCTTTTCCTCCAAAGTGGCTGCCCAGTTCCTGCTTTCTATGTAAAAGAGTCTGATCCCATGAATTCCCCCTCCCCAGGAAAAAAAAGCAGAACCTAGCAGCCATTTTTACACAGGGGCATCTCAGGCAAACTGCACTTGGCAGAGAAGGTTCCGTGCCAAACTGCTGGCCTCCTTGCTAAACTGCCTGCTTGCACTGTTTCTGCCATCTGAGCCAGCCCTTATAAAGGAGTTTCTGGAATCTTACTTTAACCAATAGGACTGAGGCTTTCCCCAGCCAATTAAAGCTCTGAAAAATCAGAGCAGCTATATTCTGACCAATCAGGACAGTGCATTGGGCAAATCAAACTGTGAGGATTCAAAGTCCTCATTTGCATGAGGATGCAAATCAGGGAATCAGAGACCAGATGGAGTAGGCCACAGCTAAATTCTTTCCCTCAGATCCTATCTCCAAGCTCTACCCTTTATTCTGAGATCTTGAAAATGTTGTTCTTTTGCTCGAGGGAATGAATTAGTGCAACTAAAAATGTTAAAGAATAATTTTTGAAAACTTAAAACAACACATAAAAATCAATACAGCAAAGAAAACACAAGTGGTTTTTCATAGAAAAGAGTATATTTTGGAGCAATAACTAAATTAATAAAGATATTACCACAATGTAAGGAGAATGGAACAAAACAGAAAAGTCCTTAAAATATTGGCTATATAGTTATTTACAACCACCCTAACAAATAGTTGGATTAAATATTCCTAAAATCATCTATGGACTCACTCCAATTCAGGTAAATTGAAGCTACATGTTTGCTACTTAAATGTTTTACAGCTGTTAGATTCTTTTACTACCAAGTTCTCAAACATCACTTGGTAATATTATCAAGAAAATTGCAAGGAACAACACTTTCCTTCCAATACAGTGGGAAAAATAGCTGGCACACAGAACATTTTTTCAAAAGCTCTGAATATGTGAGAAGAAGGGATTGAGTTCTTCTTTCTCTTGTCATCTAAGAATTATAAGGTATGCTTCTATGTAGATTGCCGTAGAGACAGATATCATTGCAACTTGGTCTCACACTATTGTGGAAAGAATATGGGACCAGAGGGAGAAGGTCTGGATTCTCATGTTAACTCACTGATAGAACGTGGGTAAGCCACGATTTTCCAGGGCCTCAGTTTTTACGTCTCTAAATAACTTAATTGCTAAGCTCTGCTTTTTTTTTTTTTAAGTAAATGAAGAAAGAGTATATAAATGCATAAGTGAATTTTGGTTCATATATTACTAAGCAGTATCTGAATAACAGAACTTCAGCTGTCTAGGAACAGATTGATTTGATTTATTCAACCTCATCATTTTTCTTCTTTGAGCCATTAGTACATCTTTTTATTTCTGAAAAAAAAAACTTATTAAACACTCACTAAATACCCAGTTCTATAAAATAGATGTTAATTTTAAACATTTTACCTAAATTTGAAGACTTTGGTGGTTTACTGGAGAGTCAGGAACTCAGCTTAGGAAGCATTTAGAAAATATAATACACATATATAATAAAATGATGTATAAATAATACATGATCAAATCTTGGATTGAATGGTAACCACTGTAAATCAAAGAACATTGACACTCAATACCAAAACCATTCAGAGAATAGATAAGATTGTGGGCTCTAATTTTTAAGACTATAGGAACAAAACAGGATTTCATTAATCTAGTCACTCATTTAACTAGTACATAGTTACAGGAAATATAAAACATAATTGATTAGAGAGAAGATTGTGTGCTTCATTTGGAACATGGAAACCCTCTTGGAGCATTCAAGAAGGGCTTTCTGGCAGATAGATTATTATATAGATCTGTAGCTCATATGAACAGAAATATATTTGGAAACTTACATAATTAACAGTTGAAGTTATGAACATCAATGAGTTCACAGGGAGAAAATGGACAGAATGAGAAGTCAGCCAACAAGAGAATTCTAAAGAACACTACCATTTTAATTCAGTGGTAAGTCAGCTGAGACAAATGTTTAAATATCTGCAATTGCATTATCAAGATAACAACAGAAATTTTTCCTGAAATAATGTAACAACATTTTAGTTGAGTTGTAGAGTAAATGAAGAGCAAGGAAGCAGAGACAGTAAACATGTGCCAATGTTTTAATTAACTTGACTGTATGTTGTGGAGGGGAGCTGACCATATTGAAATGTTGATAAGGAACCAGTAGAAGTAGAGCACGTTTCCTAAGAGCATGGGAGTCAGAACACAGATGATGGGAATAGGTTTGGAGTTGGCCGTGGGTTAAAATAAATTTGTCAGGGGAATGCCAAACTTAGTTTCTTGTTAATGACTTGTATTTTGTATGTGAAATTGAAGACATTACATTATACTAAAACAAAAAGGTAATTGGTAGGACAAAGTCAGAGTTTTATCGAAGCTATTTTCAGTTTAATTGGGCAGGGAGAATAATTCTGAAGAGTTTATGTGCCATAGAAATTTTGGAGTCCATAGATTCGTGATATGGTCAATCCAACTTCTTATATGACTAGTTTTCCAGAAGTCATCATCAGTCTTGACATAAAAAAGGAATGGTGAAAATTTGAATTCAACTAGAATCATATAATATTATGGATGAAAGAATAGGAAATAAGTGACTTGACTGTATTAGCAACTAAAATATTGAAAACAAGCATGATAAAGTCTTGGCTTTATTTCTCCTAAGTAAGTGAATCTGGTAGGGAATGGACTAATTGGGAGGAAAAGATAGGAAGTTTCCATGAGGTTAAAGAGTAGGTATAGTGTGAACAATAACATGAAAGAAATGGAATGATAAAAGGTTCTTGACAGCGAGAAGGATGTTGAAGCCTTCAAAACTGGAAGGGACTTGGAAAGGGCAATGGTAGTAGTGTCATTGTGGGTGACTGCAGTGGAGTAAAAGCAAAAACTGGGGAGGACGTGGAGTGGTTGGTCCACACGGTCACTGAAAGTGGGTGAGTGGGGAAGATGACTTAGTCAAGTGCTGAAAGCTTTAATGGTCACAGATGAGTGAGCTCTTGAGTCAGAAATTGAAGATAAAGTGCTATCTAAGCTGAGTCTTGGACGGATCGAGAGAGTACGGACAAACACTTTCAGGGAGGAGGAGTTTTCAAGAATATTAGCACCTTCGGTAGAGAAGAAGTACAAGTACAGAGAATGAAACTGGCATCTTTTAAATTTACTACTACTGATTACTCTTGGTGAAATGTTTTGTGGGAGAGAGCTGAAAATCTTGGCTGAATCAGAGTCATTATTATTTGCCTATTGCACATATTTGTCTAGTCTTGTCCTTTAGTAACAGAAATAAGAATTAACTCTCTATCTGACCTTTTCATGTTTTTTTGGTATTAAACTTTACTTCAAAGATAATATGAAAAATTTGTTAGGATTGATACAATATGGTAATATTACATTCTCATTTTCATTTAATCATACGGTATATTTTCTCTACAATCTATATACATTTCCTAACTTTACACATCAATGTTTGCTTTAGCATTTGTGTATGAATAAGAGGGCACATGCTTCTAGTTTCTATTCAAAGAAATTGTAAAACAATTTCTCTCAGGTCAGGCTGGTAGTGAGTAAACCAACATATTTTCTTCTCAGTCATTCTCTTATGTCAGGAAAGGCTTCCATCTGCATAGGCTTTTCTTTCTCGCTTTGAATAAGCACTGCCAAGTGAGTGAGCTTTTACATTATTACTTGCCCAGTAAATTGCAATCAATTCAGCAATTTGGAAATATTGTTAACAAATTTTAAAAGCCATTTTTCAAGCTGACAGAAATACATGTAACTTGTACTTGCTGTAAAAAATGTTGCTTTATTTTCTATACTCTCTATTTACCTCAAGTTGTTTCTGCTTCACTAAACAAACATTTCTTTTTGCTCTTGTAGCATAATACATAATTCTCATCTCCCCTTTTTTATTTCATATAATAAAACTCTCGAGTCACTAGAAATAGGTTCTTAAATCCAGAGAAATATTTTTCTGAGATTTAAAAATATGATGAAAGAAAGAAAAATGCCATGTGAAGGATAGGGGGAAAAGCGACAGTGAACATTAAGCAAATTTAAACCTGCCAGGACTCTTCATTAACAAATGTTTTACATAATACTCACCTGGTCACCTTCCATCAGCAAACAAAATATGTGAGATGATGAGAACACAAATCAGCCAGAGGAAAGTAAGCTCAGACAAAGCCCTTGGGGCCCAGTAGCTGCAGGCATTGCCTGCGGGCTGCTTTGTAAATGTGTGTTGACCTTCAGCAGTGTGGGAGAATCAAAAGGAACGTTGGCAGCGGTTCTGCTACCTAGAGTATGACAGCCTTAGCAGACAAAGTGTTATTTATCTAAGGCTCACGTGGAAAATTCTTTGCAGCCCAGAAAAGCTTAATGAAGAATAAAACAAATGAGGTAAAACTGTCACCCAGTTTCTATGATGTGTGCACAGTCCCCTCTTCCCCTCAGCTCCCAAGAATAAGCAGGACTTAAAACAATTTTAGCAAGTTCCATAGTCCATTTACTGATGGAAAGGATGTGGACTTGGGGGCGTAATAGTGACTTATTTTAAAGTAACTTGGAAATTTGCTATTATATTTTTAATACTATCAAAAATATCCTGTTAAATAAAATCTAATTTTACTTCAAGATCACTTACTTCAAAGATACTAACTTTGGCCCTGGCTGGTGTAGCTCAGTGGATTGAGCTTGGGCCTGCGAACCACATGATCACCATTCGATTCCTAGTCAGGGCACATGCCTGGGCTGCAAGCCAGTTCCCAGCAGGAGACGCACGAGAGACAACCGTACATTGATATTTCTCTCCCTCTCTCCTGCCCTTCCCCTCTAAAGGTAAATAAATAAAATCTTTAAAAAAAGATATGAACCTTGGAGTGTAATAGGTCTAACGGCTCACAATCCTGACTCTCTGCTCAGACTAAATAACAACGTAACCTTGGGCATATTTCTTAACTACTATGGGCCCAGTTTGTAAAACTGGGATAAAAATAGACCCTCCTAAGGTTGCTGTTAGGGTTAAGTAAGAGAACACACATGTTTCTTGTACACAGGAGACATACAATAGGTATAATTTTTTTCTGATAGTTCCCATGCTCTGTCCCATCCTATTAAAAATAGGCTGTACATCTTAAAATTTGGAACAAAGCCAAATGCTCTGCTCACCAAAATTCCATAGAGCAGATTTTGACTGAAAATTAGAAACATAATGCACTTGCTGCAAATAAAGTAATTCATAATTTTTGAATAACATATTTTTTCTTATGTCCTAGCTTCAAATAGATTTTGTGTAGTTGTGTGTAATGCAAGACATTATCACCTATTATTTCAACATCTCCCTTGGAGGTCATTCCTTTTAGCTAGTGCCAACAGGTTTCATGGCCATTGTTGGCTAATGTATGTCCATTGATTGCTTTTGCCTTATAGATGGGAATATCTTATTACCAAATCATTTTAGTAAATCTTCGTCTAATCCTGAAGAACAAATATCATTTAGCGAAGTTTTAGGATTGTACTCTATCCACTCTGTTTGAATCCAATTCAACATAAAAAAGTCTTTATTTTTCAAACAGATAATTGGGAAGAGGATCAGAGTGACATTTACAATGTATCTGTGATGTGACAAGTACAGAGGAAGGCTCTCAAATGTTATTTCAAGCTCATGTTTTTCCCATTTTCTCAGGGAACATCTCAGAGACTGTCTGAACCAGGGAGGCATATCATGTCTGGTGGTCTCCTTTAGTAGTCTCAGGAAAATGTGGGACCCAAGTTTCTAACCCGAAAATTTGGAATCTGAAAGAGGGAAGCAGAGAGATCTCAAGGGCAGAAGCATGCCAAGTTCCCCTGGTTTCCACCTGAGACCTAGTGAAGAGAGACAGGAGTTTCTCCAAGCAGTTCTACGGAATGCTAAGTTCCAAAAGATATTTCGTGAAAAAAAGCTTTCTGTAGTCAATTTAGAAACACATCATACCGTATCCCCTTTTCAGATGTGATTAGCATATTGAATGCAAATTAACATATTGAAGGCTGTAACACCAGAGGGAAAGCAAATGTGTGAGCCTAAAAAAACCCTCAATATTCCCTATATTTGTTGCTCTTGGAAACCCTGTTTCATGTAGCTCATATTTTCTGCAGACAAAATAGACCATTATAATAAAACTTCACACACACACACAGAGACTTGGTGCATTCTATCTTTCAAGTTCACACAAATTGTACTAGTCACCTTGTGATTATACATGTTTAATTAACAGACTATGAAAATATTCCAGATATTTTAAGGTGTGTTTATTTTGGTAGGTATCCATTACAAAAAAGAAGCAAGCATCTGAATAGTTCAAACTCCCCAAATCCTCAAAGACTTCAGTTATTAACCTATTTCAAGCAAAAGCTTGAAAAGGTCTTTTTTCAAAGTGTCAGAATAAGAGCTATGTTCTGGTTTCTAATGCAGGGGTAGAAACTCTGTTTTTGCAGGAGAGATTAGTGTGGGCAGAGGTAAAACTATCTCAGTGCAACTCATGGTAATATCTTTTAGTTTAAGTGCTGGAGCAACACTAAATTACTTACCACGCACTTAATGAAAACATAACTAATGTCAGATTGTGCAGTTTCCATTAGTGCAGCTGTTTTCTCCTGTCTTTCCACTTTCCTGCCTGGATTGTTAGCCTCCCTCATCTCACCTAATCCCCCTCATTTAGTTAATTCAACAGAACAGAAAAGAGTGCTCAACAAAGCATACATTTTCACTTCAACTCTAAGCCTAAAAGGGGGTGAAAAGCATATAATTTTCTGTCTACTGCTTGCAATGTCAAGGCTTAGAGGTGCTCCAGGGACTGTATTTGGCTGAAACCGACTGCTACAAAATCGGCAAATCTACCATCCAGGAGGACATTCCCCATATATTCACTGAAAGCGAGTCAAATGCTTTTCATAGCACCTCCTTCTGGAAAAGCCTTCATAAAGGCAGCGTCGGGGACAGCATAAAAGGCAGCCTGATAACAAAATTGATCAAATGTTCCATTTTAAAGGAAAGGTAACGACGATGCTTTCAGGGATCACTTCTATAGTTCGTTAAAGTAAAGGTAATTTATTATAAAGAACTGAGCCCTGGCTGGTGTAGCTCAGTGGATTGAGCGCGGGCCTGTGAACCAGAGGATCGAGGTTCGATTCCCAGTCAGGGCACATGCCTGGGTTGCAGGCCGGTTCCTTGCAGGCCAACTACCAGCAGGGGATGCACGAAAGGCAACCATACACTGATGTTTCTCTCCCTCTCTCCTTCCCCTCTAAAGATAAATAAATAAATAAAATCTTTAAAAAAAAAAAAAAGAACCGAAAGGACTTTCTCCTACCCTGGTGGCATATCAAGGGCAGGTGTCCATCCATACTGTTTAGAAGCACTAAAGGGGTACATTGTGCCAAAGTTAAAATAATAAAGCCAACCAAATATTGGTCTGCTCTTCATTATCGCCGCGCCCCATCAATGCTGAGCGTTGTCAATTGTAAAAATACTCTGTAATGAAAAAGAGTGTTGGTTTATATTCAAACAATTGCTATAGTTACAATTGAGTCTACTAATATAGCCATAAAGTTCAAATTAGCACACTTTTATTCTTTTATTATTTATCATTTAGTAAAATCTATCTTCTATGCAAAAGAAAGATTTCATTAAATCGTAATAGACAACTCTCAATTATACACTTTTCCTTTATGACTCAGCCATACACTTTAAAAAATTTTTTTAAATTTATTTTTAAAGAGAGAAGGGAAGGGAGGAAGGAAAACACTGATGAGGGAGAGAGACATCAATCAGTTGCCTCCCATATGCACCCCACCTGGGGACCGAACCCCAGGCATATGCCCTCAACTGGTGATATTTTGCTTTGCAGGACGATGACATCCAACCATCTGAGCCACAAGAGTCAGGGACTCAGCCATACACTTTCAGTAAAAGGATAATTTTGTCAGGGATCAGAAGTATTCAAACTTGCTTCAGGCTCAGGTCCTGTCTCTAACCTTTGTGTGCTACTCATTTCTGCATTTAAACAATAGTTGGAAATAAGCAATGATGTTACTGTAGTTATAAAGCTGAAGAAATAGAATGTGTGTTTTTTCAATTCTGCCATTCCACATGCAAATTATTTCCTTAACCTTGAGGAATTCACCCTTTTGGAAGTATTGTTTTTTTTCTTGCACCTCCCTCTTTTCCTTTTAACGAAGATATTAATGTGATTAAATATCATTAACCCATCACTTTTTTCTTTCTCTTTTTTTGGACTTAATATTTAACTATTTTCTTCAATGAATATTTTTCTGGCTTATTATAATTATTATTTGTTTCATTACAAAATTAGTACTGAAAATAATTTTTCCACGTAGAAGAGAGTTTGTTAAAAAAAGATCTCCTCTAATTGTCAAATATGCTAGGTATGCTACACTCCCGTTTGGGGAGTTTTATTTATCAATGTGTCCTTTAAAAAATAGAGTAGTTACTGTGCTTCACACATGATCTATACGCCCAGTCTCTTCACACTGTGCTTCATGGTTCATCCCTACATTAGGAAGCAAGGACCAGGTTGTTGGAGTGGGATGCACTCCTTCTTGTACAAGACTTGATATTTGACACGTTCTTTTACATCTTACATCCCAGGCCTTTGTCATAGAGTTTAAGTGGACTTTTAAAGAGTATCAGTGAAAGGAACTTAGGAAAATGTTTCTGAAGTACCAGACAATAGTGCCCTCCAGGTAGGCTACTGTACACAAGGAATTGAAAAAAGGTGCCTCTCAGAAGAACAGAGCCCACAAATAGAAAGCGAAGCATGGGGAACTGAGACAATGTGCACACTGACACCCATGACAGAGGAGAGGGCCTTCAAGATCATCTGCAATAGTGATACTCAGCCTTTGTTGGTAGAACACCACTGTGCTAGACAGGGGGGAAAGTTTTGACTTCTCACCTCGGAATATCAGATAAATCTCCACAAAATATACACAAACTTTTAAAAATCGATGTCTGGGGTTTCACAAACTCCATCTTTGTATTCTGTATTCAAAAACGTTGGTCTAGCACAGAGATGATGAAAATGGCTGACAGAGATGAAGTGAGCTACCCAGTGTTCCTGGAAGGGTCGCCTCATTCCCAGGCTGGGGCTTTAGACAACGCTACTTTAATGTTCGCTGAATAACAGGCTCACAAATAAACAGCTATTAAAATAAGATTAAGCAACAGATTTTAAATATAGAAATAATTCATGGATTGATAATTATTAGTTGTTATGCATTCTTCTTACCTTTTTGCATCTTGTTAAAATACAGAACTTAAGACTGTAGGTAAGCCCCAATGTCTTTGAACCACAGTCTCTTCATCTGTTAATCAGGACAATGACTGGGGCTTGAGAAAATTAGTTGAAATAGCATAGTAGGTTTCAGTAAATAATAGCTACTATTATGCATTATTATTATTATTATGCTCAGTATACTAAGGCTGAGAGAAACCTTAAAAGTCACACATTCTTTGTACAAACAAGGAAAATGGACCAGAGCAGTGGCTTTTCCAGGGATATGCAGCTAATTCATACCAGAAATGTGCATACGCCTCCTCTTCTTCCCAAACCTTTATTCTCACTGCACGTAAGCTCCCAGGAACAGAGATGGTGTTGGCTCCTATATGCACCAGAAATGCTTTCTCTCTTTCCTAGGATTTCTTGCATTCTTTGAATTTTATTATTTTATTTTATTAGATCTCACCTACCTGATGAGGGTATGTGTGTGTGTGTTTCTATTTATTTCTCTGGCTTTTTTTTAAGATTCCCTACTTAGTTATTTATAAAGATCCACAAGCACTGATGGAGGAAGTCTAGGCCTCACATCTACAATAAAGAGTTCTAAGTAAGTATAGAGGCCTACACTTCTGTATACTATACTCACTGGCTTAGCTGAACACAAATGACTAATTTTTTGCCTAGGACAGAAAAGCTTAAAACAGAATAAAACTAATGAGATGAAACTGTCACCCCACTACTATAATGTGTGCACAGCCCCCGACCCCCTTAGCCTCCAAAGACGGGGAGGATTTAGAACTTTCCGGGGACATGTTTTAAAAAGGCAACTTCTCCCCTCCCTAACCCATCAAGATTGTCATTCAAATGAAGTTAGCCTAATAACAATTCCCAGGGTGGTCTGGAATGGAGAAAATGTCTGCGAAGTCTAGTCTCAGAAGCTGAGTGTGGAGGCAGGCAGGGCGGAAGCCACCTACCTGCTTTGGAATGAAGAATGATCCAGGAGGGAGAGACAGGGAGAAAGGCTAGCACTGGATTGTCTGGGTGGAAGTGTCAGGTCTGCTCCAGCAGCAGCTGGAGGGACCAACCCCTTCTCCTCTACCAGGTACTTCACAGCCTGTGTGTCATGCCTGCAGCTCTGCCCAAAAGGCTGCAGGTGATCAATCAGGTTGCTGGGAATGGATGAAGAATAAAAACAACCCAGCAGACTCAGCAACTGCAGGATTAATGACCTAGAGAAAGTGAAGTTTCAGCAGACTTTTTGTTATCTATTGGAGAATACTTTTCTTATTTTTATTTTTTTTTTACCAAATGCTTTTACTTTATTCTCCTCCATTAATAGTGTAGGTGTTTTTTTTCATTGATGTTCTTCCTTTGACATGTTTCAAATACTTGGGGCATAATCTTCTGAATTCTCTAATGCTCTCCTCCAAGTAAAAAAATAAATGCCAGCTGAGTTTTCAAGATCTTATGCTGTCACAGATGGGCTAAAATTTCCTGCACTCTGTTATCACTCAAACACAGGTTCCCAGCTAGCTGGCTGGTTGTTATTTAAATCAAATCAAATCAAATCAAATCAAATCAAATCAAATAAATCTAAACCTATCACGTATGCCTGATATTTAGTAAGTGATCAACATATGTTTAGTACATGAATAAATAAATAAATGACATCCTGGACTAGATGCCAAAAGTTAAAATAACTGACAGAAGTGCGATATACTATTGTATTTCTTAAATTATCTTCTTTTTCTTTTTTTTAAGGTTCAAACAGATTGGATAATTCATATGCTTGCAAATATGGCAAAATGTTTAAAAATTGAACTTGTGTCTTCAAACTTGTGGGTCTTAAGGTTTATCTTCTAAGTGTAGGAGAACCATAACAAGAAAACAAAAGGAAAACAAAAATATTACCCCTTATATTTGAACTCATTGTAAACACTGATTCAACTACAGACAGGTGATATTGTGGCTCACTGTTATGTCCATATCCCAGGGCACACAGTCCCTTTTCTTTTATCACAGTTTGGAAACCCTAAAAAAATGAACATTTTTTTCTTTTACCCAATTCAGCCTAACAGGTTACTCCTTTACACGTGCATATTGCTGTAGTTTCAGCACTGACACACAACCTCCTAATGTGCAGAAGCTGTGTACTTATAATTCTTTCCTGTACAATACTTTGCTCATCATATTTTAAGTCTTGTCCCTGCATAAACTCATTTAATTGACTTGGATATTTGGTGCACAAAGCCTATGGACTGGTCACCCACCCCAAGTTCCTATGCACAACAATTCTTTCTGCTTTTTATTTTCAAATAGGCAGACAAAATACTTCTGTAAAAGGAGCAAAACTTCAATAACTTCTTGATCACAATGAAATGGCCATTTAATTATTTTTTCCTTTTATAAAAAATTCATTAAGGATCCAGCCTTTTATTTATCACCAGACAACCAGTCAACACCCTGTGGTAATATAAATTGCCCTTTATTAATTCTATGCATAATTAAGATTTCATTTGAAACTACCACATTATAAAGATGAGGAAAGTTGAAGCCAGGCAAATTTGAAAGTGATAACAACTACACTACCATTTTCAACTGGAATGCAATAGAAAACTAAAGACCTTTTAAAGATTTTATTAAATCAAGTTGTGAGTAAAAAGTGAACAAAGTTGAAGAATAATCTACTATACTTATTGGCAGTGAGGAAAAAGGAACCCCACAAAGAGGTTGCCAAATAATTTAGCTGTTTATGTGCAAATATACAACAGAAAATGAATAAGATTTACATGTTTAAAGCAAATGAGATCAATTTTACTATAAAAATATTTACTAATTAAAGTCTGCTGATATTTAACTTTGACAGGAGTTGGTGCATATACTTTTTATTGATCAGTTATTAGGATAATTTCACTGGTTTTGTTTGTGTGTGTAATCAGCTAGTAAAAAAGGTCAGCTTCATATGATCTATATAAAATGTTAGACTAACAGCATCAGGTTACCAATCACTGGCAGATAGTCAGGTACTTTGGGAAGCTACATGGACATAACAAGGTCACTGAGTTGCCGTTCGAAACACACAAAAGGGCTTTATGTAGAAGGTTAGATAGATCAGCACCCCTGCCTTTAGGCAAGCGCATGCCCTCAGCTACCTTCATTTAAACTGTTTTGAAGGAACTAATTTATTTTCCATGCTTGTACACTCATGAGAAATTGGAGAACAAGAGCTAGGTCTGAAATCCACGCGGGCATGCAATCACCCTCAGGGGAACTTGCATTGGCCCTTACTTTAAGTTATACTGGACTTCTTGTTCCCATGTGAGTGGAATGACTAGTTTTTCTGTCAGAGTTACAGGAATTCTTTCAGGTCAACAAAGTCACATTTTCAAGCTAAAATGACAATTTAATGATATTCTGTCTGCCTAAAAAAGTCAATATATGTGATTTATTTTGTTCCTCCCCTTTTAATAGAATCTGGCCAGAAATTGTTAAGGTTTGGTTCATTCTAAAGCAAGGAGTAGTTGGCCATTTGTTACTGTTAACAAGAAAATTCTGCTATTAACATGGGAATGTTTTATTTAAAATAATTTTAAAACTTGGGAAAGAAACAATGAGTGTGTGTTCATAAAATCCTAAAGATCAATGCTCAGGTCTTGTGTATGTGGCTCAAAATGTCTCTTGGTAATACCAAATAAAATTAGTAGTAAGTTTATAGCCTATACATATAATTATCCTATATATATATTTTAAACAAGTATAAAATATACTGTTTGACAACTATAGAAAAGTAGGCAAAAAAAAGAAATAATTACACAAAAAAACATTAAGAGGTATAAAAGACTTCTAACCCCATAATTTAAAAATTAATTTTACCAATGTTCTCCTCTAGGACTTTAATGGTGTCATGGCTTATATTTAAGTCTTTTATAAACCTTGAATTTATTTTGGTGTATGATGTAAGTTGGTGCTCGAGTTTCATTTTTTTGCATGTAGCTGTCCAGTTCTCCTAACACCATTTGTTGAAGAGGCTATCTTTACCCCATTTTATGTTACTGCCCCCTTTGTCGAATATTAATTGACTGTAGAGAGTTGGGTTTATTTCTGGATTCTCTATTCTGTTCCATTGGTCTATGTGCCTGTTTTTATGCCAGTACCAGGCTGTTTTGATTACAGTGGCCTTGTAATACAGTTTGATATCAGGTATTGCGATCCTTCCTACTTTGTTCTTCTTTCTTAACATTGCAGCTCTTATTCGGGGTCTTCTATGGTTCCATATAAATTTTTGAAGTGTTTTTTCTATGTCTGTGAAATATGCCATTGGTACTTTAATAGGTATTGCATTGAATCTGTAAATTGCTTTGGGTAGTATGGACATTTGATGATGTTAATTCTTCCAATCCATGAACACTGTTGGTGGGATTGCAGACTGGTACAACCATTATGGAAAACAGTATGGAATTTTTTCAGAAAACTAAAAGTGGACTTGCCTTTTGACCTAGCAATTCCACTGCTAGGATTGTATCCTAAGAACCCTCAAACACCAGTCCCAAAGAACCTATGCACTCCAATGTTCATGGCAGCACAATTTACAACAGCCAAGAGTTGGAAGCAACCTAGGTATCCGTCAGTAAATGAATGGATCAAAAAACTATGGTACATATACACAATGGAATTTTATGCTGCAGAAAGAAAGAAGAAGCTCCTACCTTTTGCAACATCATGGATGGAACTGGAAAGCATTATGCTGAGTGAAATAAGCCAAGTGTTGAAGGACAAATACCATATGATCTCACCTTTAACAGGAAGCTAAACAAGAAAACAAACAAGCAAGCAAAATATAACCAAAGACACTGAAATAGAGAACAGGCTGACAGTGACCAGAGGGGAGAGGGGAGGGAATTTCAGGGGAAATAGGGGAGGGATTTAGAGGAACATATATAAAGGATACATGGACAACAACTGAGAAGGGTGGAAATGGGAGGGAGGGGGGAGCATGGGGGTGGGATGGGATGGGAGTAATAGACAGAAAAGTGTACTTGAAAAATAATTAAATAAAAAATGGGAAAAAATAAAATAAAAATTGATTTTAAAAATGTTTATAAGGCAAAGAGTAAGGGACGAAATATAAAGATGAAGGAAATTGAAAGAGAAGTATTTCTTTCCTATAGCTCTTGAAATTTTACAACTGTATTTAGAATCATAAAATTTACACTGCTCAAATAATTAAGATTTTCAAAGAAAGAAACTAAAAATAGACTTAGCATTAGACAAACATCTCTAAATCAGTGGACAGTTAGTGACTAGATTTTCACACTCTATTCCTCCCTCTTGTTGTTCTGATTAGCCTAGCTGAGCTTTGTTCCAATGAAAGCTCTTAAGAAATAGGCACTATCTGCCATAAAGAACTCCAAATTGGTGTGTGGGGCACATAAAAGATTAATCAGTGGCTTTACCTACACACCTAGGCATTATTTTTTTAGCAGGCAATATGTTTCTGTAAATAAGATTTTCCAGTTGATTCTCTCACTGTGAAAACACTGGCTTTCATTGTTAGAAATAATTTCTTTCAATTTCTCTCTCTCTATGACGTGCCATAAAGTTTATTCATGAATAAGCTCTCAAAAGATGAAAGAAATGTCCTGTAAAGATAGAAGGAGAAAGAAAGAACAAGGACATGCCAAGGAGAAAGGAGTCTTAGCCAAAAGACATAGCTCTGTGCTACCCAAATCTGAAGTTCCACCTTAGTTGTAAGAAAGAATGGCACAACAGCCTTAGTGGAGGCTGGCACACACACCTTCCATGACCTGGAGTTTTGCACAAACATATCTGTGTGATTCATCTTTTTGTATGCTTGACACTCTCTTAACTTTCACTAGAGTGAGGAATCTCTGTCCAGCAGCCTAATATAGACATAACTCAATTTCTGATGATGGAGGCTTCTATCGTAGCAAATAACCCTAAAATTCTGTGTATATATGCATGTGCATGCATGTGAATGTGTGTGTGTCCATTGGAGCAGAGAGCAATCTAGTCAATGCTCTTTCTATTGGAAAAAAAGAAAATATTTTATATAAGCTGGAAAATGGTACCTTATACCTCACACCAAGAACCCATAGCTCTAATAAAGCAAGAATATATGAAAAACACTTTAGAAATATCCTACTAAAAATAAATAAGCAATTTACAAAGGGAAACAACTAGAAACTTCCAACCAAAGTGGAGGTATAGGTAAACATCACTCACCTCCTCGCACAACCACATCAAAATTACAACTAAACTATAGAACAACCATCACTCAGAAACATCAGAAATCAAGTTGAATGGAAGTCTGACAGCTATGGAATTAAAGAAACCACATCCATCCATACTGGGGAGGCATGGAGGCATGGCGACACAGAATGGGCTGATCCCATATGCACCTGTGGCAGATAAAAATCCAGAGGGAAATCTCAGGAGGGAGGAGTCCAAGACTCACACCAGGTCCCCAAGCTCAGTGTTCCCAGTTCCAGAAAAATAAGTCACCATAATTTGTGGCTGCAAAAACCAGTGGGGGTAGAGTCACCATAATTTGTGGCTGCAAAAACCAGTGGGGGAAGAGTCAGTGGAAGAAACTTTCAGAGTCCCAAGAATTTCCTCTCAAAGAACCACACACGAACCTACTGAGACTCACTCCCTCTGAGCTCCAGTACCAGGGTAGCAGCATGAAAGGTATCAGTACCATATAGAGAGGAACTGAAGTGTCTAGCATTAAGGTGAGAGCTGGAAGACAGCTTTCTCCCAGACAGAAAGGCAGTCAGAAGTCATTGTCCATTTTCTGAACCTTTCCCCACAACAGAGCCCACAGCCAGAAGGTGGGTGCCATATCTGAGACTCCATCAACATGGCTAACACTGTTTGCCACATCCTAGATATGCCCTGAGACTGTGTCCCACCCAACTTACGGGCCCACCCAAGGTGTTAACAGTGAACTTTCCATAAGAATTGCTAGTCTTGGCTCATGCTTCACAACTTCTTAAATCCTCTCAAGAAAGCAAGCAACAGCTGGCATCAGTGAGACTCCAAACCCAATACCACTCACTAAGTGGCCCCAGACCTGGCACTAGAAACAACTAGCATAAATTCACAACTGGGCTTCACCTGGGAATCTCCAAGCTAAGCACAAGTAGAAGCTATCTCAGATAGCTTTATAGCTCATTCAGGGTGTTCATTCAAACACAGGTGAGGCCTGACTTTGACCTGCACAATCCAGGAAACTCCAGAGTCTGAACACCCAGGGGACAGCTAGAGACCACGTCAGAGCAACACAACCCTGCTTTGTACAGCTGATGCTCAATAGAGGGTAGAGGTTGATGGTCAGTGGTCACAACCAGTCCTTACAGCTGACTGGTCTGAGTAAATCAGCAGCGATTAAGGCTCAACTATAGCAGGAGGGTGTTCTCAGCCCATATGAAGGCCACACCTTGAGTACCCAGCGTGGGTGATAGGGGAGGCTGTGCCACTGGTACCTGTAGGACACCTACTACATTAGGCCACACTACCAAGAAATGGAGTCAAAGCAGCTGTACCCAATACTTAGAAACAAACATGGGGAGGCTGCCAAAATGACAAGACAAAGAAACATGCCCCAAATGAAAGAACAAATCAAAACTCCAGGAAAAGAGCTAAATGAAATGGAGATAAGCAATCCTTCAGATGCAGAGTTAAAAACACTGGTTATAAAGATGCTCAAGGAACTTAGTGAGAACCTCAGCACCATAAAACAGACCCAGTTAGAAACAAAGGAGACACTAATTGAAATAAAGAACAATTTACATGGAAACAATAATTGGTTTGTTGGTTTGGTTTACATGGAAACAATAATTGATTTTTTGATTTGTTGGTTTGGTTTCAACACACCAAAACAATTCTTGGTTTTTTGAAACCAAGAATCAGATCAATGATTTGGAAAATAAGGAAGCAAAAAACAACAAATCAAAACAATGAGAAAAAGAAAGAATCCCCCTACCCCGCAAAAAAAATGAGGAAGTGTAAGCAGCCTCTGGCACACTTTCAAGTTTTCAAACATTCATATCATAGGTGTGCCAGAAGGAGAAGAGAGAGAGCAAGAAATGGCAAATCAATTTGAAAATATAGTAAAAGAAAACTTCTCTAATTTGGTGAAGGAATAGACATGCAAGCCCATGAAGCACAGAGGGTGTTGAACAAGATGTATGCAAACAAGACCACACCAATACACATCATATTAAAATGCTAAAGTTTAAATATAAAGAGAGAATCTTAAAAGCATCAAAAGAAAAGAACTTAGAGGAGTTCTCATAAGACTGTCAGCTGACTTCTCAAAAGAAACTTTGCAGGCTAGAAAAGATTGGCAAGAAATATTCAAAGTCATGAAAAGCAGGGACTTACATCCAAGATTGCTCTACCCAGTGAAGATATCATTTAGAACGGAAGGACAGATAAAGAGCTTCCCAGGCAAAAAAAAAAAAAATTTAAAGGAGTTCATCATCACCAAACTATTATTATATGAAATATTAAAAGGATTTATTTAAGAAAAAGAGGATCAAAATTATGAACAATTAAATAGCAATAAACACATATCTATTAACAATTGAATATAAAAAACAAACTAAGCAAACAAGAAGAATAGAGAGAGAATCATGGATATGGAGAACATTTTAATCATTGTCAGAAGAGAGACAGTGTGGGAGGATGGGTGAAGAAGGGAGGGAATTAACAAGTACAAGTAGGTAGTTACCAAATAGCCATGGGGATGTAAAGTACAGTATAGGAAATAAAGTAGCCAAAGACTTATATGAGAAGAAGCAGAAAGCCTGAACAGACCAATAATAGCTGATGAAATTTAAGCAGTAACCAAAAAAATGCTGGCACACAGAAACCCTGGATCAGATGGTTTCACAGGAATATTTTACAAAGCATTTAAGGAAGAGCTAACCCCTATCCTTCATAGACTACTCAAAAAAATCCAAGAATTTGGAAGATTCTCAAATTCATTTTATGAAGCCAGCATCATTCTAATCCCAAAACCACATAAAGACACAGCAAAGAAAAAAAACTACAAGCTAATATCACTGATTAACATAGATGCCAAAATCCTCAACAAAATTTTAGCAAACCACATCCAGCAATAAATTTAAAATATCATGCACCATGATCAAGTGGAATTCATCCTGGGGATGCAAGGATGGTACAGTATTCACAAATCAATAAACATAATACATCACATAAACAAAATGAAAGACAAAAATTACATGATCATATCAATAGATGAGGAAAAAGCATTTGATAAGGTATGGCATCAATTTATGATAAAAACACTCAGCAAAGTGGGAATAGAGAGAGCATTCCTCAACAGAATAAAGGCCATATGCAAGAGAACTACTGCCAACATCATACTCAATGGACAAAAACTAAAAACTTTTCCACTAAGATGAGGAACAGCACAAGGATATCTGCTCTCACTACTATTATTCAACATAGTATTGGAAGTTGTAGCCACAGTAATCAGACAAGAAAAAGAAATAAAAAGCATACAAATTGGAAAGGAGGAAGCAACACTGTCAGTGTTTGCAGATAACATGGTAGTGTATATAAAAAATCCTATAGATTCCACCAAAAACTACTTGACCTAATAAGTGAATTTGGCAAGACAGCGGGATACAAAGTCAATATTCAGAAATCAAAGGCATTTTTATATACCAACAAAGAAATATCAGAAACAGAAATCAGGAAAAAAATCTCATTTGAAATAGCAACAAGAAAAATAAAGTACCTAGGAACCACAAATGACCCCATATAGCTGCAGCAATTTTGAGAAAGAAGAACAAAGTAGGAGGGATCACAATACCTGATATCAAACTGTATTACAAGGCCAGTAAAATCAGAACAGTCTGGTACTGACATAAAAACAGACACATAGACCAGTGGAACAAAATAGAGAGCCCAGAAATAAACCCAAGTCTCTATGGCTAATTAATACTCAACAAAGAGGGCAGAAGCATAAAATGGAGCAAAAATAGCCTCTTCAATAAATGGTGTTGGGAGATCTGGACAGCTACATGCAAAAAAAAAAAATGGAACTTGATCACCAACTTACACCATACACAAAAAATAAATTCAAGGAGGATAAAAGGCTTAAATATAAGGCATAACATCATAAAAGGCCTAGAGGAAAACATAGGTAGAGAAATCTCAGACATTCGACGCAGCAATATTTTCACCAATATGTCCCCTAAAGCAAGGGATACAAAGGAAAGAATAAACAAATGGGATCTCATTAAAATAAAAGCTTCTGCATAGCTAAAGAAAACAGCATTAAAATAAAAAGAGAACCAACTTTATGGGAAAACATATTTGCCAATGATACCTCAGACTAGGGTTTGATCTCCAAAATATATAAAGAACTCATGTGACTCCACTCTAGAAAGACAAACAACCCAATTTAAAAAATGGGCAAAAAACCTGAACAGACACTTCTCCAAAGAGGGCACACATAGGGCCCAGAGACATATGAAAAGATGCTCAGCATCACTGGCCATCAGAGAGATGCAAATTAAAACCATTTCATACCAGTGAGAATGGCCATCATAAACAAATCAACAAATAAGTTTGGGAGAGGATGTGGAAAAAAGGGAAACCTAGTGTGCTGTTGGTAGGAATGCAGACTGGTGCAGCCCCTGTGAAAAACAGTATGGAATTTTCTCAGAAAACTAAAAATGGAACTGTGTTTTGACCCAGGAATTCCACTGCTGAGAGAATACCTCAAGAATTGTGAATCGGGACTTCCGCCAAGATGGAGGCATAGGTGGAAACACTGTGCCTTCTCCCACAACCAAGTTTGAATAAAANCAAATAAGTTTGGGAGAGGATGTGGAAAAAAGGGAAACCTAGTGTGCTGTTGGTAGGAATGCAGACTGGTGCAGCCCCTGTGAAAAACAGTATGGAATTTTCTCAGAAAACTAAAAATGGAACTGTGTTTTGACCCAGGAATTCCCCTGCTGAGAGAATACCTCAAGAATTGTGAATCACCAATTCAAAACAACTTATACATCCTAATGTTCATAGCAGCACAATTTACAATAGTCAAGTGCTGTGAACAGCCTAAGTGCCCATCAGTAAATGAATTAATCAAAAAATTATGGTACATTTACACGATGAAATATTACACACCAGAAAGGAAAAAAAGAAGAAGAAGAAGAAGAAGAAGAAGAAGAAGAAGAAGAAGAAGCAGCTCCTACCCTTTGTGACAGCATGGATGGAACTGGAGAGCATTATGCCAAGTGAAATAAGCCAGGTGGTGAAAGACAAATATCATATGATCTCACCTTTCAGTGGAACCTAATTAATAAAACAAACAAGCAAGCAAAATATAACCAGAGACATTGAAATTAAGAACAAACTGATTGTAACCAGAGAGGAGGTAGGGAGGATAATGGTGGGGGGAATGGAGAAGGGTTTTCAGGAACAACTATAATGGACACATGGACAAAACCAAGGGTGGGTGGAATAAGGGGAGGAAGGTGGGGATGGCTGGGGCAGGGAGAGTCATAGGGGGTAAGTATAGACAACAGTACTTAACAATACATTTAAAAAATAAGAAAAAATAAATAAATACTAGTGACATACACACACACAAAAGAACTTAGATGCATGACCCATGGACATAAACAATGGTGTGGGAATTGCCTGAAGAAGTGGGGGATACTGGGTGGGGGCAGGTAAGTTGGGGAAAATTAGGGAAATTATAATAGCATAATTAATAAATATTATTAAAAATAACAAAAAATAGAAACAACTGGAACTTTATTTTCCAAAAATGATTTGTAATTTGATATGTATATATGTGCATATAACATTCAAAGGGCATATATTCATGAGTTCCTTGAGGGCAAGGAATATATCTTTCTCATCTTTGTATCCATAAAATCTAACAAGGAGTCTGATACTTTACTAAGAAATAAATACAACTTTTGAATGGTTACAAATCATATGTGTGTTTTTTACCCACTCGAATATATATGTTTGTATAATATAATACATGCATATATATTAGAAAATCTCTGTTTATATATTTATATGCACAGACATACAATAAAAGTAAAAAATGTAATGTGTAGCATTTTTTGAGTGTTTACTATATACCATAGACAGTATTATGTGCTTTAATTGTATTTACTTCACTGGACACAGGCCTCTAAAACACAGGTCCTAATATTATCACCTTTCTACAAATGAGGATAATGAGGCAGAGCTCAGATATAACCAGTCATTTTGCTCCAGAGCAATGCTCTTGTCCACTACACTATACTATACTATAATGACTTTAATATAACAATTAAGATTAAAATGTAATGCAATTTAATTAAATTCAATTCAAACGTTTATTGCATGCCATTATTGGTGAAGTACTGTGTTTAGCTCTAGGAACACTAACACACACACAGAGATATGTTTTCTAAGACTAAATACATTTTTTAAGGACTTGCCACCATCCCCTGCTCCATACCAAAGTGTACTTGTTTTGATTATACCTCATCATTTCATTCTAGCCATAAGATCAGCATTGATAAAGGTCTGTCTTATCCAACCACAATATCTCATTCTCCTAGAACAACTAATTAGTCTAAGAGTGAGCATGAAGGCCAGTGAAACCAATCAGAATTCTCTGGAGTTGATACAGAGAATGTAGCAGAAAGAATTTTAAGGCAGTTTCCTTTCTGGGCCTGGCTTGGTAGCTTAGTTGGTTAGAACAGGGGACCTCAACCCCCAGGCCATGGACCCATACTGGTCATATAAACTGGGATGCTCAGCAGAAGGTGGGCAGTGGGCAAGTGAGCAAAGCTTCATCTGTATTTACAGCTGCTTTCCATTGCTCACATAACTGCCTGAGCTCTGCTTCTTGTCAGATCAGTGGCAGCATTGGATACTGATAGGAGCACAAACCCTATAGTGGACTGCACATGCAAGGTATCTAGGTTGCATGCTTCTTATGAAAATCTAATGCATGGTGATCTGAGGTGGAGCTGAGGTGGTGATGCTAGTGCTGGGGAGCAGCTGCAAATATAGATTATCACTAGCAGAGAGGTGTGACAACACAGAAACCATAATAAATCCATTGCCTGCATTCTCATATCAAAGCGAGAGGCAAGTTACAATTAAGCTGCATCTAGTGGCAGGCTTCATAGTGGCAAGTGAGTTGACATTCTTTAGTTGTACAGTTGCATCTGGTAGCAGGCTTTAAGCCAGAATCTGACATTTATTTTAGTCCATGCGTAGCCTGCCCCTTATTTCATTTACCACTTCCATTCGTGCCTTTTTCCGCTACTGTGCACTTGCTTCAGTCACAGTTTTGGTAAGCTCACATGCTAACCCTAGCATGTGGTGAGTTGTATAATTATTTAATTGTATATCACAGTGTAATAATAATAGAAGTAAATTGCACAATAAATGTAGTGTGCTTGAATCATCCCAAAACTATCCTCCACCTTGGTCTATGAACAAATTATCTTCCACGAAACCCATCCCTGGTGCCAAAAAGCCTGGGGACTGGTGGATTAGAGGAGCATCCTCCCTATACATCAAGATTGCGGCTTAGATGCCAGGCCAGGGCACGTACAAAAATCAATCGATGAATGCATATCTAAGTGGAACAACAAATTGATTATCTATCTATCTGTCTGTCTGTCTCTCTCTCTCTCTGTTTCTCTCTAAAATTCTTAACACACACACATACACACACACACACAGAAGTTTCTTTCCCATTACACTGCTAAATACAAAGGGTGAGTGGGGAGGGGGTTGGTTTGTGAATTAGAGACAGCCAGCAACCATTTTCCCCAGAAGATGCTCATCTGTCGGAAAACAGGATAAGGTCAACACACAGTGAGAACAGACCCTGGAGAGAGAGAGCAGGAAGCCCAACAATGGCGTTTAAGGCCTGGAATTCTGCCAGGTTTAAAGCTCCAGGGCTTCCCAGGTAAGTGAATTAGTAAATTGTATTTTCTGTTGTAGCTCAAAGTCTTCTTATTTCTAAGACAAAAATAAACTTCAGGCGAACATCTGCCACTCTACTCAGGCAGCCAAGTCAGAAGACTAAATTATAATATATTCTGGTTGTAGATAAGTAATTTATTAAAGTACATATTCATTTTATCATCAAAACTGTCCAAGATAGACACCAACCATAGATGTAACAAAGTTACAGATAACTCATATTTCCTCTTTTAAACCGTATAGATCAATACTGTATTATGATTTACAGAGCAGTAAAAGGAGAGAATGTTCCTACTATTTCTGTAAAAGAAAAGCGAGTTGGGGGAGGTGAACATTATAGAATGAAAATTATTTACATTTAGGAAAACAGTACCTAGGTAAAACTCAAACTATCTGGTGCAATACTTGGCATCGATTAAAAAAAAATAAAGACACAAATCACAAAATAAAATAACTATAGCTATAACACAAGAAAACCAAAATTAGTCAGTTGACCTGGGAAATCTTTTAAGGGAAAAAAAGCTTTAGATCAGACCCGGGTCTCCTATGCCCTGAGAGGAGGAAGTGCTCAAACGATCAGCAGAAACCCAGCTCTAAGGTGTTAGAGGTATCACGTGGGCCTTTATGTTTTGGCTTACTCCATACCCATGTTCATGCACACTATAGTTTCACCTAAACAATAATAACAATTCAATACATGATAGGAAACATAGCTCATTTCACTTAAGATTGTCATTGACAAAATATGTAGAGCAATTATTTATTTTTGTTTTTACACTTGTTTATTGGGAAATTAGTAATAAAAATCTCAAAGTACTTCCCTTTTTCTAGCTGTGTTGATTTTTAAGTTACTTGAGCAAGAAGAGATTTCTGGAAAGACTAAGATCTGGGATATTCAGCTCGGCGGACTCAAACACTGGGACCAAAGCAAAGACCTGTTTCCCACACCTGGAACACATAAATTAAATCCAACATTACTAAAGGGGAGTGGAGCAAGGACCCAGTATAGTCATTTCAGATTGCTTTCATAAAAAATTACCATGAATTTAGTATCTTAAAACAACATGTATATGTTATCTTATAGTTCTCGAGGTCGGAAGTTCTACAATTAAGGTGTTGACAAGGCTGTGTGTAGTAGGTAGGGGAGGATCAGTTTCCTTGTCTTTATCTTCTGTAGAGCCTGTGATTTCATCTGGCCCACCTGGGTAATCCTGGATAACCCTCTCATCTCACAGTCCTTAACATCTGCAAAGTCTCTTTTTGCCATGTGAGGTGACAAATTCTGGAGGTTAGGATTTGGAGGGAAGGGGTGCATTGTTCTATCCACTACACACAGATTTGTCTCTACCTTCCTGAAACCTGGACCAGCTAAGGCCAGGAGTGAATGTGGGTCAGAGCTGGCAAAGAGGGTGAGTCCACCTGCAAGACAAAGAAAAAAGAAGAGTTTGGAGACCAAATAGAACCCAATGAACGTAGCTGGAAATCCTGTTACATTGCTTTTAGTCTCCTGCTTGCTAAAAATGGGTCATTTTTTTTAGTATTCTGCCATATTAAATTTTAAATAAAATTATGCGAAGTCATTTTTACTATCTAGCCACTTTGCACTGACATTCTATTTATGGTATAGTAAGGAAAAAAAGGATTTTGGAATCATTTAAACTTGGTTTTGTGTGGGGGCGACTTTTCTCGCAAGTCCCCCTGTCCGCCACAAATGAAAGTAAACACTACGAAGATATGATCTGCTTGCGGAGGAAAGGTGGCCAGTTTCTCAGAGGAAAAAGGCCTGGAGCCTTTTCCTTCAGGGGCTATTATTGGGTTGTAATATGCAGGAATACAGGGCGGCAAGGATCAAACAGGAAATAACATTTCAGAGAAATCTGAGGGCTTAGTCTGAGTCAGTGTCCGTCAGGAAGGGGGTTTTGCAGAAATTTTAGGGTTTCCTGCTCGGACCCTTAACATATGAATGAAAGCACTCTTAGCAGAGCAGGTTTCACAGGTTTTTTTAGGAAATCTTTGTGGTGCCAGATTTTTCCCCCTGGGATCTGCTCTGGCAAGGCAAGAAGCTGCACCCCTCCCCATCAGGTATTCAGGCTTAAGGGGATTAGAGCCAGGAAGTGCTTCTTCCAGAGGACATGGGGACTGGGGATGTGTCACATAGCCAGGGGGCAAGGGTCCATTGTTCCCTCTGTGTCACAGCCCCCCGAGTCCTTCCAGGATGGCCTCCCAAGTGATCGAGTCTGGCTTAGGTTGCTCCTTGCTGTGAGGAGACTTATCTGTCATAAACTCCTGACCATGCTTTGGGGGCAGGGAGAAAACTGAGGCAACATATGCTACCAGAGACAAGCTTTTGTCTCCTGTGGCTCACATTCCAGACGTTGTTCGCTCATCCTTAGCCGTGGGGGTTAGAGTTATAATTCCCAAAACCAGGCAGAGCGGTCCCCAACAGTTTTGATTCTCAGTTCTTACTTTAACTGTCATTGTGAGCATTACTTGTACTCTCAATCTCCATTTCCTCATTTGCAAAATGGCAATGATAATTTCTGCTTCATAGGATTGTTCTGAGAATTAAATGTAATTATTATGTGAAGTGTTTATTTAGCACACTCCTGGCATATAGCAGGCATTTCGTTGCAGCCTTTCTTTCTTTGAAGCACGTGAGCCTTCTGGGATGTTTTGGCAGGAAATCTTATTTCAGAAACTGCCTGAATATTGATTGTTAGTCAAAAGACTTAGTCTTTCTGTTTTTTCCTTATAAAGACCCTTCTTTTGGTAGGGAGAAAATTTGTAAATTCTACTTATTTAAATTTTTCTTTCACCTCTACATTCAGGGGAGTTTTAACTATTGGTCCAACTCACAAGGTAAATGGAAATTTGAGTAACTCAGATACAATATCCATGCTTCCACTTTTTAACTAAAATCAATTTCTAGCATTCAAATTGATTGAATGACTGCATTTTGATGACTCTGATGAAACTCTTTCAGTTTTATAACAGGTTTTCAGCTCTACAAAGAATCCCTGGAGAAATCTGCTGACAACTTCCTGTAGTCCAGTTGTTAGAGTGGCATAAATGCCTCCCGCCTTCCCTTGGTCTGGAAAATCTGTTATTTTCACAGCCTTTTCTGTAATGCCCTTCCTGTAACAAAATGAAGCTTTCTTATAAAGGAAACCTATTGTATATCCACAGTGAAGCTCTCACATCCTTCTTAAGCTTTTAGTCATAAAGAAACACCTTTAAAACATTTTAATATTAAATATTAGCTTTAGTAACTTGACAACTGATGTTTTGAAAATAAAATTACAAATATTAACTCAGTCAATAATGGCTAGCTGACTTGAGTCCACTGTCAGTTCAGAGTTCACAGCCATCAATAGATATTGTTACAGAATATGAAGCCTCTGACAGGGATCTGTTGCTGTTTATTATCATATAAATAATATCCATCAAGCCTTGGACACTGCTGCTCATTCTACTGGATCTCAAATTGCATACTCTCAGAGTGTCTGTATTCTACTTCCTTCACTCTTGAAAGAGAGCAGTGATATAATTCTCCATAAAATAATCAAGGCTTGATATCCTGAACGAAGTTTTGCTTTTTTGAAATGAATATATTTTTGCTTTGCTTCCCCAAATGGTAAAAATACTGCTACATATTGAAAATTACTCCTTTGATCTGAGAAAATTAGTTATGCAATTTCTTTGCTAAATCCCTTTCCTGGATCATTAAAATTAGGAAATTTAGTTTAGTTGAGAGGCAAAAAATAGTCCTTTGTGGGAAACCCCGTCCCCTCCCATAATAGAAGATTACACAGCACATAACAAAATTCCAAATGTTCTTTACTGAAACAGATGGTTTAACTATGCAATGTAAGCTGCAATGTCTTCATTTGTAATATTTAAATATCTGCACAGTGATGGATGGTGCTTGTTTAATAATGCAATCATTTCATCAAAATTTGTGTTCTTAAGTGGAATAGGAGTAGGAAAAGAGCTTAGTCTGTCATATGTTTGAAACCTCCACTAGTCAATAACACCACATTTCAATATGCCTTCTCTATATTGTTTTACTGCAAAATCACAGCTTGTGAATCCTAAGAAGAGTAATTTAGAACATCAAAATTTTCAGTGGGCCCCAAAGCAGTCATTTGAGGTCTGTTCAAGTTCTGTTGTGGAGGCTGGATTCAATTCTTTGCCAAGACTATTTGAAATGAATTTATACTGCCAGCTGCTGTCCGGCTTTTATTGCCAAATAAAACTCTTTACTTTGTTATAACTAAAAATTGATATAACTTCTCCCTTTCCCTTGTAACCCACCCAGTAGGGAGGTAACAAGAAAGAACCAAGTTAAAGCAAGAAGTGAAAGGAGAAAAGCTAACGCTCATCACACTACAAAATTTTGGGTGCTGAAAATAATAACATGCAGATTGGAGAAGCAGAACAAACTCAACATTACTTTTGTTTTGAAAAACTATTTATAATGGAGATTTTTACTGATACAGTACTGTCTCATTTATTTCTGCTCTGTTTTTATAGAAAGTCAAATAAGGGAGAAGGTCTAAGGTGATAGAGTAAGTAGAAGGTGCACTCACCTCCTCCTATGATCACATCAAAATTACAGCTAAGTTATAGAATAATAAACCTAGATAAAAAACTAAAGGCAAGCTGGAGAGAAGTCATATAACCAAGGATACACCAAAGAAGCCACACTGAGGCTATAAGGTAGACACCAAAAACAGGCTGATGACCCTGCACCCACATGCGATGGTTGAGAATCCACAGGGATATCTCAGTTGCAGAGGTCCCCTGGAAGAGCAAGAGGTCTTAGCCTCATGCCAGTCTCTCTAGTCTGGGGCACCAGTGCTGGTAAGTGAAGCCCACATAACACCTGGATGTGAAAATCGGCAGAGCTTTTGTCCACACAGGTGAGATGAGAGGCTGCTAGAAGCCTGAGTGTCCTCTTAAAGGAGAATCGCACAAACTCTCATGCATTGGCTCTCACCCTGGGCCCCAGCACAGGGATGGTGGCTCAGGAAAGTACCAGAGTCACACAGAGAGAGACTAATCTTTGTAGCTTCAAAGGAAAGGCTAGAAGGATAGCATTTAATGAGCCTATGTTTAATGACCCTCCTACTACACAGCCCACAGGCACCACCTTTCCTGGGTTAAGCATTCCCCCGACATGGCATTAGCCTTGTGAGCAACACTAGTTCTGCCCTAATGAACCCTTGGGGTCAACACTGGTCAACTTGCACATGGCCAGGGGACCTGTCAGCAGGCCCCAGGGAATATTGCAGTCTTTGTTGAAAAGCTCTTGAGGAGTTCTGGTCAAGCTCAGAGAGTGCCAGAGACACACAGGGAAAAATTGAGTTGTGTGACTTTAGGATGAGAGACATCTTCTCACACAGCTCACAGGTACCACCTTTTTTTATGTTAAGCCCTCCCTCAAAAAGGCCAAATCCTAATCTCCTTTAGCCTGGTGAACCCTACTAGATCCGCCATGATGACTCTCTAAACCCCTAACCCCCTGCAAAGGTCTCAAGCAGGTGGCAGCTGGCTGTGGTATACCCTGAGACTTTTGGTGAAAAATCTGAGACCCAGCACTGTCACCGTATTAACCTGGTGAACATCACTCACCCATCCATACCTGGTGACTCCCTAAGAACTTGTCCGATGAAACTAGCATACTGCCAGAGGCTCTTTCAGTGGCTGAGCCTAATGGGAAGCTGGCAGGTAAAGGCAAGTCTCAAGGTACCTTGGATCTTTTCTGATCTGCCTTGGGCCTGTTACTGCTAGCAGTCAGCCTTGGTTAGCAGTTTGGCCACTAAAAAATGAAAAGAAAACCACTCAAGTGGTGGTAAAAGTAACCTTCCCTCGTATCTCTAACACGCCTGGGGGGCCTTACCAACAGTTGCCCCTGTTCCCTCTGGGAATGAAGTGTTGATTTCCTTCCTCTTAGGTGTGTGTCCCTGGCATTGTGGCTCGAAGCCTCTGATCAAAGGCAGGTCCTGGTTCCGTCAGGTCCCTGTTTGGGTGCCACATGTGGGGGTGACTTTGCCCTCAAGTCCCCCCTGTCTGCCACGGATGAAAGTAAACACTACCAAGACGTGATCTGCTTGGGGAGGAGAGGTGGCCAGTTTCTCAGAGGAAAAAGACCAGGAGCCCCTTCCTCCAGGGGTTGTTATTGGGTTGTAATACACAGGAAGACAGGGAGGCAAGGATCAAACAGGAGATAACATTTCAAAGAAATTTGAGGGCTTAGTGTGAGTCAGTGTCTGTCAGAAAGGAGGTTTTGCAGGAAGGGGAAACTAGGGTTTCCTGCTCAGACCCTTAACATATGAATGAAAGCACTCTTAGAAGAGCAGGTTTCACAGGTTTTTTTAGGAAATCTTTGTGGTGCCAGATTTTTCCCCCTGGGATCCGCTCTGGCAAGGCAAGAAGCTGCACCCCTCCCCATCAGGTATTCAGGCTTAAGGGGATTAGAGCCAGGAAGTGCTTCTTCCAGAGGACATGGGGACCGGGGCTGTGTCACATAGCCAGGGGGCAAGGGTCCATTGTTCCCTCTGTGTCACAGCCCCCTGAGTCCTTCCATAATGGCCTCCCAAGTGATCGAGTCTGGCTTAGGTTGCTCCTTGCTGTGAGGAGACTTACCCGACATGGACTTCCGATCATGCTTTGGGGGCAGGGAGAGGAAACTGAGACAGTGTTCACTACCAGAGACAAGCTTTGTCTCCTATCAGAGGTCACTCACTCATCCTTAGCCATGGGGGTTAGTTACAATTCTGGAAACCAGTCAGAGCAGTCTCCAACATCTATACAATACACCACATAAACAAAATGAAGGATAAGAATCATATGATCATATAAATAGATGAAGAAAAACATTTGAAGACATACAGCACTCATTTATGATAAAAACTCTCAGCAAAGTGGGAAGAGAGGGAATGCACATCAACATAATAAAGGCCATATACAATAAATCCACAGCTAATATACTCAGTGGGGAAAGGCTAACAGTGTTTTTCTTACTATCAGAAACCAGACAAAGAAGTCAATTTTTAACACTCTTATTCAACATAATATTGGAAGTCCTCACTGCAGGAATCAGACAAGAAGAAATAAAAGTCATAGAAATAGGAAAGAAAGAAGTAAATTGTCACTTTTTGCCAATTACATGAACTATATAAAGAGAATCCTAAAGATTCCACCAAAATCTATTAGAACCAATAAATAAATTTTAAAAAGCAGCAGGATACAAAAATAAATATTCAGAAATTGCTTGTACTTTTATCCATAAATAATGAACTGTCAAAAAGAGAAATTAAGAAAATAATTATATTTACAATTGCATCAAAAATTAGCTGGGAATAAATTAACCAAGGAGGTAAAAGACTATACTTGGAAAATTACAAGACAATAAAGAAAGAAATTGAAGAAGATATAAATTAATGGAAGCAAATATCATGTAATGGATAGAAAGAATTAACATCATTAAAATGTCCAAATTACCCAAAGCAATTTATAGATTTGATGCAATCTCTATCAAAATACCAATAGTGTTTTCCATAAACTAGAATAAATGACCAAACATTTATACGGAACTACACAAGACCCCAAATAACCACAGCAATCTTGAGAAAACAGAAAAAATTTAAAGGTATCATTCTACCTGATATCAAACAATACCACAAGACTATAGTAAGCAAAAGAGCATAACACTGGCATTAAAATTGACAAACATATCAATGGGACAGAATAGAGAGCCCAGAGATAAATTCACACATGTATGGACAATTAATTTAAGACAAGAGAGCCAAGAATGTACAATGGGGTAAAGAGTCTATTCAATAAATGTTGTCATAAAAATTGTACAGATCCATGCATAAAAATATGAAATTAGACCATCTTCTTTCAACATATACAAAAATAAACTCAAATGGATTGAAGACTTACTGTACGATTTGAAACCGTAAAACTCCTAGAAGAAAACATAGGCAATAAATTCTCTGACTTCTCTCTTAGCAATATTTTTTCTGATGTATCTCCTTGGGCAAGGGAAACAAGAGAAAAAATAAACAAATGGGACTATATCAAACTAAAAAGTGTTGAACAAAACAAAGTAAACTATCAAAACAAAAAGAAAACCTATGGAATAAAAAAAGATATCCACCAATGATATATATCATAAGGGATTAAAATCAAAATTTATTAAAAAACTTACAAAACTCAGGACTTCTGGCCTGCATGGAGGCATAGGTGGAAATATTGTACCTCCTCACACAACCAAATTTAAGGACAACAAAAATTTAGAAACAAAAACACAACCAAAACCGATAGAAAATTGAACTGTACCGAAGTCTAACAACGAACCATTCATCCAGACCTGTAAGAGGGGCGGAGTTGGCAGCCAAGGAAAGGGGTCCCAGCAGGAAAAGGTGGTGGTTAGCGGACTGGGTGGGCACAGGACGAAAACCGAGTAAGGCTCACAAGGTGGCTGGCTGACCATGAACACACGTTTGCGCACAGATAAACCAGGCACTTTAAAAACAGTCAGAGAGACAGATCATGCAACCAGGGCCCCAGCAATGGGAAATAAAACCTAAAAGCACTGATTGGAAAAACTTTCAGAGGTTGAAGTGCCAGGAGAGGCTCCCAGCCTCACAGGAGAGTTCGCTGGGGAGACCCACGGGATCCTGGAACATACACAAGCCCACACACCCAGGAACCAACACCAGATGGGCCCGATTTGCTTGTGGGAAGTGGCAGAGAGGACCGAAATCTGAGAGAGAGCAGAACAAACGCCATGGCTCCCTCTCTGACCCCACCCCCACATACAGCGTCACAACCCAGCGACTGGGTAGACCCACCATGGTGAACACATAAGCCTCCGCCCCTCATATGTAACAGGTGTGAACATACCAAAACATTATGGCTCAAGCAGAAGAACAGCTCAAAGCCCCAGAGCCAATACTTCTAAGTGACCAGGAGATAGCCAACCTATCAGATACACAGTTCAGAACACTGGTGATCAGGGTTCTCACAGAACTGGCTGATTTTAGTCATAAATTAGATGAAAAAATGAAGGCTACACTAAGTGAAACGAAGCAAAATGCACAGAGAACCAATAGTGATGGAAAGAAAACTGGGACTAAAATCAATGGAAGAAAAAAGAAGAAAGAAGAAAGCAGGAAAGAAGAAAGCAGAAGAAGAAAGCAATGACCAAACAGAAAAGAAGGAGGAAATAAGAATTTTAAAAAATGAGGAGAGGCTCAGGAACCTCCAGAACATCTTTAAATGTTCCAACATCCAAATTATAGGGGTACCAGAAGGGGAAGAGGAACAGCAGCAAGTGGAAAACTAATTTGAACAAATAATAAAGGAGAACTTCCCCAGTCTGCCAAAGGAAATAGACTTCCAAGAAGTCCAGGAAGCTCAGAGAGTCCCAAAGAAGTTGGACCCAAGGAGGAACACACCAAGACACATCATCATTACATTAGCCAAGATTAAAATGAAGGAGAGAATCCTAGAAGCATCAAGAGATAAGGGGACAGTCACCTACAAAGGAGTGCCCATCAGACTGTCAGCTGATTTCTCAAAAGAGACCTTACAGGCAAGAATGGGCTGGAAAAAAGTATTTCAAGTCATGAAATCCAAAGACCTACATCCAAGACTGCTCTATCCAGCAAAGCTTTCATTTAGAATGGAAGGGCAGATAAAGTACTTCTCAGATAAGATCAAATTCAAGGAGTTCATCATCACCAAGCCCTTATTATATGAAACATTAAAAGGACTTATCTAAAAAAAGAAGATAAAAATATGAACAGCGAAAGGACAGCAAACTCACAATTATTAACCTAAAATAAAAGCAAACTAAGTTGACAGCTAGATCAGGAGCAGAGCCACAGAAATGGAGATCACATGGAGGGTTAGCAACAGGGGAGTGGGAGGAGGAGCGGGGGAGAAGGCACAGAGAATAAGTAGCATAGACGGTAGGTAGAAAATAGACGGGGGGGAGGGCAAGAATAGTATGGGAAATGTAGAAGCTAAAGAACTTGTGACACGTGGACATGAACTAAAGGCAGAGAATGTGGGGAGAGCGGTGAGCAGGGTGGAGGGGAATGAAGGGGAGGAAATGGGACAGTTGTAATGGCACTATCAATAAAATATATTTTAAAAACTTACAAAACTCAACACCCAAAAACCAAATAATGCAATTAAAAAGTGAGCAAACACCTAAATAGACACTTCTACAAAGAGAACATACAGATGCCCAATAGATGTGAAAAGATGCTCAACATCACTAATCATCAGAAAATTGTAAAGTACAACCACAATGAGATATTACTTCAAACTGTCAGAATGGGTATCATCAATCAATAAATCTCCAATCCTGGCGAGGATGTGGAGAATAGCGGAACCCTTTTGCACTGTTGGTGGGAATGCACACTGATGTAGCCACTGTGGGAAACAGTATGAAGTTACCTCAAACAATTACAAATGAAACTGCCTTATGATGCAGCAATTCCACTTCTGGGTATGCACACAAAGAAACCCAAAACACTGATTTGAAAAGATGTATGCATCCCTCTGTTCACAGCAGCATTATTTATAATAGCCAAGTTATGGAAATAACCCAAGAGTCCATCAATATTCAAGTGGATAAAAGTGTTAAATGGAATACTACTTGGCCACAAAAATAATAAAATCTTACCATTTGTGACAACATGAATGGACCTGGAAGGTATTATGGTAAATAAAATATGTCAGGCAGAGAAAAATAAATACAATATGATTTCACTTACATGTAAAATCTAACAAAACAAAACAGACTCACAGATACAGAGAACAACCTGGTGGTTGCCAGAGCGGAGGGGGTTTGGAGAGCTGGGTGAAAGGGGGGAAAAGATTAAGATATAGAAATTGGTAGTTACAAACTAGTCATAGAGGTGTACATTTCAGCATAGAGAATACAGTCATTATATTGTAAAAACCAAGTATGGTACCAGGAGGGTACTTAAATTACTGAGGAGATCACTTATAAATTATAGACTTGTCTAACTGTTATGCTGTATACCTAAACTAATATAAAACAATGGTGGGTGTCAAGTATAATTGAAAAATGAATTTTAAAAAGATCAAATAAATTAAAATCATAACCATCAAAGAAAGGTGAGTTAGCTGTCTCTTAAAAGAAAACTTCGGTGTTTTTTTGTTTTGCTTTGTTTTTTTACTCAAGTTCAGTCTGGCCCACACACTTACAGGATGAGATACTAAATTTTTCTGCAAGAATATTCAAAGGTGGGTTAACAACAACCAAGTTTTCAAAATGATGGCCTGAACCCAGAACATTTACATTTGCAAGATCAGCTTATCTTTCTCAAGAAGCAAAATCACATGGGAAAGAAAATTATAATCATGATGTTAAATCTTGTAAAATGTCAATTGTTTTTGTATTGGAAACCAAATAATTGCTAGAAGATTGACTGTTAATTATTTGTATTAATTAGGGTACAGTCTAATATCACAGAAACCCATCATAAATTCAGAAAGAGTAAAAATTAAAGCTATGTCAATAAATTAGTATTTAGTAAGAGTTTATTGTGCACAAAAGAATATTTCGTGAACTGAGAGTCTTCCAAAGCCAAGATGGAGTTCAAAGGCGTGACTTACAGAATGACTTATAAAGTGAAAATGAGGAAGTTGTTTAACCTTTGCAATAATTAGTTATTACAGTGTGGGTTTCCAGATGGTGGAGGATTGGTGAAAAGTGATTATACTCTTTTAGAAAGATATAATTTTTTATGATTATCAGAGACATTTACAAGGAATAACCTTAGTTTCACTTATGTTCGTGAAATAAATTGGTTAGATTTAGTTTGGCTTATGTGGCTTACAAGGTTTTAACTTGTCGGGGGAGTTTCATGTCTGGTTATTTAATTATTTAATTTTATTTTATTTTATTTTAATTAACAGACCCTAGAATACCATGGCTTTTGCATAATAGTCAGGATAAACAGTCTAACCTGCTCAAATTCTGCTGCAGTGGAATTTAGTTATTTCTTGGGACTGCCCTTGCCCACCTGGTTGGTTGAAGCTGTCTGACAACCATCAATATCCTCCAGCATGAGAGCAAGAAAAGGATTTGGGGAAGGGAGAGAGATGCATCTTTATTTTAAAGCTATGACCAAGAATTTCACACAGTACTCTGCTCACATCCCATTGCCCTGAACATTGTCATATCACCACCCCTAGCTGCAAGAGAAGCTGGAAAGTGTAGTCTCTGAGGAGGTGGCCATATATACTGCTAACACGTAGATGTAGAGCAGAAGTAAGAGATGCTGTTACTAAAAAGACAGTTAGCAATCTCTGCCTGAGTATGGTATCTGAACAAGCAAAGTTAGTTGAACTAAATGGTTAACAGAATCAAGCTATCATATAGGCCATTCTAGTGATAATAAGTTAGAGGACTCAGTTTGCTTCTTCCTTCCTCACTGATTGGTGATGCCTTCTTTGATATGAAATAGGCATAATACATGGACATCAATGACAATAATTATACCTTCCTCTTGAAGTTATTATGAAAATTAATCCTCAGGTCTTTGCTTTTTTTCTCTAAAAGCCTCCCAGGTAATTTTCCTTTGATAGGTTCCTTATAGCACCTTATATATGTGTTCAAATATAATATCCATCATGTACCCTTAAAATTGCTTTTTTATTTATTTGCCTCTGCCATTAGAGTATGAAGCCCTGTGAGAACAGGGATTTAAGTTTTCTCATTTACTCTTACACCCTAGCTCAATGCTTGACACATTATAAGACTCATGTATTAGTTAACTGACTGACTAACTGACTAAAGTACCAACCTGGCCCACTAAGGTAGTTTACAAGGGGAAGCACATTCCTAAGCAGCCAGAGACAGTAGGGCTCTGAGATATACTGAACAGAGAATAGGGCGTGGGAAGGCTTTCAAAGAGTGGATCAAAAGGCAGTTGCATCTTTAGTTTTTTGAGGAAATTCCATACTGTTTTCCACGGTGGCTGTCCCAGTCTGCATTACCACCAACTGTGTACTAGGGTTCCCTTTTCTCCACAATCTCACCAGCACTCAGTGTTTATTAATTTATTAATGATGGCCATTCTGACTGGTGTGAAGTGGTATCTCATTGTGGTTTTAATTTGCATTTCTCTAATGGCTAATGATGTTGAGCATTTTTCATGTGTTTATGCGCCTTCTGTATGTCCTCCTTGGAGAAGTGTCTATTCAGGTCCTTTGCCCATTTTTTAACTGGATTGTCTGTCTTCCTGGTGTGGAGTCTTGTGAGTTCTTTATATATTTTGGAGATCAAACCTTTGTCCAAGTTATCATTAGAAAATATGTTTTCCCATACGGTTGGTTCATCCAGTGATCCCACTGCTGAGAATACACCTTAAGAATCATGAATCACCAATTCAAAAGAACCTATGCACCCCAATGTTCATAGCAGCACAATTTACAATAGCCAAGTGCTGGAAACAGCCTAAGTGCCCATCAATAAATGAATGGATCAAAAAAACTGTGGTACATTTACACAATTTAATACTATGCAGCAGAAAGAAAGAAGGAGCTCCTTCGTGACAGCATGAATGGAACTGGAGAGCATTATGTTAAGTGAAATAAGCCAGGCAGTGAAAGACAAATACCATATGATCTCACCTATAAGTGGAACCTAATCAACAAAACAAATAAATGAGCAAAATGGAACCAGAGACTTGGAAATAAAGAACAAACTGACAGTGACCAGATGGAAGGAGAGAAGGGGGTAATGGGGAAAAGAGAGGAAAGGGCAAACCAGGGAACATGAATAGAGGACTCATGGGCAAGGACAACGGCAGAGGAACTGACTGTGGGAATGGGGGGAGGACCAGACAAGGGACAGCAATTGGGAAGAAGGCGAGACAACTGAACTGAACAACAATTTTTAAAAAAGGAGTGGAACACTCTTTTCACAAAATTTGTCAGAAGTTTCATGAATGTAGATAAGTCAAAATAAGAAAGGGGATCTTCAAGTTGATTAGAATTAGGAAACATTAGGAAATAGTTGAGTTCAGTAAGCAACTGCAACCAGTTTGCATAGTTGACTCTAGTTCTTTTTACTGAGCATAGAATTTAAGGGTATAATCCCCTCGGTCATCATGTAAGGAGATTCTGGCTCTAGATAAGTTCCAATTTTATTCTAGAGAAAGCTTTGCAATATTTTCTTGTGTTTACAGATTGTACAAGATGAATCTTTGCATAGGCCTCAGAATGGCTGTGCGTCACTTTGGCACACTGGCTTTTGTCCTCGAGAAGGGAAATATCACTGTGAATTACATACATAAATATGCAGAAGACACATTACGGTGGGAGCTGCCTGGCATTGCCATAGCTGGGTGTATGTGCAGTCAGGTATGACACACGTGATAGGACACCCATGGGGTTGCCCCTGTGGGTGTTCATCGACTTAAAAAACTTCTCTGTACCTTGGAGATCTTACAGGAATGAAAGCTTGTAAAGATCATTTTCCCACCCACTTCTCCAGTATCAAATACAAGTCCAAGTTATGAAAAGAAGATAGTCATTTTATCCCATCCTCTCAGGAACCTCCTGTGGGAAGAAATTAATAAGGTGGCATATTTTAGTGGAATATATGAAGATCTTTACCGCCTTCAGAGCTGTCTTAAATGAGAGTAAACTGCCTCACGAATAATGAAATTCACTTCACTTTCAGTCAAAGAGGAGAAACCAGATCTTAGTTTTCAGTGGTGATTTGGGATGGAGGGGACATGATGACCTCTAAATTCTATTCTTATTTAAAAACTTCAAAACATAACACTTTCTTAATTACTCAGAGAATCGTGATGGATATGAATGTGTATTGCACACTGATGCAGTGATGTCCTCAGGGTCTGTGAGGTGAGTTCAGCTGCCTTTTCCTGTAATACTTTGCTCCAGGCTGCATTCTTTTGCTGTTAGTTTGTATTTTACTCCCAGCCCTCTCCATGACCCTGCCCAGGCTGGTCAGCTAACACACTACGTATTATCTCCTTATTTGAATCAAAATCCTCAGTGGACAAGAAGCCTTGGTACATAGGACAGGACTTTGTCATAAGAAATCCACTCAATTAACATTTGATGGATGAATGGTGAGTGATTTCTTAGGAGAGAATGCTATTCTTCATTTACTGGAGGGAGAGCAAGGATCCTTGCCCCACGCATTCTCCCAAAACCCAGGCCACATAGACTCCTAGCTCTCCTCTGAGCAAAACACCTTATGCTACATTCTTGCTGTGGCTTGACATTTCAATTGTTTCTACCCTGTCTTCCAAATGCATACTCATCAGTTAAACTTCCATTTAAATATCATATCCTGTGTGAACCTTCATCATGCATAATTACTTCTCTTATGCTGTCTTAGAATGTTATGTACGCTTTTATTATATAACTTTAGTGTTTTATCATATCTCTTTGGTGTCATTTATTTATTTCCCCAGTCAACTTGGGGCTCCTTGAGGACAGAGTATTCTCCCCACAGTGCAATGTCTGGCATTTTGTGTTAATAAGTGCTCAGTAAACACAGCTAGCCGGGTGACTGAGTGAGGCAAATTAACGTGTCCTCTTCCGGCAGAGAAAAGCACCTGGCTTTCAGGCATTAATCGCAGAAGGTTTTTTTTCCTGCTTTTAATTCCCAGCTTTGTTTTAGATCTAAAAATCTGACGCCTGAATCCATGAATCATGCCATACTGTACTGAAGTTTCTGGGAGGTACACACTTACCCTCAAACATTCCCATCACATTTTAACTGCTTTAAATTATGACGAATTTTGAGAAAACCAGTTGCTATCAATTTAAGATCGTATTTCTATGACATAAATGTGTTTTTAAAAAACCTATTCTATCATTCCATTTAAAATGACCATAGAATTATTATATAAGTAGAGTCTGTGGGGAGCTTTCTGCTCTAAATTTTAAAGGATTTGCAGCTACAGAAGAGATTCATCCAAGTTGTAATCAGTTATTAGAAACATGAATATATAAATACATTAAATTCGGGTCACCGTGCGCATGCACAAAACTAGGATGCAAATACTGCCTCTTTCTATTATCCCATTCATCAAATCCTTTCAAATATGATGGTAAAAAAAAGTTTAGGCCTCAGTTATTGAAATCAGTTATTGGTCTAACTGAATACACCCTTACTACAATAAGCAAATTATAAAAAATGAGCTTGAAGCCTAAACCTTAAAAAAAGATTCATTTTGTTCATTAATAATATCCGCTCTCATGTAATAAATATGACTATCAGATTTGACCATTTTCCTGCTTTACTGATTCACTGCTGGGAATCTATGAGCTCATTTTTTGAAACTTAATATATTGCTGGCAATTCTTTCCCAGAAGGTAGAAGGAGCTGGTGAAGATAGTTTTTCACCATCATCATGCCCATCCTGGCTCACCCTGCATCATCTCTGCAGGTTTTCTGAGCCACGAAAGTCCTGCCCTGTGGACCTTGTTTTAGTATTAGAGGACATCAGTGGCTGAAAGATGATTTCATGTCACTTAGGCCAAGGGAAGAATCTGACAACAAAGCAGAAGTTTCTACTTTTTCTTCATTTAGATAAGCTACTCAGTTCTAATCCTGGACTTATAGCAACACATAACTTGTCCAATTATGTCAGAGAACACTTTACAAAGCAGAAACATTAAAATTCAGTGGTTTTTTAATTGAAATTTTAGAGCACTGTTTAAAAAAAGAAACAGTGGGGTTTAGATGAGAACAATATAATGCTAAAGATACATAACATATTGTAGAGCAGTAATAAAATATGCATAAACATAATTTCTTACCAATTTGCCTATAATAGATTTTTCTAATTATGCCTTTTCCACTTATAAATAAAAAGCTAGATTCTATGTTACTTTGTGAGCAATTTCAAGTCATATGAATTGAGAAAATAAATATTTTGTAGAAGAGAGGTAGTCTTTAATTGTTTAATAATTTGGAAAATTTGTAAATTGACTCATTGGAGTTTAGAAACAATTTTCCCCAAGCAGATAGTGTTGTTTTATTTTAACTTTGGTTTATTTATTTATATTATTGTTGTTCAAGTACAATTGTCTCCATTTTCCTCCCTCCACTCTCCCCTGTCCCATTCATCCCTGCCCCCCACCCTTGATCCTACCCCACTTTGGCTTTGTTCATGGATCCTTTATACACGTTACCTGATAACCATGTCCCTATTTTCTCCCATTGTCCCCTTCCACCTCCCTTCTGGTTACTGTCCACTTGTTCTTTATTTCAATGTCTCTGGTTATAATTTGCTTGTTTGTTTGTTTTGTTGATTAGGTTCCATTTGTTGCCGAGATCAAATGGTATTTGTCTTTCACCACCTGGCTTATTTCACTTAGCATAATGCTCATCTATGCTGTAACAAATGGTAGGAGCTCCTTCTTTCTTTCTGCTGTATAGTATTCCATTGTGTAAATGTACCACAGTTTTTTTATCCATTTATTTACTGATGGGCACTTAGGATGTTTCCAGCACTTGGTTATTATAAATTGTGCTGCTATGTACATTGGGGTGCATAGGTTTCTTTGAATTGGTGATTCAGGGGTCTTAGGGCATAATCCCAGCAGTGGAATTGCCTAGTCAAAAGTCAGTTCCATTTTTAGTTTTCTGAGAAAATTCCATACTTTTTTCTACAATGGCAAGCAGATAATGTTTTATATGGGGTTGGTCTACAGGTCCACCCACAAGTTTTTAAAGTATAGTGTACATGAAACACCACTAGGTTATATTAGATCAAGTACTGCAGAGATTGTGATCCCCTTATACATGAATCAAGATAATATATTGCCTTTTTAAAATGAGACAAAATTGGTCTGTATCCAACAGTCAAAATGACTTTAAAATTTCTGACTGCAAACATTTTAGATAACTGTATTCAAAGTGAAGATGAGTTTATTTCACTTTCGTGCTACACAGTGTTGGTCTTAAGCAGCCTTTTGCATGATCAAATGCCGAGTGCTGATACATAACAACGTTTTAAATAAAAATGGATTCTTGATTTCACATTGGAATGCATGGTTCATATCTACTTCACAATGTGAGACAAAGTCTGTTTCAGCTTTGGCCTTGCACATTCCTCAAGTTTTAAGGTACTGGCTGTGTTCTGCTGACTTGAGACAGGGCACCTCCAGGGAAGGGATCTGAGGGGAGAAAAGAGGAAACACTGTGGTTGGGGGTAGACACCGGGTTGGGGAATGACAGACAGGGGAAGGATGAGGTGAGAGAATTTACTCCACAAAGAACAGCTAAACCTTCTAGTGTGCCTTGATGGGTATTTCGGAGAGACAGCACATTAGAGAGGTTTTTCTCCCACTTTATCTTCCCAAGTGTTTCCACGGCCCATCTTGACATTGTCTGAAATCATGTGCTTTTTTTCCTTGGCCACCAGTAAATAATAAGGCAAAATGGAGAAACATTTCAAGTGTTGTCCAAACCTGAAGAAGAAGTGCCAGTAGATGGAAGAAGAAGCTGAAATTGGGAGACAAAATTAGAATGAAAGCAGCCTCTACAGTAGGATAGAATGGGAATGATCTATGACCACAGAAAAAGTTCATGAATGGTATGTTTGTGAAGAGTGAGTAAATGAAAAGAGGTGTGTAAATTAGAGATCATCTCTACAAATACTGATAGGATAACTCTCCCTCTGCTCTGCAAGGATTAGAGATTAAAGAACCACATTCTTAGCACTTAAATTTGATGATGACCATGCAGGATTGCATAACGGGTTGAGGGTGGTCACACTGAGGTCCTCAACCTGGGACACACTCAACAAGAAGCTGTGAGATGTCTGTGGCAGATATACACTGAACTAATGATCAAGAAACTTGAGACTTCATCTCAGCCTTGCCCAGTGAGCTCTCTGTATGATTTTTAGTAAATCAGTGTATTGCAGGGTTGGACAACACTAGATCATCTCTAAGAGCCACTACTACTCTTCTACAAGCAGGTTTTCTGTTTCTTGATGAACAAACAGAATGTTCTGCATTATTAAGCAATCCATAGGCAGTGATTCCTAAATGGGGTGTCTATCTATTCATTATACAGTGAATCCCAGTAGTGAGCCTTTGAAAGTAGGGGAAATCCAAATCTATAACCAGAGAGCCAGCTGAAGATGTCAAATTACTCTTTCACTATTTAATAATTTGTACATGTAAAATCATATCCCTATTCAAAATAGCCAATATTGGTATAATGAGGCAATGGTATTCAAAACAGATGTAATGAAAAAGTCATAATAGCTCTCCTCATTTTACTGAAAGAGTTATTCACTAGACCATCAGTTTAAAATCTGTCTTATACCCATTCTTAAAAGAAAAATCAAAAACACATTTCTACTATGAAAGTCATCACACAACTTGAAAATTATCAAAGCGGCTTTTATCCATCAGAAAATATATTCCAAAACCTTCAACACCTTTTAGGAATCACAAAGCCTTTTGAAATTTAAACTAAATTGAGGCACAACTATGGCTTAGTTTTCTGGTGAAGTATTATTTCTGTGTGAAAATGAAAGCTAACATTATCGAACACTTCTTTCATGTAGGTACTATGCTAAACAGAACTGAGTGGACTTAGGGAGACAATCAGGCATTGTTTGTACTTCTATTTTTTACATAAATATTTGAGTCACTTGTTTATAAGGACTCCATCAAATCCATCAAATGGAAGAGCTTTATAATAACATTATCCAGGTCCATGTTATTAAATATAATTAGCATATTTTACCATGTATTAAGCACACCCACATTTTTGGCCCAAACTTTCAGGGAAAAAAATCTTTCAATTTTTTAATTCAATTTTTATTTATTTATAGTTAAATACTCGTTTTTGTGTTATAAAGAACTTTTAGTATTTATTTTTTAGCATATTATGGTACAAGAAATTTTATGTAACAAATAGTTACAAAATACAAGAACAGATACATGGTACAAGAAATTTTATGTACTGGTAACAAATTGATGACATTTATGCATCAGAAACAACACTGGTCGTTTCCTGTGGTGTAAGATTCTTGCATTTAGTTCTTGGTTTGCCCACTTTTGCTCCATCAACAACCAGACAACTATAGTCCTCAGAACCTTGAGCCTGACACAGGGGACCCCAGTGGTCTTCTACCTGTAGATTTGAGATGCTACTGCATGACTGGAAGCCATTAACCAGTGGGTTCCTTGATGACCTGTCTCCATTTTCTCTTACCTTTTGAGATGCAGAAGTCAGTAAAATTTGTCCTCCCTCTTCAAAAAAGCTGTGAGAAATTGAGACCTGTTCATCCTCATACATTCATGGGCAATCTCTGCCATTTGAGGCAATTTCCCCCAAAGTGAAAATCAGTGTCTCTTTTTTGGTGGGGGGGGGGGGTGTCTGATACAGTCTCGATTCTCAGGGTAAGAAAGATCGGTCCAACGGGCTCATGTTTGTTAGAGTTACAAAATCTATTACATGGTTTGAGACTAGTCGGCATGACTAAGCCATGACACTGGCAATTTAGCAGCCGACAGAGACTTCAAATTAGTGAAAATAACCTGAGGGTAAACGTAGCATAGAGGTCTCTGGCACTCTCAAATGTCACGCTTTTCCTTCTTAAATAGTGCCAAAAGAGTTCATATATATGCCACTTTAATATTTAGCTCAACATACCTAAGTAAACAGAAATATAACTAAAATTTAACTATGCAAATCTTTAGCTTTAGTTTTCTTTAAAAATCTAAAAGTACATTTCTTTATTTAATGGTGAGACATGAGTCACCATGGTACAAAATTAGTCATGACTGAAATACTAGCTTTGAATAATTTATATTCATGACAAAAATAATGATATTACCATAATATAAATCTGCTCAGTAAAGGGCATGTACTCACATAATTTTACAGAGCAAAGAAATCAATGGTGCACTAGACGTTTCTCAGCTACTCCTTCAGAACACAGGATCATTTTTCTTAAATAATTTGAACATTAAAAAATTTATATGTCATAATAGACTTTCACTTTTAATTTGGCTGCTAGAGAAAAATCTCTCCACATATATTATTTATTTTATATTAGACATTAACACTCAGACATATTTTTATTTAACATTAACTATAGCTAATACAAATAACTGCCAAATTCAGATTAGTATTAGTATTTGATATGATAATTTTCGTTGTTTATGTTAGTCATACTATTTTTTAATAAAACCTGTGACATATAGTCAGATCATTCTTCTCATTTGTAGTGGGGTCATGTAATAATGTACGTGACTAATGTTAACAGCTTTTCCAACTCCCAGGGTTTAATTAAAACACCACGTGATGTGCATGGAACATGAGAACACACAAAAGCATGCACACGTGGTACTGTAGTTTCCAAGTCAGAGAAACCTGTATTAAAACCCTTTGCACACCACTAATTCGTGATGTCATGCTGTGCGAGCTCACGGAGCCACGTAGTTGCTGTAAAATATGAACGCTGGTCCTATAGTTCTGGAGCTCAGAGTGAGATCGCCACCAGGTCCTCTTGCTCAAAATGCTTTGTGTCATAAATTTGAGGGGAACTCTGTTCACTCTCTACCAAGTTACTTTTTATCTTTAGAGTTATTTATTTTTAACTGTATTTTTATTGTTGACACTATAGCAGATGTCCCCTTGCCCCCACCCCCAGACTTTGCCCACCTCCACCCAGCCCTCCTCCCCTCCTTCCCTCTGGCCATCTGACACACCCTTGTCCACGTCCACGGGCTACGCATATGTGTTCTTTGGCTAATCCTTTCGCCTCCTTTCATCCAGTCTCCCCTCTTCCCTCCCCTCTGACAGCTAGCTGTCAGTCTGTTCCATGTATCCATGCCTCTCTTTCTGTTTTGTTTATCAGTTTAGTTTGTTAATTAGATTCCACATGCAAGTGAGGTCATCTGGTATTTGTCTTTCTTGACTGGCTTATTTCATTTGGCATAATAACTGCTCTGCTCACCTTTTTCTAAGTTTATTTCCTGTACCAACAGTATAGTACTACGTGAATTGTGAAAAACATGGTGACCGACTCCTGCTTAAAATCCATCCACCTATTTATCTATTTACTCACTTATCTATTTATTCGTTATCATATTGTCTCGGGTCATTTTAATTATTTTGATTTATAATTCAGCTCTATAGTTTGGTATCATTTAATATATTGCATGATTCAAAGGGCAGTATGAGTCATAAAATGCAGAATTGAACATTAAAAAGATATTTCACTCTATATTTTAAGGAAAAGTTATATTGGATGATAAGGCCCATCCCTGCATTAATCATTTCATGATCTGTTCAAGTTTTAGATTTAGATATAACTATCTGAAATTAAATAAACCTACACCTGCGTAATATTTTTTTAAAGTCATTTCAAAATAAACCTCTTATACATCACATCCGAATAATTCTGGTTTTATCAGATTATAAAAAGCCTAAATATGATGCGATGTTCTTGCAGTAGAGCAGACCTGGACACAGATGCCTAATGTCTGTTGGTCATCTGTGTGTGTGTCTGCTGCTGGGAAAGGATGTGCTGGATTCTCTGGTACGGTCCTCATTCTCGGTCCCAGAGAGTGCTGGGAGGTTCACTCATCTACTTAGACCTACAGGTAGCCCAGACCCTGGGTTGCCACCGGCACTACAGGGAAACATATGCTTTGGATTTCAATATATAACACAAGTCCAATTTAAAAAAACAACACATGAAAATAGACTAGAAACTATTTTTGCACTACCGTATTATTTCTGATTTAACAAAATGAAAAACACAACCATTAGAATATAATTTTCCTAAGTAATCAGTTCCTCACAGTCTCAGTACATTTAAAACATACATAAAGTTAGTTTATTCTGCTTATCATTGTCCAAAAAAAAGCATTTCTTTGATGATAAATCTTGACAAAACGTACAGACCTTAAGCTCTCCAGTTACTTTTACTCCAGAAAGTATCACAAAGCTGGACTCCAGAGGAGGAACCAAGAGCAGAGCTGAGTCTTCTCTCATCTGGACGATGATGCCAGGAGGGGTTCCAAGGCCCACTTCTGTGAAAGTTTGCCTTCCCTCTTCACACTCTCTTCTTTCTTCCTCAGTGGTGTTGCTCACAGCGCTTGCTTCCAGATGGGTCTAAATATGATCACAAGAGGCTGGAGGAAACAGATGACTTTGAAAATGAAGGAAAACAGTGACCTAAAGAATGATTCTTTCATTGTAGACTTCAGGCATCAATGAGAGGGTCCATGTTCTTTCCGATAAGTCTGTCATAGGGTTATGGTGTTGGTTGCTTTTTAAATTGTTTACTCCAGAGACTCACGGAGCTAGACTAGTGTGTTTTGTGATTTCAATAGAAAATATTTGGAGTTGATCACCTTTGAGGTCTGGCTTTCATTTTCCTACTTTAGCCAGCTTTATAATGAACAAATAATAAATGATGACCTTCTCACAGAGAGCTAGTATTTTCTGCCCTTTAACGCCAAATGTAGTCATGAACATTAAAACAACTACTTCAGGCCATCTTCCATATCAATCAGAAGATTGTCCCTAGTGTTTAATAAAACATTTAAGAAGGAACCTGGGCTGGAAGTCAGAATTAGGATAGAAATAAAAATGATGATTATAGAAGCAAATTCAGTGTGACATGGTAATGAGTTAGAGTCTCTTGGGAAATAATGTTTGGGAAGGATTATTACTAGAGAAGTTTGGCTTATTTTCCTGCTCTGAGTTTTGGGACACTGGGTTTAACTTTCATGTCACAAACCATAGGTGACAGAGTTTCTTTCTCTTCAACATTCATCAAACATCAAATGAGAGTGACCTTGTGTGAGACCCAGGGAGACGTGGGTAAAAGGACTATTACATTTCACACGCAGTTGTAAGGAATTATTAAAAAGTGGTAAAGGAAATCCCAAAAGGACATGATATCATTTCATCTGCTTATATGTCCCAAGTAATTTAGAATTAGAAAATTTGTCACATTCAACTCTCCCACAAGGAAAATAGCCTAGTAAGATTGATTGGTTGGCTTTATTGTTCATAATTTTTGTTGTTTATAAGCAGAAACTTAATTAAAAGAATGTGACCGAAATGACATTCAGATCGCTTGTCCTTTATGTAAACAAAGACATATTGGCTCTGCAGTGGCTGTGAATTGACTTTGTGAGCCTGGGCAAGGGGCTTCGCCTCTCTAGACTGCAGTTTCCTTGTCTGTAAAGTGAGAGTAGGATGAGGCATAGCGTCCCTGCTGCTTAGAGTCCCTGCAACAGTAACATATGTGAAGGCGTGGGTGGACCTGACTCCTGGTCCAGTCCGGCTGGTCAGCAGTGAGGGGCGTGTACGGAAGTTGCATCAGGAAGAGTTTCTGCATCGTGCACAGATGCAGCAGGTTACCCAGCCGGGTCACGTCTCACAAAAGCTTTGCTAGGAGTGGCAAACGCTTTGCAGCACTTCACTCACATGAACTGTTTTAATCCTCGTAACAAAACTATACAGCAAATACTAGTACTGTTGGCATTTCCATTTTACAGATGAGGACTTTGAAGCACAGAGATAGTAAGTGACAAGTCCTGAGTCACCTGGCTAGACAGTGGCAGAGGCAATATTTGGATCCAGACTGTGTGGTTCCAAAAGATTTGCCTGCTTAACCGCAATGCCCGGACCCATTTGTGTGAAGAACATGTTTAGAGCTCATTGCTAACGCTGCATGGTGAAGGTGCTGAGGTTGGGACTGGCTAAAACATCAATGTGAGGTCAATAACTTTATTCAAAAGATAAACCAGGGTGGCTAATCTGGTCTGGAGAAGCAGAAGTGCAGTCTGTTACAGAAAACCGAAATGGTAGTTATACCGCACACGGCCACATTGCTGCCAAACGGTCGTTAGGGGCCCGGTCAGGCTGTGGGTAGTTGAGCCCACCATCCAGTTCCGACGTTGCCCCCAATTTCATAACCTCCCAGGGGTCTTTAAAAAACTGCTACTTTGGTAAAACACACCAGGACCACCAAAAATGCTGTTCCTGGTATTTAATAAGACATTTAAGAAAGAACCTATAGTATAAGTCAGCATCTTAATTTTCAGAATGAAGAATAAGGATAGAAATAAAAATAATGATTATAGAAATAAATTGAGTGTGACATGGTAATGAGGCAGAGTCTCTTAGGAAATAACTAACTGATAAGACAAACACAGGGTGCCTATGATTACTTGTGCTTTTTTCCCCCCAAAAGTTCAGGCTAAGTAAAAAAAAACAGCATTCATAGTGATCAGGGTAGTGTGTGGATTACTTTAATGGAATTTTTTTCATGTTAAACTATTTCATGTATTTGATGTTAATTTTTGAATTGTGTGCGTGTGTGTGTATTTAATGCAAAAGAGTATTTCTCTTCCTCTTTCCAACAATTTTTATTAGTAATGATGGTTGAAATTCACTAAAATTTTTGGTAATTATAAATATTATGTCACTTCCTGGCTGGCATAGCTCAGTGGATTGAGCGCGGGCCTGCGAACCAGGGGATCGCAGTTCGATTCCCAGTCAGGGCACATGCCTGGGTTGCAGGCCAGTTCCCTGCAGGCCAACTCCCAGCAGGGGACGCACGAAAGGCAACCATACATTGATGTTTCTCTCCCTCTCTCCTTCCCCTCTAAAGGTAAATAAGTAAATAAATCTTTAAAAATATATTGTTATATCATTCTTTCTTTACTCTATTATTTTAATATTAGTATTTAATTAACATTTTTACTATTGGGCCATGCTTACAATTTTACAGGAGACCATACTGAGCTAGTTTTTAAATATACATTAAGGAGTATTATTACAGTTTTGTAAACACAAAGTAATTTAATCTTTATTCTACCAAACAAAATTTTGCTAATCTGTAACAGCGGAAGTCACTGAGACCATTTTACAATCATCAGTACAAGGTATAGTGGTGCATACCTTCCTCTTTTATCTGTTAAAATAGATAAATAATTTTTATCTGTTAAAATAGATAAATAGATAAATAAATAATTTTTAGTAAATTATTTCCCTAATCACTAACAAGATCTGGTAGATCCACACCAAAAATAAAAACTGTAGCTGATCAACTCAATAAGAATTTTGCTTTTAGGGGAATCTCAGCTAATGGAACATCAACTTAGAAGGTTCTCTTGGGCAAAGGAAAATTCAAGATGTGAGAAAAGACAGCTCATAACTGTAAATGCTCATCTGTCATTTTTAAAGAGAGGTTAGACTAGAGTAGAGGGAAAAACTAAATTTCCCCTCAGTTCAGAGGTGTGAGTTTTTGTGAGATTAATTCCCTTCTTAAACATCTCTTTTGTTACTGATGTCAGAAAGAACTCATAGCAAGAAAGAGGAAAATAATACAAATATTCTGCCTCCACCAATATACAAATATTACTATATTTAAAATTAAGAATAAGTATTAATTGGACTTCTAGCCAAGATGGAGGCATAGGTAGACACACTGTGCCTCCTCGCACAACCAACACAAGGACAACAACAAATTTCAAAACAAAAAACAACCAGAACTGACAGAAAATCAAACTGTATGGAAGTCTGACAACTAAGGAGTTAAAGAAGACACATTCATCCAGATGGAAAGAAGGGGTGGAGTCAGGCTGCCTGGTAGAGAGGACTCTCAGCCAGGCAGTAGCTGGAGTACCGGGCGAGGGGGTGGCTGGCAGACTGGGTCCCACATTCACATGCAGATAAACCAGGAGAAAGAACTGGGAAGTGAGACAGACCTTGGAATCCAGGGTTCCAAGCATAAGAAAATAAAGTCTCGAAGCCTCTGACTGAAAACACCTATGGCGGGTGAGGAAGCAGGGGAAACTCCCAGCCTCACAGGAGAGTTTGTTGGAGAGACCCACAGGGTCCTGGAACGTACACAAACCCACCCACCAGGGAATCAGCACTAGAAGGGCCCAATTTGATTGTGGGTAGTGGGGGAAGTGATAGAAACCCAGCAGAGAGCAGAGCAAGCAGCACTGTTCCGCCTAGAACCCCTTCCCCACATACAGCATCACAATGCAGCTACAGGAGTTGCCCCGCCCTGGTGAACACTTAAGGCTCCACCCTTTACTACACAACACGTACACTGAGACAAAATAAATGGCCCAAATGAAAGAACAGTTCAAAGCTCCAGAAAAAAATACAACTGAGCGACAAAGAGGTAGCCAACCTATCAGATACACGGTTCGAAACACTGGTTATCAGGATGCTCCAGGAGCTCACCGGGTACTTCAACAGCATAAAAAAGATCCACACAGCAATGAAGGTTGCATTATGTGAAATGAACTATAGGGAATCAACAGTGACAGGAAGCCAACCAGGACTCAAATCAACAGTTTGGAGCAGAAGGAAGAAAGAAACATTTAACCAGAACAGAATGAGGAAACAAGAATTCAAAAAAATGAGGAGAGGCTTAGGACCCTCCAGGACATCTTTAAACATTCCAACATCCAATTTATACAAGTACCAGAAGGGGAAGAGGAAGAGCAACAAGTGGAAAACTTACTTGAACAAACAATGAAGGAAAACTTCCTCAATCTGGCAAAGGAAATAAGACTTCCAGGAAGTCCAGGAAGCCCAGAGAGTCCCAAAGAAGTTGGACCCAAAAAGGAACACACCAAGGCACACCATTGTTAACTTACCGAAGACAAAAGATGAGAAAATCCTAAAAGAAGCAAGAAAGGAGAAAGTTACCTTCAAAGGTGTTCCCATAAGACTGTCGGCTGATTTCTCAAAAGAAACCTTACAAGCAAGAAGGGGCTGGAAAGAAGTATTCCAAGTCACAAAAAGCAAGGACCTACATCCAAGATCACTCTATTCAGCAAAGCTGTCATTTAGAATGGAAGGGCAGATAAAGTGGTTCCCAGATACTAGGTGAAGTCAAAGAAATTCATCATCACCCAGCCCTTACTAGATGAAATGTTAAAGGGACTTATCTAAGAAAAAGAAGATCAAAACTATGAACACTAAAATGACAACAAACTCACAGCTATTAACAACCAAACCTAAAAAAAAAAAAGCCAAAAACAAACTAAGCAAACAACTAGAATGAGAACTAAATCACAGAAACAGAGACCACATGCTGAGTTAGCAACAGGGGAGTGGGGTGGGGAGAGAAGGGGAAAAGGTACAGAGAATAAGTAGCATAAATGGTTGGTAGAAAACAGACGGAGAGATTAAGAATAGTATACAAAATGTAGAAGCCTCCTGGCTGGTGTAGCTCAGTGGATTGAGCGCGGGCCTGCGAACCACATGATTGCTGTTCGATTCCCAGTCAGGGCACATGCCTGGGTTGCAGGCCAGTTCCCAGCAGGGGACCCACGAGAGGCAACCATACATTGATATTCTCTCTCTCTCTCTCTCTCCTTCCCTTCCCCTCTAAAGATAAATAAATAAAATCTTTTTAAAAAGTCTAAAAAATGTAGAAGCCAAACAACTTATATGTATGACGCATGGATATGAACTAAAGCGGGGGGGGGGATGCAGGTGGGAGGGGGTGTGCAGGGTGGAGAGGAATAAGGGGGAGGAAATGGGACAACTGTAATAGCATAATCAATAAAAATATTTTTAAAAAGAATAAGTATGAATCAATGGAGTTAAGTATTACCAGTAAATTAAGTATTGATAAAATAAAATACTGATAAAAATAATTCCAAATTAATTTCACTGAAGTAAAACCAAATAGGAAGGCAGCCTGGTCTGTGATGAGTACCATACCTCGGAGCAGTAGGCTTTGTGTATAGCTTCACTTTCTGAGGCTGTGGAACCCTTCAGAGATACTCAACCCAACTGCGAGACTCCAGGATAGTTACGTGCTTTGTTAGCTCTGCTTTGTTTCTACCTATGAGAACCAGGAAGGGAAAGCTCATAGCTCCCTGGCAGCCCCAGAGTCCTCTGATTCTAGGGGGTATAGCTCAGTGGTAGAGCGTTTGACTGCAGAATCCTCTGATTCCACATGGTAGTAGGGCGTGTTGGATTGCAGGGCTCCAGTTGGAAGGTGGCTCCTGAAGTAGTGCAAGCCAGCCAAGCAGGCTCTAGGACAGCCAGAATGAGCCCTGAGAAAATTGGCCAGCTCTGAGCCCCACCTCATACAACCCTTGCTCTTCAGTTTGTTTATTTGTTAAGGGCAGAAATGACCAAATTCCCTTTCAGGGCTCCTGTGAATCCTTCCTTGCATCTCCACACTGATGGCCCAAAGCTCCTGCCTTTGGAAAAAAAAACTGCAGTTAGATTCCATTCGGCATTGACAAATTAGACTCACAATGAATATTAATAATCGCCATCTGTAATTCTTTTCCTAATGGATGTGTAACAGGGTTTAAAGCTTCTGACACATTTAGACTGAGTGCTAAGTCACCAACCATCTGGCTCTCAGACAGTTACGCAAAGGTCTGCTCCCCACCTGGGTACCAGGGAGCATTTATACTAACGTCCTGCTGAGCAGGCACATGCGTAAGCAGTGACTGTGATTGGTCCACAGTCAAAAGCCAAACAGATTTGAAAAACAATTGGACTGTGAAAACAACAGAATAAAACTTGTTTCTGGTGAAAATTATGCCTTCGAAGCAGGAAAGTTGAGGTAAAGAGCTCACTGGCTGGAGGACAGTGGATGTCAATAAAGAAAACCTTCAGCTTGGACTTAAAAGCGTAACTATGCTGAAGGTTTAACTGTCCTTTCAGAAATATACCCCCTGCAGAACGGCTGGTGAGACATGACTGAAAATGTTCTTGATACCAGATAGGATCGTGTGAACACTGCTGGTCACCATCACTCGGTTTCTCGTTTGCCAGTTGGCCTTTTGAAAAAAATGTCTGCCCGGAAAAATGTAGCACATGATATCCATGTATTTATCATATATTTGTGCTTCAGAGATAACTCACACCTCTGAGTTTGATTAATTTTCTGTAATTAAAATCAGATTTCTGTGGCTCCTAGGTGTCTGGAATAAATTTGATAAAAATGAGCTTCTCATCCCCTGTGCTAGGCTGAGAGCAGGACTGTTTTGCATCCCTTATTAGTGGGACACTCACATGGACTGTGCACCCCACTCTCACACACTCAGCCCTTGCACAGGGAAGCCCCTCCGTCTCCACTGCCTTCCACTTGCTCACTGATTCCTATAATGAGGAGTGCAACCAGAAGTCTAACTTAAATTCAGGTATCATTGGGAGAGGTGACTGACATGTTCCTTGAAATTCAAAGGTTCAAAGGGACAGAATTAATCCCCTCCTCCATACCTCACAGAGGAAATTTTAACCTTTCTTGTATATTCTGTATCATCCTGAAAAAAAATCCTAGACTATTAGAAATGTATCAGTTATGTATTTGAATTCCAATATGTCAGAACTCATGAGGCAGGTGGGAAAACGTGCCCTTCGCCATGGTCTCAGAGCTTACTCATGCTGGGGACACGGGTTCCCAACAGGGTCTGGGCTGTGGCTCAGTCCACGTGCAGTTCAACTGAACAGCTACCACGCATATAGGATCAGCTGCCAATGCCAGGCCTTGCTTTTAGCGTCCTCACTCATTGTCTCCTTTCATCTTTATAACACCTCTGCAATGAAAGCATGAAGGAATATTTTCTATTTCATAAATGAGGAAAATGAGGTTGTGTTCATCTGGGGCATCAATGAAATAGATGCCCCCTTGGGGTTAAAACTACAAAGATTTTATTAGGGAAGATGCTTGTGGGAGAGGAAATAGGAAAGGAACTGAGAGATTGGGTGAGCTTTCACTCTGTGAGTCCTGCCTGCCTCTGGGTGAAGGAGAGGAGAAGCGCACTGTGGGGGGCTGAGGAAGTCCCCCAATGTCATCAGGGAGTTCCTTGAGCCAAGGTCACCAAAGTGTCTCTTGTCTCCCTNCTACAAAGATTTTATTAGGGAAGATGCTTGTGGGAGAGGAAATAGGAAAGGAACTGAGAGATTGGGTGAGCTTTCACTCTGTGAGTCCTGCCTGCCTCTGGGTGAAGGAGAGGAGAAGCGCACTGTGGGGGGCTGAGGAAGTCCCCCAATGTCATCAGGGAGTTCCTGAGCTAAGGATGGTCAGCCAGGGAGTTCCTTGAGCCAAGGTCACCAAAGTGTCTCTTGTCTCCCTGCGATAGGCCTGCTTTAGTAGCTGCGTATTGGATTTCAGAATGTGGGACCCCGATCAATTAATTATTCTCCCTGAAGTAGGTGGTCTAAGGCTTCCTTTCTCATGGCTGTCCGGTAGGTTCAGTCAGCTTCAGTTGCTGGGATCTCACAGCTGGCTAACGACAAAGATCCGAGCCCTACCCCCACACATCCAGACCTGTGTGATTAGAAGCCTAGAGGTGCCCCACACGGGGCCTAAGCCCCTTCCAGGTGCTCCGTGTCACTGCAGACTTTCCAGCCTGTAAAGGTAGGCAGGCATCGCGAAACAGCAGATCCCCACAGGCAGGAGAGAGCCCCCGTCAGAGGCTGTGCTTTGCCCCCTAGGACACTGCTCTCCCACTGCTTTAATAATTCGTTATCAAACAAACAAAGTCACCACGGGAACTGCTGCCAGAAGATAATGGCCTCCTGCTTTGCAGTTAAGCACTGACGTTCGGCTCTGCCTCACGGCCACAGCAGACTGCTGCTGCTTCCTGCCCCGCGCTCTCACCCAGGAGCCGTCTCTGCTAATTAAATTTACCATGCTATACAGCAGATCCTGACATTTGTTTTCTTTTCAGCCTGGTGGTGAAGGTTTAGAGAACATATTTTTTTAACCTACCTGTTCTTCCCAGCCCGGCATTGAAATGACTCACAAAGAAGCACAAATAGGTTTAATTAAAGCAAAAAAGTTCCAAAAGTTTACGTCAGTAAGAAATACCAGTTGTCAGAGGAATTCAGTTACAAAACAATTTCTTCAGTTATATGTGGAAGTGGAGACTTAGAAAAGTCCTTTGAATATCATGCCAAGATTATTCTCCGCTGAGCACTAGACTCAGGTTCAAGTTCATAAATCTTGCCTTGGATACAACATCCTGTGGGATGTGCTTCAGAATCTCTCACTTTAGACCTGGCAGCACCTTTTGGCTCTGTGATCATGTTTCAGATTTTTTGTTAGAAAAGAATATTTCATCTACTACCTACATTTCACTGGTAGGTTCAGAATATTAACACACTCCTTACTTCGTAGAAGTGGCTACTTCCTCAGCAGCCCAGGGCCCTAGAACTGTGCATTATCACCCCAAGCTCTGAACACCACACACTTGTTTATCTGGGAAGGCGGTGTTACCGAACAAGGGTCCGAGAGGGGGCAATACTTGGCCCACCGAGGGATGCCAAAAACTGCTACAGAAAACAGGGGCCCCTCCCAAGGACGATACACTAATATCTATAGGGCTCTTCTGTCCGCCGCCAATTGGAAAGACATCTCTCAATGCCAGAGATTTGTGAAAAGGAAACAAAATGTTTATTTAATGCTATTTAGGCCTAATGCCTTCCTTAAAATATTAAAGTCTTTAAGGGTATACACCTACACACACACACACACACACACAGCGCTCCCTTCTCCCACTGTCCCAACTCCAGGTACTGTAAATCAGGAAAAGAGCACAGGTCTGTTTTTCAGGTCACTTGCACTGTGAGCTGTGTCGGCTGTCCAGGCAGGATCTCCAAGTAATCCAAAGTCATGCGGCACCTTCCACTGGCAAGAGTTCTTTGTACCAAGTTCCAGTCAAAGTCTCTCCTGCTTTCCAGGCCACTCGGCCAAAGGGAGCACGCCAAAGCTGCGTGGGCCTCTTCTACCAAAGCCGCACTTCACCAAAAGTGCGGCTTTCTTCTTTACCTGGCCGCAGGGATCTCCATTCTGGCAAAGCTGCGTGGTCTTCCCTTTCACCTGGCCAAGAGGGGGTCTGCACTCTGCTGAAACCGCGTGGCTCTCCCTCCTAATGGCTACAGGGGTCTACATCTTTCCAAAACAGTGTGGCTCTCCCCCTCACCTGGCCAAGAGGGGGTCCTCACTCTGCTAAAGCCACATACCTCTCAAGCAGGCACTCTCTCAGAGAAGCAGCCCCAGTTCCCGCCTGGTTAGCCGCCACTCACTTCTCCCTGGCCCAAAACTTGGCCACAGCTCTTTAACATATCTATGAAACCAGTTAAAGGTTATACATATGTTAAATAACCATTCCAGAGGTTAGCTGCCAAACTGTTGCTATGCAAAACAGCTCTCAGTGGCCCTGCTCCATTCATCCCTTCCCCCAACTGACACCTTTGGGGGGGGGGGGTGAGGATATCTTAATATTTCCTCCAATATTCCTGAGTTCTGGACACCATTCCAAATCTTTTCTGGGCCCCCCCTTGGCTGCCCCCTGTATCAGCGGGATGGCATTTGAAGTGTCCATGCAAGAGCTAGGAGGGTGAGCCTCCTTCAAGGTTCTTCCTGCAACCTGAGGGCACTAAACCACGCGAAACCACCAACCTTCTAGATCAGCGATTTTCAGCCTTTTTCATCTCATGGCACGAATAAACTAATCACTGAAATTCTGCGGCACACCAAAAATATTATATTTTTTCTGATTTCATCAAAAATTAGGTATAATTTTGACTCATTCACACTGGCTATTGTTGTATTGTCTTTTGCCATTTTTTTATTGTACAATCTAAGGAAGAAGAGGTCAATGCCCCTGACGACATAATCAGGTATTACATGTTTGAAAAAGCCCTCGGCATACCTGTTGAAAATTGCTGTTCTAGACCAGGATTCTAAGATAACCAGGAGGCATTCAGAATAGATTCCAGGAATCCATTATCCTCTCTCATTTCTGCATATCAAACTTCTTCCACCTCCCACCAAGTAACAAGCCATCCTTAGTGTCCAGCCCTGCCGCCACTTGTTTGGGGTCTAGCCCCTGGTATCTGCTGGTCCCCAGGCCAAAAATACCTTTTTCTTTTTCTGTACCTCCTCTTTGCCTTCCTGTTTTCCTCACTCATCACTGTGCTACCCCATAAACCAAATGGACCCCAGCCTATCCCAGAAGTCCATTTTGTCATTGTTTTCTCTTTTTTGACCAGAGAAAAATAAAGCAAATTTGCAGCACAATTAAATGCGAACAACTTTGAGAAAGCTTACAGGTTATTTTAAATTGACATTAAATATTAAAAGACAGAAAATCCTCTCCTCAGCAGAGAGGAAAAGCATGGATGTTGCAGAGCAGGGGATGAGGAGGAGCTTGAGAGGGAGGTGAGGAATCATTATTCACTCAGCATCAGTAATACTAAGAAGTTTACTAGGTGTTTTGCTCTTTAATAAATTGTTACATGACTCTTTTAGAGTTCAAAAGCAATATGTGCCTTTCACCTAATGCAAACACAACCAGGTTTTTAATAAAGTCAACTGCAATCTCATCACCAACTTCACTGTCCTCATCTTCTAAGATCGGCAACCACAATGGCTTTGTTACCTACTGCTTTGGCAAATATGTATTAACTATTCACTTTTCGTGAGGCTCTGTTATGACAAAGGTCTTTTTTTTTTAATGTGTGAACTAAACAGACAAAATAACCATATATCCTGCAGCTTATATGCAAGTGGAAGAAGACAAATACTTTAAAACTAAATAAGCAAAATAAATATTATATCACAGATAATAAGCACTATAGAGGAAAATAACACAGGGAGGCAGAAGGAACTAAGGTAGAGGTCTGGCCAGGTGAACAGTCTTGAATAGTGGTAGGAGACTGTTCTGCATGGCGTGGGTCCAGCTCCCACTCGGAGATGCACAGGACCTGTGCGCACGGACGGGTTCTCCCGTGGGGAATCGGGCCTGCAATGTGTGTAGGCCACTTGGAGTCTTGCTTTTTGCTAAAAACTCCTTCATCCGGATATGTGGCAAATGTTTACTGCAAAGTAACTTCCTAAAATGCTTGTTAAACCTTCCTAGGACCAGTGTAGCTGGTCCAACCGCTTTTCCCTTTTCACCTGCAAATATCCCTGTTCTGTGATGTGATTAGCAGCATTGGCTCCTTTGTTTTCTGTAAAAGGTAACCACCTAAAGCAACCTGTGCATAGTAAATGAGGACCATCATGTAATGTGTAGAGAAGAAACCCAATAAAGGCTGGTCACGGCAAGGGCCCTCCCTGGCTTTTGCTCCCCTTGACAGAGAAGCCATGCTGTTCCTTTTCCTTCACAGGACTCGGTAGTCCATGTGAACGTCTCATTTCATTCATAATGACAAGGACACTGTGGGCCGATGTCTGCATCAAATACTGCTGTCAGGAAGCACCTCGCTGAGAAGGTGACATTGAGTTGAAGTTGGTAAAAGTAAGTGAATATATATTTCTCTAATTTTCTCTGTGTTCAAAAAGTATTCTAAACATAAATGCAAGTGTATGGTTTGCCTTAATGCTTTTTACATAATGGGATTGTATTACATATATTATTTGCAACTCTTTTTTCCACTGAAAAGTAAATCATTGACATTTTTCTGGGTCAGTACACACAGATCTAGTTCATTGTTTTTATTAACTACATAATTTTCCATATTTTATGTGAACCATAATTTATATAAATATTTCTACCTTGATGGAATTCATGTTATTTGCAGTTTCCACATTGTATTTTATTCTCTTTGAAAATACAAGCAATGTTGTAAACTTTTCTAGGCTTTATTTGTTCATGGCAAATTGTATACATTTTAAATAGTCTATCTATTTTATTTAGGACAACTTAAACTCAGCTAGATTTTCTATTCCATTTTCCAGAAGCAAAGAAGCAGAAGTTCAAAATAAGTTGGTTTGCACTCGGCCCTTTAGCTATTCTATAGAAAAATACAGATTGAACCTCAGGATAGCATGGAGTCACAGATGCTACATTCTCAAGCTGCGGGTCAAGATGATGAAGTAGGAAGATCTTGAGTTTAGCCCCCACAGATACACCAAAACTACAACTACATATAGAGCAAGTATGGTTGAGAACAACCTGAAGACCAGCAGAGCAAATTTTCTGCAGTCTTCTTTATATTTAAGGATATAAAGAAAAAACCACATCAAGATGGGCCACTCAAAACCAGCGGACATGGTCTATCTGATCTATCCAATACACAGAAACAAACAGAGAAAGTTAGATAAGATCAGAAGATACAGGAATATATTCCAAACAAAAGAAGAAGAGAAACTCCCAGAACAGCAACTAAATGAAATGGAGATAAGCCATCTACACTAATTCTGGAAATCAGAGCTGAATACACACACACATAAAGCAAGAGTATTTGAAATTAAAATGTGAAATAATTTGAAAATAATAATCTTTAAGGAGATAGTGACTTTTGAACAAGAGAGCTACATAGAGAAACATGGCTCACCTCCTTGCACAACCACAGCGGAATTACAACTAAAATAGAGACCAACCATCACTCCCAACCATCGGACATCAAGTTGAATGGAAGTCTGACAACTATGGAATTAAAGAAACACCACATCTATCCAGACTGGTAGGAGGGGCAGAAACAAGGAAGAGACTAGTCCCACATCCAGGTGTGATGGATAAAATTTTGGGAGGGCTATCTCAGGGGCAAGAAATCTCAGCCACATACCAGGGTTCCCTAAGCTCAGGGTTCCAGTACCAGGAAGATAAATTCCAAATAACTTCTAGCTACAAAAACCAGCAGAATTGTATCCGTAGAAGACACTTCTGGAGTCCCAAGCAGTTCTCTTTAAGGAACCCACACATGGCCTTACACAGCCTCAACTCCCTCTGAGCTCCAGCACCAGGGTAGCAGCTCGAAAGGCATCAGTGGCAGACAGGGAAGAATGGAAGTTTCTGGCATTGATGGCAAGAGCTGGGGGACATCTTTCTCCCAGAGAAAAGGCAGGACCTTCCTTTCTCCAGTGAAATGTTAAAGGGACTTATCTAAGAAAAAGAAGATGATCCAAACTTCCTTTCTTCCTCTGCCATTGTCCCTTTTCTGAGCCTTCCCTCAACAAAGCCACAGAGTTGGAAGGTGAGTGCTGTGTCTGGGACTCCATGAACCTGCCTAATGCTGTTTACCCTGCCCTGTAGATCCCCTGAGGCTCCATCTAACCCAACTTACAGCAGTTAACAGTAGTTTCTCCATATGAAGGACTGGTTTTGGCTCAAGTTATACTACTTCTGAAAGTTAGTATAAAAAGTTAGTTACTTTTGGAAGTTAAATCCTTTCAAACAAGCAACAGCTGGCCTCAGTGAGCCCACAGACTCTGCACCTCTTGTTAAGTGGCCCCAGGCCTGGCACTAGCAGCAGACAGCCTGGACTCACACCTCAGCACCGCCTTGGAATCACCAAGCACAGCACAAGTAGCAGCCACCTCAGATTGCTTTATAGCTCGGGCAAAGCGGCCTGTAGCAGACCCTGTCCAGCAGAGTCTGCCTGTTGTGGCTGACGAGGAGAATCAATGCACAGGCAACAACAATCCTGTGTGGAAAAAGGGAACAGGCACAACTACTCTCTCAAGGGGAGAGTGCCTATGGGTGCCTCGGCCACTCCCTCAAGAGGGGAGCGCCCCAACCCTTGCCTAGACAGGCTTTTATTGTTTTCCTGGGGTCTTACATCATAGAAAGATTTATTATCTATCACATAGAATATTATTGTCTACATTTTAGGTACAATCAAGGAAATGAAAATAACATGCAGAGGGGAATAACGATGAGCTCATTAGCTCTGTCCTTGGGAGAACTCATACAGGCTTTGGATATTACCTTGAAGATAGACAATACACATTTGTCATTTTAGACCAGGGTGATGGAGTTTTAGTAAGAGCAAGCCATAACAATCTGTTTGCAGTTTCTAGGCCTGATTCCCACAGGAAAACTCGGTTTGAAGATCTGGCTCCTGCCCACCACTTCACTTCTGTAGGTTTTCCATACAGAGCTGAGTCACATTTGCCAAGCAAAGACAAACCTGTCTCCTACAATTCCCCCTTTTCTTTTCTTTTATTTTTTCTTTCTTTCTTTTTTTTGTTAAGGCTGTTGTGGTGACAAATCCCACAAGCCTTGCTACTTGCTGGTCTCTTTTGTGACGCTGGGCAAATAATTTGTAAATGCATTATGATATACAAAACATTATTAAAATCAGTCTCCTGCTTAGTTAAGCGTTGAATGTCCTGCAACTGTTGGTGTAACTCCAGTTGCAATTTATTGATTTGTCCCTTTAAATTAGTAGAAAAAACTCCTCTGAGATGATGTTGAACATCACTCCAGGAGTATTGGCTGGAGTTCCATTGTAGTGGGGTGACACACAGTTTGGAGAAACCAGGTTCACAGATCAGCTGCTGACAGGTCACTAGTGCGTTCTGGTGTTCACTGATCCAGTTGAGCGCTGATTCAACTGCAGAAAGTCGAGTCAGGATTTCTTGATCAATCTGGGCCGATTGAAGCATTTCTAAAGTGGAGTTGGTTAAGAGAACATCAACAGTATGAGCAGTTTGAACTGACCCAATGAGTGCAGCGGTTGCCGTGGCTGCAGTAGCTGTGACAACTATACCAGAGACAATAAATGCAATTAAAGTGTCAACAAACCAGTGGACTCTTGAAGAGGCCAGCGCGTTGTTAAGCGCTATTATGCCATGGGGATCTTTCTATTCTATGGTTACATTAACTGGCATCCATATAAACTGTAGTGAGGCTTAACTGAGTAACATTGAGATGAGTAAAATAGCTGGCGTATATGGAACCTGCAGGAACAGGCAAAGAATCAATTTTTGCTGATTTATTATAAAAGACTTGAGCTGTCCCTGGAGTTGCCAAAAACAAGTAAAGGTGAGAGGTACAAACTGTGACCCTATTTTGTTTTAGAGGGTCAATTTCATAAAAACATCCTTGGATACCTTTAGGGTCACATACAATTCTTATATACAGATGCATTCTATTAATAAAAGGCAAGCCCATTGTCCAAGAATTGTAATGTCAAGGGCTAGTGTGGTTGGGAGGAACAATTCTGATAATAGGTGCCCCCGGTACCGGGCCCCTCCCACCACATATTAGTATATGGGATTTCAGGCAGAGCTGAAACTATTGTTGTGCCAAGTTTAGCCAATACCTTCCAATTAGCTCTCCAGTTCTCTACTATAAAAGGACCTCTAGGGAGAAAAGCAATAGTAGCATTCGGTCCTCTGCACAAAGATCCAGAGACTGAGTCTCAGTGGCTTATGTCTAAAGTACAAGGTGGAACCGAAGAGGGATTGAGAGTATGATAAATCCTCTCTTGGGTATGCAGGCCAATTATGGTTACTATGGAAAACTGAAAATTACTGTATTGCTCTTTGCTTGCAGTATAAAGTTTCTCCCTTAAAGGAAAACACAAAGTGTCAATAAGAACAGAAAAATAAACTAGTAAATACTTAGCAACATAAACTGTCTTTTTTGGCACCAGAATCCAGTGCTTATTTTCTTCTAGTTGGCCAGTGTCAGCTGGGCCACCTGGTCTGCTAGCTGATCGGTTTTCATCTCCAGGTAGCAGAGCTTGATGTCTGTTTTGTTATAAAGCTTCACCCTTTCAGCTGGAAGCCAGGCAGGACCTGTAGGGATGGAAACACATGCATACCCACTTCCCCATGTTAAGAGATCTACAGGACTCTGCCAAGTACTATCTCCCAGCAGATCTCTGTATAAAACTTGATAAGATGACTTTGGCTTTTGTTTCTGAAAATGTTTCTCAGTTGGAGTACAGAGTGATTCATCACAATTTAGAAAATTATAGGTAAACATAGCTAACATAGTCAAATTTGGGGGGTAGACTCCTGACTCCCCCTTTTTGTTTTTTAAGAAGATTTTTAAAGGTAGGATGTACCCATTCAACAATTGCCTGATTGGTTAGATTATAAGGTGTTCCTGTTTTATGTTGGGTACTCCAGTGCTGAAGGAAGACCTGAGTAGAATGTACAAGGTATCCAGGGCCATTATCAGTTTTAATTGGCTGAGGCCGTCCTAAATGACTAAAGGCTTCAAGCCAATGGACTTGTATATTTTTAGCAGATTCTCCTGTTAAAGCAGATGCACCACAGTAAGTATCAAGAGAAATATGAATGTATTTGAATTTTCCAAAGGGAGTGTAATGAGTGACATCTGTTGCCAAATTATTTGAGAACTTAGTACTCGAGGGTTAACTCCCATGGATGGAGATGTCTTAGTAAGGGCTTGGCAGTCAGGGCATTCTTTAATAATTTGCTTAGCTTGGGAATAATAAAGAAACAAACAGTCTTTTAGCTTTTTCTATTTAGATTCAGGGGTTTGATTTTTGCCCTTCTGGGAGGGCTCCACTTGGCTTATAGCCCTTAACACTTGGCTTTGCAGTTTGCAACAGGCCTTTCTTCCTATGCTACACACCAATGTGGTATATATCTTTTTACCTTTCTCTTTAATAACCCTTTACTTTCTTAATTCTTTTATTTCTTTCTTTTCATTTACTTTCTAAATCTTTCCTTTTTCCCCAATACAATCTTCTTTTAGCTTGCACAGACTATCTCGACTTACACAGACCCTCTTCAACTTACATAATCCTTCTTCAACTCTTCTAGCTCACTTTAGTTTGCGCTTTTTAACGCATTCAGACAAGATTAACTTTAGAATAATTCACATTTAATTCTATTTAGTTTCAAGATAAAATGCCATAATTTATACCTTTTGTTACGGAAACTACATGTTTTCCTAATTTAATTAAAATTCTTAACTTTAGTGACAACTAAAGTAAGTAATTAGCATGCTTTAGATTGACAAATTTATGAACACATTTCATAGCTTTCAGAAACAGGTTTTTTTTACTAGCAAATACATTTACTTTTTTTTTTCTTGGTGATTATTGCATTCTTGCAATGGGCTCAAAAGTGAGCTCTCTCATTATCTAGAGCCCTTGAAAATTTTTAGGGAGGTTGAAGAAGAGGCAGGGAAGATGCTAAGCTTGGCATAGCTTGTTCCCAGGACCAAAGCAGTCCCTGGGTCTTCAGAAAAAGGATCCAGAATGGTGAAAAGACACGTTTTCTCACTGTTTTCATTCCTGCATTTTTTACTATCTGAGGGAAGTGAGATCTTTTTTTCTTTAATAATCAATTTAAATTCTTTCTGAATAGAATCTTTATGCTGTAACAATATTAGAGATCTCATTCTGTCTACTGAAACATTTTGAGACTGAGATGTTACTTTTAAAATCAAAAACAAAAAACGAAATTCAGGCAAACAGTATTTTCAAATTAAATTCTCTAAAGGAGGGAGTGAGACACTAGTCTTTATCTCACACCACCTGGTGCTGTCTCAATTCCTGCCCAACTTTTTCCTAAGTAACTAAGTCTAAAGATTCTTTATTAGGGAGACAGTTAGTAGCTTTTTAAAAAAAGCCTGCTAAATTAGCATAAAACATTGATCTTGTTCTTTAGAGAGCCTGTTCTTGTTGTTAAAAGACTTCTTTTTTATTTTCGATTTCTGCCATTTCAGATTCCGCAGCCCGTCCTAACCCTTAACTAATTAGCTACTGGGGGGTATAGTGTGGTGGGTCAAAAATGTACTGTTGGTGAAAACCGTCAGAGAGGGCTGCCTGGTATCCAGGGTACCCTAACCTTGCTTATGGGTTTCAGGTTTTTCCCGTGCATCTAAGACTGTGAGGGAGGGCTCGAAGCGCCAGGTGACCAACCTTTATATCGCGCTCCCTGACCGAGCCCAGAGTTAAATTACTGTGACTGGAATTATCTGTGAGTCCCCTTCGCATCTCAGGGATTGACCCCAGACACCTCTGCAAGGCCCCTACTCACGTAGGAAAGCTTGAGATCTCAAGCCGGAGGGTGAAGATGCCTCTTATCTTCGGTGCCAGGGTACACATAAACAATTCTGTTAACTAATTCTGAGTTCTCAAACCAATCTTCGGAGTCTGGTTGAGACCGAAACACTCAGTTACTGTCTGCTTTTCTGTGTACAGGCAGGCAGAGGGAAAAGGCAGAATCAAAAGGGCTGCAAAAGCAGCTTTAAAAAAAAAAAGAATACACAGAGGCTCTTGTAAAAAAAAAAAGCTAATTGAAAGGAAAGTTCATTGCTCTCTCTCCCAAGCCTAAAACCTGATTGGGGATTGTGCCGCGGGGATGGGCTTGTGGGTGTTTTTTACAGTGTACCTCTCGTTGTGTGGGCTTTAGCTTGCACTTGGCAAGAAACCTAGTGTTCTTTCCTGGCCCACGTCCGCCTCATCCTGTCACAGGTGTCTTTGTTGCAGCGAGCACCGCTGTGGCTCTTAAATGCTCAACCTGTGCCTGTGGGGTGCAACAATTGCCAGAGAAAGAGACCAAGGCTTCTGCTTACTGAAGAAAGTGCGGTCGCAGAGAGAGTGACTTTGGAAAAATACCCTTTCCCCTAAAATACAACACACTCTACGCCCTCCGTAAAGCCCTTGGGGTCGTTGGCCCTTACCTGGGCTTTTGTGCGCCTTCCACCCACATTGTTGTGTTGACCACAACCTGATAGCCTCAGCTGATAGCCTTCGCCTCCCTGTTCGTGGGCGCCAGATGTGGCAGACCCTGGCCAGCAGAGTCCGCCTATTGTGGCTGACGAGAATCAATGCACAGGCGACAACAATCCTGTGTGGAAAAATGGAACAGGCACAACTACTCTCTCAAGGGGAGAGTGCCTATGGGTGCCTCGGCCACTCCCTCAAGAGGGGAGCACCCCAACCCTTGCCTAGACAGGCTTTTATTGTTTTCCTGGGGTCTTACATCATAGAAAGATTTATTATCTATTACATAGAATATTGTCTACATTTTAGGTACAATCAAGAAAATGAAAATAACATGCAGAGGGGAATGATAATAAGCTCATTAGCTCTGTCCTTGGGAAAACTCATACAGGCTTTGGATATTACCTTGAAGATAGACAATATACATTTGTTGTTTTAGACCAGGGTGATGGAGTTTTAGTAAGAGCAAGCCATAACAATCTGTTTGCAGTTTCTAGGCCTGATTCCCACAGGAAAACTCGGTTTGAAGATCTGGCTCCTGCCCACCACTTCGTTTCTGTAGGTTTTCCATACAGAGCTGAGTCACATTTGCCAGGCCAAAACAAACCGGTCCCCTACAGTGGCCCAAGGTAAAACACAGGTAGGGACTGGCATTGGCCCGCACCACCTGGGATACCGCAGGACAAGTGCACCCAATGGATAGCTACAGACTTCATCAGAGCACCACCACATTGCCCTTGTACAACTGATCCTCCACAGAGGGTGGACGTCAGTGGTGAGTGGTCACAGGCAGTCCTTGCAGCTGGATGGCCTGGGCAGGTCCCTCCCATTTACCTACTTACAGCCACCATGATTCAACTACAAGAGGAAGGTGTGCTCAGCCCACAAAAAAAAACCCCACACAACTCAAGTACCCAACTTGGGTGATAAGGGAGGTTGTGCCATAAGATACTACAAGACACCTATTACATTAGGCCATGCTTCCAAGAGTCATAGGTATCATAGGAGCTGTACATAATACATAGACATAAACATAGGGAGGCTGCTAAAATGAGGAGACAAAGAAACATGGCCCAAACATGAAGAACAGAACAAAACTCCAGAAAAAAAAAAGACTTCTGGCCAAGATGGAGGCATTGGTAGACACACTTTGCCTCCTACCACAATCAATTGAAGGATAACAACAATTAAAAAAAAAATAACCAGAACTGCCAGAAAATCAAACTGTAAGGAAGTCTAACAACCAAAGAGCTAGAGAAGAAACATTCATCCAGACTGGTAAGAGGGGAGGAGATGGGAAGCCAAGGCAGAGAGGATGTACAGCAAGGCAGAGGCTGGTGACCAGGTAGTCCAACATTTCAGTGTAGATAAACCAGGAGGAACAACTGGGGAGTGAGACAGACCACTCAACCCAGGATTCCAGCACAGGAAAATAAAGCCTCAAAATATTCAACTGTAAAAACCTGTGGGGGTTGCAGTGGCAGGAAAAACTGCCAGCCTCACATGAGAGTTTGTTGTAGAGACCCATAGGGTTCCAGAACATACAAAAACCCACCCATCCAGGAATCAGCACAAGAAGGGTCCAATTTGCTTGTGGATAGTGAGGGGAAATGATGGAAAGCCAGGCAAGAGCTGAGCAAGCATCATTGTTCCCTCTTGGACCCCTCTCCAACATACAGCACCACAATGCAGTGACAAGTATTGCCCCACCCTGGTGAATACCTAAGGCTTTGCCCCTTACAATGTAACAGGCATGCCAAGACAAAAAATGTGGCCCAAATGAAAGAACATATCAAAGCTCCAAAAATAGAACTAAGCAATGAAGAGATAGCCAATCTACCAGATGCAGAGTTCAAAACCATGGTAGTCAGAATGCTCACAGAAATGGTTGAGTTCGCTCACAAAACAGAGGAAGAAGTGAACACTACCCAAAGTGAAATAAAGGTAAATGTACAGGGAACCAACAGTGACAGGAAGAAAACTGGGACTAAAATCAGTAGTTTGGACCAAAAGGAAGAAATAATCATTCTATTAGAACAGAATGAAGAAACGAGAATTTAAAAAATTGAAGACAGGCTTAGGAACCTCTGGGACAACTTTAAACATTCCAATATCCTAATTAGAGGGGTGCCAGAGGAGAACAAGATCAAGAAGTTGAAAACTTATTTGAAAAAAATAATGAAGGAAAACTTCACCAATCTGGTGAAGGAAATAGACTTCCAGGAAGTCCAGGAAGCCCAGAGAGTCCCAAAGAAATTAGACCCAAAGAGGAACACACCAAGGCACAGCGTCATTAAGTTATCCAAGATTAAAGAGAAAATAAAGAGAGAATCTTCAAAGCAGCAAGAGGAAAGGAGACAGTTACCTACAAAGAAGTGCCCATAAGATCATCAGCTGATTTCTCAAAAGAAACTCTATAGGCAAGAAGGGGCTGGAAAGAAGTATTCCAAGTCATGAAAGGCAGGGACCTACATCCAAGATTGCTCTATCCAGCAAAGCTTTCATTTAGAATGGAAGGGCAGATAAAATGCTTCCCAGATAAGGTCAAGTTAAAGGAGTCCATCATTACCAAGCCCTTACTATATGTTCCCTTATAATAATTCCCTTAAATGTTAAAGGGACTTATCTAAGAAAAAGAAGATGATCAAAACTATGAACAGTAAAATGACAACAAACTCACAACTATCAACAACTGAGCCTAAAAACAAAACAAAACAAACTAAGCAAACAACTAGAACAGGAACTAAATCACAGAAATGGAGATCACAGGGAGTGTTATCAGCAGGGAGGGGGCAGGAAATGCAGAAAATTTGGGACAACTGCAAGGGCATAATCAAAAAAATATAACTTTAAAAAGGAGATAGTGTAACATAATGTCAAATGGCCCAATATAATATAAAACACAGTCACGCACTGCATACATGGCGTTCGGTTCAATGCTGTACTGGATATATGATGGTGGTCCCATATGATTGTAATGGAGCTAAAAAATTCCTATCATCTAGTGATGGTGTAGCTGCCATAACATTATAGTGCAACACATTAGTTACATGTTTGTGATGAAGCTGGTGTTAATCAACCTACTGCCTTACCAGTTATATAATCATATAGTGCATACAATTATGTACATTTCATAAAGTTAATAATGATAACAAACTCTGTTCCTTGCCTATGTATTTATTATACTATATTTTATTGTAATTTAAATATTTTTTTATTTTTTATTTTAGAGAATGGGGAAGGGAGGGAGAAAGAGAGGGCAAGAAACATCAATGTGAGAGAGAAACATGCATTGGTTGCCTTCTGTGTGGTCCCTGAAGGACCAAACCTGCAACCCATGCATGTGCCCTGACCAGAAATCTAAGTGGTAATATTTCGGTTTGTGGAACAACATCCAACCAACTGAGTCACAGCACCTTGGGCTTTGTTGTTATTTTAGAGTGCACTCTGTGTACTTATAACAAATGTTTGCTGTAAAACCATAAGCAATATTATGCTGGCAGCAGCTTCACATATCTCGTGTTTACTGCATCTCTTGCCTGTATCATTTTCTCTGGTACTTGATTTAATCTCGTATAGTTTTATAAATACAGTTTAGCCTAAGGGTATGGTGTTTATCAAGTCTACAGTCCTGTACAGTAGTATCCTAGGCCTTCAGATTCACTCACCAATGACTCACCCATAGCAACTTCCCATCCGATAAGCTCCACACACAAGAAGTGCCCACACAGGTATATCTTTTTTTTAATCTTTCATACTGTATTTATACTGTAGCTTTTCTATGTTTAGATGTGTTGAGATATGCAAATACTTCTATTGTGTTACTATTGCCCATAGCATTCAGTAGAATAAGATACTACACAGGTGTGTAGCCTAGGAGCAATAAGCAGGTTACTTCTACATCATGGCTATTGTATATAAAATGCCCCTCTTTGTCTTTTTATAGCCTTTGTTTTAAAGCCTATTTTGTTAGTTCCGGCCAAGATGGAGGTGTAAGCAGAAAAGCTCTGCTTCCTCACAAAACCAAAAAAAAAAGGTTAACAACCAATTTAAAAACAAGGAACAACCACAACTGCCAGATAAACATTTGCATGGAAGTCCAAAATCAAGGAGTTAATGAAACATTCACCCAGACGGTAGGAGGGGCAGAGACCGGCAGCTGGGTGGAGAGGATGTAGGGCAAAGCTCGGCTGGTGGACCACAAGAACAATCCCACATTCTAGCACAGACAAGCCCAGGGAAACAACAGGGGAGCAAGGCAGACCACAAAACCCGGGGTTTCAGCATGGGAAACTAAAGACTCAAAACCATGGCGTGTAAAAAAATCTGTGGGGGTTGTGGCAGCAGGAGAAATTCCCACCCTCACAGGAGAGTTCGTTGGAGAGACCTGCATGGTCCTAAAATGTACACAAACCCACCTACTTGTGAATCAGCACCTGAAAGGGCACAATCCCCTTGTGGGAAGTGAGGGAAGTGGTGGAAAGTGGGACAAGAGCAGAGCAAGTGGCACTGTTCTGTTCCTGACCCCTGCCCCACGGATAGCACCGCAACGCAAGAAAGAGGGTTGCCCAGCTCTGGTGAACACATAAGGCTCCACCCCTTATAATGTAACAGGTGCTCCAAGACAAAGAAACATGGCCCAAATGAAACAACAGATGAAAGCTCCAGAAAAGGAACGAAACCACAAGGAAATAGACAACCTGTCTGATGCAGAGTTCAGAACACTGGTAATAAGTATGCTCACAGAAATGACTGAGCTTGGTCACAAAATAAAGAAATGAAGCCTACACCTTGTGAAGTAAAGAAAAATATACAAGGAACCAACAGTGAAGGGAAGGAAACTGGGACTCAAATCGACGATTTGAATCAAGAGGTAAAAATAAGCATCCAAGTGGAACAGAATGAAGAAACAAGAATGCAAAAAAATGAGAAGAGGCTTAGAAACCTCTGGGACAACTTTAGGCATTCCAAAATCTGAATTATGGGGGTGCCAGAAAGAGGAGAACAAGATGAAGAAATTGAAAACTTATTTGAAGGAAAATAATGAAGGAAAACTTCACCAATCTGGAAGGAAATAGACTTCCAGGAAGTCCAGGAAGCTCAGAGAGTCCCAAAGAAATTGAACCCAAGGAGAGAGGAGCACACCAAGACACAGCATAATTACATTACCCAAGATTAAAAATAAGAAGAGAACCTTAAAAGCAGCAAGAGAAAAGGAGATAGTTGCCTACAAAGAAGTGCCCATAAGACTATCAGCTGATTTCTCAAAAAGAAACCTTGCAGGCAAGAAGGGGCTGGAAAGAAATATTCAAACTCATGAAAGGCAATGACCTATATCCAAGATTACTTCATGCAGCAAAGCTTTCATTTAGAATGGAAGGGCAGGTAAAGTGCTTCCCAGATAAGGTCAAGTTAGAGGAATTTACCATCACCAAGTCCTTATCATATGAAATGTTAAAGGGACTTGTCTAAGAAGAAGAAGATAAAAAATATGAACAGTAAAATGACAACAAACACAACTATCAGCAACTGAACCTAAAACGAAAACAAAAACTAAGCAGACAACTAGAACAGGAACAGAATCACAGAAATGAAGATCAATGGAGGGTTAGCAGCAGGGAGTGGGGGAGAATGGGTGGAAAAGGTACAGGGAATAAGAAGCAGAATAGGTAGGCGCAAAACAGACAAGGGAAAGTTAAGAATAGTATAGGAAATGGAAAAACCAAAGAACTTGTATGTACAACCCATGGACTTGAACTGTTGGGGGGGGAATGCTGGAGGTTGAGGGGAGTGGTGCAGGGAGGCAGGTGATAAAGGGGAGGAAATAAATTGAAAAAACTGTAGTAGCATAATCAATAAAATATACTTTAAAAAGTGAATCAGCTATTAAGGTTTGGAAGAAAAAAAATAAAATCAGTTTTGTTAATACAGTTATTGTGACTCCAGCTCTTTTGGGTTTCTGTTCACTTGAAATAGGAGGTCTGTCCAGAAGGTATCCAGCCATGTACTATGAAAAATAGACATTTTTTGAAGAAGATACAGGATACAAGATACAAGAAATGTGTACCCTCAGACCCCTTCAAAGTAGGCACCTGGGACCTCACACAGTCCTCATCACCATCAGCTGCCTCATTGTATTTTCCTGAATCTCATCAACTGTTTGAAATCTCTTCCTTTTCAAAGGTGATTTCAATTTTGGGAAAAGCCAGAAGTTGCAGGGTGAAAAATCTGGGCTGTATGGAGCTGGGTCACCTGGGTGATTTGATGTTTTGCCAAAAAACTACAGGAGACATGACACATGAGCAGGTGCATTGTCTTGATTAAGTTGCCAATCACCAATTGACCTCAGCTGTGGACTTCCGAATCATCCAAATAGTTTCTGTAGAGGAATGTTCAAGCTTAACACAAAATTTGATGCAGATTCTTTGCCCTACTTGCTCAGTCATTTTGAATGTGATGGCCACACAGAACACATGCTCACTCAAGAGTGTCCACTGCCCCCACTGACTAGTACAGTGAAGTCATCATTGTCCACTCATGTGCATTCCAGTCCACTCTCCTTGGCTGCCAGGTTACATTGATGTCATGCAAAGCATTCTTTTTACACTAACAATGACTGGACTTTTTCTGGACAAGCTCCATCATATAGATACATAAAATACATGATATACACACAAATTGATCTATATCCCTGCCTCTATCTATCTATCTATCTATCTCCACCTCTATCTCTATCTTGTCTATCTCTACAAATAATTCTTGCCCTTTTGGACCTTTCGGTCCAAACTGAGAGGGAGGGAAACAAAGCAAGCACTCATTTAGAATTTTCTATTTAATAATGTGCTTCAACAAAAACAATTCAAAATAGCATGGTAATATCCACAAGTCATTTTTTCCTCTTTTTTCACCTTTATTTTAGCACACATGATAAATTTTACTCCACCTCTGATATATGGTTTTTTTAAAAATAATTCTGTGATAGTTGTGATTTTTTACTTTAAAAATCTACATTTATTTTGTAGTTTTAGGGGTTTTGTTGTTATTTTCTTGAGACCTAATATTCTGGTAGCCTTGGGTTTTGACAACCACTTTGTGTTAATGTTATTAGTCTCCAAACTAGAAATAAAAATACGTTGTATGAAGATACATAATATAGTGGTCTTGGACTTAACAATAACTGTTTTTGGTTGTCTTCTATACATTTTTCCTCCTAATCTACCCATAACCTAGGGTATTAAAATTTCAAAATAAAAAAAAAACTACCTCTAGAAAATTCTTATCAGGATCAACAGTTCCCGTTGATTGCATGACGGCCGATGTTGAGCTGCGTTTGGTGGGAATGCAGCCAACTCTGCACACTGGCAGCAGAATGGCCGCCATTCACGGAGAGCTCACCCCTGCTCATAATTTGACACTTGGAAGTAAGTAAAATCAATCACTTTTGGATGGCTCGTGCCATTTTAAAATCAGTCTTTATGCCTAAAATTTTAAAAACCGCATGAAACCAAAGCATATGCCCTTTTAAAAACCTAGCAATCTGTAATTTAATTAACTTGCTTGTGACTTTTTATAGCAAAAATGACGAAGATGGTCTGACAGTTCTCTGTAACATATCACAGTGTTTTCTAACATTTAATGAACCTGACTTTACAAGTATTGTAGGACACAAAATGGCTTTTAACTTCACGTTTTGTTTGCTTGACTAATTAAAGCATAGAGTTGCTGCACAGTTCAGTGATTTCCCCCTCCCTCACCACCAGACTATCCAATTGGATGTCTAAGTTTTTAACACATTGCACATTTGGTGACTAAAAGCGTGCCTAGAACCAAATTCCCATGAGACTGGGTACAAGCTGGTATGTGTTTTAGATGCAGCCTGGATGCCATAGCTGCCCAAACTCAAAATCATGGGTGAGCCGTTAGGAACACACCTAGTGGGAAACAGCCCTCAAACTCCAAGACAACCAGGAAAGGGAAGCTCAGAGTCTTGTGACAGTAAACACTCAAATTCTCTAAATCAGCCCACTCTGAGAAGCATGAGGATAGGCCTTGTGTCTAAACTACTTTAGCTGAACACTAGATTTAGTGCAGTTCCCCGAGCCTGGTAAACACTAGAATCGTGACATGATGGAGTTCTTTCCCTCCACCCTTTAACAAAACGCACTCCATCAAAGGCATAGTGACTGTCAGTGAGATGTCAGGCAGATGCTCAGCACCAGGGTAAGATGAATGACACAGGGTCTGCCATCAAAGAGTTCGTGATTTAGTGTATGAGACAGCTGCACAAATAAACTACACATATGTGTTATGTGTTTTAAGAAAAGGAGGTACAAAGTGTTAGGTACCCACCTATGGTAGCAGCAAACTATCATCACCATCATCATCACTATCTCTACCACCATTACTACCCATGCTTTATGTTTATAAATAAAAATTATTTGAAATATTATATAAAATTAGAATGTAACTTTTCAGCTTTTCCAATACTTATAACACAAAGGTCTACATGCATGCTTGAAAATAGTGTATATGCTATTTTATATGGTACTGAACACTCATGAAGCTCTTAACTAATGATATTTGTGGATAATATGGTTACGACAACTGTTATGTATTAGGTGACTAGGGCACCAGTTAATACTCCAATTTCACGATGACAAATATCACATACTCTAAACAATGCACCATTTCACAGAATATTCATCCTGACAAAGTAAAAAGTATGACTATTCTTCATTACAGGCTTTGCCTATGAAATACTCATTGATTATCTCCAGAGATTACATTTTTAGCAACTAACATTTAAACACTACAAATAATTGCCATATAAAGAGTTTGATTCCACTTTGACTTGATAATTTTTTCAGAGTATAATTTTGGGTACCTCATTATTTTACCTTTCTTTCAAGTCAACCCTCTACCTCCCAACAGCAACCTGCGTTGTACCTCCAAGTGGTAGAATTTGATTAGGGATTCTACTAAAGCCTATTATTATCATTAAGAATTAGCTTGGAAACTTTTACAATGGAGTGAAATAATATTTCAACTCTCTCCCTGTCAGCATCTGTTACTGTGATCCTAACTACTGTAGAAAATGGCATTTCTCAATTTGATCAGGGGAGGGAGAATGAGACCAGAGGCAGATTAAGAGTCACATAAGCAGATACAGAGCATCGTAAGTGGCTGGTGAGGTAGTTAGCATTTGTCAAATAGGAAGCAGATGCCATGCTCTGTGGGCAGGTATGTGTAGTACATATCACATTTTAAAAAATGGTGTGGCTAGAATTTTTGTCTACATTTTAATAGAAGATAAAAATTAAACCTCGTAGTATCACTAAGTCATATAATGGTCAATACAGGATTCAAACCCTATCAGAATAGTGAACAAATGGCAAGTTTAGAATTAAGGGACATGGGAGGTGACAGCACTCAAGGTCTGGATCCAAATGTGGAGAGTACAATCTGAAAGTAAGAAACCATTCAAGTAGCTAGAAGGTGCAAACAAAAGGCACATGATTGCCACAGCCCTTTATATAGCTGACTCTTTTTTAAAATAGCATTTGTGAAGATGGTAAATTAAAGAAGTCAGAAGTAGAGATAAGAAGCAGCAAGGGCAGTTCAATGTGCCAGTGGGAGATTAGCCTTACATAATCTAGAAGTCGTTGTTGGGAAAGAAGCTGACATTAGTTGAGCACCATTTTGAAAGCACCTATGGATGGCTTGCATTAATGCCTCAGTGGGAAACCAAAGTGGACATTGCAGATGTGTAAGGAATGGTCGTGCACACCAAGATCTCATAGAGCTGGTGTGACCTTGATACACTGGATTGGAAACAAAGGTTGGATTCTTTATTAATAAGCTACATTACAGACTTACCAATGACCTCAAGCAAATCACTCGAATCCCCAACCGTTGTATCCTTTTCTGTAAAGCAAAATGATTTCTTTCTGCCACCAATTTATGGCTGAGAAATTGACTTTTTAAAAAATCACTAATGTACAATATATTAATATGGAAGGAAATTTTGAGTGTAAGACTTTTGTATCAAATCAATGACTAGTAAAAATATATTGTGATTCTTAATCTTACATTTGAGGTTGGCTAGACCATGGAAAACAGTTATGTAATCAAACGCTAGTCTAGATATTGCTGTAAAACTGTTTTAAGATGTGATTACCATTTACTTAAAATTGCTTTAAAAAAAGTGGATTACCCTCTGTGATGTGTTGAAAGTCTTCAGAGCTAAGACTGAGGTTTCCTGAAGAAGAAGGAATTCTGCTTCTGAGTTGTCAGAGTTTCAGCCTTTGGACTCAAGGCTGCATCAACTTTTACTTCCGTTTCTAGCCTACCAGCTTGTCCTGTGGATTTGGGACTTGGCAGGATCCACAATCATATGAGCCAGTTTCTTAAGTCTCTCTCTCATATTAATTAATGTTATATAAAATCTATATGTATGTAATGGAATATATATGACATTATCTCTCATATTTTGAGATCTTTGCAGATATTTTTAATCCACAATACTTTAAAAATATTAGTATATATTATCCCTGATTTTCTTAAATGCTATATTTATAGTGTTTATTTGTTCTAGTGATTAACAATTGTTACAAATATACCCAATTGAAAAGAAGGTAACAAAAACATGTAGATAAATTAAGCATCAATATTTGTGCATCTATGAATTAATCAAATGTTTAAATTCACAGAAGCTTGTTGAAATAGCAAATACTTTATCAATTGGAGGGAGAAGATTTAACCATGTATTATGAGATAATATGTAAATAATAAACTTTCTTTTTTTTAAATGTATTTCTTTTTATTTTTTATTTTTTTATACCTTTTTTTTAAAGATTTCATTTATTTATTTATCTTTAGAGGGGAAGGAGAGAGAGAGAGAAACATCAATNCTCTCATATTTTGAGATCTTTGCAGATATTTTTAATCCACAATACTTTAAAAATATTAGTATATATTATCCCTGATTTTCTTAAATGCTATATTTATAGTGTTTATTTGTTCTAGTGATTAACAATTGTTACAAATATACCCAATTGAAAAGAAGGTAACAAAAACATGTAGATCAATTAAGCATCAATATTTGTGCATCTATGAATTAATCAAATGTTTAAATTCACAGAAGCTCATTGAAATAGCAAATACTTTATCAATTGGAGGGAGAAGATTTAACCATGTATTATGAGATAATATGTAAATAATAAACTTTCTTTTTAGCAAATAAAAATATTTCATAATGTTTTGAAATTTTCATTTTGTATTGTATAATGCTTCATATCTAGCTAAAGATTTATATTACTGATGTCTCAAATGTATGAGCAAGCCTTTTCTTCAATCAAATATTGGCAACAACGATACTTTCCTTTCATCTCACTTCTTTTTTGATTTGACATAGGAAGAAAAAAACATCTTTTTTCTTGATTTAAACAAGAATTTATTTCTTTTTCTTTATAATTGAAAAATTGAAATGAGTTTTATTTGGGCTCATACTATTTATTAATTCACACATTTATTCATTTGATCATTTTAAAACTTAATATTATACTTACCCGGCAGGGGAGACACCATGATCACAAAGGTGGTTTTCCCAGGGCGAGGCTTATCCATTGCACTCCGGATGTCCTGACCCCTGTGATTTCCCCAAATGTGGGAAACTCGACTGCATAATTTGTGGTAGTGGGGGACTGCATTTGTGCTCTCCCCTGACAAAAAATAAACCAAAACTTAATATTAATCATCGACTTGCAAAAACTGGATCTGAAGGATATTAAACCCTCACCAACAGTGAGACCCAAAGTTCTAAGCGGTAGCCACTACCCAACAGATGCTTATCATCTCTCTGAGGACACAGGGCAGCCTGCATTCCGATGACTAAGAGAGCTGCTAAGTCGTGATAAAAAGTAGTATTAGTACGTGCTACACTAGTTCAGAGGGGAAATTAGCATGTATTTGGTGTGAGAAAGAGACAAGTATCCCTGACAGCCAGGAGCTTGCTGGTACTATCAGTTGGACAGCTTTGGAAGTTAAACTCAAAGAAGGTGAGCAATTGTGCAACTCGCTGAACAGATCTTCAGTACATGCCATGAAGGTAGAGCCAGGCATGATAGCTTGCATCGTCAGCAGGGCAGAAAAGACAAACCATACACTATGGACTTCCACAGGGCACACAGGCTTGTTGGCAAGGACAGTAAATTTCTGAGCAGTAAGAAGGGAGAGTTTTGGAAAAGGTAAAACTTCTGCTCTCCAGGCTGGAGGCTTCCCACAGAAAGCATCCCAGGGCACAGGAGTGCCACAGGTAGAAGCCCAGGCTGGACAAGAGCTTCTGAGACTGCTGAGAGCCTTAAAGAGAAGAAGTGCTAGGAGCAAGTAATGTTCATTAATTTACGAGTGATGAGGAAAGTGATGTTTGGATTGCCTGGGAACCAGCCTGTGAGTGAGTAGGAAGGAGGTGAATGACCAGAGGTGGGTGAGGGAACAGTGAGAAGAGAAGCATGTAGGAGGCAGCTGTCCAAATAAACAGCTGGGATGGTTAATTTTATGCTTCAATTTGACCATGCCAGGTGCCCAGGTTAAACCTCATCTCTGAGTGTGTCTGTGAGAGTGTACTCAGATGAGGTTACGATTTGAATTGGTGGATTCACTGGGGCAGATTGCCCTCCTCAACACGGGTGGGTATCATCCAATCACTGTCGGCCTGAAGAGAACAAAAAGCAGGGGCAGGGAGGATTTGTTCCCTTCCTGCTTGCCTTTTTGAACGGGGACACTGGCCTTCTCCTGCTGTTAGACTGAGATGTGCACCATCAGCTCCCCTGGTTATAACTGGTATATATTGAGTATATATATATATATATATATACTTGTTGTATGTATCAACAGTTCAATAACTCACAGTGCTAAATAATATCCCCACAGTATGGATGTGCCACAGTTTGTTTAATCATTCATTCATTGAAGAATACCTAGGTTGTTTCCACTTTGGGCCTAGTGTGAATAAAGCTGCTATAAGTATCCGTGTACAGGTTTTTGTGTAAACCTAAGTCATCATTTCTCTGGAATAAATGCTTAGGAGTGCAATATCTGGGTTGTAAGATAGTTGTATATTTAGTTTTCTAAGAAACTGCTTAACTGTTTTTTCCACAATGATTGTACCATTTTATATACCCAGCAACATATATGAGTGATCCAGTTTCTCTGGATCCTCACCATCATTTGGTGTTACTGCTGGATGGCATGGATGGAACACCTAGGACTGGCTGAATATCTTAGGCTTCTCTCCCTATACGGCTCTCTGCATGAGTAGCTTGGACCTCCTCAAGCTTCTGATTGTCTCAGGGTTATCAGACTTCTTTTATGGCAGCTGGTAGGATTCAAGGTGCCTAGGCAGAAGCTGCAAGCCTTCTTACGACCTGTTCTTGTCCAAGAATACCACTTCTGCCACATTCTGTTGGTTCAACAAGTCACTAAGGCCAGGCCAGATCCAAAGGGAAAGGAATTAGATTCCACCTTTCAATGGAAGGAGGAGCAAATAATTTTTGGCCATTTTTAATTGACCACGCTTTTCATATATTACTTAGCATCCTTACTTAACCAAAGCTGTTTGAGCCTTGTACTACCAGTTTACCACTATTTCTCCAATCCTATCACCTATTAGTCTCCTTGTTATTCTCCTCTCTGTTCCTCAAATATACCGTTTATGTTCCTATCTAGTGCCTTTTCACTTGCTATTTCCTCTGCTCGGGGTTCTTTACCCCCAGATAATGGGATAGCTCACTGCTTCATTCAAGGGTCTGCACACACATATTGTCATCTGTAGGGACATCATCCTTGACCACTTTTGTCACACTCCATTCCTTTACTCATCTTCATTTTTCTGCATTGCACTTACATATTATACTTGCTTTCCCGTGTATTTTATGGCTCGCTCCCTAGAATATAAGTTCCAAGAGCAGGAACAATTTTTTTTACACTTCTGTAACCCAAGAACCTAGAGTAGTGTCTGGTACTTATTAGGTGCTCAAAAATAAATAACTCTTAAAACCATCTGCTAACATGAATAACGAAATCCTGCCTCTATAAGGGTACATACTGAGCTATCTTACACTTATTACACATTTTTTTGTATTTAAGACTATTAAGGAAGTAAAATCTCCTTTCTCAAGAGGCTAATTGGAGTTGACACAAATTCAGACTGGCCCCCAACCGACACAGCACGTGTTCAGATTCTTTGCCTTGTTCATTTTGGGAATGCAAAATGCAAACTGATTTAGACAGACATAAAAGATTAAAAGCCAATGTATTTTAGAAAGCTTAGATGTCCTAAGACTTGATTACACATAATATTAACCAAGAAACATATTTTACATGGCAGGAAAGTCAGTAACAATATGAGCCATTCACACAGAAGGCACAGCTGTAAGAAGCAAGCCAGGTGATGACTAAATTAAAGAGTTCTTTAGAATATGATTCTCAAATATAATTAGGGTGCTGAATTGTAGAGTGATTTATAATTGTAACTCATCTTATTGGCTACTATTATTGCCTTTTATATAACCACATATATGGGCTAGAAATTATTTTTTATGAGATCTGTAGTAAAGAACTTTGATTCACTTACATTCATAATTACTTCTTTGTAAGGGTTTTCTACATTACAAAACCACCACCAAAAGAGTTATTGGGTAATAATTATTTAGGTCTTATATGTAACCTTGTATTAATATTGAGAAGACAATATTCTGCTTTCATCTAGCTGGGAAAAACCTTCTAACATTAATCTGAATGATATATTTAGCCCACATAGGGACTGGCCAGTCAGGAAATTGTTTATATAAATTCTTTGTTCTCTTGCTTGAAGAAAGAAACAAAAGTGATTATCTGTGTGTTGTATTATATTACACTAGGGAGAGAAGTGTACCAAAATATATAGCCTATTAAAGTCTGGGCTTACTTGCAATTGATGGTTTCTAATGTTGATAGTATTAATAAAATAGATATGCCCAAGTCATTGTACCACACTTGGTATAAAACCGAAAAGCTGTCCACCAACAAATCTGCAAAATATAGTCTTTGGATCTTTGGATTGCTTGCCTCAGAATTAGCTGGAGTGCTTACATAAAATGCCTCAACTCAGACGCACTGAAGCGCAGTCTCTGGGGAGGTGTGACCCAGGCATTTGCATGTTGATCATCCACACCCCACCAAGCAATTGATTATGCACAGTAAAAATCACTTTAAACATTGTACTTTAAAAACTGTGGTGATATGCCAGTGTAGCAGAGATGGGAAGTTATGTCCAAAAGAGGAGAGAGTAAATATGAGCTAAAAAGTCATTGACGTTATTATCGTTTCCTCTTTTCATGAAAATCTTTGACTACGTCTCTGTCCTAAGACCTAACAGAGGACAGGATGGGGGTCACAGAAGTAAAGAGAAGACCAGAAAGGCTACAATTTACGCATCTCTGATGCCTGGTAGGACAATGCCTTTTGCCAGGTTGCAAATCTACTCCAGTGGAGAAGACAGCATAATATGGTGATTACACATCTTTGTAGTCACAAAAACTTGAATTCAAATCCTGATTTGTCACTTTAACTTCCTCTTTTGCACTTTCTAACCCATCTTTCATCTAGAAGTCAGATTTATCATGTTTAAATATAATAGTATAATGTCACTAGTTCTACTTACACAATCTTAATGTTTTCTCATTTCTCTTAAAATAAACACCAAACTCTTTTCTGCTGCATGATCTGATTTCCTGTTTACTTCTTCAATCCCATTCAAATCTTTTTCTCCTATTGTTCAACTCCTACTGAGTTGTATCTCCAACTCAAACTAAACTATTTTTTATTCCTACAAAATACCCAGCTCTTTCCTCCCCTAGAAACTTTACACATCCTAATTCATCTGTCAGAAAAGCTCTCCCCTGATTCTTTATTTCAGTTGTGACTTGTATACTGCTTGTCCCAGACTAAACATTGTCTTAGACAAGGCTTTGCTTGTCACACTATATTTCCTCCCCAAGAAAATATATTTTCTGTATTGGAGCATAATGCAGTATAAAGTGATCAGCTCTGGAACCAGAATGCCTGAACTTAGAACATACTAACAAAATATCGCTATTATTGCCATTATTGCCAATGCTTCATAATATAGCCTCAACTTGTATTTACATGCTAATTGTATTTACTGGCTTACTGTTTATCTTTTAGTGTGAGTTTCTTTAACTAGAATCCCCTTTAGCATGCATCCTGAGTCTGGCCTGCTCACCACTGTAAACTCTGTTCCTGGCCAAAGACTTGCTGGAGGCTCGCAAAATACATGTTTGTTAAAGGAAGAAAAAATAAATACATGAAGAAGAGATTTAAGTGGTAGCTTTCAGCAGTTTCCATATCATGTTATATTTAATTGGGCTTGAAGTTCTACCTATACTTATATGGGCTCCTTAAAGAAAGGGATAGCACCTTAATCACCAGAGACTCCCCGGATATTAGGCAGATAGTTACTTAATTGGTGTCCATTGGGTTGGACTACTCAAAGAATAATGAAAGCAAGAGAATCATAGCAAGCAAAATAAAAGGGTTATTCCTTTTCCCCACAAGTAAAGCATAATCACATTAGGCTATAAATAAAATCAGACAACTAAAAAACTGAGGAGGTAAAGGAGGCAGGCAAAGGAATAGATACCAGTGAATTCTCCAGTATTTTAAGGCAGAAAAAGCTCAACAGCGGGCAAGTCTGAACACAGTTACAGACAAATACATTTTGTTAGATCCTGTAACAATGCGAAGGATGTAGTTCTCTTTTTAAAAAAGATTTTATTTATTTATCTTTAGAGGGGAAGGGAAGGAGAGAAGGAGAGAAATATCAATGTATGGTTGCCTCTTGTTCATCCCCTGCTGGGAACTGGCCTGCAACCCAGGCATGTGCCCTGACTGGGAATCGAACTGCGATTGTGTGGTTCGCAGGCCTGAGCTCAACCCACTCAGCTACACCAGCCAGAGCCGAATGATGTAATTCTTTATCATCAAGGAATTTGGATAATATTAATAAGACTTGTGTTACCAGAAGGTTTAAAACAGCAAGAATAGGTTATCGTTGCTAACCTGTTTGCACTACTATTTTTTGCTTTTAATTAAATTATCATCAGTTAAATGATGAGATAAAAACTTTCTAGCTTTCTATTCTTTAATTCCTATATTAAATGTTTGCTGATCAGGTTCTTTGCACTTTCTGAATGCTTACTCATCCATCACTCCGGTTTCACTGCTGCTAACCCAGTCGGCTCCTCCTTAGATTCTCTTAGGCTCTTGTAATGTGTTTTTTATTTCCCCCTCAATGTTGCCAGTCTCCCCATACTCTTTAATCTTTAGAGTGCTCTTCTAATCGATCCCTTCACATTACCACTAGTTGCCACAAAATTGATTTTGGCACTTCCCGGTTCACAGTCCTTGGTAACTACTCATTACTCATCAGATAAATGCAAACAGTATAACATATCATTAGTTCAAACCAAACTTTCTTAGTCTATTCCCCATTACAATCTGCCAGCAGCCTACTCACCCTCAGCCCTAACCCTGCTGGGCCACTTGGTTTGGTTAGTGCTTTATGCTTTTGTGCTTTGCATTTTTAGTTCTTTTCTTTTGGCCTGGAATTTTTGTCTTCCCAAAGTCTGGTTGCCAAAATCTTACTTTTCACTGTAGCTTAGCCAGATTCCTTTAGTCAAAATAAATCTTCCCCTTCCATGTTTCTGTAATAGCTACAGCCCTCACAATCTACCACCTAATACGGGTCGTTTTATACAGATCCCCTACTTGACTGTAAGCCAGACAGGAACCATATTTTATTTTGCTGGGAATAACTCACCGTGCCGAGTAAAGTGCTCTGCCCATAAATATCAATCTATTGAGCAACAAGTTCCATTTAAGCTCTAGTAATTCAGTTCAATGTAATCATCTGAATACCACTTTTAGAGTCCACATTCTGAACGTTATAAAATATTGAGCCATATATATTATAATTTCAAAGTTGAGATAGAACATTTTCCTCATGATTCAGAAGACGATATCATTCAAACAGGATAGTGTCTTGGAAATGGAGGAATGAATGTTTTAATATTTTACTTACTCAACAAACTTTCATTGCATACCTACTGTATGCCAGGGGCAGGAGATGCAATAGAAGGCACAAACGAAAACAGTCTCTGCCCTCAGAAGTCTGTAGTCTGAAAAAAGGGAAAGGCATTAGCCAAAGGGTCACACAATGAAAGTCAATAATCCTCTATGTAAATGCACCAATATGGTTTAAGTGTTACAAACTGAGGCACTTGGTATTATGAGTAGATCCAGCTAGAGTAGGGAGTGAGGCTTTTGTCCTGGAGGTGGCAATTGAGGGGTGGAGCTGACATCTGAAGGTGAGAAGAAGTAGACCCATCAAAAGATAAGTCAGAGGGGCGAGTGCATGCAGAGATCTAAACAGAAGAGGGTCCTCAAGGAAACAAGGGGAGAGAAACCTTGAGAGGAACAGGGCACTGAGAAGTCTAGGTGTGGGGGGAGGGACCCAATCTTGGAGGGCCCTGAGACCTTGTTAAGGATTTTTCTCTTTATCCTAAGGACAAGAAAACCTCAAGAATGGTTTAGGGAGAAAAGGGGTGGCATAGGGTCAAAAAGGTGAGGATATTCTGGTTTGCATTTCAGAAAAGGTCTCTCAAAGGTCCATTTTAGATATTTGATTTTCAAAATTGGAGCTGATTCTGACTTGAGATCTACCATATATGTTCAGATTGGTGCTAGAAAAGTAATTTCTTCCTAATAAAGCCTTTAAAATCATCTCCTTTTTTTTTCATGGACCTCAAACTCTTAACCTCCTCTAATCTGGGTCAGCTCCATCAAGGCCCATTCTCCTTCCCATCACCTCAAACTTTCTGTCCCACGTGGACAGGCCTCATGACTGCTTCTCATGACCTTTCAACTCTCCACAAAAACTTCAGACTCCCTATGTCTGCTCACCATCCAAGACCTACCTATGTTGTAGGTCTAGCTTGTTCTTATTTGCATACGTGCCACTTTTCTCTGCCTCTATCAACTCCTGTAACCAATGACATAAAAAATGAAGCATGGCTCACAGAATTTCTCACATTGCTATTTTATTCTTTCAGTGGCATACCTGTCTTCCCAATGTGCCTATTATCTCCTCAAGGGATGGATTGAATCACGGACTTCCTTTAAGTCCCTGGCAGTTGTTTGCATACTTCTATGAAAATAATATGTATTCAAGATGTGCTTCTTGATTGAATGTTTAGTTCTATTGTTGCTAGAAAATAGTTAGGGAGCACTTGAAAGTAAATATGTAAATATGTAAAAGATTTAAGGGAGGTACAGTATATGCTCTTGGAGGTTAACATGGGACAAAGCATAAGTGTGAGAGTAGAATGAAGAAATCATAAATGTCCTGGCCGGGTGGCTCAGTTAGTTGAAGCATCTCAGGTACACCAAAAGATCACAGGTTTGAGTCTCCATTAGGGCATATACCGTATTTTTCAGACTATAAGACACACTCCCCCCAAATTTGGGAGGAAAATGGGGGTGTGTCTTATAGTCCAAATGTAGCTTACCTGGCTAGTAAATGTAGTTTATATTTACATTGGTGAAATATTATGTTGTTTATGTCATTAAATATTTTACCACATTTTTTGCTTCAAAAGTTTTGTTCCTATTTTTCTCCTCTAAAACCCTATGTGAGTCTTATGGTCTGGTGCATCTTATAGTCCTAAAAATATGGTACCTAGGTTGTGGGTTTAATCCCCAGTCAGGGTGCGTACAGGGGAGGCAACCAATCAGTGGTCCTCTCTCACATCACTGTTTCTCTCTCTCACTCTCGTTGTCTGTCTCTCTAAAAATTAATCAACATATCATCCGGTAAGAATCTTTAAAAAAACAAAAAAATATTTTGAGTAAGAAAATGTAACATGAATTTCATACATATTTTAATTTTTTATTTTAAAATAATTTCATACTTAAAAACTGCAAAATAAAAAATGTTAAGGGGTCCCCATGTACCCTTCACTCAGGTTGCCCTTTAAGATTATACCAACATCCAGTTTCCCATCAAATAACTGACCTACTAATTTTAGCATCCATCTGCAGACCTTGCCTGGAACAATTATGTTTGCCTAGTGATGATTTTCAGTTTTGCTCATTCCTTCTCTATTTATTAATTAGAATTATTCTGTGAAGAGATTTCTCTCTCTTCCACTTTTTCCTCACTGCTGAAGAAATAAGTAACAATTGATGAGAACAACTACTCCTAAAAATCTGTAGTCTGCTCTCCCATGAGGCAGACGAACTTACTTGAGTTTACATTCTTAGAGATTCTCTACAACTAGAATCAGCACTCAGTCATGGTCACGTTGAAGACTCTCAGGTGACAGGACAAGGTCTCATAACTTATCTTGTGGGTGACAAGCATGCTGTGGGCTCGCAGGGCTTAGTCAGTGTTTACAGATGATATCTGACAAGGAAGCACTGCACTTGAAATATAACTTAAATAGCAGAGAAGTGTTTCAAATTACATGTAGCATTTGAGTGACCTTTCTCAGGTATAATCACTTAGAGAGGCAAATGACATAATTTTCCTCATGCTGCTTTACTAAAAATGGGCTTACTTATGAAAATATGCTTTGCTTATCTGCTCAGATTTGGTATTTATACCCTATTTGTGTTTGTTGAATTATAAAATCAATGAATATAGGTCAAATATTCAATTTATATATAAAGTGATGCCTAGTGTTATGCATTTACATTTTCAATATATTTTCACTTGCACCATTGCCAAGCAACCATGCAGGAGGGAGAAAGCTATTGCTGTCCTTATTTTAGATGAGAGATTAGATATAGTAATTAACTGACTTGCCCGAACTTAGGCTCCTTCTATTCTTCCTCTGGGCCATTGTGTGAACTCTTCATTATTTTTATTCTCCAACTCATTGATTCAACAATCCTAATGGCCAGCCTACAAAACAGCTTAATGTGCACTCAAGCCTTTGCACCCGTAATAAGACTGTGCTTTACCACTGACCCAAGTCATGAAGAGGGTTAAGCTGGTTTTATTCCACATCACCAAATGCTCGGAATCCAGACCCCCAGGCTCCTCTGGGGTTTGCAAGTGTCCTGTGTCATTGCAGGCAGTGAGAGGCGTGCTGACACAGACATTGCCATCGCCCTCCCTGGGTTCTCTGAGGGTCTGGCAGCTGCTGAGGGATGTTCTCGCCGGGAATCCAAAAGGGCATTGTTAGCGTGGGCTGCAGGTGTGGGGTCTGATGTGCTCACTGGAGTGGACAATTGGCCATCAGTCAACACTGACCCTGCTATGTCCTCACTCCCAGTGACCCCAGACTCACTCTTCTCCTTCATCATTTCCCCTCTGACGGGAGGGGAAGAGCAGGAGACATTCATCTCTTACTCTGAGGGGTTTATTAAAAATATTTTGATTTACCATAAACCCTTTCCAGCACCCGAGAGAACAAGTTTTGAAACTCAAAGTTAGACAAAGACTCCTACGCCTCCTTGACTTTCCCCGATTTTTGCGGTCATTTTCTTAACCTGAGGAAATGAGAACAGAATGATCTAGCTGACCGAAAAGAGAAAAGGATCAAAAAATTAAGGATAAAAATAGGGATGGAGTGGGGTGGGAGATTCATTACCATTTCATAAGCATTAGCTCTTCAAACCCTGGTAACTATTGGCTTCTGGATGACAAGCCAGGAGAGATGACAAGCCAATAGGTCCATCCTATTTTCAGATGACACTGAAAATAGGATAGACTTCTTGTTGTATTTGACCACATTGAAAGAAATTGTACAACTCTGAAGGAAAGATTTAGGAATGAGATAATGATATGCACATAAAAAGCTGAACAAAAGATAAGGTGAGTAGTAACTATAGGAACACAAAAGTTGTATAAGGCATGCTGTTTCATTATAATGTACTGGGCAGTTCAGCCATGAACAATATTTCCATTGTAATACTGACGTAAACCTGGATAGTAATTAAGCCAAAAGTTATGCTATCTACATAAAGTGACAGGATGAGGGTTACATAGGGTAGGACAAAAGTAGGTTTACAATTGTGAGTATGCGAAATACAGAGTTTATTCTAGTATTACTATTTATTAATTATTATATCATTTTCCACATGAACAACTTTCAACCTACTTTTGCCACACCCCATGTTTTGGGAGAGAGGGAGCCAAGAGGCGAAGAGGGCGGTCTAAACCTTCTGCAGATTCGAGAAAGGAGACAATGTCTGAAACGGAATAATCAAACACCAGCCTCTATGTTATTGCACAATACGTAAGTAGATGGCAGGTGGAACTGCTGAAAGGCTGCCCCAGGTGACCAGCAATAGAGAGACGTAAGGCCAGGGGCTGCTGTGTGTTTTTAATTGTCTACATATGTTTATTTCTCAAGAAAAATAAATATTAAAAGTATTTCAAATGTAAACTGAAGAATTTTTAGAATCTGAGAGTGATGCTTTGCAGTCTCTTAATCTTTTATTTTCTTAAAGCCAGTGTGGTATATGCTCTTAAAATGAAATTCAAAGTCAGGAAAAGTATAACTTGGAGAGGGAGAGCCTCCTGGCACCTCACACCACTCAGAGAAAGCTGTGTGAACAGTTCAATGCGTAATTCCTCCAACAGGTTTCACCAACAAAGCAATCATGCTATAGAAGCTTTTTAGCAATTGGCACTTGTTTTTCCTTGAGTGAGTCCTGGACATCTTTTTATGTCAGCAAGTATAGATTAACTCCGTGTTTAATGGATATGTAATATTTTATTATGGGTATATAGTATACATAAAAATACTTTATTGTATGATATACTATAGCGTATTACATTTGCTTCTGATTTTTTCCAATTTTTCAACAATATTTCACTATTTCATACATGTATTTTGTGTAATTCTAAGACTGCTCCAGGAATACAAATTTTTAAAGTGCCAATACTAGTTCAAAAGATATGAGCACATTACAATTTAATAAAGATTGCTAGAGTCCTTTAAAAATGTAGCTTTGGGTAGTCCCATGAACATTGGATAGGAATGCCCAAAATGCTTATATTACTGATCTCTATTAGGACGCTAGTAGAAAATTAGGAGTTTACAAAGAATTTTCATAGCTGATGCTATGGAATCAATGGTATTCCCCTCCCCAAATTCGTATGTTGAAACCTTAACCCTCAATGTGACTGTGTTTGGAGATAGAGCGTATGAATGAAGAGGTGGTAAAACTTAAATGAGGGCATGAGGGTGGGGCCCTGATCTGATAGGGCTGGAGCCCTTAGAAGAAGAGAAAGAGACATCCGGGCTCCTTTCCGGTCCTGTGAGGACACAGGAAGAAGGTAGTCATCCGCAAGCCAAGGGAGCGCTCTCACCAGCAACCAACCCTGCTGGAGCTGGACCTTGGACTTTCCAGCCTCTAGAATTGTGAGAAAATAAATTTCCGGTGTGTAAGTCACACAGTCTATGATGTTAGCTGTGGCAGCCCAGGCAAACCAATGCACATGGCATTTCATTTAAAACCCCCGTCAATGCAGTGAGGCATCATCATCTCTAATATATGGATGAGGAAACCAGGGCGTTAAGACCTTGCCCACGTGGCGTTTAAGTATCGCTGCAAAAAATGCAGTTGTTTTGCCCCGGAGTCACTCCTTTTCCTGCAGAAGAGCGGTCTTGTGGATTACAATTCCAGTTCACTTTTTAGCCTTTACTATGTGAAATCTAATAAAATCATAAAATGAGTGTGCTTTCTTTGGAGATTACCTAGTCTAGCAGAGAAAGTGAGGCCCTAAAACAGGGGTGTCAAACTCATTTTCACCAGGGGCCACATCAGCCCCGCCATTGCCTTCAAAGGATCGAATGTAATTCCAGGACTGCATAAATGTAACTGCTCCTTAACTGGGGACAAGGAGCTGGGCTCTGCCTCGGGGTAGAAATAAGGTGCAGGGGGCGATAAAATAAAGTAGAGGGCCAGATTTGGCCCATGGGCCCCGTGTTTGCCACCTGTGCCCTAAAAGATCAAGTAGCTGGCCCAAGATCACACAGCTAGTTAATAGGAAAACTGCAGTTGAAATTCAATTTGACTTCAGCTTAGTGTTCTTTAATTTTGACATACTCATATTTCAGAGTTACATTTTTTAAATGTAAAACTTATTCCTTCCTGAAGCTAAATCTGTATACTAGTTATGTTTCATGCCACAAACTTTATCTTATAAAATTGAGGTTGCCCTTTAAAAGTCCCCAATTGCATTTCTCTGATGATGCCCTTTGATAAGGCAATATAGCACACAAAGGCCAGTGTTTATCTTAACAATTTTTAAAACATGATCGAGCCCAATTCTTTTATATATGATTCTGTCACAGGACTTAGCTCATTCAGGGACTGAAGGCTTCCACATCTGTTGTTTCTATGCTAATGAAGATGTTGGTTTTTCAGTGTTCAGATACGTGCAACAGGAGATTAGGGTTGTGTCAGCTTCCTGTATATCAGCAAAATGGATCGTGCTGCTGCCGGGGGAGTTCCATTAGTGTCATAAATCTTAGAAATTCCGTAAATTTCTGAGGATGAAGCCTGATGTTCAGAAGGCTCTGCAGTCATTTTTGCTGACAGATATCCCACCAGGACAGAAAGGAAAGAGTCTCAGTGGGGAGCCGTGGATTATTCTCCGCATCAGTAAAAAGAGGTCTTTTGAAAATAATTATTTTCCCTCTACAAAGTGGCATAGATGTTTTTAAAGTATTTATTTTTTTCAAAGTTAGTTTTGGCATTGAGTTTTACAGAATACAAGAGTTAAAGTAACTTGAAAATGGCAAAGGAGAGAAGCTAATCAGTTCAAAAATCCCTTTTTTTTACCTCTTACAATACAGCACATTCAGTAACATAGTACTTTCAAATATATTTTTTATAATTTTATGCATTTTTTAGAGGGGAAGGAAGGGAGAAAGAGAGGGAGAGAAACATCAATGTGAGGTTGCTTCTTGTGTGCCCCTTACTGGGGACCTGGCCTGCAACCCAGGCTTGTGCCCTGACTGGGAATCGAACCTGCGACCCTTTGTTTCGCAGCCTGTTGAACTACACCAGCGAGGGCTAAATTATATTTTTAAATAACAAAGAGAATTAAGCTTAATAATTAATGTGTTGAATACATTATGTTAATTCACTATTTTTCTGCAAAACTGTCTATGCAGCGGAATATATGACATGTGTGGAAAAGACTGAAGCCATGTTTGGAGGATGTGCAGTAGAGCAATGACTCAGAGAGATTATGCAACTTCTCCTGCACAAGTCACATATCTCGGTAAACAACCTGTGCCTATCTGGAGGGTAACACCACCCTCTCAGAGCCTGAGCAGCAGAGAAACGTAAACGAGGTGCCTATCGGAGCTTATGTAAAGTAAAAACTGTGTGAGTGTTGGGAATGAAGAAAGCAACAGGTTCTTATCCAGACTGAGGTAAACATGTTAACCTATTAACGTGGTAAGCACTGTGCAAAAACAACATGATTTTGCAACCAAGAGGAACAAAAAGCAAAGGACTCCAGACCACAGACAACACATCTGGAGAGCAAGTCTCCTTGAGACGCCCTGCACGCTCAGCTTCGGGAGAAAAGAGCTCCACCTCAGTCCCATCCCTCTGACTCTGCCTTGCAAGATGTCAACCACACGGCTGCCTCCCAGAGCTGGACCTGATCTAGACTCTTGGAACTTGGGCTTGTTACCTTCTAGTTCTCTTGTGTGATGTTACTGCTGATTGTTTCTGAGTGATTATTATTGTTATTGAGTTATTATAGATTTGGACTGAACCTGCATTAATAAAAGCTGAGTGATAGCAGAGTCACCTGTATTGACTGTTACTCCTCAGTGCTGTTACCTGGAGGTAGGGCTGGTGGCTGTATAGGTGGCCCAGCACTTTCGGTTGCTGTTACCGAACAGCAATTTGGGGCCCTGCTGCCGGCCACCATCCTCTAGACAAAATTCCAGAGGCAAAGGTTTGGTGATGAAGGAAGGCAACCTATATTCAAAAACCACACAATTTTGGAATAACAGCTTTCCACGTGAATTAGTCACTTAGGTCTACCAATTAAAGCTAAACTCTTTAACTCTTTAGTTACAGTTTTAATCACTTAAGCCTATCAGTTAAGGCCAAACACTTGAGTTCTATCATTCCCCTGTTAGCTGTAATTATTCTGTTTCCAAAGGGTTAGTTTACAAACGAAAACAACGTAAGACATAAGATGCAGGCAGCTACAGGTATGCTCAAGGAAGAGAGCCCAAGAACCAGCTGCCGGAGAACCTTTCTTTCATTTCAAATCTCCTTGCCCATAATTCCTTGTGCTCTGGAGGCATTCCGTTTCCTCAGCCAATCCCATCCTAGACTCTTTACTGTTGCCTTGGCAAACTGCTCCTACTGGCTCCTCACTAGTTCTCCTGAGTGATCTCTTTCTGTATCATTGCTAAGGCCCAAGTCACACAATTCGAGCTTGAGGGCTGATTTATAGGAAAGACTATATCATGAAACAACCGCTCACGACAACTGTGGTATCAGTGGAAAAACTGAAAGGTAACATTGACTCACTGCATGTTTCCAGACCTTAGATGAATCTTTGACTAGAAACAGCTTGCAGATACCTGACTCATGTTTTTCTAGTGTCCAGAAGAAAATTGGGGTTTGTAAACATCATGTCCCCATATCATAAGTATCATAAGGACTTGTTCTTACCTTTTAGGGAAATAATTAAACACAGAAGATTATTCTCAGTAACACTATCCACTAGAAGCTGATTACAAAACGATTTCATCATTTGAAATGCATGTTTTTCTCCACTGAGAAGAAGAAAGGCAGTAGCGAGTAGGATAGTGAGGGACAGAGGGAAATGAAGCCTCCCCTGGATATCAGAATCCCTGGGGCAGTAGTGGGGCAGTTTACACAGCACAGGTGCCCACACCTAGTTCTGAGACTCTGATTCACTCGGTCTAGCCGGGGGCCAGGCAGGATGCTCACACACGGCCTTGGTGGAAAACCACTGTGGTAAGGGAACGAGTAAGTGCACATGAGGGCTATGGGGTGTGTCAGGGGCCCTGGGAGAATCACGGAGAATGGACACTTCTGTTATCTGAATGTTGGCATTCTACCTACACGGTGTTTGAACCCCGAAGACAGACACTCCTGAGGCCTTGGAAAGGCAAACAGTTGGCCCTGCAGCCTGTTTGTTGTGAGCTTGAGGAAGTTACTTAACGTTTGGTGCTTCAATTTCCGCATCAGCAGAATGGGAATAATAATACTATTTGTCTCTCCCTGGCCAGGTGGCTCAGTTGGTTGGAGCGTCATTCCATACACCAGGAACAAGAGAGTTCGATTCCCCGTCAGGGCACATACCTAGGTTGCTGGCTCGATGCATGGTCAGGGTGTGTACAAGAGGCAGCCGATTGATGTTCCTCTCTCACATCGGTTTCTCCCTCTCTCTTTCTCTCCTTCCCACTTCCTCTCTCTCTAAAATCAATCATCGTATCCTCTGGTAAGGATTAAAAATATATATTATCTGTGTCATCAGGTTATCATTAGGATAAAATGAGATAATCCACATAAAATGCTAACTCTGCCTAGCCCATAGTACATTCTCAGTACCTTAGTGACTACTTCATTGGGAGAAGGTAATGAGATCATTTCTTGGCATTTAAGCACTTACTAGCCTAGGTGTTTACCCCCTACAATACACTCAACGAAACGGAGCTACATAGTTAGTAGAATGAGAAATGAAAAGTAAGTAGAAGCGGATCTAATAATACAGCTCTCATCGCAACTGCGCTCAGATTGCATCAGGATTCCTTGCTCAAGCCAGTGCCTCACCTGCTAGACAGCCCTGGTGGTTCAGTAACAGCCTCCCGAATGGAGAAGAGTACAGTAGCTGGAGCAAATGCATGTATGTGATGTTACTATTGTTGTTCTTGTTAAGACTAAAGAAACTGGGGTGTATATATAGGCTGAAAAGAAAGAGGCAGTGAGGAAACCAAAGCAGGATTTGATAGATCCAGAGCCTAAAGCTAAAGGAATTCACATGACAAGATCAGCCTCGCTCAGATGAAGCAGTCCAGAGTCCTGCACTGAGGGGATGAGGGAGGGCATTAGGAAGTATGTAGGAAGGGCAGGAGAATGAGTGCAGTTCTCCTTGTTGGTTTCTATTTCCTCTGTGAAATACGAGCTGCGGTCTCCTGCAGAGGTTCGAGTCAGGCGAGGGCAGGAAGGGAGCAGAAGGGCTTAAATGGGGAGGTCCTTAGAGCTCCAAAATATCCCTTGCTGCAGTAAGTCGTTTAGATGGCATTCCTGATTTGTCTTCTTGGCAGATTCTTAAAAATTTGCAGTCATTTGGAGATAATTAGTTTTCCAAATAGCTCTCACTCTGAGAGAACCAATATTGTATTCTTTTAATGCAGGCTTTTATAAATAGCAATAAAACATTCTGCCATCTAACCATAAAGAAGAGACCCACATAAAATCCTCCCTTCATTGGAAAGGGAGATGTTATCTTCTAAAACTATGTTGCAAATATAGTTCCTCCAATACACTGTGAGTTCCTACTAAATGACTGTCTCTTGGGAGGGACAGGAAAAGCTGAGGTTAAAAGCTATTGTTTTTAAAACCAAGAAGATATTTTTTCTAAGCAATTAGCTTTTTTTAGGAGGAGAACAAGATTTTTTAAATGGAAAACTGTACAGGAAATACAAATATAGAAAAGTAAAAAAATGTAAATCTGTATGTTAAAAGCCAACCACTTGGCTAAGCATTTTTCCAATTTAATCTTTTAGCCAAAAACTGTACTTTGAGCTAATGAATAAAAAGTTCAAAGAGCTGAGCAGAGATACTAAAAGGTATAAAAATAAATTGAGAGAAATGAGAAAAGCATTGGAACAAACCATTTTGTAGATGGGATTTATGCTGAAGGCCATATGTACACCAGAACTGGAAATAGAGCTGAAAGCTTAAAGGCACAGTGATAAAAAAAATATTTAAGGCCATGAACAGCTAGCTCTATAGGGGTCTAATGACATGTGCCTGAGAGGATTCGAGCTTTAACAAATACACCACTGCATTAGAGCAAATCAAAAGCAAAATGAAAGCACCAGGTTCCAAAAGGAACCAGAGACCCACTTGATATGAAAAAAGATAACTTTTAATGTAGAAAATAATAATTGCTGTTTTTAAAGTCAGCACCCAGTCTCTCTTTGTAACTGAAAGCAGATCTGGCTGCCTGCCGAGGGAAACCAAACTCAGGAGACAGGCGCTCGAGAGACAGGTGCTGGTGAGAAGGAAAGTGGTTTATTCAAGTGCCGGCACCTGAGATGGGGGACTTTTGTCCCAAAGTCCATCTTAACATCTCAGTGCAGGCAGAGGTCTTTATACGGAAGGAGAGGGAGAGCAGAACAGATACTAAGTAGAGGGTGGCTGAAAAGTTACCTACGTGCAGCCCTGACTGGTGTAGCTCAGTGGGTTGGGCGTCATCTCACACACCAAAATGTCGCCAGTTCCATTTCCAGACCGGGCACATGCATGGGTAGCAAGCCAGATCCGCAGTTGGAGGCAAGCAAGAGGCAACCAATTGGTGGTTCTCTTGCACACTGATGTTCCTCTCCCTCGCTTTTTCCCTCCCTTCCCCTCTCTAAAAGTAAATAAATAGAATCTTAGAAAAGGAAAAGTTATCTACATGGAGACCAGCAAAGTCCGTTCCTATAAGGACCTCAAACTGGTTGAGCGATGCTCTGCAAGTTCATCATCCCAGTTTCTGTCATCCTGGTTCTATGGTTGAAGGTCAGCAAATCTCCCAGAACTTGGATGACTTACGGTGAAAGTCTGTATCTTTTTAAGTTAGTTCGTGCAATTCTTATACAAATGTGCTGTTCATTTACAAGCTGCAGACTAGTCAGAGTCAGCACTGACAGAGACAATGTCAAAAGAATTGTGGGGTGGGCCCTGGACAGTATGGCTCATGGCCTAGGTTTTAAATCATGTTAAATCAAATATAACCTTAAAATTTGATGAAACACTATTAATTCTCTCTCATTGTATAACAAGTTACTCTAAACTGTATTGGCTTACAACAACTAAGAATTTACTGATTCTCACTACTTTTGTTAGTCAGAATTCAAGAAAATCTTAGCTGAGTGGTTATGGCTGAGGGAATCTCATCAGTGTGCAGCCAAGATTTTGACCAAGGCTGGAGTCATCTTCGGGCTTGCCTGGGGATGGAGAATCTGCTTTTGTGGTAGTTTATTCACATGGTTGGCAAGTGAGTACTATCCTTTGCAAATAGGCCTTCGTTTCTCACCACATGTGTTTTTCATAGGACTGCTTGGGCATCCTTGTGGCATGACAACCCAGCTTCTTTCAGGGTGTATGATCCAAAAGCAAGCAAGGACAAATCCACAATACCTTGGTTGCCTTTTTCCCAGAAGTCATACACCATCATTTCTGCCACATTTTATTTATTAGAAGTGTGTCACTGAGTCCAGCTCTTATTCAAGAGGAGAGAACTAAACTTCATCTTTTGAAAAGAAAAGTGTCAAAATGTCTGTGAACATATTTTAAAACCGACACATACAAGTAGGTAATTATTGTTGTTCTTCACTATGTTCAATTCTCCCTGACTGTGGACACAGCATAGACATGGCATTTCCTGCCTCTTTATGGTGGCTGAGGCCATGTGACTAGATCTGGCCAATCAGTTGTGAGTGGGCTAGTCAATAAATACTTCTGGAAAATCAGCTCTTTATATGGAAAAAAAAGAAAGAAGACATTGTTACTTTATGTCATTCACATAAAAAAATGCAGATGAAATAAAGGAGAAATATCAGTAATGTGAAAATTTTTCAAATAAAATTGCCAATATTTTGTGACATTGGAGAAGATAAAAATTTCTTAAGACACAAAAAATATTAAAATTTCTCTTCAATAAAAGACATAACATAACAAAGTGAAAGGGAAAACATGAAAGAAGAGAAGACATAGGCAACACATGTAATCAACAAAGAATCCAGGGTACAGAAAAAAGTCATAGAAAATCATAAAGAAAAATACTAAACCGGTGAAAATATCAATAAATAATCCATGCAATTTGAAAAGTCACAGAAGAGGAAACAAATGATGCTCAGCATCACTAATAAACCAGGGAAATGGAAAATAAACTAAAATGAGATACCATTTTATACTTACCAGATTTGAAAAAATGAATACATCTGAGAACATAAACCCTTAGTCAGGTGGCAATTTGCTGGTGTGAATGTAAATCATGACAAGTACTATAGAGAGCAACTAACAAGAGCAATAAACCTAAGGCACAAATGGTCTGTGACCCAGAAGTTCCACTTCCTGTTCCACGTTCCTGGAGAAGCAAAAGGGCTAAGTGCACAAGCAGACACATGCAAGGATGCTTGCAGAAGCACTGTTTAGAATAATGAGAACCTGGAAATGTCAACATTTTTAAAATGTGAAATGGAATGTAATACAGCAGTTAAAATAAATAAACTAAATCTCCTTTTACCAACATGTTAACACACCATGTTGGTAAAATCTCAAAAGTCAATAATGAGTAAAGAAGCTTTGCAAAATGACATTTACAATATAATTCCATTTCTGTACATTTTAAAACATGTAAAATCATACCATCTAGTGTTATTGAATAAATGATATGTTGAAAAGATTAAAAACCTGTATGCATTTCAAACTCGAGGTTACTTCTTGGGGATAAAAGGGATTGGAAACTGTGAAGCTGGTTTACATATAAGGCCCTTTTTTCTATATATTTTTTAAAAAGAGATGTGAGCCAGATATAGCAAAATGTTACCATCTGCTTAATACTGGTAGTGAATGTGGGTGATTATTTTTCAACCTTTTCAATGTGTTTGGAGAATTTCAAAGTTGAACACTAAAATTCTATTCTAAGGAAACTACTGCACTAGATTATTTCAATTTCTTATTGTATTAAAATCTGTGATTCTAGTGGGGAGAGGGTTCAACATTAAATTATGAGTGATTTGTAAGTTCCTGGCCTTTTAAAATACCCTAATTTAGCAACTTCTGCAAGGTGAATTCTGTGTATGACAGGTCAAGTCTATAACCCCAGGAGCAGTGTTCACTGTTGGCCTGTGGCCCAGGAAAGTTGTCCAGCCACCCAAAGCTCTGTCCCTTCACAAGAGAGTGCCATTATCTCAGCTGTGGAAAATGTCATTCAAATCGTTTATCTGCATATCCTCGCAAGTGTCAAAATGGTGTGCACTCACTGAGCATTTCTGTGATGTCAAACCAGCTGATATAATGATAAGTTCTTGTTTAAAATGCAGTTCATTCAAGGAATTTAATTCTCTCTTTCCCAAGAAGTCGACCCAATCACGTTTGAGTTTTCTCTTTTTAAGTGTTTTTACTTTAACAAATGTGTTACCATGAAATCTACCATCTTAACTATCTGAGAGTACAATTCAGCAGCATTAAGTATACACTCGCTGTTATGTAATGATGCAACCACCACCCATCCCCAGCACTTTCTCATCTTCCCAAATTCAAACTCTAAACGCCCCCCCATCCCCTGCCCACAACCAGCCTTAGCAATCACCGCTCTACTCCCAGACAAATTTTTGACTCAGTTTCTCTTTCACTTAATAAAGGAGAGGGTTCATTGCTGACTCATGAGATTGTATATATGCAGGCCATTCATGTGTGTATATATATATATGTGTGTGTGTGTGTGTGTGTGTATGAATGATTAAGTTTATTGCAAGAAATGGTAAGAGAAAATAGGGCTGCAGGAAGAAAAGAGGTGGAGTCACAGCTGGATAGGGTTTTCCTACTGAGCCTACTATGCACCCGCCTCAGCAGCCCCATTGTGAATCTGCCTGATTCTTTCACATCTGTGGTGAAGAAAAAGTTCTGAGTTATTTTATTTTATGATTATTACTAATGGAAACATAATTCTATATTATTTTCTTTCTGGCCTCCTAGTTGAATGTTATCACTAGTGTTAATAACGTTAAAGTTGATTTTCTTGACTATTTAGGATTATAAACATATCTATGATAATAAGAATTGTATCTTCTTTTTTCCAAAAATTATAACTCTATTTGCTATTCTTGCATTCATATTTTTCTTCACAACGGATGGTCTCATTGAGGACATCAAGCAACACCAGTACTATGTGAAGCTGATGACAGAGAGAAAGCTGTGAAATCTGCTGGAGGATCTATAACATGGAAATGATTCACATTTGAATTATTATGAATGAAAAATGCACATAAAATTCCATCATACCCCAATTTCCCAAGGAAGGTTTTGCAGAGAGTGGAAAACATGTGAATTATATTTTGGCTATCACTAGCACTACCTGGACACAGGTGAATCACAGGAAGCTGTGAAATTGCCCCCTCCCCCAATTTTTCTAAATCTAACGGTCTCTTTTTTGCTGGTGAGAGGAAGGTCCAACTTTATCACAAAAGTAAGAATTCTGTTATAGCTCTAACTACATTTTGGGCCAGATGGGAAAAATTGTATAGATAAGTATCCAATCTTCCAGATGCTTATCCTGAATAAATCTCCAAACTTTGAAGACACTGCCAGAGAGCTAACCTTTTCAGCTTTCAGCTCAGGTCAGCCAATAATGTACAATGAAATGGAAAGCTGGTCTATTTCCCAGTTTCTTTCCCCTCATTATAGTACAATGCCAGGAGCAACACTAATTTAAGCTATAGTGTTTCTGCATTGGATGTGATTGTGTCTTGATAGGAGGCTTCTGCCCGCAGAACTCTCCCAGTCATTGCAGATGAGAAATAAAAATGCCCAACTCATGATTTGCTTGGGGAGGAAAGGTGACCAGTTCCTCAAAGGAAAAAGGTCCTGAATACCTTCCACCCTGCATTTTTATTGGATTCAGCTCAGAGATACAGAGTTTGCATATAAAGCTCATCAAACAGTGTCTAAAAAGCTGCAGTCATGAAAAACTAACATCATTTACAAATAATAGTTGAAGAAACATAGGGGTTGTCTTTGGTCAGTGTTGGCTTTAGTTCAAGTGTTTGTTTCATAGCAGGGCAAAGCAGGTCTCAAAGGAAACAATGTATATTCTTTCTCTGGTCAGATTCCCCCCCAGGGAGCCATATGATCCAGTACAAGGTCTTTGGCATAGTTCCCCGGCTGAATCAGGCAGGGAGAGCAGTGAAGCCAAGAGACTAGGAGACTTGCAGAAAGACTGAGGGCTCGGGCTATGACAAAGCCAAGGGGTGAGGGTCTTTCTGCCCCTTCTCTGGAACCCTGTAAGACCTTCCCTGATGGCCCATTGCAACTATGTCCGTCTTAGAACATCACCCCCCTGCCTTGGGGTCTTACTGGTCATTGGCTAACCTGTCATCCACCCAGGCCTAGCAGGAGGAAGTGAGGGAGGCAGGGGCTGCACCTGCCAGGAGGTAATGTCCTCTCTCCTTAATGACTCATGTCCCCAAGGCATTTTCACTCAGCTCTAGCCATGGGACAAAAGGCTATAGTCCCTGAAACGAGGCAGGATGGCTCCCAACAGTGTCTGTGTGAATGAGCATGGGCATGTGTGTAAGTGAGTGTACCTTTGTCCAGAAAAGGTCATCTTCATCCAAGGGCACAGAATTTCTCCCTTTCAGTAGCAGAGGTTTGCAAGTCTCCACAATACTGACTATGTTGTTGATGTGAGCCAAATAATAAAAGAAGAAATTACTAAAATTATGTTAGTCATAAATCATCTATTATAATAAGCCCAAACCTTATGATTATTTCTTTAAATCACTTTCTTTTATTCATCTATCATTCATTCATTTATTCAATACCAAATCAGTATTTAAGGGTGCCTAGCCTGGGCAGATTCTACTAGGCATTGCACATACAAGCCCATGGGATTATAAAGTAACATATCATTTCCTGTTTCCCATACCAATTAAACTGCAAGAAAATTAAGTCACAGAATCCTTAGTGAAAGATATAATTTCAGTCATATTTTCTGATCTCTGATAATAATGGTGGTGATAACTCTCCATCACTGTAGTCAATGTACAGTCAGTCACTCAGCAAAATTAGACAGAACGTGACAACGAGAGGAGATCAAAATGATTTGAAAAGCAAAATTTATCCCATTTCAGGGAAAACCACACAGCATCCTGAAGTGAAAGCCATTAGAGGGAAATGCATTTCATTAACCTGGTTTTCTAATGACAATTAAGTTATGAAACCAATTTGCCTCGTTTTAATTCTTTTCCTCCACCCTCTGTTATCTCTGTTATATATCCTCATGTTGTTTTCCTCATGTTATATATCTTCATGGTGTTCCATGACTGTCTTGGAATCTTCACGAGGAGGGAGAAAAGGGAAATCCAAAATCACTTTTAGAATATCACTAGGCAGAATGGATTATATTTGACCCTCACTTCCTTTTCCTGGGAAATTTCAACAGAAACCCAAACCTCCACTTATCTTGCATTTTATACAGGTATGCAGTGAGTATCTGAGTAGAGTAGGTATATATTCAATACAGCTATATGATTTCATAGGCAGAACCATATGATGGTGTTAATTTTCAGGCTGTTACCATGCTGGGGACATGAGCAGTGGAAAATTTAAAATGTGTGCACGTGTCTGTGTTAGCGTGAGTGCGTGCGTGCATGTGGAGAGACAAACAGGAGGAAGGAGGACCAGGAAAACAAGGAGCAAGATGGGAAACAGTTTGAAATTAAACAAAACGACAAAAATCCTTCATGAGTTTGTATCAGTTAAAACTTGATAGTAGAAATTGTGAGGTTGAGAGACAAAGAACTAGAAATTTTCTTTCTATTGATTTGGGGGGCGGCTTTTAAATTTTTTTAAATATTTCACATTTAATATTATTTTGTAGTGTAGCAGTTAGGCCAACAATATGCGATCTTTTGCTTCTCATGGCACACATAGCTAATCACTAAAATTCTACAGCACAACTAAAAATATAATTTTGCCAATATGACAAAAATGGGCATAACTTTTATTGATTTACAATAATAATAATAATAATAACCTACCCCTTTTGCTCCATAGTGACTTTTAAAAAAATCAGATACCTATGGTTGTATATAAGGATTTCTGGTACCAAGAATTAACCAATCAGATGCAACCTTATTATGAGATGAGACCAATAAGATGCAACTCTGTTATATGGCCTATGTATTCATGGTTCAAGACAAGGCATTCACAGTGGGTGGCTATTGTTTTGTTGGCTGTTGTCAGTTTTTTATTTGACAGTCTAAGAGAAAGGAGATCGGTACCTTTGACTGAACAGTCAGGTAATGCATGTTTTAAAAATTCTTGCAGTATACTGTTTGAAACTTGCTGGGTTATGTAATCATATACTTTACAAAATGTTTCCCTTGATATTTCAAGTATCCACTTGGCACCATACACAGTTACTACAATACTATTGACTATACTCCCCATGCTGTACTTCACATGCCCATGACTATTCCGTCACTCTCAATCAGAGTTTTTTAATCCCTTCACCTTTCTTTCATCCAGACCCCAAAACCCCCTACCCTCTGGCAACCATCGGTGTGTTCTCTGTGTCTGTCAGTCTGTTGTGATTTTGTTTGTTTTTGTTCTTTAGATTACACATGTAAGTGCAATCATGTTGTATTTGGAAAATGGCCTTTTCAAAAAATAAACAAACTGAAAATAGATTTGGTTGTGCTTCTTACTCATGAAAATAGTTGTGAAACTATCAATAAAGTCATAGTTCTGTGGGAGCCCGCCAGGCCGCAGGGGACCAAGGACAGAGTCCCCCACTGTGAAAATGGTGGAGGGACTTGGTTTCTGGTCCCTGGAGCCGGCGGGTATCTTGACATCTTCCGGACCTTCTCCTTCTCAGCCTTGAAGGAAAGAACAAGATCTTGGCATATGCGTCATGTTCCAAGAAAGTGATAGTCATGAGGACACTGTTATCTTTGGGCTAATGTTCTCCGGATATGAGAACATCTTGCCCTCTTGATAGCTTTCGGGAGTGTACAAACTTTTGTAAAACAACATTGTTCTCAGGCCACTGCAGTTCTGCATATAAGCCAGCAGTTCCTTGAATAAAGTTGCCATTTGCCAGCAGAGCTTATGGTCTTCTCCATTCTTTTAAGCCCCTCGCCTCACCTCGCGACCACCCTTGCTGCTGCGGGCAGCGGCATAGTTCTATGCATTAAGTGGTTTGGGAGATGTTCTTTCCATATAGTTTGGGATGCCACCATCACCACCATTGCAGAGAGGCTCAGTGTGTTCTCTTCTGGTGGTCCACGACACTTGAAGATGATCTTCAGAGATACTAGAGCCTATAAACGGCTATGCTTTTGACTCTAACATCAGAACCCTGAAATAAAGTGAATCCTGAATCTGCAAGTCAAAAGAGCACACGTGCAGCTTCTTTATCCTGGTGGAAAAACTGTAGAATGACCAACACCGGAACAGCTCAGTAAGATTATTAGCCTTCAAGTTTGAGAGTGTACTGCCATCCAGTTCAAAGAGCAAGGTGCTAAAGGCTGATGAAAATAGGCTGGACTTGGATCATTAGCAATAACTTTTATATTTTAGATGACAGGGAAAATATCATGTGTATATATTTATATACCTGTGGAAAATATCAAGAGTCTGCACTATCTCCTTTTAGTGGTGTGGTAGTCTGTGGGGATCAGAATGTGATCTTGCAGTTTTGTTTTTGATTATTTTTATTTTATAATTTTCTGCAACATGTATACATTGTTTTATAGTAATAAAATGTTATCAAAAGTAAAAATAAAATAGTGAAATCATAAACAATAGTTAAGAAGAAGATCGTAGAGCACACAGTAAAAGAAAGGAAATAAGATACAAGAAAATGATATGAATAAAATAGTTTGATTTTAAATGCAAGACACCCAGAACAAGAAATAATTGGACAAGCCATTTTAGAATGAATAATGGTAAGTACAGAATAATTTTGAAAATAGATGTAATGTTAAATAAATTACAGATACAGAATATAACATACCAGTATTACGAAGCAAAAACAATTTATAATTTAACAAACAAAACTTAGGAAATAAACTCCAGAAGACAAGAGAAAAAGACTGCAATTTCTTCATCATTCATAGGATAGTCATTAGCTTCTATCTATGAATGATAAATAAAATAATAGAAACTTAGCAATGTTTCAATGCATAAATACATCCCCAGGAAAATGAAAAACATGAAAATTTTGGGAAGCAAGAAAGGATCGATAATATCCCCAAGTACTGTAGAAAATTATAATAAATATAATACTACAAATTAGAATTTTTATAATATAACTTAAGCAATACTCAGTAGAAATTTATACCATGTTATGTAAGAATACTGAAAATAAACAAAAACAAGTAAAAAAAATAAAGAGTAAAAACATTTTAAGAAAGATAAAAGTAAAACTTACTTCTATAATGTAAATACAATTTAAAAAATAAGGAACAAAGACAAGAGGGTAGTTCTTGAGCATTGGAGAAAACAACATGAAAATAGATTAACAGACAGCAAATCAAATAAATACACGGAAAGAAACCACAAATACGCAAAATCAGGAAAAATAAATAGCAATATTAGCAAAATATTTTTAAAAACACTATAGAAATTTGCACTGTCTGGATGGATTTCATGTTTGAGAAAAATTATTACTAAACTGATTTCAGAAAGCTAAAAATAACTAATTACATTAAAAAATTTGATCAGATTCTGCTGAGTCTAATAAGAACTCACTCTCTACCGAAAAAAGCCCAGAGTTTTTAAAAGTAAAAAAGTTAAATATATCTATAGACAAAACAGATTATTTCAGTGTTATTTACATTATTCCAGAATGCAAGTGAAAGTCTCCAAGTACTTTTTCTTAAAATAGCGTAATATTGACAACCAACTTTGAAAAGATAGCCTGCCATCAAGATTGCAGACCAATCTGGTTTTTTAATGAATATTCTAAATAAACCATAGCAAATGCATTTCAGGAGCATATTTAAATACAAATACATTATAAGCGAGTGGATAGGCTGATTATTGATTACTATTACTATTACTATTTCTGATTACTCAGAAAAGCATGATTGATGAAAACCAATAATAGGAAACTAATTACTGTAAGTCTTTATAATAGATAAATCAAAAAACAAAACCTCCATGTTATTCCTGTAAATAACAAAGAACACTGTTTAGTAAAATTCAACAATTCCTGACTAAATCTGAAAGATAGTGCTTAACAATGGATATACATCTGATAACCAACATTTACTAGCGCCTACATGAAACACTCTTAATGGTTACCCATCGTGTAAGTGCAATCATGTAGTATTTGGAAAATTACTTCTTACCCATTCAAATCAAGAACAAGGTAAAATATTTTTTAACTGTCTTATTCAACATTGCTCTGAAAGCAGCAATCAATTCAATTATCTAAAAGAACAAAAATTAGAGTTTTGGAGAAAAAGATGACATGATTCTGCATCTACACAACCCAAAAGAGGAAAGGAAGGAGGAAAGGAAAGAAAAGGGAAAGAAGAAAAGGAAGGAAGAAGGAAACCACAAAATATTTGTCAGTTGTTACAAAATTAGTGCCTTAAAAATCGTAAGTTCGAAATTGCACCGCTGCTCCGAGTAGTGTGATACAATCTCACAGCAGCCGGCTGGCTCCGTCCTGCTCAGGCCGTGGACGCTCCGCTGTCCGGTGAGCCCGTGCTGAGTGCACCGTGCAGCAAGGTATTTTCAGAAACAGACCACATTCACATAATTTGTGTTATAGTTTACTGTTACAATTGTTTTATTTTTTTGTTATTTATTGTTATTGCCTTACTGCACCTAATTTATAAATTAAACTTTATCATAAGCATGTATGTATAGGAAAAATCATAGTATGTATAGGGTTTGGTACTGTAACTGTGGATATTTCCCTCTCCTATTGATGTTTCTCTCCCTTCTCCTCTCTCTGCAAAAAAAAAATAATAATAATTAATTTTTAATTAATTAACATTTTAAAAGGAAAATAATAATAAAATCTAAACCCTAACAAAAATATATCTTAATTTTTCAAAATCCCAAAGTTGAATATTTTTTCTATTTTATTAATCTTTATTGCATTTTTACACTACCTTTTACTGCTTTATACTCCTTTATCCCCAGTAATCACCACACTATTGTCCATGTCCATGAGTCCTTTTTCCATTTTTGCTCAATCCCTCGACCCCCTCCACTGCCCCCTCCACTAACTGTCATCCTGCTCTTCATCTGTGAGTCTGTCCCCATTTTCCTTGTTAGTTCAGTTTATTCATTAGATTCCACATATCAGTGAAATCATATGGCATTTGTCTTTCTATGGCTGGCTAACTTCACTTAGCATAATGTTCTCCAGGTGTATCCATATAGCTGCAAAGGGTAAAATTTTCTTCTTTTTATGGCCAAGTAGTATTCCATTGTATAAATATCTTCTACTTGTTTTATCCACTCATCTGCTGATAGACACTTGGGCTGATTCTGTATCTTGGTGATTATAAATAACACTGCAATGAACATGGCGGTGTTTATGTTCTTTGGAATTAGTGTTTGGGTTCCTTCAAATATATTCCCAGAAATGGGATTCCTGGGTCTAAGGGCAGTTCCACTTTTAATTTTTTGAGACAACTCCATGTTGCTTTCCACAGTGGCTGCACCAGTCTGCATTCCCACCACTGAAGTTGATCAGCTTTGTATATCAAGACGAGAAAACCCAGAAACCATAAGAGAGTGTGTTGGTAAATTAATCCTCATGAAAATTTAAAACTTCTGTGTGGTTAAGACCAAATAGCATAAACAAAGATGAAAGCCAGGAAACAAATTGGGAGAAAATTTCTTTCAATAAATTCAGAGGTAAAAAACTATTTTCCTTAAAATATAAAACTTCCCTAAAAATCAATAAGGAAAATACCCTAAATCCTTTAGAACAATATAGATTAATGGCATTTCCCTGAAGAAAAAAAAATCACATATGGTTTGGCTTATAAGTAGATGGAAGGATGCCCAGCCTTTCTCACAAATAAATGCAAATTAAAGCAAAATAAGGATAGCATTTTTTAGCTTCCAGATTGGCAATAGTTTGATAGTATACAGCCTTGGCAGGGTTCTGAGGAAAAAGGCATTTTTGCACAGTGGCAAGTGAGTGTACACATTGTCATAATTTTCCTGGAAGGTGATTTGACAACATCTATAAAAACTAAAAATATGCATATCCTCCAACTCAGAAATTTGATCTTGAGGAATTTTTCATAGAGATAGACTTGTACATGAGTGCAAATGTGAACACACAAAAATGCTTTGAAGCATTTTGTGTGAGTTAAGTGGGCATGAGCCCTTGAACTCTGATGTCTGAGTGGTTCTACCATGTACCAGCTCTGTGACCCTGAGCAAACTCCCTAAGCTCTCTGTGCCTCAGTGTCCCCAGCTGCAAAGCAGCCAGAGGTATCCATTTCATAGTGTTGTTGTTGAGATTAAATTAATTAACACATGCAAAGTGCTTATGACACAATATGGGTCATATGTATATAAAAGTATACATGTATACTTTTTAAACTGTAATTTTAAGAGTGTGATAGTTTTCCATTGTAATATTTTATACATTATATTTGTAACACTGTGATATTTTAAAATTGTAATGTTTTAAAATGATTTTAAATTGTAATATTTTAAAAACATTATAAACCAATGTAAGTTCATTGTTAATATGAAAAAATCTCCCAGATGTATTTTTACACTGAAAAAATAAGAGAAGAACAGAGTGGGTGGGTCCTGTCTTCCTACATGTGTCCAAAATGATATGTGTTCACACAAAGCTCCAAAACGACATGAGCATCTAAGTGTATCACACCTTCCTTACAGGATGCACAGGAAACTGATGACCGTTGTTGCTGGTGAGGAAAGGGTTCAAGATCAGCGGTCAGAAGCAGAGGTCTCAGTGGATGTTTATGTATGGCTTGACATTGTACCTGGAGATTACATTAATTTTATAGTTTCCAAATCTAGGTAGCATTTGTTGTTGTTGTTGTTATTAAAGAAACTGAAACAAGCAGCTAATTAAAGATGTCCTCACATTAAGTTAAGAGTTCCCAGCCTTACTCAGGAATCTTGTCATAGTCCACAACCACCCTCTTCTATAGAGCACCCCCTTCTGATTACATTACCCATCATAAGTCCAGGAAACAGAGCAACTGGTGTCATGAAAACACCTTTGTGTTTTGTGATTATACTGCTTATCAGCTCAGACGTCTAAAAAAGTCCCAAGCGTGAAAACAGGAAGCAGTGATTCTCTATACAAATCCTTAGCCCACTCAAACATTCCAAAATTGGTTCCTATATCTGATCTCTTTTAAGTGCAGAAATGACTTGCCCTTTTTTAGCCTTTCATTTTTACATACAATTAAAGGGCTGATTATTTACGAGGAACCTCTGAGTGAGTTTTAAATTTCATTATAAGCCGAAACCATTTTCAGTTATATCAATACCCTAGAGTTGTGCCATCACTCGGGTCTTCTCAACAGGACAATGAAAATGAATAGCACAGGCAGCTGTAGAAGTTATATTTATTTTCTGTTACTGTGCAACAAATGACCACAACTTAATACACCTTTATTATCTCACAGTTTCCATAGGCCAGGATTCTGGGCACAGTTTAGCTGGATCCTCTTTTCTGGATCTCACAAGGCTGAAATCAAGGTGTCAAGTTGACCCAGTTTTCCTCTGGAGCTTGGGATTCTTTCCCAAGTTCCTTCTGGTTGTTGGGGAAATGCCTTTCCTGGCAGTTGAATGATTGAGGTCTTTTTTGCAATTGGCTCTCGACTATTCTCAGGTTTCTAGAGGATGCCCTTGGTCCTTGTCCTGTGTCCCCCTCCACAGGCCATCTCACAATATCCAACTTCTTTCTTCCAGGCCAGGAGGAGAAGGCCTCTCTCTGGTCTCCTAAGGAGGAGTCTTGTATAACATCATCACATAACCACAGGAGTGACATCCCAAAATGTTTGTCATACAATGTAGCCTAACCAAGGAAGAGGACTCTGCCTGCCATATTCTATTTGCCATAAGTAACCACAGCTCCATCCTGCCTTCAGGGGGGGAAATTATCCACAGGTGGGACTCACTGGGGCCACCTTGGGGTCTGGACTAGTCTGCCTGCCACAGCATTCCACCTGAGAGGTCAGTCAGGAAAATTTCAACTTATTGTCCCTGACATAAGCTGTAAGTGATAAAATCATTTATTGTGATGAACCTACAATGAGGACAATGCCAACATATGGCAGAACCTGCAGTTTAGTTTAACAATACCGGTTGACACACTACTTGGTAGTCGGGAAACAGTATACAAATATTTTCTGGATGAAAAATCCTCGGATGGCCATGTTCCATAAGCAGTTTATCAAATGTCTTGACTTTTGCCTTCTAACCTATGCCTGCACAAACATTTTAAAACAAACACATCAAAAAAAAAAAGCCATGCTTCCGGAAATTATCTGTGTTCTACTGCAGCTCAACCCTGACATTTGGATATAATCCCCCTGGGAAATTTCTGTTGTTGTTTTTTAAAACGTTATTTCTTCAAATCTTGACATTTAAGAAGATGGCAGCACCTGTTCAGCAATAGATCGAGGAGAAAATGTTCACAGGCACATGGGCTCGCAGGCTGCGGGGGGGTCTCCTGATCCCTTCCTCATTTCCTTTGCAGTAAACTCTAGCGAGGGTAGTCTCCAGCCACTGAACTGATTTGAGACAGATTAGGATTACAGAGTTCAACTGAGCCCAGGAGGCCCTGAGAAGTCATCTTCCCAGCCTGAGTTTCAGTTTTGGCTGAGAAGATGGTTTAAAAAGCTAATAATTAAATTCAGTGTCTGTATGAAATTATTATAGGACTGTTAATAATTTGTATTCATTTATAAGCAATGTAAACGTCGACATAGTGTGGCCTTGAAAACTATAGAAGCTGAAATAGGCCAACTGTCTCTAGTAGAGATAGGAAGGAAACACAGTACAGGCAGACCTCAATGAAGAAGGACACTACCATACATGGCTTTTCTTCTCATCTTTACAAGATTGAACAAAGCTTTTGAGGAACAAGACATTTAAAGGCCCCAGAACACCTGAGGTCCTTATGGATGTCAATCACTATTCAATTATTCAGATCTATCACACAGAGCAATGACTTCACTACTTACAAATGGAGTTGACCTAGGCATGAAGCTCCCAGATAAAAAAAAAAATTATCTTTTTTCAAAGATCATTTAGCTGTACTTAAATTATCTTTGAAAAAATCCTTAAATAGAATCTAGGTGCAAAGATTGTCTATTTCTGGGCCTGAGTAAGTAAATGGAAGCCTGGAGCCTAAAAATGCCATTTACAGTGAATTCTCTCCACAGAGTCCTCCTCACACTCAACTCTCCTGCATTAGCCCTTTGACCTTAGGCAGCCTCACTTTACAAACCTGTAAAATAAGGTTAATTGTAAAACCTATGAAAGTTTCAAAGTTAAAGAGATAGTGCATACAACTATTTCTAACACGGTGCCTTGTATATAATAAGTGCTCGTTAAATGATAAGCCATTGTTAACAACATTATGTAGAAAAAAGTGATCTGGGGAGAATCTTGTATGAACAAGTCTCTCTGCGGTATCATTAACAAGGTATATGTGAACCTTGTGGGTTTTGGTGGAATGCAGTTTGAGTTTTGAAATACAAAATAATGCAAATAGGTGTGAACATTTCTCTATGTATTAGAATTACTTTGCTCTTCTTTAAACAGTACCTGCATTTTATGCAATTTTAAAAAAATAGTTATTTTCTAAATTTTTTTCATGACTGCTGATAGAAGAGCCCAAAAGAAGTTTCAGAGGGTCACATAACTGAGTCAGAGAAAAAAGTCACACTGGAGAGAAAGCTACTAGCGCAGCATTGCATGGTACATGAAAACAGTTTGATTTGCTGTCTCCCTCACTCGTTTGCATAGTCTGAGTTCCTCTGAACCCCTGCATACCTCCAAGTCTTTCTTTTCTGTGCTCACGTACACTCCCAATATCCCACCTCCTCTCTACTTTCCCTTTCTCCCTCCCTCCCTGCATTCATGGAGCTGAGTGGCTGGGGCTCCAAGTAAGTATTCACTGGTCTGTCTCCCTCAGTCCCTACAAATCTGATCATCTCATATTGAAATGCAGTGACCTTTGTTCACCTCTAAGGTAGATATTAACATTTTTATTGAAAACGTAAGTAATTTACTTACTCTGTGAATTCCCTCCTCCTATGAATGACAGAAGAGACCCTCTTGCCAAGTGCAGTCATTTCAGAGGCTTTATTGCATTCAAGAAGGAAAGAGTCCGGGTTAAAATAAGTTAACACGTTTGCTGAAGGGCATGTTTCTACATGCAACAAAGTATTTCTCTTTCTAACGGTCTTCCATTGTTGAACTCTGTGATCTCGCTCTACAAAATGGCCTGTTAAGGCGCTCGATACATACACGGAGATGAAACTCCAGGTCTGAACCCTTGAGGCCTTGGAGCAACAGTTCTTGGGAACAAACCAGAAAGCCCCCCACTGTCTGCACAACATCCAGGCCAATGACCAATATTTCACCTCACTCAGCTGGATATTTTCTGAGCCTAGTGATGAGCAGGGAAACCACATTCCAGGTTCATTATCAAAGTCAAGAGATCCAAGCACAGGGTATTTTCCAGCTTTTGGAAGCAAACAAAAATTCTTCCTGTGTGGTTGCTGCCTTCCAGGAGTTCCTATAGACTCCTCTCAGAGATCATTTTGTTCTATTTTTCTGAATTAAATAATGTTAACGACACCCTCAGTATCCTCACTAAGGAGTGTCAGGTTTGATTAAATGACCCTGGGCATCTGGAAGACCTCTGGTCCTCAGGCCTGTTTCAGGGACTTCCATTTCACATCAAAAATAATTTTAAAAATCTTAAGAAACCTCTTCTCATTAGCTTCCCTTGGCAGACACCTAATCAGGAGGTGGTTCATTCTGGTGGCCTGAGAGGGATTCATCGGGAGAGAGCAGGTCGATAGGAGCATGATCACAATAGTCTACTCTGTCCCTTATCTTTCCACTATTCCTGCAAAGCGTTATATTCATCCATCCCGGTCTTTGAAGTCATTAAGGCAGCACTTTCCAGGTAATTTCTCTAAATTTGGGGTCTTTATAAAAAGGATGAATGTACATTTGACTTTTCTGTAAGATGCTGAGCTTATTCTGAAAATAAACAGAGCTAGAAGACTGGTGAATCCAGGAAAGAGAAAATTAGACTTTTCTTCAGGGAAACCGACCACACATGCAGAGAGAGAGAGAACTCAGAATCAAAGGTAATGCTTTAGAGATGCTTAATTCTGAAGAAGACCTAGTGGAAGAGTAGCTTCTGGAAGGAGAGGCTAGCCTCTAGCAGCCCAGGGCAAGTGTGGTCATTTAACGGGTTTGCTGAGTAAGAAACGTCCCAGAAGAGCTTTACCTCTTATTCTGGTTCCCTTCATCAATCCCCAATGGAGCATTCTGACTAGGATGGTCCCCACAACTCACACTGATTACGTGCAAAACTGCGCTTTATCTTCCCTGTCCCCTACCTTACCATCCTCACCCCCACAAACTCTATCAAGTTCTTAATCTCAATGCAGGAAAGAAACTTGCCAAATGAAAAAAAAAAAGTAAAAGTAAAAATAGATCATCAGCTTCTTCCCCAGCCTCATTTCTCAAACGTAGTCATTAGACCCTGACAATTTGACCTCGAAAATAAATCTTCATTTTACATCCACTTCTTCAACTACTCTAGTACTATTTTAGTTAAGATTACAATCATTCATCACTTTGTTTAGTTGAATCTAACCTCGCATGGAATGTAGATGTAATTATTATTTGTTGGATCACTGAGAAAGAAAATAAAAACTTCAGTTAATCTATGACATGCCATTAATGATAAAATGAATCAGACTTCAGAGATAATAAAATGTGGAAAAAGTATGTCTTAAAATTAATGAAATACCATCATTTTCTACCTCCTAATTTTCTCCCCATGCCTATTCCTGTCCTCCTCCATTATATTTATTTTAGAATGTTCTTTCAGTAATAGTACCATGGTGCTATCTTTCCTGCTTAAGAGCGTTCACATTAGTCTTCATTCAAGATAAATCCAACATTATCATAACATACAAGGCCCTGCCAATTTCTCCAGCTCTTGACATGTTTATCTCTCACTCTAAGTTTCAGCCCTGCAGAGCTAACTCCGTATACTGCAAACAAACAACAAATTCTGTCCAACCTTCTTATTTCTGTACATGCTCTCCCCTCTGCCGCAACTATCTTCTCAAACTTCTAACCCCTACTCAACCTTCAGGCCTCAGCTAGCTCAAAGGGCATTTCCTCCGGAAGCTCCTCCTCATTTCCAAAACAGGTCGAGGTGTCTGTTTATCTCTTTGTCTTTCCCTCCAGACCAGAGAGTCCTTAGGATCAGGGAATGTGTTTGGTTCACTATCGTATCCCAAAGTGCCTCACATGGTGCCTGACATCTCGAGATTTGTTCAAAAATGACAACACCTGAGGAGGCACTGAGAGAGACTATCAGCCAATTATACCAGCCAGAGGATTTTCTTAAAGAATTCAGTTGGTTAACTCTCTACTAACTCAATCAAATGTTAAATCTCTGTCACGAGTTTCTCATCAATGCACCAAATGCATTATGAATCACAGCCACATGCCCAGCTAGAGTTAGATGCTGTTGTGTCTTTAAGGAGACCAGCCTCAAGTTGGAGAGGAAAAAAAATATATATATATATAATTAGAGAGCAAGCTTGAAAAGAAAAGAATTAAGAAAAAAGCAAAACAGGATAAGTCTAGACATGCCTAACTAAGCATGGCAGGTTATGCATCCTGTTGGCACTCAGAGGAAAGAGAGACCACTGAAAACTAAACCAGACATAGGAGAATTCATCGAGGCAGTTCATCTTCAGCCATCTCCAAAGAGTTACATTTAGAGTGGTCACATTTAAGAGAAGTACCTGTGGGCTGCTGAAAGAGGCCCTCCTGTCCTTTCATTGTTTACACATGGTGCATCCCTTGGGGGAGAAAAAAAAGTATTTTTCAGAAGGATTAGAATTATAGTTTTTTGAAAATGGATTAGCTGAATTAGTTTGAAATCTGTTCTTAAGTTCTCAAATAGATTCATTTTTCTCTCTCCTTATTCTAGCACAGACTTCTTTTTTCTTCCTGCATTGTGCTGTTATTCAACTTAGAGAAAATACATGAATCCTGGGGAAGTCCATGGAAAACTATTCTGAAAGTGGGAAGTTTTATAAACACTGGACAGAGCTGTACGTGACGGCAGCATTTGTCTGTTTCAGCCAGTGTTAACAGCCCATCAATTTCTCAGACAAAAAAGTCACAGTGACCTGCAATCGAAGAGGAGTTACTCAGGGCCACTTAGTTGAAATGGCACACATGTCCCTGCTGACACAGTGTTCAAATGGTCAGCCAGGGGGTTGTGGGGGTGATGACCCATGGGTCTAATTGGAACTGCCATTTCCCCCAAAGCACTTTTACAGGCTGCTCCCATCACTGTCTTTGCCTCTCTCTGACAGTTTTAAAATTTTGATAATATGTTTAATTTGGTGAAATTATATAGAAGTCTGCTTTTATATTGTTTGTCAAGCCCGTCACTCAGTAGAAAATAGTTACGATAGAGTCAGAACTGGAAGGTGTCCCCCGCCCCCCCCGCCCCGAGCCTGAGCCAGTACGTAGAAGTTAGGTAGGAGACTGTGGCCAGAAAGAAGCCCTGTAAGACTAGTCAGCACCTGAAACTCAAATAACTGTATTAGCCAATGTCAGCCCAATAAAGTCAATGAAAAAATGAACTGCTGCTAAATATAATGGCATGAATAATAAAAAGCTAAGCACAAAAGAAAAACAAAGGAATAGTCAGATTCGTGCAGGTAATGAAAGGTATGGGGCTCCTCTGTTCTGTCACAGTGGATAAAACTTACATGTCTACAGGTATATCTCTGTCATGTATTATTTCTGCAGCATTCATTTTTAACAGAAATTTCATTCCTATGGTCCTCACTATCAACCTCATCATTACCAATGACTATAAATCATTCAATATTCTTCATTTCATGCATTCTATTTTCGATAACCCTATTTTTTACCCGATTCTCTCTAAAAGCTCAGATTCAACATACCCATGATACCACCTAGACAGCCACTCACTCTACTGACAATACACCTTCACCCCGTCACTTCGACATCTTCATTCCTTCCCGTACTTGACGTACATTCCATGATCAATCGTTATAATCATTTCTCTGCATGCACAGCTTAAGAAATCTTTCTACCTTTCTTTTCAAACAGGTCTGTTGGAGCCTTCCCACTTTTGTCTGTCTGAATGTGAGGTAGGATTGGTAGTAAACTAAGGCAGAGAGGCAGACAGAGACACGTCTCACCCATGGATTCCGCAGTCCTGAGCCTGGCCCAGGCAGACTGCCAGGCGTTCCAAAAACATCACAAGCAACCACAGAGCAGGAAGCAGGGAGTCCCTAAACTCTGCATACTGGGGAAAGGGAGCCGCTGCAGCAATTTCTGGAACAACAACAACAACAAAAAACCTTTACTAACTGAGAAAGAAAGCCTTGTAAGCTGTACATGAATCCCAAGGTCTAGAAGGAGAAGAAGGAGGGGTACCTGGAAGCTGACTAAAGTATATAACCCCTGATAATTGGGGCACTCAGCTTAGCTGAGTACCCACTTGTAGCCAGGTGCTTGGTGTGTAGAACAAGTTCACTAAGAAACTTCCTACCAACTTTACTTCCTCTGTACGTGAGGCACTCAGACTATCCAGGTGCCTACTTACACCTTTGTGTTCGTGTGTGTTTCATAAATAAACTTGCTCTCTCATTTCCACCACACGTGTTGTCTGGACTGAGTTCTCTTGCGAGTGAGATGAGAAGCAAGGGGGGAGGCAGACAGCAGATGGCCTCCTGACGCAGGTCTCCCTGATCATGAAGACGTCTTTATGTCGCTCTTATTTTTCAAGGATCTTTTTTGCTGGATATAGAACTCCAGATTGAATAATATTTACTTTCAAAACTTTGAAGATTTTTTTTTAGTATCCTATGGCTTACATTATTTCTTACATGAAGCCTAGAGAAATGTATCCTTTTTCTATGTGTAATGTGGATTTTTTCTTCCATATCCTTTAAGGACTTTACTTTTATCACTGATTTTCGTCAGTTTCATTTTGGTATCGTTTAGTGCAGTTCTCTTTGTGTTATTCTCCTAGCAGTTCATTGAGCTTACTGAGTCTGTCAATTTATAACTTCAATCAAATTTGAAAATTTTAAGCTTTTGTTTATTCAAGCATTTTAACGCTCCTCTCTCTCCTCTCCTAGGATTCCGTCAACTCATATTTTAGAGTGCTTTATATTGTCCCCAAGGTCACTAGGCTCAGTTCACTTTTCGCATGCATTTTGTTCTCTGGGTAACACATAATATATATTTAGATAATACATAATAAGTATTGGGTAATATATAATATATATACTTTGGATAATATATAATACATATTGCTGTGTCATCGAGATCAATGATCTTACTTTTTCCCCCAGCAGTGTTCCCATCTTTTAATACCATCAGTGAATTTGCCATTTATGACACTGTATTTTTCAGATGTATGATTTTCATTTGGGTCTTTTTCCATTTCTTTCTCATTATGTTCACATTTTCCTCTAAAACCCATCTATTTTTGAAAGTCTTAGCATTCTAATTTTACTTCTGTATTATATCTGTGTCTGCTTGACATAGCTGACTTTTTTCTCCTGGTAATAGGTCACATTTTTTTTGTTTCATTACATTTATTACATTTTTAAGTATATGCTGGCATTTTGAATTTTATATTGTTGAGTGCCAGGTTTTGTTTACTTTCTTAAAAATTGTTAAACATGTTTCTGACAGGTAGTTTAGTTATTTGTGAATCAGCTTATTATGAGGGTTTTTGTTTTGTTTTGTTTTTTAAATACTACTCGGGTCTCGTTTAGGCTTCCCACTGAGACAAGGGCCTCCTTGGTTTTCTAACGAACATCCCAACTGTTCATTGCGGACTCTCCTCTGGCTGGTGGAGACCAAATGTCATCCAGCCTGGCATAAAGTATGAGAATTGCTTCAGCTGAAAGCGTTCCATTTGTCCTTTGCCTGGCATCATTTGTGGTGAGTATTCAGTAAGAGAATTGAAATGATTCCTATACAGATTTCTGAAGTGTTTCTCTGCTCTTTTCTGTACAAACACCAGCCAGCTGAGCTTCCCTCACTTCCTCAATCTTTTTCTCCTCCACTCAGTGAAACCTGTGTTTTGGTTGGGTCCCCTCCCTCTACTGTGGTCCAGAAATGCCTCCAGGCAGAAAGCTAAGGAAAATGTAAGATTCACTTCATTTCTTTCCCCTCTTTCAGGGATCACAGTCCTCCACTGCCTGGTGTCCAACGTTTTACAAATAGTTCTTTTATATATTTCTTCTGATTTTCTTGCTTTGTTTTTATTTCTGTGAAGTCTGGTACCAGGTACTCTAACATGTGCAGAACTGTATTCCCTTTGAAATGGGTGCTTCATCTAGTGCTACAACTCAAACGCTGGATGACCTCAACCCTGATTAAACGTTCAAAAGGAAACATGAAGTTGGAGTTGGGTGAGTCAGGGCCCGAATCTCGGTGCCACTATTCACAAGTTGTGTGATCCGGAACAAGACCCTCAACCTCTCTCCTTGTTGCATCTCCTGTACAACAGCAGGAACAATAACTACCACGAAGAGGGGATCTGTAAGGTTCAGACGAAATGACGCACATGAAGAGCTTGTAGAGAATGCTTGTTTCCATGGACTCTGTTTCCTCTGAGTGACAACAATGAGCTCAATCTGCCACACAGAATTAGGTACTTCCAGGCATACCCTGTATTGCTTTTTTTCTAATTGTTTTGCTTTCAAGCTTGCTCCCTAATTATATTAATTTTCTCTCTCCAACTCGAGGCTGGTTTCCCTGAAGACACAACAGCATCTAACTCTAGCTAACTCTGGCTGAATCATATAATTGTGACTCACAACGTATTTGATGCGTTGGTTAGAAACTTGTGATAGAGACTTGATATTTAATTCAGGCAGTAAAGAGTTAACTGACTGAATTGTTTAAGAAAATCCTCTGGCTGATGTAATTGACTGGTAACCTCTCTCATTGGCTCCTCGTGTGTTGTCAATTTTAAACAAATATTGAGGTGTCAGGCACACTTGGGTTGTGATAGTGTACAAGATAGAACCCCTGATTTTAAGGACTCTCTGGTCTAGAGGGAAAGACAAAGAGATAAAGAGGTGGTTTTCATAGAGTGTGGTGATAACAATCTCAGGGGGTTAAGAGAACACTAAAGAGTTGCCTAGACCTGTTTGGGAAGTAAGGAGAAGCTTCTGGAGGAAATGACATTTGAGCTAGCTGAGGCCTGAAGGTTGAGTAGGGGTTAGAAGTTTGAGAAGATCATTGCAGAGGGGAGAGTATGCACAGAAATAAGAAGTTTGGACAGAACCTGTTTGTTTGTCTGCTTTCAGAATTTGGAAGTATCTCTGTATGAATGAAGCTCAGAATAAGAGAGTAAGAGCACTAAGAACTGAAGACATCAGCAGGGCCTTGCATGTTGTACTAATGTGGTATGTTTATCTTGAATGTATAGGGAATGAATTTAAGTGTCTTAAGTAATAAGTATAAAAATATAGTCCCACAATTACAGGCATCTTCATCCTGATGTATCTCAGGTACCCGGAATAGCGTCTGACACAAAAGTACATTCAAAGACGAGCTGAATGATACGAGTATCTGCATGTCAGTCGCAAACATGGAGTCTTCCACTGTCATTGCCAAGTCCAAGGGGATTTTAAGCCCGTAGCCTACCAGCCCTATTTGCCGCCATTTGACTCACACCAGTCTGCTCACCGAATTTTCTTATCCACGTTTGCTGAAAACATGTACTTCTTTTATCTTGGAAAAAAATAGAAATTAAATGGCCATTTGTAATATTAGGAATAATTTCATTGTTATTCATAGGAAGAAATATATTTTATCTTAATTACCAGTGAAATTCACAGATGGCTGTAGAGCCACCAGCAGACTGTCCAAAGCAAAACCGAGTAAGAACTTCTTAACAGAGTTCCTTCATATGGGTTCTTAAAGATACAAGAATGGATTTTTTAAAGAACTATGATGCCCTCCTTTTGTTGTGGATCGTTCCTTATCACCTGTCACTTTAAAACGCAGATTGTTCTCAGCAGAGTGAGTTCCCTAAGGGCAGGCATTGTTCTTTCTTATCCTTAGTCACTCCCTCTCCATCTTAATGCAGAGTACATTATAGATGCTCAGTGCCCACTTGGTGAATGAAAGTAAAACCACCATCGCAAAACTCATTGGTTGAAAATCCTCTCTGAGAGGACAGACTCAAACAGGATTCATGAAATTCACATAAAAGAAAGATCATATGAAATACCAAAGCCTGGAAATATGGAGACGACCCAGAGCAGTAAAAACTGTCACGTTAGTTGGACCTCAGAAAACAGTCACACTTTTTGAAAGGAAGGTGAAATATCAAAGATGGATTTTCTGCTTATTTATACCTTGATTACCCTAGGGAAAAGAATATGTTTGACATATAGAGTTAAGGAAAAGAGGGGGAAAAGAAACATCTAAAAATATGTTTTATTTTCCCCATTTCTTGTCGAAAGCAAAGTTTCCTAAAACTTGTTAAGCAAACAACATACGTGGTAAATGAAGCAAATGCTGGGTGGGTTACTATTTAGATATAGTCTGAAGAGCACTTGGTATGCATAGGTTTACTACTCTTTTCAAAGCAAAGCAGGTTTTTTTAACTCCATCATTGTTTCTTTGTTTTATCATGAAATCTTTGGAGAGTGGCATGTAGGAAAAGATCTTTGGACTGGGATTCAGAAGACTTGAATTCTAAGCCCATTTCTGCCTTTAAATAGCTATATGATTTGGGGTAAGGTTTGGTTTTTTACCGATATCGTGAGATTCTGTTCCTAGATAACTACTGAATTCTTTTCAGGAACTAAATGCACCGGCCATCATTCTGTAGTTCCACAATTTACGACCATCAAGAAGTTACAAATAGAACTTTTTTTAAAAGTCAAACTGCAGGTGAAAGACATCTTGATTCATTATGGGACTCTGTTCTTTCTCCGTGTAATCAAAAGTGAAAGCAGCCCGAGGGATGGAAAAGAACAATGCATCATCATCACTCTGATTAAATAGAGCAAGCCCCAGAGCTGCCTTGCTGCCGTGTGAATCACAAATTAGAACTCCGTTGTGGACATTTATGTTCCAAGAATAGCCTTTTCCCATAAGATGTTCCTAGAGATTATTGATCATCTCACGTATAAAAAGAGACATGTCCGTCGTAGTTAATATTAGTTGTATCCGTCAGTTCTTAGCTGCATGCAAGTAAATTCAGCTATCTAAGCAAAAAGATGGAAAGGACATTGGCGGTGGCAGTGGAGAGAAGGCAGAAACCTGCAGAGGTCTGGATGTTGTATAGCATGAGCCTCAGAGATTCCATCCCCTACCACAGGGTACTCTGGTCCTTGTGCGCCCTCTGTGAGCAGTTGACCCCAAAATACTCTTTCCACCTTGTAGCACTCACAGAAAAGCATCATGTACTCCTGGCTGAACCAGGAATTTAGTCCCTAAGATGACAGACCACAACAGGAATCTGACTTCAGCAAACATGCTCTCTTCCTTCACTACACACAATAAAAAAGACCTGCAAAACATGGGCCTAATGGATGTGTGTCAGGGGAAGGTTGGGGGAGGGGAAGGTTAGTGCTATAGTGTTCAGAATAGTAATAAAAGAAAGCAAGTTATATACATATTTTTGTTTAATGGATTAGATGGGAAGTAATAATCAGAATTAAAAGCAGCTGTAAATATTTTAACATGACTTGTGGATTTTTGTTTTAATTATGTAAGTAATACATAATAAATTGCTAGTAAAAATTTAAATATTACTTAAATATAGAGCAAAATTTTTAAACATCCCCTTTACTTCCCCCAATCTAGCTCTTCTTCCCAAAGGTAACCATCACCATCAATTTGTTCAATTCTCTGAAACTTTCTCAATCCATTTTTTAAATTAAAAATACATGTTGATCTCTCCAGATAACTCCTTATAGATATATCTCATTCTTTTTAACTGCTTACTATATTCTGTTGTCTGTTATACACCATATTCAACTATTCCCATGTTGGTAGATATTTAAATTGATTCCAAACTCTTCTTTCAAATGTAAAGCACTAAACAGTTGATTTAAAGCATGGCAGTGCCCTGACCGTTGTAGCTCAGTGGATTGAGCTCAGGCCTGCAAACCAAACAATCGCAGTTCGATTCCCAGTCAGGACACATGCCTGGGTTGCAGGCCAGTCCCCAGCAGGGGATGCACAAGAAGCAACCATACATTGATATTTTTCTCCCTCTGTCCTTCCCTTCCTCTCTAAAGATAAATAACTAAAATCTTGAAAAGAAAAAAAGCATGGCAGAATGTGTGTGTGTATTTGTGTGTGAGAGGGGTGTGTTCCTTATTTTTAAAATGAGGCATTTTGTGGGGCAGGAGTTGTATTAACACCATATTTGTCCAAATGGCAGTTATTTTTTTAGTTATCTTTTACAGAAATGAGAAAAAACTTACTCTGAAATTTAATCATAGGCTGAATCAGTTAGGATGATTTTAGCCCTGAGTAACAGAGATACAACAACAACATCCAAAATTTTTAAGTGGATAAAACTTTGAGCAAGCTCCTTGCCCTATGGGAGATTCAGAGGCAGAAGGTGTCAGGGACAGAGTGATATGGACAGGGGCCCCCAAGCTTTTCCCATCTTCCTCTCACACCTTCCTCAGCAGGTTGACTTTGTCCTTCATTCACTGTGGCGGCCAGATGGCTGCAGCAATTCTACAGTTTTCATCTTTATACAACACTCAAATCGAGAAAAAATGACAAGGCACTGTGAGATCGCTTTTTTAAGATTAAGGAAACATTTCCCAAAAGCCTGCCAATGAACTTCCACGTGTTTTTAATTAGCCAGAATTTTGTCCCATGTATGCACTCGCATCCACGGCTGACAAGGGGAACGGGATGATCACAAGCAACTTTGTCTAAAAAACATGCACTCCCCCTACCCCTTGCAGCTGGATAAGAGCTCGTGAAACGTGGCCGCCCAAGGAGATGACTATTGTATATGCAAACAACGTCTATGACACCAACAGACTACAAAATTTTGCTAAGGAAAGTTCGTGATGCATACAAGTGAAAGTCTTTGTGAAGCAAAAACTCCTGGGATGTTACTAACATGCCAAGTAATTAATGTGTCCTGTCCTGAATATGAAAGTTGCAAAGCTATAGGGAAGGGATGACCCAGAGGGAAAGGGGAGCTCAGAGCCCCAGCTCAGACAACAGCTACAGACAAGGGAGAGTGTCCAGCCTTTCTCTGTCCAACCCTCTCCCATGCTCTCCTTAGTTCTCCTACCCTGTGAACAACACTTCCGAGGTGGGATTTTGGAAGTTTACATGGATGTTCCTTTGAGACAATGACTCTGCCTAAGGAAAATATCCACCTAAATATATGCAACTGTGTATGTAGGCACACATGTATGCATGCCTGTATGTTCGTGTGTGTGCACTTCTTTATTAAAAATAAAATATTTAGAAAGTAAAGACAAGTAAAAGGGAAGAATTTTAATTCATCCGAAACTTCCAGAAATAGCACTGTTGATACAGCCTTATGGCATTTTGCAGTTAAAAACCCGTTTTTGCTCTGGCTGGGTGGCTCAGCTGGTTGGAACATTATCCCATACACCAAAAGTTTGCAGGTTTGGTTCCCTCTCAGGGCACACACCTGGGTTGTGTGTGGGGTCAGGGAACATACAGAGGCAACTGTTCAATGTTTCTCTCTCTCTCTCTTCCGCCCATCTTCCTCTCTCTGTAAAAATCAAGAAGAACATATCCTTGGTGAGGATTAAAAAAAAAACAAAGCCTTTTCACACCAACATTTGTTTATTCGACCAAGTAAAATTAATTTAAAACACAGATTTTTACATTGCCACAGACTCAATTTTCAGTATCATTTCTAAAGTTTGTTATTAAAATTTCTTCTTTTTCAAAAATTCCGCATAAGTTTTATCACAATGCAATGGAGGCAATCAAGCAAAATAAAATGAAATATAAATGGTTCCTCTGTAAATAACATTCCTGGCACCAGGACACTAACACAGTGCTAGAATGCTTTTATGAAATACATGATAATATAATTTCTGACTCATCAAATTTTATCACCCAGTCTATAAGGATCAGCTTCTTCCCCAAAACAGCTATATCTCTCACGCAGGTGCTCTCATTTCCTGGTCCATTCTAGTACTGAAAAGCACCTTCCCCTCACCCCCCATTTTTGTGCCAATCCACTACCAACCCAGCAAAAATGTCACATAAACCGGAATGATTTAAAACCACAAAATCAGGAATGATTCCCAGCAGGCCTCTTTGAAAATGGAACCAAGAATTTTTGTTAATTTAGAAAATCCAGGACAGCATGTGAACATTTTCTGCAATAATTTCTCTTCCTGATTAAGCCAATGACTAAACCAATACTCACAGTCATAATATCCAGGCCATTCGCTCTGATCATTTCCTCTGGTTTAAAGCAAGCATGTAGTTGTTCCTTCACTCACAGGGTCTAAAAAGTGAAGAGGTATGTTTAGATCAAGACAAGTAAGGCTTAGTCCACCTTGAAACATAGGAGAAGACAACTCTCTGTGGTTCAGTTGGGTGGCCCTGAGCGGCACTTGCAAACGGGCATGCGGAGAGATGACAGGCAATGCTGCGGACGGGGCCCTGGGCCCAGTGACAACACAGATGTGCTGCCATTGTACACATCCTGTCAACTGCCAACTTCTGATCGTGGTCCATGTTCTCCCAAAGGCTGTAAACACTATGAGAGTATTTACAATACAATAAGAAAATATAAACATGGTATTCTGAAGTTAGAGTGTTTTATCTGCATTCAAAGACAACCTCGTGGATTATTTTGAAAATTTTCAAAAGGAGATTGGGGTTGAAGGTAGAGTTAAGAGAACTTCCTTATGGAATAAGCCAAAAGATATCTACTTTTTAAAATCCTCTATGCCATAATCTCTTGCCATAGTATTAAGACTAATAAGTGTCAATAAAGTCTAGTGTTGTTAAACATGATAGAAGCTTTTCAGATATAGAGTATATTTAAAACATAGAGTTCACTTCTAGTTAAGATGGATACACTTTGCCTCCTCAAACAACCAAAAGAAGAACACCGACAAATTTAAAAACAAAAAATAACCAGACCTGCCAGAAAGTTGAACTGTATGGAAGTCCAACAACCAAGGAGTTAGGGAAGACACATTCATACCTACCAGTAGAAGGGGCAGAGATGGGCAGCAGGTGGAGGGGACTCATGGCAAGGTGGCGACTGGAGGACCAGGGAGGAACCATTGGGAAGTGAGACAGACCACAGAACCCAGGGTTCCAACATGGAGAAATAAAGCCTCAAAATCTCTGACTGGAAAAACCTGTGGGAATTGAGGCAGTGGGAGAAACTCCCAGCCTCCCAGGAGAGTTTGCTGGAGAGACCCACAGGGTCCTGGAACACACACAAGCCCACCCATCCTGGAACCAGCACCAGAAGGGCCCAGTTTGCTTATGGGCAGCAGAGGAAGTGACTGAAAGCTGGCAAGAGCTGAGCAAGAGGCAGTGTTCCCTCTTGGACCCCTCCCCACATACAGCACCACAAGGCAGCAAAGAGGGTTGCTCCACTCTGGTGAATACCTAAGGCTCTGCCCCTTACTACACCAGGTGCACTGAGACAAAAAAAAAAAAAAAAAAAAAAACATGGCTCAAATGAAAGAACAGATCAAAGCTCCAGAAAACAATACAACTAAGGTATGAAGAGATAGCCAACTTATTAGATACACAATTCAAAACACTGGTTATCAGGATGCTCACAGAAATGGTCGAGTATAGGTACAAAATACAGGAAAAAGTAAAGGCTATGAGATGTGAAATAAAGGAAAATGTACAGGGAATCAACAGTGAAGGGAAGGAAACCAGTTTGGACCAGAAGAAAGAAATAAACATTCAACTAGAACAGAATGAAGAAACAGAATTCAAAAAAATGAGGAGAGGATTAGGAATCTCCACAACAACTTTAAATGTTCCAATCTGAATCATAGGGGTGTCAGAAGGAGAAGAACAATAGCAAATAATTGAAAACATAATGGATAACTTCCCTAATGTGGACAAAGAAATAGACTTCCAGGAAGTCCAGGAAGATCACAAAGTCCCAAGGAAGTTGGACTCAAGGAGGAACACACCAAGGCACATCATAATTACATTACCCAAGACTAAAGATAAGGAGAGAATCTTAAAAGCAGCAAGAGAAAAGGAGAAAGTTACCTACAAAGGAGTTCCCCTAAGACTATCAGCTGATTTCTGAAAAGAAACCTGACAAGCAAGAAGGGGCTGGAAAGAAGTATTCAAAGTCATGAAGAGCAAAGACCTACATCCAATATTACTCTGTCCAGCAAAGCTACCATTTAGAATGGTAGGGAAGATAAAGTGCTTCCCAGATAAGGTCAAATTAAAGGAGTTCATCATCACCAAGCTTTTGTTATATGAAATGTTAAAGGGACTTGCCTAAGAAAAAGAATATCAAAAATACAAACAGTAAAATGACAACAAACTCACAATTATCAACAACTGAACCTAAAAGCACAAAAACAAAAATGAACTTGGCAAACAACCAGAAAAGGAACAGAGTCACAGAAATGGAGATCCCATGGAGAGTTATCAGCAGGGAAGGGGAGGAGAATGAGAGGGGAAAAGGTACAGGGAATAAGAAGCATAAATGGTAGGAACAAAATAGACGGGGGAGGTCAAGAATAGTATGGGGAATGCAGAAACTAAAGAAGTTATATGTATGACGCATGGACATAAACTAAGGTGGGGGAATGCTGGTGGGAGGGAGGTGCAGGGAAGAGGGGAAGAAAAGGGAAAAAATGGGACAACTGTAACAGCATAATTGGTAAAGTGTATTTTTACAAAATGAAATAAAATAAAGTATATTTAAAACATAAGTGTATTTAAAATATAGAGTTTAATTATACACACACACAAACACACACAGTCTGGCACAAATAACACCCCCTTTTTATTACAAAATCTTTTATTACAATATTATAAGTATGTAATTTTATAAGATCACAATATCACACTCAAGCACACCATATGACGTTTTAGGTGAAATGTTCAAATTAAAGCTATAAATTATAACACCCATTTTAGTACTCTACCAACCACACTCACGCAGGTACTACTTCTGCTGGACCCTGTATATACTGCTCTTAGCGTCAGATTTGATGTGTGATGTTACAGGACTGTCTGCAATTTGTGCCTCACAGTAAGACGGGTTCTTTAGGATCAGCAACCAAATGCAAGGTGGCTCTTTGTAAACATCAATGTGCGTCTTGGAACCTGAATTTAAACTGCGTATTATTCTTCTGTGGTTCAACAACCTGATTATTTTTAGATAGAAATTTAAATTTAAATGGCACCTGAGTATATTTAGAGTGGCCTGCAGCTGGAGTCCAACGATCACAGACAGCATTCTGGCATTTACTTGGGGACAATATAATTTCCAAAGGGCAAAAGTCAGCAATAGCAGGTCACTAAAAACGGCTGCAGGATGTCAGTGATTCCTGAAACCTGTGACTGGTGTCTTGACACCCTGAAAATTTTCCCAGACTACTTGGCAGAAGCAGATAAACTTTAATTTATGCCCTGCTCATATGTATTCCCTTGCTGATCATGGAAGATGAAAGCAAGCTAGGACCACACCTTGGATTTAATTTTGCAGGGGACAGAATAATACCTAATCCATTCAGTCAGTCATCCAACAAATATTCATTGGGAATTTACTATGTACCCAGCACTCTATCAGATGCTAGAGATACAATGATGTGGGGAAACAAATATCCCCAAGTCTTCATGAAGCATAAGCCTTAATGGGAAGATTAATATTCATTAAATAACCATAAAAATAATATAAAATTGTCACTATGATAAACAGTGCCAAGGAAAAGTCTGTGGCACTATCATGGTAGACAAGAGGGACATTGGACATAACGAAGGAGGTAAGAGGGGGCTTCTGTGGAGAAGAAACAATTGAGATGAAGTATGAAAAATGAGTAAAAATTAAAAAGTGAAAGGGGAGAGGTCATTTCATACACTTGGAATAGCATTCAAAAAGACCCTGATGCAGAAGGAGAACACAGTCTGCGGGGGCTGGCAGGTCACTGTGGCTGAAGTAGAGAACAGGCTGCTTTAAGATGAGCCTCAAGAAGTAGGTAGAGACCCACCAGACAGGGTTTAAACACTGAATTAAGGGCTCATATTCTCAGCCATGTAGACAACGTTAGGGCAAATATACTTTAAAAAGAAGTAATGGAAACTTATAAAAATAAAAATCAACACACTGACTTGCTAGTATTGTGTGCAAAGAAGTACGCTGGAGTCTGAGGACACTTGTCAGAAGCACACAACATTCTGTGTGCTTAATACATAAGCAGTGCAGCGAATGAGCACGGGACCGTGTCCTATGCTGTGAGAGAACATCTGCAAATTGTGTAAAGATTTTCAGGAGGAAGACATCATGCAAGATTACAACAGGAATGGAATTTGGGGGGAAATCTTCATGGAAAAAGGCTGAAGAACAGTCCATAGACTTCTACAAGTAGAAATGAAGGGTATGGGGTTGGGACTATTGACAGCAGTATCAACATGAGCAGAAACCAGACACCATGTTGGAAAGTGTACCATGTTGGTCACCCTCGGGGAACAAGGTCAAAACTTCAGTTAACTTGTGATACACGTTGTTCATGGAAATGGTGCAACACACCGATGTCTTAGTTTATATAATGCTCCACACTCTTGTTAAATTCTTTAGCTTACAACCTCAGTAAATGTCCAAAATAATATTTGCTATGAGATAGGTAAGAAAGCTTTAGCAATTATTTCCATTTTACTGAAATCTAGAGAGGATGAATACTTTGTTCAAGAACACACAATTAACAAGTGAATGACCCAGGATTAAAACACAGGTTACAGGTTTCCACTCCTTCACTGAAACAAATTTCAATCATTCAGAATCTGTTTTTAGGATTTTGCCATATTTGCACATCACTTCAATGTCACATGCTTAACTGTTTCTCTTTTACTCAACTATTTTTTTTGCTAAAAAAAAGGTGCCCTGGCCAGTGTGGCTCAGTTGGTTGGAGCGTCATCCCATAAACCATTCCCAGTCAGGACATATACACAGGCTGTGGGTTTGGTCCTTGGCTGGACCGTGTATGAGAGGCAACCAATGGGTGTTTCTCTCACTCTCTCTTTCCCTTCCTTCTCCTCTTTCTTAAAAAAGAAATCAATAAGCATGCCCTCAGGTGAGAATACAAAAAATTAAAAAGAAACTTTATACCGCTCCCATAAATGGAAAACCTATATCATGTGTCACAAATTAAAGGTAACCATAGACATAAAGACTTTTAAAAAATAATCAACTGTAGATACTATTGCCTTTAGAAGAACCTGAGATATGAACATTTTTTGTTTAAAAGAGGGATTAGCAAGTATTATAAAGGCTTTTTAAAACTTGTTGATGAGGATATGGAAAATGGAAACACTCAAATGCTCCTGGTGGTCAGAGTATAAATTGTAACCCCACTTTGGAGAGCATATATATACTTTCTAGTTAATTATATACATTATTTTTAACAGTGAAATTCTACATTGAGATTTATACCCTGGAGCAGGGGTCAGTGAACTTCTCTTTTGTGTAAAGAGAAAGATGGCAAATATTTTAAATTTTGCAAGCTGTCTAGTGTCTGGAGCAACTACACATCTCTGCTGTGATCGTGTAAAAACAGCCATAAATCATTAGTAAGGAAATGGGCCTGGTTGAACTCCAGCAAAACCTTCTTTTTGGACACTAAAATTTGAATTCCATATAATTTCCATGTCATGAACTATTGTCTTTTTTATTTTCCTCAACTTTTTAAATATGTAAAAAGCTTTTCTTAGCTCACTGGCTATAAACAAACAGGTGGCAGGCTGGATTTGGATACCTGGGCTGTATTTTGCTGACTCTGCCCAAGAGAACTTCACCTGCATGCTGATAAGGAGAAATGGTCAAATACAGCATGTTTGTTGCAGGCAGGTTTTGAATAGTAGTCTTAGTTTAGGTTCCCAAGAATAGATTCCGAAGTAAGTGTCTGAGTGTACATAGGTCATCTGAGGGGTCATCCCAGGACAAAGTGAGAGGGCAAGCAGAGTTGTAAGATAAGGAAAGGCAGAAAGCTTAAAGGTTCATGGTCAACAAATTGCCATCACAGACAACTGAGGCAAAAACTGGTGTAGAACACACCTCAGAGTTCTCTCATGAGCGGTATGAAAAGAGCTGGGTATTTATTTATCCATCAAATCCCTGTCTTTCATTGAATGAAGACTGCTTCAGACTCTCGGGCAGTTCAGTATGCCCTGCTTTTGGCCCGAGTGTGCCCCTAGCCAGAACAAAACCCTCCAGCAGAGTCTCACAAGACGCAATCTGCCAAGGGTATAGGGGCAAAACTACAGTGTCTGCTAAACACCACAAATATATAGACATGAGCCTGAAAATGGATAAATTGTCACTTGCTCATACAAAAGACTATTAAGCAAAAGTTTCAATAAATGCTGTAGATCTACACTAGTAAAGATAGATGCATTTCAATATGTGATATTGAGAAATGGAATGCGCATCATAACAATTATAACTATGCAACATTTATGTAAAGCTTAAAAGAATGAAAAACTGTGGCAAATTCAGGAACAGCAGGTACACTTGGAGAACAGGGAATGAAAAGAAGAAAAGTTACACAGAGGACCTCAGCTTTCTCTCTAGTGCCTTATTTAAAAAAAACATAAAATTATCAAAAATTGGGGTGTGATTGTATGTGTATGCATATTATTATTTTACATTATTCATTGTGCTTAAAATTTTATAATACAAAAAGTTTAAGCAAGAAGTCAAGGTATAAATCTGAGTTGGTCTTGTGAAAGGACTAAGCCCCAAAAGCAGGAAGTGCATTAGTGATGCAAAAAATAGGAAGACAACCTTGAGAGTATTTGGTGTGGAAGTTTTCAATAGTCAGTATTTTGGGAAATTTCATTGACTTAGATTGAGCAGATGGTATGGGTATGAAATGTGTAAATAACAATAAAATTAGCTGGGAAAGTTAAAGAAAATAGATAGCGAAGTACCTTGAGAAAAGTAAGTGCTATGGAATGTGAAGGAGTATAATTACTACTAAAAAGCGGTGATATTTTGAAATGTTCACATACTTAATTTTAGTTGTTGAATATTTATGAAAATTACTGCTTTGTCTTTTGTCAAAACAAAACAGAATTATATTATTTTCCTCTTTTTATCTCCTCTATCATGGTAGTATGATTTCAGGGTTTTTGAAAAAAATTTTTTACTAATGCACCCCAATGTACATAGCAGCATTATTTATAATAGCCAAGTGCTGGAAAAAGCCTAAGTGCCCATCTGCAAATCAGTGGATCAAAAAACTGCATGTACAAAGGACCCATGGACAAAGTCAAAGGGGGGAAGGATTGAAGGTGGGAGGTGGGGGTGGGTGGGGTGGGAGAAAGTGATGGTGGGAAAATGGGGACAACTGTACTTGAACAGCTATGAAAAAAAAACCCTGCAGTACATTTATACAATGGAATACTATGTAGCAGAAAGAAAGAAGGAGCTCCTACCCTTTGAAAATCTTTTTGGTCATAAATACACTGTCATAATGTTTTATTACAATAAGATTTAACCTATTTGCTAAAATTCACTTTCACCAATCCAATTGCACACTTGGAAAGCTTACATGTTAAATTATTCCATGCAGAAGGGCTAAGACAATTTAGTATACTCCTGACTGCCTTGCACTTACTAAAATTTAAAACAAGGAGAGGCACTTTAAGAAAACATTTGCTCTAAATAAGCAGATTGGGAGATCTAGGTGCCCCCAGTACAGATGGCACTGCCGCTGGCATTCACAGGCCACTTCAGCACCTGGCCAGCGTCTGACCACATCCTGCTCCTGGTGCAGCGCAAAAAGTGCAAACAGCGAGAAGCTTGGCTGTCACTATCGTGTTAGTAACAGGTGAACAGGTGTCGAGCTGATGCAGAACAATCTTACAGGTTTTAAATGAACTAGTCCTGAGCTTTGACTGCTGACCTTGTCTCTCACCTATGATATGACCCTGCAAGCTGTCTGGCAGTAAAAAGTTGCGTCTGTTTAATCAACTGTTTTGTGATATTAACAACCTCTAAGTCCCGATGGCTTACAGAAATACTTACTCATTTACACAAAGAATGCTGATCAGCAGCAGGGGTGTATGTTACCTAGGTAACCAGGTAGGGGCTTACCTATGGCTGACCTGGGTCCATTGGGCCAGCTCTATGTTCACCCACATTGGGATCCAGAGAGAAGGAGCAGCCAGACCCAAGGCCTGGAGTTCTCAGGATGGAGAACAGATGTCCTGTTCAGGACAGATGGAGACAAATCATACAAGTTCATTTAAAGCTTCTGCTCAGACATGGCTTAGCTCATATCACAAATATTCCATGTACCAAAATATGTCACATGACCATGGTCAAAGTTAATGGAACAAGAATGTATTCTACCTGTAGGGCATATACTAAGAAATTTGCAGTACAGGGCAAGTATGTAAAATTCTTTGGTATAAGGAAGGTGACAATTGAGAACTATAGTTCAATTTGCCATAGTAATAGAAAATATCAAAAAAGCATGAAAATGCATATATATATATATCACACAAATAAACTTATAAGTATTGGAATCAACATTTTAGCTGGTAAAAAATCTAAAATTAAAGCCATCAAAAGTATAATAATAATTTGGGAGAAATCTCAATGCGTCTCTCTTTTTTTAATAGCCTTAAATTTTTATTTATTTATTTATTTATTTATTTTTAGAGAGAGGGTAAGTGAGAGAAAGAGAGGGAGAGAAACATCAATATGTAGTTGCCTTTCACACGCTCCCCACTGGGGACCTGGCCCACAACCCAGGCATGTTCCCTGACTGGGAATAGAACTGGTGACCCTTTGGTTCACAGGCCCCTCACTCAATCCACTGAGCTACACCAGCCAGGGCTCAGTGCCTCTCTTATATTTCTACATGGAGGGACATCAAGACTCTCTCAACCTTCTTGAGATGCATGACTCAGGTCCTCTGGGCACACTTTCTCTTCAGGCAGCCCTGCCTATGGGACAGTATGTCCTGGTCTGTCCTCTTCCCTGATGTAAGACACTTGTCCCTATCAGCTCTATCAGAGCTAGAGAGGAACCATTAACAAGCCCTTTGTGGCTCCCTACCCAGTTAGGTTTTTAATTCAGCTATTAATATTAATTTGAGACCCATCAAGGGAAGAATCCACTAAGAAAACATAAACATTGTAAATATATATACACCCAACACAGAAGCACCCAAATACATAAAGAAAATCTTAGAAGACTTAAGAAAGATATTGACAGCAATCCAATTAAAGTAGGGGATTTTAACACCCCACTGTTAAAAATGGACAAATCTTCCAAACAAAATTTTAACAAAGATATTGTGGCATTGAACAATGCCCTGGATGAAATGGATTTAACTGATATATATATACAGAGCCTTTCATCCCAAAGAAGCAAAATACACATTCTTTTCATATGCACATGGAAGATTTTCAAAGATAGACCACATGATAGGACACAAAACAAACCTCAACAAATTCAAGAAAATTAAAATCATACCAAACATTTTCTCTGACTACAAGAGAGTGAAACTAGAAATCAACCCCAAGGGAAAACACCCCAAACACTCAAAATCATGGAGATTGAATAGCATGCTATTAAACAATGACTGGGTCAAGAATGAAATAAGGGAAGAAATCAAAACGTTGCTGGAAACAAATGAAAATGAACTCACAACAACCCAAAACTTATGGGACACAGCAAAGTCAGTCCTGAGAGGGAACTTCATAGTGATACAGGCCTACCCAAAAAAGATAGAAACATTTCAAACAAATAACCTAACCCTACACCTACAAGAACTCGAGGCACAACAACAAATACAGCCCAGAGAGGACACAAATAAACACAATCAGAAATGAAAGAGCAGAGATTGCAACTGACACCACAGAAATACAAAGGATTGTAAGAAATTACCATAAAGAACTGTATGCTAAGAAATTGAAAACCTAGGTGAAATGGACAAATTTCTAGAAAAATATAATCTTCCAAAACTCAGTGAAGAAGCAGAAAGCCTGAACAGGCCAATAACAGCAGATGAAATTGAAGCAGTAATCAAAAAACTCCCAACAGACAAAAGCCCTGGACCAGAAGTTTTCACAGTAGAATTCTACAAAGCATTTAAGGAAGAGCTAACCTCTATTCTTCACAGAATAGTCCAAAAAATTCAAAATGATGGAAAACTCTCAAACTCTTTTTATGAAGCCAACATCATTCTAATCCCAAAACCACATAAAGGCACAAGGAAAGAAAACTTCAGACCAATATCACTGATGAACATAGATGCTAAAATCCTCAACAAAATATTGGGAAAGCACATCCAACAATACATTAAAAAGATCATACACCAATGACCAAGTGGGATCCATCCCAGGGATGCAAGGATGGTTCAACATTCACAAATCAGTAAATGTAATACACCACATAAACAAAAGCAAAGACAAAAAACACATGATCATATCAATAGATGTGAAAAAAGCATTTGATAAGGTATAGCACCCATTTAAAAACACTCAGCAAAATAAAATAGAGGGAGCATTCCTCAACATAATAAAGGCCATATACAAGAGACGTAGAGCCAACATCATACTCAATGGGCAAAAACTAAAAGTTTTTCTATTAAGATCAGGAACAAGACAAGGTTGTGCACTTTTACTACTTCTATTCAATATAGTATTGGAAGTCTTACCCACAGCGATTAGACAAGAAAAGTAAATAAAAGTCATCCAAATTAGACAGGAGGAAACAAAACTGTCACTATCTGCAGATGACATGATAGTGTACATAGAAAATCCTATAGACTCCACCCCAAAACTGCTCAACCTAATAAATGAATTTGGCAAAAGAGCGGGATACAAAGTCAATATCCAGAAATCAAAGGCATTTTTTGTGTATCAACAATGAAACAGCAGAAGCAGAAATCAAGGGGAAAATCCCATTAGATATAGCAAAAACAAAAATAAAATACCTAGGAATAAACCTAACCAAGGACGTAAAAGACTGTATACAGAAAACTACACAACACTGAAAAAAGAAATCAAGGAAGACACAAAAAAATGGAAACATATACCATGCTCATGGACTGGAAGAATTAACATCCTCAAAATGTCTAATATCCAAAGCAATTTACAGATTCAATGCAATACTTATTAAAGTACCAATGGCATATTTCATAGACATAGAAAAAACACTTCAAAATTTATATGGAACCATAAATGATCCCAAATAACTGCTGCAATTTTGAGAAAGAAAAACAAAGTAGGAGGGATCACAATACCTAATGTCAAACTGTATTACAAGGCCACTGTAATCAAAACAGCCTGGTACTGGCATAAAAACAGACACATGGACCAGTGGAACAGAACAGAGAGCCCAGAAATAAACCAAGTCTCTACAGTCAATCAATATTGGACAAAGGGGCGGCAACTTAAACTGGTATAGAAATAGCCTCTTCAACAAATGGTGTTGGGAGAGCTGGACAGCTACATGCAAAAAAAATAAAATTCAAGCACCAACTTACACCATACCCCAAAATAAATTCAAGATGCATAAAAGACTTAAATATAAGCTGTATCACTATTAAAGCCCTAGAGTAGAACATAGGCAGGAAAATCTCAGATATTTCACACACCAACATTTTTACTGATATGTCCCCTAGAGCAAGGGATATAAAGGAAAGAATAAACAAATGGGATCTCATCAAAATAAAAAGCTTCTGCATGGCTAAAGAAAACAATATTAAAATAAAAAGAGAACCAACCTTTTGGGAAAACATATTTGCCAAGGATACCTCAGATAAGGGTTTAATCTTTAAAATATATGAAGAACTTACACAACTCCACTGTAAGACAAGCAACCCAATTAAAAAATATGCAAAGGACTTGACAGACACTTCTCCAAGGAGGACATACAGAGGATCCAGACACACATGAAAGATGCTCAATATTGTTAGCTATCAGAGAGATGCAAATTAAAACCATAATGAGATACCACTTCACACCAGTCATGGCCATCATAAACAAAGCAACAAGTGTTGGAGAGGTTGTGGAAAAAAGGAAACCCTAGTGCACTATGGGTGGGATTACAGACTGATACAACCACTACGGAAAACAATGTGGAATTTCCTCAGAAAACTAAAAATGGATCTGCCTTATGACCCAACAATTCCACTGCTAGGATTATACCCTAAGAACCCTGAAATACCAATCCAAAAGAACCTAGGCACCCCAATGTTCATAGCAGCACAATTTACAATAGTCAAGTGTTGGAAGCAACCTAGGTGCCCATCGGTAAATGACTGGATCAAAAAGCTATGGTACATATACACAATGGAATTCTATGAAGCAGAAAGAAAGAAGAAGCTACTACCCTTTGCAACAGCATGGATGGAACTGGAAAGCATTATGCTCAGTAAAATAAGCCAGGGGGTGAAAAACAAATATCACATGGTCTCACCTTTAACAGAAACCTAAATAACAAAACAAACAAACAAGCAAAATATAACCAAAGACACTGAAATAGAGAACAGGCTGACAGTGACCAGAGGGGAGAGGGGAGGGAATTTCAGGGGAATTTCAGGGGGAAAGGGGAAGGATTTACAGGAACAAGTATAAAAGACACATGGACAAAAACTAGAGCGGGGTGGAAATGGGAGGAATGTGGGGAGGGCTGCGTGGGTGGGCTGGGATGGGAGTAAAAGACAGAAAACTGTACTTGAACAACACTCAAAATTAAAAAAAGAAAAAGAAAAAGAATTTGAGATCCATCCCTCTGACTTCCAAGTCATATCTCAGTTGGTTCCAGCTTTTGGCTTGAAAGAAGGGTGTTCTTTATTGGTTACCTCTCAAAATGGTGATAATAATAATACAAATAATAAATATTTATTAAATACTTGCACCTTAAACACATGATCTCATTTAAGTATTGCAATTAAGGCATTTTATAGTTGAAGAATTGAGCCACAGAAGATGTTTATGACCTTTCCAAGGTCACACAGCTAATAAATTGGTAAACCCGAGTTTCAGTGCTAGGTTTATTGCAAGCCAAACCACACAAGCTCTTCCCAGCCAGGACTGGCTCTGTGAGTGGTGAGATTTGCGTTGGAGAGCAGGGAAGGCACAAGAAGGCAGAGCATGTGGAATGTCAGGTATTTTTATTTTCTTGGTATTTTTCTCTCTCAGAACATTATATTGTTAATAATTTAGACATGTTTTGCTATGGAGCTTTCTATCTTTATGTAAATTTCAGTATCGTATTTAGTATAGCTCTTATTTTGTTAAAAGATAATGGTTGAATAGGGTTTAATTCAAATACAAGCCCTGGCTGGCACAGCTCAGTGGACTGAGCACAGGCCTGCAAACCAGAGGATCGCGGCTCGATTACCAGTCAGGGCACATGCCTGGGTTGCAGGCCAGTTCCCAGCAGGCCAACTCCCAGCAGGGGACGCACGAAAGGCAACCATACATTGATGTCTCTCTCCCTCTCTCCTTCCCCTCTAAAGATAAATAAATAAATAATTTTTTTTAAAAAAAGAAAGTTGTAAAGTAAACAAATACAGTTTTACCAGTACAAATTTTACAACTATATCTCTATTCTGGTATAAAGATGTACTAGTGAAGAGAATTAATAACCTTGCTGTAGACTTTCTTCAGGAAGAGTATCTTGGATCTTGTGAAGTTTTCTAAATGCTTAAGACATTCAGCCATTGACTATTTTTGATTCTTAATATTTGGAAGTGTGACTTCTATCTGTATAATTATAGAGCTCTTGGGTTTAGCCAGAGTTAAGATAAGAACATTTCATCAGTGACAGATGATAGCAGTTTTGTACTTTACCTGATATTTTGGTATTTACCTGATCCTTTAGAAAGGATACTTACATATCCTTTTAGGCTTCCTGGTTTTAATTCTGATGATAATATGCTATCATGTCTCTTTTTCTTTCAACCCTGAGATTAATAAAATGTATTCCTGGAGACTTTCCATTTAGATAAGTGCTATTATTTCAAAACCTCGATGTAGGGAAACACCACAGACCTCAATTCCTTTGTGCCCTTTTCTCTGTGTTGCTTGTCAAACCATTATTGGAAATGAGCCTCTGCCCTTTTCTTCTCCCACACAAGTTCTAATAAAGATGCTGCCACACGGCCGTATCCTAGTAACTAGGTTTTACACTGAGAGAGACGATTAAGAAGGAATCCAAGACTGGGCTGGTTTCGACCATCAGCAAAGGTAATATGCCAGCCTTGCTCTCCTTTTCGATTCCCTTAATTTAGATGAATAAGTGATCTAAGCTTAATGTTTTTTTCTGGTAAAAATACCGTCTTGCAGACCCAAATTAACATATTTGCTTTTGATTACCTTGCAGAACTCTATTTGCTCTCTTTTCTAGAAAAGCTTAATAATTCACATAAGACTCCAGAGGAATAAAATCACTATGTGTAGCTGAAAAATCCCTACTCCCCTGCTGGGGTTAAATGGAAGGCTTCAAAAAAAAATTTAAGTAAATAATCAAGGTAGCTGCTCCATCTTGTTTCTGAACGGCTGCATAGGCAGTTCCTTAGCCATCTGAATTTGCAGACACACAAAAATCAGTACTCACACAGGCAGGTACTAAAGAGCAAGACGTTCCATTTTCTAAATGAAGGGCAGAGCTTGCAACTTAGTGAGAGCCTGGGAGTCCTCTTCTTTCAATGCAGTAGCTTGCTTAAAACTCCTCTATCAAGGGCATGAAATTAAATGAGGGAACAAAGTGTACTTTTTTCAGGCAGATTTGTGGAAAAGAAAGGTAAAAATGTACAGACACCCTGGAGAAGGGCTCTTTGCCTTTGGAGCTCTCTGCTCCAAGAATTAGAAAGGCTTGGGATGAAAGGCTTGTGTGTGCTTATCACTGTGTTACGAACATGACATTTTTGCCTTCCTGGTCACAAAGGAAGACATGCACCCCGACCCAACTCTTCTTCCAGCCTGAGTTTGGTTTGCCACTGTCACCTAGAGTCAAGAAAGCCACATTCATGCAGAATTCAGGAAGTTTTAGGTGTAAACTCAGAGGTAGGTTTCCTGAGACTATTCTTCTCTCCTATTTGCTGCCTTTACCTGATTTCAGCAGCTTTAGTGATGACGGACTGGGCTGGCCGATCTGGAGGGTGTGGGATGAGACAAGCAGTTGGATTTGCTCATCATGAGAATTATACTTCTCCAGAACATTCTTTACTATACTATGCCAAAAGTTAATTTCTCAGAAGTGTTGTAAATTCTCTCTGGAAGTATACTTTTTAATCCTCTGGTTAACTGTTCTTTTCCTTCTGTTGGTGGAATCAGCCCAACCTATGCTAACCTCAGATTACGGACCCCACAATGGCCAACATTTCAGCTATACTGGGATTCCTTTCCTAAATACTTTAATATTTCCAGCATCCACTTCTTTTCCTTCTTCCTTTACTGCAAAGGGGCTCCGTGTGTGTTGAATTATCATAGTATGTTTGCAGCCATGGCAGATTAAACAATGCCAATGGAAAACCATAAAGCCAAATATAAAAATCCAAATTAAATTTATGTCTCTATCATGCCAAGTTTCCTGAACTTTAGTCAACCACGTAAGATCATCATGATTTTTGTCAAATTTGCATTCTGCCTGTAGTAACTTAATATTTTTCACAAAATTGACTTACATTTTTACTTCTGAAAGTTCCCCCAAGGAAACTGCCATACGTGTAACCTATCACTCATCATAAGTAAAAAGCAAATGTGAAAGAAATATATCATCATTAGAATATAAAGTTTTTCATCCCCCTGAAAATCATCTTGCAAACCCATAGTGGTTGTATACCATGTTTTGAAAAGGTCTGATATGCAGGTTAAAATTAAAAAATTACTCTAGTATGCATGAATCCATTTATTGTAATTTTCACAAAAAATGACAAAGTAGGTATAACCATCTCCATTGTAAACTTTTTTTTTAAGATTTTATTTATTTTTACAGAGAGGGGAGGAGAAGGAAAGAAACACCAATGTGAGAATGAAACATTGATTGGTTGCCTTTCACATACCCTCAACCAAGGACCTGGCCTGCAACCCAGGATTGCTCTGACTGGGAGTCAAACGGGCGACCTTTTGATTGGCAGATTCATACTCAGCCCACTGAGCCACACCAGCCAGAGCCCACACCCATTTTAGAGAAGAAAAGCACAGGCACAGGCTCCAAAAAATAAAGTGTTCATGCTGAAAGGGGCATTGATATTGCTCTTATTTGAAGTTCATGTCCTCTAATTTTTCACAGTTGATTGTAACTTTCCTACTATCATCTATGTTCAAAGAGTCTAAAATTCTAGAATTTAGATAATTTAGAATAAAGTCTCCTTTGAATTAGTTCCACGCATATTTACTATTTATAAAGTCTTTCTTGCAACTGTCCACATTTTAATTGCGCTAAAACTATTCCAAAATTATATTTTTAAAAGAATTGATAATTGATTGAACACTGAAAAATATTTTATAACATAAAAACTGTACCAGATAAGGTCTATGATATTTGTCTTTTCATTTTTCAGATTAAACAAAATCAACTAGTATCAAAATTGTCCCAAATGAAATATTTTTCTGTAAAATTAAAAACAAAAAGTGTTAAAAAAAATTCTAAAGACTTGGGGTGAGGAGGGTAAGGGGAAGGTCAAGTGTATGGTGACATATTGAATTTCAGGTGATGAGCACACTAACAAAGTATGTAAATGTCATATTATAAGGTTGTATACCTGAAACATACATGGTGTTAATATTAATCAATGTCACCCCAATGTATTTACATAATTTAAACTAAAAAAACAGATCTGCTATTGGAGAAACACTTTTAAAGACTCAGATGGGGTCTAAATAACATTTTATTGATGCACACACTGGCCCACAGTGTCTGCATCATTATCGATGACATGAGACATTCACATGGACTACCGAGTCCAATGGAGGAAAAGGGACAGCATGGCTTCTCTGTCAAGGGGAGCAAAAGCCAGGGAGGGCCCTTGCCGTGACCAGCCTTTATTGGGTTTCTTGGCACATCACTTGATGGTCCTCATTTACTATGCACAGGTTGCTTTAGGTGGTTACCTTTTACAGAAAACAAAGGAGCCAATGCTGCTAATCACATCACAGAACAGGGATATTTGCAAATGAAAAGGGAAAAGCGGTTGGACCAGCTACACTGGTCCTAGGAAGGTTTAACAAGGATTTTAGGAAGTTACTTTGCAGTAAACATATGCCACATATCCGGATGAAGGAGTTTTTAGCAAAAAGCAAGACTCCAAGTGGCCTACACACATTGCAGGCCCGATTCCCCACAGGAGAACCCGTCCGTGGATGTGGGTCCTGTGCATCTCTGAGTGGGAGCTGGACCCACGCCACACAGAACAGTCTCCTACATTTTATAAATTATATTGGAAAACAACAATTATATGAATTTCTCATAGTGAGAATATATTAAAAAGATATAAGCTATTTAATTGGAATAAAATGCTTTAATGATTTCACTAAATAAAGAGGTAAATTGTAATCACCTAAAGCAAACAGTGAACCTAAAATAACATGTAAATCTTTAAACATGAGAATTATTTACTTTATTGACTAGTCAAGATAAACAAAATATCCATAAGAGGAAAAGATGCATTATTATGCGGTTGAATGTGATATTAATTAATGCTCCATATAAATGTTTTTAGCATATGCTTATTATTCCTATAAATCTTAGTTTACTTTCAAATATAAATGTAGTATGTGGAAATTTTTAAATTTTAATGATAGAAAAGAATATCAAATAAATATTGCTCCCCAATTCCCTCCTCTTTCCTTCTCCCCAGTGCTACCTTTTATGTCCACTTCCCAGAAGAAATTACTGTAAGGTCCCTTATATACTCTTCTAGAAAAAGTTAATATGTATTTATCTTTGTTTTTTGTTAGCCAAATGGGATCTAAATGTACTTACATCACCCTACTTTGATTTACTTTTTCTTGATATTAGATACCTTTTTCTATCACTATAGATCAACCTTTTCTATTCTGTTAATGGTAGCAGAGTGTTCCATTGATCACGTGTGAAACCACTTAGATCAGTGGCTGGCAAATATTTTTCTGCAAGGGATCATATAGTAAATATGTTCATCTTTCTGAGTTATATGGTCTCTTTCACAACCACTCACCTCTGCCATGTAAAACACATAATTGTCAGCTGTGGCTGTACTCCAATTTGAAAATAAACTAAATTAAATTTATAAAAGTTATGATTGCAATCTGGTCATAGTTTACTGACAGTTAATTTGCACAATGTACTGGTGGAAACAATTATTTCCTGTTTTTTTTGCTATTAAGAACAAGCTGCTATGGGACTCTATACTGCCTATACTTTTGCTCTTGTCGGAGTAGAATGAGTCCACTAGAGTGTTTAAAATATTGCTTTAAAAGTTAAAAAAAAAAAAGCCCTGGCTGGTATAGCTCAGTGGATTGAGCATGGGCCTCTCAAGCAAAGGGTTGCTGGATTGATCCCCAGTCAGGGCACATGCCTGGGTTGCCAGCCAGGTCCCCAATGTGGGGCATGTCTCCTTCTTTTTCTCCTTCTCTTCCCCTCCCTCTAAAAATAAATAAATAAAATCTTTAAAACTAAATAAATAAATAAGTAGTTTTTAAAAAGTAAAGAAGAAAAAAGCAGACTGATGACTGACGCATGTCCTTAATTTTGTTCTTTCTACACAGCATTTAAAAACACTTAAAATTTGCAAAAAAAAAAAATCTTGTACATTCTGGGCTTCTTTTCATGAAGTTCATCTAGTCTCTCTATGGACAAATGGATATTTTTTTTTTGATCTGGCTNCCTTTTTCTCCTTCTCTTCCCCTCCCTCTAAAAATAAATAAATAAAATCTTTAAAACTAAATAAATAAATAAGTAGTTTTTAAAAAGTAAAGAAGAAAAAAGCAGACTGATGACTGACGCATGTCCTTAATTTTGTTCTTTCTACACAGCATTTAAAAACACTTAAAATTTGCACACAAAAAAATCTTGTACATTCTGGGCTTCTTTTCATGAAGTTCATCTAGTCTCTCTATGGACAAATGGATATTTTTTTTTGATCTGGCTCCTTTCATGCCTTTGTAATGGCTAAGTGAAAAATCTACAGACTTAAACCTATTATTGTATCTATTCCTATGTCCCATAGCTGCGTTATCTACAGATTAGTGACAGAGAGTGTTATTCCTTTGGGAGACAATTGTCTAAATCAAAGGTTACATGTAAAGGGAAACAGCTGGAGAAATTGAATGAAATGCCCATCTTTTCCTTTTTTTCTTTCTCTCTTTTTGTTTTTTTGAAACTCTGTAGCTAGTTGAGCTTGAAGCAGGATAGTTATAGAAAAGAGGAAGATTCTAGAATCAGCTTTTAGCATTTAAAGACCTCAAAGACATTCTTATGGAAGCTTTTCATTTCGATGAGGTCCCATGGTTAAAGAATAAAGCATTAAAATGAAAAGAGAACCAACCATATGGGAAAACATATTTGCCAATGATGCCTCAGACAAGGGTTTGATCTCCAAATACATATAAAGAACTCACATGACTCCACTCCAGAAAGACAAACAACCCAATTTAAAAAAATGAGCAAGACTTGACAGACACTTATCCAAGGAGGACATACAGAGGGCCCAGAGACATATGAAAAGATGCTCAGCATCACTAGCCATTAGAGAGATGCAAATTAAAACCACAGTGAGATACCACTTCACACCAGTCAGAATGGCCATCATAAACAAAGCAACAAACTACAAGTGTTGGAGAGGATGTGGAGAAAATGGGACGCTAGTGCACTGTTGGTGGGATTGCAGACTGTGCAGCCACTATGGAGAACAGTATAGAATTTTCTCAGAAAACTAAAAATAGATCTGCCTTTTGACCCGGCAATTCCACTGCTAGGATTATACCCTAAGAACCCTGAAACGCCAATCCAAAAGAACCTAGGCACCCCAATGTTCATAGCAGCACAATTTACAATAGCCAAGTGTTGGAAGCAACCTAGGTGCCCATCAGTAAATGAATGGATCCAAAAACTGTGGTACATTTACACAATGGAATTCTATGCAGCAGAAAGAAAGAAGGAGCTCCTACCCTTTGCCACAGCATGAATAGAACTAGAAAGCATTATGCTGAGTGAAATAAGCCCAGGCAGTGAAAGACAAATGCCATATGATCTCACCTTTAACTGGAACATAATCAACAAAATAAAAAAGTGAGCAAAATATAATCAGAGACACTGAAATTAAGAATAATCTGATAGAAACCAGAGGGGAAGTTGGAAGGGAGAATGGGGGGAAGGAGGGAAGGGTTTCCAGGAACAACTATAAAGGACACATGGACAAAACCAAGGGGGGGGTGTAGAAAAAGGGAGAGGGGTTTGGCTGGGGGAGCAGGTAAATGCAGACAACTGTAATTGAAAAACAGCAAAATAATTTTTTAAAGATATTTTTATAAATGACTTCAAAGGACAGAGAAGCTACCACACTCCATTGCAGGGTATTTGGGAAAACATCAGAATGTCAGATAGTATGTCATNAGAGGGGTTTGGCTGGGGGAGCAGGTAAATGCAGACAACTGTAATTGAAAAACAGCAAAATAATTTTTAAAGATATTTTTATAAATGACTTCAAAGGACAGAGAAGCTACCACACTCCATTGCAGGGTATTTGGGAAAACATCAGAATGTCAGATAGTATGTCATCACAGAAGATGGTAAGCATGATTTCTTTCTGTTCCTTGAGCTAAATGTTTGTGCAATTTCTGCCAAAACACTTACAGGTAGAGTTAAACAGGAGCCTTTGTTCTGGCTTCTCTACAAATGGTTTCATGATCTGCCCCTGCTGGCATTTGAATTTGAACTCCTTTTTGCTTCCTTTATCACAGGAATGCTCACGGAGGCGTCGTTACTGGCTAGAGCACCTTCATTGCCCTTTGTCACTAGTGCTTACAAAAGCACTAGTGTCCTCGACTTGCCATCTTCTCATCAAATTTTTAGGCTGAGGTTTTTGAAGAAATAATTTTGTGCTTAAAATGTATTGAATTATGACTGAATGTTTTGCCTTTATAGGGAACATTCACCACATAAAGAAGGTTCCTGAATTAACAGAGGAGATGGACACACCATGACAAATGATTGATATGATGGTCAATGTTAATTCAGGTCTGAAATTTTACCTTTACTAAATCCAATCAAATCCATTGGATTCTGACAACGCCACGGTGGGTGTGGTTATAGAGTTTGTTGTGAGCTACTTTATCCTAACCCATGGCATTTAGCATATTCCACCTCATAGAAGAAGTTTACACCCCTTTCAATACTTACATTAATCCACGCCAGGTCACTCCCACTTATCTGGAGGATGCCTTTCCTTTCTCACTAGGGTCTCACTCCCTTTTCATAATAAGCATATCAATCCCCAGCGTTTTATTCAAAGAGTGCCAGTCCTAGTTATTAGTAATTCAGAGAAAAGACATCAGAAAGTCTAATCAGTCCCCTGAAATGCATCATTCTTAATTGTATTTGCTGCTGTTGCTGCCAAAAATCATGGAGTCCAGGAGTAATTTAGTGATCTGTGCACAAGCTACGCAGATACCAGGTTTTCTGGTGGCAGTTTCTCAGAAGAGAGCAGAAAAAGGGAGAGCCTCTTCCCAGCGTTCTGACTACCTCTGGTAGTCAGAAGCATTATGGGAAAGCATTATGGGAAACTTCCTAGGAGACAGGACCCTCACCCTTTATGTTAAGCCTGGCAATGATGACCCAAGACAAATCAAGAAGATGTGGGGCGGGGGGCGGGGGGGGGGAGGGNACAGAGGAGATGGACACACCATGACAAATGATTGATATGATGGTCAATGTTAATTCAGGTCTGAAATTTTACCTTTACTAAATCCAATCAAATCCATTGGATTCTGACAACGCCACGGTGGGTGTGGTTATAGAGTTTGTTGTGAGCTACTTTATCCTAACCCATGGCATTTAGCATATTCCACCTCATAGAAGAAGTTTACACCCCTTTCAATACTTACATTAATCCACGCCAGGTCACTCCCACTTATCTGGAGGATGCCTTTCCTTTCTCACTAGGGTCTCACTCCCTTTTCATAATAAGCATATCAATCCCCAGCGTTTTATTCAAAGAGTGCCAGTCCTAGTTATTAGTAATTCAGAGAAAAGACATCAGAAAGTCTAATCAGTCCCCTGAAATGCATCATTCTTAATTGTATTTGCTGCTGTTGCTGCCAAAAATCATGGAGTCCAGGAGTAATTTAGTGATCTGTGCACAAGCTACGCAGATACCAGGTTTTCTGGTGGCAGTTTCTCAGAAGAGAGCAGAAAAAGGGAGAGCCTCTTCCCAGCGTTCTGACTACCTCTGGTATCCCCACACAAAGCATTATGGGAAACTTCCTAGGAGACAGGACCCTCACCCTTTATGTTAAGCCTGGCAATGACCCAAGACAAATCAAGAAGATGTGGGGTGGGGGCCGGGTGGGGGGGGCAGTGAAATGTGCCTGTCGGATTAGCATAACCAAAGAAAAGAGGGTGGGCCAGTTTGCATAGGACACTCTGCTGAGCTTGCATGTCAAACTGAACTAGCACTACATCCACTGAAAATATGTATGTGCTCATTTAGAACACCACAAAAGTGCTCTTTTGAAATGTCCCCATCTTGATCCAGGAAATCAGTTTTTGATATGGACTGGAAATATCTACCCTTACAATGAACACACAGAGAGAAAGAGAGGGAGAAAGGAGAGAACTTTGTTTATTACATGTAACTTCGCTCCACCCAAATTGCCACAGGCAACTAGCCCTGATGTCACCCAGAACTGGCTGCAGGTGATGAAACCTTCCTCTCCAGCTGCTGTCTACATAGCCTGCCGAGCGCCACGGGGAGAAGCGTGGAATGGAGGTGTTTGACAACAGCATATCGTCCTCAGAGCTGTGGTGGGACAAAGGGCATGGCCGGGGCCTGACAGAAGATAAAAATGTGTGAATAAGGTAATCTTGGGTGAAGGATGTTATTTGTGCCTTTCGTGGTGACCCAGTCATCACACACACACACACACACACACATCTCTATGCTGCCAGAAGTGCTGAGTCAGCCACGTGCAGTGCTTTGAGCGAGCTCTCTAGAACCTCTTGCTGGCCAGCATTGCCAGATCAGCATACGGAGCGTGACTTTCCTCCCAGGCCCTTTCACGTCAAGACTGGTCCAGGCAGAGCCACCCCACTACATCAGGTAGAGGACTCTCAAACTTTAAAGAAAATTATCAAAGGCCAGAGCATCACGACCCCAGAAGGCTCTTTGGCCCTTTGGCAAAAGTTGCTCATCTCTCTCCCAGCAACTTTTAAAACGGGGACAGAAAAGAAGAAGCCCAGAGCAGTCAGGGGCAGGATCTTACCTCACATCTACTTTACCAAAAGGAGCCCGTTGAGCCTTCTTCCCCAAACAAAAAGGTCTCCTCCAGAGTCAGAGTGTCCCAATCCCCCTGCCCTCAAGGAACTTTTTCCACAGTGTCTCTTGCTAAACACATGCACGTGTTTTCAAGTTCCACATCTCCGGGCACTCTATCGTAGAAGGAGCTTGTGCAGATATTTTGCTGTCTATTAGAGCACATATGTTACAATAGATGAATTAAACTAGCAGAGTAGGAATTGAAATTTTTGCCACTACAAGTCGCTTCATCATTCATAGAGAGTCAACAGTACATAGCCAACAACTCAAAGATACTTGTTTTGGAAATACTGGGGAAGTAAATATGAGTTTTCTGCTTCCTATGGAAAGTTTAAGGCATTTCTAAACTTTCTTCCCACCAGTAACCTCAGCAGACCTCAGATCTAAACCCCTTCTGCTCAGCCTCAAGTTCCTCTCAACAATATCCTGGACAAGGGTTCCTCCGCTCAGAGCCTGGACCATTTCAAGCAGCCATGTTCAAAAGCTTTCCCTCCCTTCACTTCTGGGTTCACAGGTAACAACATTTTGAGTCCTGGCAGATAGATACCAGGTTCTTCCTCAGCTTCCCACGTCCAGGTTAAACATCTCTGTTTCAACAACTGCCTTACTGTATGGTTTTAAGTTACTTCATAATTCTTTTGTGCTGTTTACCAGACACACTCAGGGGTCACAAACATTGTTACTGTATTTTTTGGACCATAAGATGCACCTACAGGAAGAAAATAGGAAAAAAATTTTTGAAGCAAAATGTGGTAAAATATTTAATAACATAAATAATATTTCACCAATGTGAATGTAAACAGAACTCAACAGCAGCATTAACAACCATTATGCCTCCCAAATTTGGGGGGAAACATGCATCCTACAGTCTGAAAAATACGGTAGTGTCATGAACCTTGCTTCTGGGGTGTTCCATACAGTTCATCATCATAATACTGTTAGTGATAACAACAATAAGTTAGTATTTAATGTGTACAAACTATGTACCAGGACTGCTCTGAGTGGCTTGCATGCCCTGCATCTTACTGCCTCAATAATCCTGATGCAGGTTGGGTTCTCCAGAAATTGATGCTGGGACAGAGTTTGGGGCAGGGGGGGAGTGGGAAAGTAAGGTGTTTATTAGGAATTAAAACCTGTAAAAAGAAGAGAAGTCTTTAAAAGGAAGCACCAGAAGAGAGCCCCAGGTGGAGAAAGGAGCCCCTTGCAAAGGGGGAGAAATAGAATTGTTATGCAGCCCATTCAACAGGGGTCTCTGAAGCAAATAATCTCCCCACCATGGTTGCCCCATATAGGACCCAAACGTCCATCTTTTATACAAGCCCTACACAGCACTGCTCAGTCACTGGATGCAGACTGCCAGGGAAGGGCGTGACCTCGGGTGGTGTGGCTCGGCAACGGAGGCAGACCCTAAAGGCGGTCCTGCTCCTGGATGATAAGTCCTCTCCAAAAGGGGGTGACTAGGCAGTGCCTCTCCACATCTGCCATAAACCTGTAATGCAGATACTTTTATTCTTCCCATTTTGCACATAAGGAAACTGAGGTGAGGCAGGTTAAGAAACTTACCAAGATAATACAGCTACTAAGTGAAAAATATTGATGAAAACATTCACTGTATAGTTAAAATAAAATTGCAAATTGCCAACTGGAACTGAAAGTTAAAAAACCACAAGCCGATAATAAAAATAAAAGGTTAAAAGCTTTTTTAAAAAATGTAATTGTATCACACTATCAGAATTTCTATAATATAGGTAAGAAAGGTTTTTATGAGAACATATAGAAGAAGACAGCAATGAAGGTTAAACCTGGGAAAGCCTTCCTACACTAGGTGACCCTTAAGCTAGGGGTTGTTAACTAGTCTGTGAGTTCACCGAGGGTGGCAACCATGGTTTCTCATGATTGGTGTTTAATACGTTTTCTAGAATTTAATTGGTTCCTAATAACATTTGTAGGAAGAAGGGAGGAAGGGAGGAAGGAAGGAAGGAAGGAAGGAAGGAAGGAAGGAAGGAAGGAAGGAAGGAAGGAGATACCTCATGATGATAAAGTTTACCAGCATGTGAAGGATATGAATTAGTTTTGTAGTGAAAATTTGAACACTAAAAATTTTAAACTTGGATAGAATAATGGTAATGGAAACATTTGTGAAACAAACTTAAAAATTCTAATGACATTTTTTTCCTCATTTCTTTTTTAGCAAATGACAGTGCCCAGTAAGTGGAACATTATGCATAATGCTTGATATTCAGTTTAATATATTTGAACAGTTACTGCATTTCAGGAGGAATCCAAAGTGAAAAGGCCCAGAATTGGGAATTTCAGGTGCTAAGAATGCTTGTGTCAAAACCTGAAATTCTGCCTCTAGAAGATATATCCTTTGGGGTCCTATAGGCTTTTCTTTCCTCACCATTTTTCTAATAAAACTCAAACACTGCTAGGAACGGTGACATTTCAAGTGAGGATTAATGAACAACCTGCGGAGAATCAACAACCTGCAGAGAAGGGTGCAGCAACTAGCAGAGCACTAGGCCATCCCCATTCGCTGCTCTGCCTACACCAGCCCTGGATAAAGATGACGACGTGTCGAGGTAACATATGCTATACAGGAGTGAGATGGGGAGCAAGATGGGATTGCTGCCTCCTCTCCTTCCAGCTGAGTTGTGCACAGCCTGCCTCCTCTACCCGCCTCATTCACCTGGAAAGCATCCACTGCACAACATGAAGGTCAGTGACAAAGGGACTGGTAAACTCTGAGATGCTATGAGTCACTGCACAGAAAATAGAAGAATCCATTCCATCTGACTTTGAACAGACAGCTTTGCAATGGAAAGACAGGGAAAGACAATGTGGTTCTTGGGAGTCCGAACGCTGTTGGGTTCATAGCAGTGATTTTGCCACTGATACCTCTTAGTGCTGGCAGCAGCGAACAGGATGGTCAATAACGCCAGTTCTGGAGGCCAGGATCACTGACCCCATGAAAGGGAGAAAGCGAGCTGTTCTTTCTGACGCTCAGAAAAATCAACAGAGCAGCGAGAGCCAGATAAAGAAGATGACAGCTCTGCCTAACAACAGGGACATAAGGATGTCAGCCAGAAAAATGAGTCCAGAAGCAATAAGCTTCTGTGCACACAGGTGTAACAGTCAAATTGAGCTTCTTTCTCGTTCTGCTGACAGAAATGACCTCTACATTTAAAGCAGCAACTGTCACCCAGCGAGCTGTAAGAATTTTTAAAACATGCAACATCTGACTATTTAGTCAGGGGCACTGACCTCTTTTGCCTTCGTTTGTCAAATTAAAAAAAAAAAAAAGGTAACAGCCAACACAACAGTAGCTGTCTGGTGTGAATAAAGAAAAAGTATACCTATATATTTTGTCAGATCGGCAAAAAATATCTTTTTGCTGTGCTGCAGTTTAGTAACTAGTTCACGTGTGCCGTGCAATGGAAAGAGTTGAAATTCGCTGACTTAGGGACCACCACATAACAAAATATTCAATTTTCAGCCCAAAGTGGGTCCTGTCTACACTATTATTGCACAGAATCCTGACAAGCACTTACTCAGGTTATCACACATGGTTTGTGGATGAGGGGCCTGAGGCTAAGAGCCACGCTCACAAGTTCCAAGTCTCATTTCAAGTGTCAGGGGCTGTCACCTGCAATGTGACCAGTGTGGAAACCTCTCCACTCTCTTCCTCATTTTGCCTTCTTTTAACCAGTTCAACCCTGGCCAGGGCCTTTTTCCTTTCCTTCCCCTCTGCTTTCTGACCACCCTAGCAGGATATTCGATGTGCTTGGGCAGTCGAAGCAGACTGCCCGGGTCCCAGCTCTGCCACTCACTACCTATGTGACATCGGGCCCGTTATTTAACCTTGGCCGTGTTTCTGCTTTCTCCTTTACCAATGAGAATGATGATAGTACCTTGTAATACTTCAGGCAGTGCCAGTCCCACAAGTGAGAGCTCAGTAACTTTGCTATTATATTTCTTTCCCTCCCCAAACCTCCCCATTCTGCCCGGAATCTCCCCGAAATCTCCCCTAATCCTGCCCTTCCTTTCCGTTACTCCTGTGTTCTGTCTGACCTGGCCTCAGCTGACAGTGTCCAGGACAAGGTCAGCGTTGCCACCCCTGCTGCCCTTGGAGCTGGACATGCTGCTGGGGGCCCTGGTACCTCCTGGAGACAGACGGTCAAAAACACATCCTGTGAAACTGCTGCAGAGTCGGCGGGGGGTGGGGGGCAGGGGGTTTCACTGAGGGAACTCGGAAGTCAGAGAACATGGAGACTGATAGCAGCTGCTGCTTCGTTAGAGGCCATGGACTCTGGAATGCCTCAGAAATGCTAATGAGCTCTCTCTAAGGGGCCATCCTTACAGGACTGCTTGGAGACAGGAAAAAAATAAGAAAGCCACACCAGCTAGTGTTCCAGGCTAATTAAAAGCCTGCTCCCTACCTTATCCATATACACTCTATGCCTTCCTGCTCACCCAGGCCAGAAAATGCATTTTCCTTTTATCCAGGCCCCACCTACTCAGAAGAGATCCCCGCCCCCCGCACCCACTTGTGTGCACCCACACACATACTCACACACGCTCCCATCTAACTGTCCCCAGGTCCTGGACAGTCTCTCTGGAAGAACCATGTGTTTGGTGACCCAGATGGTAGAAAGTTAAGGACCAGTAATGTGCAAATTAGCTTTGAAAAGACCTTTATTCAACTCTTTAAGAAGATAACCCAATTCTTTTCTGAAAGATAAAACATCTAAAAAGTAAAACAACCCATATATCTCACTCACATTCTCTCTCTAAATATATACATGGCATATATATATTCCAATATATAAATATATATATATTCCTATGTATAAGTGTATACATATATGTTCGTACACATAAATACACAACAGAAAAACAGAATTTACTTATTAAATTGTGTATTTATTCTTATATAGTTAAACTTCAGTCACCTTCAAAGTACTCTTCATTTGATACACACATCTATCAAGACCTTTTTACATTGATCAAAAGTCTTTGAACTCATCGATTTTTATGCCTTTTAGTGCTTCTGCCTTTTTTTTGTTTCACCTCTTGCACATCGACAACATTTCCCTTTGAGGAGTTTTTTCATCGGGGAAACAAAAAAAAATTGCTCCGTGTGAGTGAGATCCGATGAATAGGGAGGGTGGGGCATGGAGATCATGATGTTTTGGGTCAAAAACTGCTGAATACTCAGTGTGGTGTGGGCAGATGAGCTCATAAATCATCCATCACGAGCAAAAAGTCTTCAAAAAAAATTTACTGAAGCCCAAGGCAGCCTCTCACAGCCACAGCACCTGGCACAGACACAGACAGGTTCTTAGAACACTCACTGAGTGGGGGAAGCCTGTACTACAAGGAGCCCCAAGCCAGAAAGATAATTCCAGGTTTTTTGCCCCCCCCTTACATATACTATATGTATACAAATATACATTTGTATATGTATATCATAGATACATACAAATCTTTGAAATCATTCCCCTTTTAGAGAGAGACACTAGGCACCTTGTACATCTTATTTAATGAGTTATTGAAGAAAAGCAAAGTGGTAAGTCCAAGAGGAAGAGCAGAGGCCATGGGAGCAGAAGGGAATCAGTACCCCTGCGACATCAGTGTGAAGTCATACCCATCCACACACCCTAGTGTTTCTGACATGCTTCAATGATACTAACAGGAAATGTTATACTTCTAAAACTCTAAAAATATTTCTGTCTGGGACCACAGAAGATAAAATCTTGAAGGCTTAGCCATATGCCTTTAGTGCCCGGGCCCTGTGGAGCCCAGTACAGTGGCTTTTGCCCTGTGAAAGCTCAGAGAAACGCAAGCTGAGGGTGGTGATTCCTAGTTACATAAATGTCCTTGAGAATGTGCACAGGGATTTCAAACTCGAATGGTAACTAGAGCCAGGAAAGAGTTAACGTAAGTGGAGTGGTCGGGTGAGAGCTGTGATGTGTGGGAGCGTTCACGCATTCACACGTTCACACTGTGCTGAGGGCAGCGCGCTGCTCTGTCCCAGCCGCAGGCGGCTGTGCAGGAAAGCAAGCCTAAAGCTGCCAGACACTCTGGTTGTTCAAAAGGAGCAGGGAGTAGCTTGCTTCTTTTAGGTAGTCGTTGACAAATTATTTCAACTTTAAAAAAGTCTTCTGGCAAATCAAACTTGCAGCCTCATACCACAAAGGGCCCGTGTGCTTGATTCGACCTAGGATAAAGTTATTTATTGTGTTGGTATCTCTATTTCTCTATCTACATAATGGGGATAATTATGATATCTTTCTAATAGGATTTTGGGGGGTATTAAATGTAGTACTACATGGTAAGCATTTGGACTAGCTGGCATACAGTAAACATTATTATTCAAAATTATATTGCTTACACATCTGCCTAGATCCATCTGAATAAAATATGCAGTATTGTAAGTCATAAATCCCATGTTTGTTTGTATAATCTCAATTTAAAAAAAACCTCACTAATCCCTCCCTGTGTTGGAGAAGAGCGGCCTTCTCGCTTTCACAATTTTTAACTGTAGAAACAGAGGCAGAGGGAAGTCACTTTGTTTTTCAAATTCACAGAGTCATTGGCAGGAACAAGAGGGGTTTCCTTTTCCCAGTCACAGGAGTCCCGTTAACTGAGACAACCTCTGCCATTGACTTTTATGGTTATAGTTTTCCTCGCAGTTCTCTGTTTTCATCGTGTCAAAAAGACTAGGTTTCTAAAGGCAATGAGAAACTTCAGCCAGTCAGCAGTCTTCAGTCGTGGGCACTACCAGTTGGTGTTCAGTTTGTTATTTTCCAAGCTAATTTGCAGGGCGACACCAGGAGAGTTCCGCTCAGCATTACTTAAGTTCACATCACATTGGATCTGGCAAAGGTTAAATCCTTGAAAAGTAGGCATAAGCCCTTCAGAGTCCATTCTGAAGGGTGGGTATTCAAATAAAACAGCCGTTTGTTTCTCCGAGTGTGGTCCTAACACAGCAGCTTCAGCCTTGCCACACTGAACGTTCAGAAGTGGAATCCGTGTGCACGTTAAAGTCTGAGACATGTTATTAACCAACTGGTCTCCGTCATTTCCAGTTTGTATGTCATCATGGAAAAGATGGTAAGAAGGGTTCACCTTCAAAACTACAGGGAAGATTCTTACTCTTGGATAAACCACTCAGGGAACCAAAGAAATGTCAAAAGCCAGCCCCACCATCTGTTCAATTATAGACATCTAAAGATTCCCCAGATTCCAAAGGAACATAAAAGTATATCCAACTGAATTTGCTGGGAGTTGCTTCAGGCTGAGATTCTTCCCTGGGTATTGACATTCGTCACTGTGGCTGATAGGACCTGGGAGACATCATCGCCTCTTTGTGGGTGTGGCCACAAAATAGGAGCAAGGCACTAGGTGAAATTTGTCAGGAATATCTATCTCCTCTACGGCCATACCACCCTGAACGCACCCGATCTTGTCTGATCCCGGAAGCTAAGCAGGGTCGGGCCTGGTTAGTACTTGAATGGGAGGAATATCTCTTTTACCACTGACAGCTTTCCTCTTCTCAGGACATGATAGGAGCAGTTAGGCAAACCCTACTTTTGCAAAAATGAACAAAGGAAGCAGTAAAAGGTGAGACAATGAGAAGGAGGGAAAACAAGGAAGGAAGGAAATAGAAATCATTGTTAGGATGTTTACTGGCTTCTCCCATTTTTGCCCTTCTCTCTCTTTTCTTCTAGCAATGGAAAAGCTGCTTCTATGAGCCAACCTGGGCTATCACAAAGCAAGAGAGGCATCCTGCCAAGAAACCTCTTGGAGGTGGGTGAGGAAAGAATTGGGGCTTTCTTTACGAGCTGGAGACCCACTTTATGTGCAGGAAAGGTCTACCAAGCAGTTCCTCCCTGTTACTTCTCCTCCCTGTTTAGGTCCTAGGTAGGCAGGCTCTGTTCATTTGGTGAAGTTCACTTCAGACTTACGTTCAGGCAAGGAAGGGGTGGTTCTGGTCATTAGCTCTGTTTTTATTCCCTGACATTCCCTTCACTGCTCTGTCAGTTTGGCTGCATATCAGGAGACACTCTCAATAGACAGCACAGAGTGTGACCAGCCAAGGGCACTGCCCAGTGGCTCTCACTGTAAGGAAAATGTAAAGTCCACTCCCTAGAAAAAAGAGAGTTTATAAAATCACTCTTTATGTTTTTAAAGTCGTCTTACATTCTCCTCTAAGTTGTTTGCTTGTGTAGATAGTAGATGCTTCTGAAAAACATCATGTGTGTGCACACACTCCTTGTTTGAAGAAATCTCTCAGAGAAGAATTTGTAAAAATATAAGTTTACTAGTAGTTCCTCCAGTGATGGTTTCCAGTCACAGCACATTGGTCTAGTTCTTCAGGAGTCATAACATCCAAGAAATACATTTAACTGTTCGCTGTGAGCCTAGCACCCTGCCGGTCAAACCAAACCAAGTTGCTCATGATCCTTCTGGGAAACAAAAGAATTCATTAATTATGTTAATTCTATGTTATTATATGATCAGTGTAAGAGTACCTCTGTGTAAAACTGGTTCAGTGTAGAGCACATACAAATAATATTAAAAACTAAAAACACAATGTGCTCACTGAGAGTTATTTTAGTTTTAATAACTGAGCCTTTAGAACATTTCCACAGAAGGCATTGTCTCTGTCCCATAAGTCATTTAATTTGAAAGAAAACTCTTGTCAGCTGAAGGGGGCTCCAGCATGCGGGAACATCAAGACTTTGGGAGTGAGAGACAGAATGTCAAGGCCAAGGTCCCCAGAGAACCTTGTTATACACATGGTTTCATTCATAATTTTTTAAAGCAACACTTTCAGATGATTCTGTATGGGGGGTCTTGTTTCCAAGCCCTGAGAAGGAAGCACCAGGAATAAGTGGTCCCATCTATTCTCCTGCTGCCACTTATTCCCTAGCTCAGCCTCCTTGACTTCTCTTTAGCAAAACCACAATCTGAAACTATTTATATGTCAGTTTACTTGTGGTTTATTAGCAATTGTCACTCTCCCAAAAACTCTGGGGAGAGAGATCTCGCTTCTTGTTCTCTGTTTTATCTCCAGTGCCTGGAACCATCATAAATATTTTTGAATAAAAAAATGAAGTGAACATTTCACCAAACAAGCAATGCTAAGGAGAAGGCGAGGCTGCACCCCAGTCTCACGAAGCCTAGACCTGTTCTGAGTGCCGGGCTCTGTGATGAATGGGAGACCCTGCACCTCCACTCCCCAGTGCCCTGTGAGTTTACAGTCCAGTAAATGCCCCCTCAGTGAAGGCTGAGAGGCCCAAACGTCTCTGACTGGAATGACTCCTCAAAGGGATGGCCTTATCAAAGGCACGTAAACATTTCTAGCAAGTGGCACTTCCTTGATGGTTCGGGAAGAGGCTGGAGAGAGTGGCTCTTGGTCATTCCTCTAAAATGTCACAGCATTTCTGTCCAAGTGAAACTTGTGTCAACCACCCTGTAAACAATGGGAATGGAGAGGTCAGATTTCCCAGTAACCCTGAAAACACCGCTCTGAGACAGGGAGCCCGGAGCCTTGGACACTCAGTAGCCCCAGCAGCCGGCCCTGCACCTGACACGAGGGCAAGCTGGGCAACCTGACTGTTGATCAAGTAATTAGGAGGCATTTTCTGAATTCTAAGGTAGGGAATAAGGTAGGGAATTTTAAAGATATAAAGAACTGTTTTTTAAAAATTTAAATTACAGTTGACATACAATGTTACAGTAATTTCTAGTATGCAACAAAGTGATTAGATGTTTATATAATTTAGAAAGTGATCACTCTTTGCTGTACTTATAAATAATTCTTAAATGACTAGAAATCAAAATAATATGAGAAAAAACTATAATTTGATATACACAACAATAAAAAAGTTTTAATACAAAGGATTGTTGGAAAGAAAAAATTGAGCTAAAAAAATTAAGGGAGCACATTTAAAAAAACTAAATTCAAAGATTCTTTTAAGTCCCATAGAATTAATGATCTATGAGGACATACCCAAATTATGTGAATGTATGTATTATCACATATTCATTTAAAATAGATTTATTTACTATTGAGAAGGAGTGTCCCCTATAATTGAATAAGAAAAGAATTTTCAAACTGCCTGTCACATAGTTAAGACTCAATATATGTTAACTGAAAAAGAATATAATAAAGATTTAAAAAATTGAATAACTCTTTGCATTTGCATCTTACTGAAGAAATCTGGCCAGTGTCACTATCTCTCACTGTGAGTACATAAACTTGCATGTGTGTGTGTGTTAATCCAGTTGTTAATCCTGGAATTTTCTCCATGCTTCACACAGTCTTTTATTTACTTACATTTCAGCCATCATCAATGTTATGTATGATTTTTAACTGTCCCATGTTAATAAGCAAACTGTGGTAGATAAAGAAAAACAGGCAGAAGCTCTGTGATCTTGAGCAAGATATCCTCAATGGGCAAACTTCTAAAACCAGAAGTTCTATTTCCAATGGCTACTGACGTTCAAGTACAAATGTATTGAATGCTGAGAGGGAAGAGCCTTCTCCTCTTCTGAAAGATCAAATAATACAAACCCTTCTTCTATACTGTCAAAATGTGGAATGAACCTAAGCATCAGTTTTCATTCATCAAAAGTATTGGTGCTTTGTAGATACTCCCAAAACTAAAACTCTGGCCATAGTGGGCAACTCAGTGAATACAGCTTTGATTTCTGTTACTGTCTTGCTATCATTCCATTATCTAAGTCCAATCTATGCCTAATAAATGTACTAAGGAAAAGCATCTTCTTTCATTCCTCTAAGCCATTAGTTCGGTGCTTTCATCGCCTTGTTTCCTCCTTCAAGCATGTGTCTGCATGTTTACCAAACCCAGCTTCCCATTGTGTTGTTTACCTTAAGCATCTCATCACATTTGTTTAGCTTAAATCAGTAATCTCTATCTCCGGCTGAAACAAGTTACTTAGACACATAGGCTGACTCTTCCATTTTTAGTTGCCCTGAAGAGGTTTATTACTGTGAATCGAACAACTGTGGTTCTTCTGCTTCCTTTCAAGGAGTATCAAGTGCACACATTTTAGTAACCATGGTAATTACCAAATCTGCATTAGTTTGAATCAGACGCATTTCTCCTTTGTTAAGGAAAAGGCTTGAGGAGCATTGGCTGCCACGCCCGTATTTCCTTGTTAACCCAACAATGCCTATTCTAAAAACAGGCATCGATGTACTTTTTGCCTCATAATCTGCCACTTGCTTCCTCTCTTTAAAGCTAGAAAACAAATTGGTTCAAGACTCTGTGTTCCAGTTAGCCAGGACTAACAACTAGAAACACACACACGCATGCATGTTCATTTCTCCATTGGTGAGAGTTATTAACACTCAAGCCAGTTTTCTCCAAGCTGCTAGGCAGGTGGGTGATCTCTGCAATAGCTCAGCTACTTCTCAGGAAGTGGAAAAGGATGGAAGATTAGAACATAACTCTAAGTAGGTGACACTCTTCTCAAATCAAGTCATTTAACTGTTCCTCCCCTTGGTGCCCCATCCTGCACCAAGTGGGATACAATGCAACGAGGGCTGGGTGGTCACAGAGCCAACAAAGCAGTGACATCAGTCCACGCTTCAGGCATCAATATCAAGACAGCAAAATACAGCAGATGAACAGAGAGGTAGAAAAACTATGTTTTTTATTCCAAATAAGAGACATCTTTTAATCTCCTGCTATCCCAATTTCTAATACTAGACACTGAAGCTAATAGCTCTATCCACCTGATTCAAGTGGTACACTCCTTATCAGGATTTAAATGCAATGCTTTAGACATCTATCAATTTCTGTCTAATGTTAAACACTTCTACAAGCTTGTTCTGTTTTGATCCTTTTAACAACCCTTAAAAGAAGTTTGTGCAGATGGTTGGAGAGTTTTGTAAAAATTTATTTAGGAGCACTTCTGACTCTACCTATTGTAAATTTGGTTGTTTGTCTTCTTTTTCTTAAGTTGTAAGAGTTCTGTCTTTAGTCCAGATGCAGGTCCTTTATCTGATCTATAACTGGCAAATTATTCTTTTCTGAGGATGTGACTTGTCTTTGTAATTTTCTAATAGCCTCTTTTGGAGCAAAAGAGGTTTTAATTTTAATGTAATTTGGTTTACCAATTTCTTCCTTTAATGGTTCCTTCTTTTATTTTTATGTCTAAAAATACCCTCTGTCTAAGCCAATATCTCAAAGATTTTCTCCTACATTTTCTTATTTTTTTTGTTGAGAGTTTATTTTTTTAATTTTTATTTATTTATCTATTTATTTTAGAGAGAGGGGAAGGGAGGGAGAGAAATATTGATTGGTTCCTCTGTGCCTCTTGCACACCCCCAGCTGGGGGCCTGGCCTGCCACTCAGGCATGTGCCCTGACTGGGAATCGAACCAGTGACCTTTCTGTTCATAGACCGGTGCTCAATCCACTGAGCCACACCAGCCAGGGTTCTCCTACATTTTCTTTTAGAATGTTTTTGTTTTTAACTTTTACATTTAGGTCTATGATTTATTTAGGTCTATGAGTTAATTTTTGTCGGGTGTGAAATAAAAGTCTGAGGGTTTTGTTTTGTTTTGTTTTGTTTTTGTTTGCATATGGATATCAAATTGTCTAAGCACAACTAGTTGAAAAGATTACCCTTTCTTCATTGAAATGCTTGAAATCTTTTGCAAAAATCAACTGACTATAAATGTAAGAATTTATTTAGGGACCTCAACTCTGTTACATTGATCTATATGTCTATCTTTATACTAATACCAAGTTGTTTTGATGTCTATAGTTTATACTATATTTTGAAATTCAGTTAAATTAAGTCCTCCAATTTTCTTCTTCTTCTACAAAGATGTTTTGGCTGTTCTAGGACCATTGTCTTTCCAAATAAGTTTTAAGAATAGCTGTTAATTGATATTAAAACACCTGCTGGGATTTTGATGGGGTGAGTCTTGGAACAGAGGAGCACATATTGTCTCTCCATTTATTTAGATCTTCTTTTATTTCTCTCAGCAATGATTTATACTTTTCAGTAACTTGTTGAATTTATTCTTAAGTATTTAATTTTTGATGCATTTGTGAATGAAGTTATTTATTTTATACCCCCTCTTTTTTCCTAGTACACAGAAGTACAATTGATTGTGTATATTGATCTTACATCTTGCAAACTTTCTACACTTGGTTATTAGTACTAGTAGTTCTCTTCTGGCTTCATTAGGATGTTACAGCATCATGTCTTACAATAAATAGTACTATAATATCTTATACTATTCTTTTATTTCTTCATTTTAAGCTGGATGTTTACAGTCTTTTACTATTAAATATGTTAGTAGTTGTGGACTTTTGATAAATGCCCTTCATCAGGTGGAGAAAGTTTCCTGGTACTGATAGTCTTTTAAGAGTTTTCATCATATGCCCTGGCTGGCATAGCTCAGTGGATTGAGCGCGGGCCTGCAAACCAGACGATCGCGGTTCGATTCCCAGCCAGGGCACATGCCTGGGTTGCAAACCGGTTCCTTGCAGGCTAACTACCAGCAGGGGATGCACAAAAGGCAACCATACATTGATGTTTCTCTCCCTCTCTCCTTCCCCTCTAAAAATAAATAAATAAATAAAATCTTTTTTAAAAAAAAGAGTTTTCATTATAAATGGGTGTTGGAGTTTGTCAAATTTTTTTCTTGTGATTTGTGAGCTCACCATGTGGTTTTTGTAGTTTATTCCTATAATGTGATGTGTTAAATTAACTGATTTTCAGATGTTAAGCCAACCTGAATTCCTGGAATAAGTAACACTTGGTCACTGTGTATTAGCCTTTCTATATGTTGCTGAGTTGTTTAATGATAATTTGTTAAGAGTATTTGTATCTGCTAGGAGGGATATTAGTCTGTAGATTTCATTTCTTATGATGTCTTTGGCCAATAAGCATATGAAAAGATGCCCAGTATGATTAACCATTAGGGAAATGCAAATTAAAAGTATCATGAGTTACCATCTCACACCCATTAGGATGGCTACTATCTTAAAATAAACGAATAAAACAGAACACAACAAGTGTTGGAGAAGATGTAAAGAAATTGGAACCCTTGTACACTGTTGGTAGGAAGGTAAAGTAGTGTAGACTTTTGAAAATAGTATGGCAGTTCCTCTAAAATTAAAGACAGAATGAGCATATGATCCAAAATTACACTTCTGAGTATGCACCCAAAAGAATTGGAGGCAGGTTCTCAAAGAAATATTTGTACATCCATGTTTATAGCAGCATTTACTCACATGGAAGTAAGTCAAATATTGATTGATAGATAAATATGTAAGCAAGATATGGTATATGCATATGGTGGAATATTATTCAGTCTTAAAAAGAAAGAAAATTCTGTAATATGCTACAACATGGGTGAATCTCGAGGACATCATGTTAAGTGAAATAAGTCTGTCACAAAAAGACCAATGATATATGATTATATTATATGAGATGCTTGCAGTAGCAAAATCATAAAGACAGAAGTATAGCCCTGGCTGGTGTAGCTCAATGGATTGAGAGTGGGCCTGCGAACCACACAATCGCAGTTCGATTCCTAGTCAGGGCACATGCCTGGGTTGCAGGCCAGTTCCCAGCAGGGGATGAACAAGAGGCAACCATACATTGATATTTCTCTCCTTCTCTCCTTCTCTTCCCCTCTAAAGATAAATAATAAATTTAAAAATCTTAAAAAAAAAGACAGAAGCATAATGGTGGTTGTTAGTGCCTGAGGGGAACAGGGAATGGAAAGTTATTGTTTAATATATAAAGGGTTTCAGTTTTACAAGACAAAACAATATCACAGGGATGAAAGGTACTTATGGTTGTGTTACCAGACAGGGACTTGACCTGGAGTGGGTGTGCCTTGCGCCAACCAGTGGTGTGTAGGTTCTTGACTTCTTGCAGGAAAGATTTCACAGCACATGCCTGGGTGATGTTGAGAGTACATTTGTTAAAGCTGGAGACAGTGAAACAAAGGAAGTGCTTAGGATAAAAGAAGCAACAGTAGAGAGCCTAGCTGATGCTCTGCTTTGGCTTTTTAGAAAAATTATAGGAAAGAAATGAGCCACCCTGGGCTGTGTGAATTCACTGAGAAGTAAAAGTCACAGTGACAGAAGTGAGCAAGACTGCTTCTAGTTCACTGGGAACTCAGAGAAAAGGGGGACCTTGGAAACAGGTTCAAGGGGTAAGCCAGAGATGAGCTGCCACTGCCCCCTGCTCCCCTGGATGCAAGTCTTGTGGGGACTCTTAGAGTTAGGAGAAAGAGAGCAGAGCTACACGCCTAAGGGAGAAAGGCACAGGCATGCTCTAGCAGGGGTGTCCAATCTTTTGGTGTCTCCAGGCCACACTGGAAGAAGAGTTATCATGGGCCACACATTAAATATATTGCAACATGTAATCACACAAAAAAAATTTCATAATGTTTAAAGCAAATTTCCAATTCTGTGTTGGGCCACATTCAGAGCCACCCTAAGCTGCATGCATAGGTTGGACACCCCTAGAGAGAGCAAGCAGTTCTCCATCTTGAGGAATTTTATCTTTCTTCAGCCAGTGGGAATCCTAGGGGATATCTCAGGGGAGGGTCTTAACAGAATATTTAGTTTCTGTTAAGAATATTTACTTTCCAGTTGTATTTTTCAATATGTTGAATCATTAAAATGTGTACATAGAGCTGTCAAGGTTATTTTTTATTTAGTTTCATTTTTAAAGAACATCATTTAAGAGGGTCAAGGACAAAGGCTGGTCTGCTGCAAGATGGTCTGGAATGTGTAAATCATTTGCTCCTAAGTGTCCTTGGTTAGGGAAGATAAAGCCTATGGTGCATTAGCTATCTGTAAATTGCTCAAATTCTTTGGCCTTCTTTAATTATTTTTCCTCAGTTTCCCTTATTTGACTGTCAAGGAATTTCCTTAGCCTCTTACTATCTTGCCTCATTTACACAACAATGTGAATACATTTAATACTACTGAACTGTATACACTTTAAAGTAGTTAAAAGAGTAAACATTATTGTATTTGTATTTTACCACAATAAAAAATATTAATTTGTGTCTAGCCTTTTGTACATGATAGGGGAACTAAAGAGTTAAAGATACTAACTTTAATTACAGTTGATAGGCTTAAGTGATTAATGCCTGTAGAAAGCTGTTGTTCCAGGACCTGAAATGCATGACCCACGAGACTCTGGAAGGTCAACAAGCAGTTCAGCCTTTGTGCCCCGGAGGGTCTGTAAGCAAGGGAGACGGTATCTGAGCCATTGTGTTCCACAGTTAGGAAGTCTATGACTCTCGGATAAAGAATTATTGATCAGAAGATAAAGAAATACTAGTAAAATTGCCCCTGAACTACAACTCTTATCTGATTAACCTTTTTCCCAAACCCCTTAACTACCCTTTCCTTCTCCCTTTGAAAAACTTGGCTGGAGAAGAGATGTTGAGATGGTTTTTAAGGGTGCATAACCCCTGTCTTTTTAGATCACTAGCATCTGAATACAGGGCCCACAAAGACTCAGTCCTTGTCTCTGCTTATCGGTTCTGGTAGTGACAGAAAGCACAAAGGCCAACTTTCCCAGTTTGTTAAATATATAAAAATATTTGTTTGATAATACTCTTGTTTGTTTAAACAATGTAGAATTTACCATATTTATACTTTATTATATTAGACTATGAAAGTTATTTGATTACTTGAAAAAAAGTTTTGTCAAAATTCTCTAACAGGAATTTACTAGTGATAATATATTTAAATGCTTAGAATACTTTTAATCTATGAGTTCTAAAACCTTTTTAAAAAGTAACTGTTAAGCCCTGGCTGGTGTGGCTCAGTGGGTTGAGCACTGCCCTCAGACTGAAAGATCACCAGTTCAATTCCTCGTCAGGGCACATAGCTGGGTTGCAGGCCAGGTTCCTGGTTGGGGATGTGCAAAAGGCAACCCATCAATGTTTCTCTCACACATCGATGTTCCTCTTCTTCTCTTTCTCCATCCCTTCCCCGCTCTCTAACGCAAATAAATAAATACTTAAAAAAAGTAATTGTTAACATGTCTAGATTTATGTAGAGTCATATTTTAAGTTAAATTAAAACATTTAAGATTCTTGTTATTATTATTTTAATAAATCAAAGACTTATTTTAAATTCACTGTAATCCTTAAATTATCCTTATCATGTATAACAGCTTTCCTCGAGGGCATCAAAAGAATCTGATTGAATGCATTTATCATTTGTCATGATTCCTCCACATCCATGGACTTTTTATTAGAATACCCTACCAACTACCATCCAGACTACAGCAAACAGTTTTCACACATGATCCACTGATCGTGAACTATTGAGTCAGCCCAGAAGCCACAGTGGGGAGTTGCTTCATTCATTTTGTTCAGCTCTATGAGTTAGGAACACAGGACATACAGAAAACATAAGGCCTAGATTAGAAATATGCTCTACCACACACTGTATGTAAGACTTCTAGCAAGTTATTGAACTTCTCTATATTCAATTTTATCACCTGTAAAACCTGCACTTATTTCATAAGGTAATTGTGAGGTTTATATAATGCAACAGAATTGGTATACTTGTATAGCATCTGACAAATAATTTTATGTTCTATAAACATTGGTTGTATTATTATTATTATTATTATTATTATTATTATTATTAGCAAGAAAGGGTTAGAGATGTGAATTTCACTCAGATGTTTTCAAGGAGTGTTATGTGATTATCAGTCAAACTTTGCCACCAGTTTTTTATTTGGGAGAGTCCTAAATATGTCTTTCTATATTTCAATTGCTAGGACTCTCCAGTACCCTCAGGGGTAATGATTTAGTGTGGGGAAAATCCTAGTTAGAATAAGGAGGAGGAGGCAGAGAAGGGCATTTGGCATTAATCTCTAGTTTCAGGCTTACACCCTAAGGCTCTTCAGATTCTCTTGTTTCAACTACTTGGAAGATTGGCAGTTAACAGATTAAATAAAGTCTGTTGTTTTTTGACATTTGTTTGAAGAACAAAACAGCTTTAATGACTTTGCTGGGACTGTAGATAATCCAATCTCTTTAACCATTTGGCCCTTGAATGTGAAAATTAATAACAAGAATGAGAAGTGTTACTTTTAAACACCATAACAGCAATTATTTTTATAGCACTTGCTCGTCATAGAATAACTACTGAAGTATTGTTCAAAGCTACTGTCAATGTAAGAAACATTCAAACCTGTCAGAATTTTTCATAAGTTTATTTGACCCAAAATGATGACAATTGCTGAGAAGCAAAACCTCAGTGGATTAAAGAATTGCTCCAGCAAATGACAGTTTTGGACTTTATACATTATAATAAAAAGAGGAGGAATAAAGGGGTTAAATGAAATTCCCTGGTGATAGATTAAGGAGGTAGGAGAAAGTGAAACAGAAAAACCTAGAACTGGAGAAAAAGGAAAAATGATAGACACATACTTCTTTTACATAGGTGGGTATAGGATAGTTATCAGTCAACAATTAACGTGATAATAATAAAAATGAGGGGATTGTGTGGTCTCTGTTCTGTTTTGCTGGTTGTGCCTCTGGGATTTAGAAAAAGGGAAGGTACGTTGACTTTCCAATATATGTTACCATAGATGAAAAAAGACAATAGGCAGGCTCAATTAAAGTAAATATTGACTTTGTCAGGGAAGATTCTAGCCTAGAACAATGACTGTCCAAAATGACCGCTTTTACTTAATAAGTTTTTAAAATTATATTTCATAGATTACGCTATTACAATTGTCCTGATATTTTCCCACTACCTTCCCCTACACCCAACACTGCCCACTCTCTCAGGCAATCCCCCAGCCATTATTCATGTCCATGGATCATGTGTGTAAGTTCTCTGGCTACAGCATTTACTATATGTACTTTATATCCCATGGCAATTCTGTAACTACCTATTTGTACTTCTTAATCCCCTCACCTCTTCACCCATGCCCCCACACCCCCTCCAATCTGACAACCATCAAAACACTCTCTGTATCCATGATGCTGTCTCTGTACTTCTTGTGTGCTTAGTTTTTTACATGCAATTGTAGATAGATTTCTATTTTTTGCCATTTTATTGTTCATAATTTCAATCTTCTCTTTCTTAAATACATCCCTTTAGTATTTCATATAATAATAGTTTGATGATGATCAGCTCCTTCAGTATTCTCTTGTCTAAGAAGCTCTTTATTTGCCCTTTGATTCTAAATGATATCTTTGCGGGGTAGAGCAATCTTGGCTACAGATCCCTGCTTTTTGTGACTTTGAATATTTCTTGCCAGTCTCTTTTAGCCTGCAAAGTGTCTTTTGAGAAATCAGCTGACAGTCTAATGGGAACTCCTTTATATGTAATTATCTGCTTTTCTCTTGTGGCTTTTAAGATTGTCTCTTCGTCTTTCATCTTTAGCATTTTAATTATGATGTGTCTTGGAGTGGGCTGCTTTGCATCCATATTTTTTGGGACTCTGTGCTTCCTGGACTAGCATGTCTATTTTCTTCACCCACTTAGGGAGATTTTCTTTCATTATTTTTTCACATAGATTTCCATTTTTTTGCTTTCTCTTCTCTTTCTGGTACCCCTATGATGCAAATATTAGATCTCTTGAAATTGTCCCAGAAGGTGTTTATACTATCCTCATTTTTTAAAATTCTTTCTTCTTATTATTATTCTGATTGGTTGTTTTTTGCTTCCTTATATTTCAAATCATTGATTTGATTCTCAGCTTCATCCACTCTACTATTGTTTCCCTGTAAACTGTTCTTTATTTCAATTAGTGTAGGCTTTATTTCTGACTGGTTCTTATTTATGCTGCTGAGTTCCTCACTAAGTTCCTTGAGCATCCTTATAACCAGTGTTTTGAACTTTACATCTGATAGAGTGCTTATCTCCATTTCATTTACTTCTTTTTCTGGAGTTTCGATCTAGTCTTTCATTTGGGCCATGTTTCTTTGTCTCCTTGTTTTGGTAGCTTCCTTGTGTTAGTTTCTAAGTATTATGTTGAACTACCATGACTTTGTGTCTTGGTAGTGTGGCCTAATGTAGTATGTGTCCTATAGGGTCCAGTGACACAGCATCCCCTATCACCCAAGCTGGGTACTTGAGGTGCACCCTTCATGTCAGCTGATATACCCTCTTCTTGTAGTTGAGCCTTGGTTTCTATTAAAAGGTCAATAGGAGGAATTTACCCAGGCCAGTCAGCTAGAGGATTGTCTGTGACCACTGACCACCAACCTCCATCCTCAATAGAGGACCAGCTGTGCAGGGGCAAGATGGTGGTACTCTGAAGTGGTCTGTAGTTGTCCACTGGGTGCACAGGCTCTAGGGTTTCCTTGGGTGATGCAGGCCAAGTTCAGCTCCCACAGCTGTTTTTCCCAGGCTGCCCTTTTGAGCTATAAAGCAATCTGAGACGGCTACTACTTATGCTGGGCTTAGAGATTCTCAGCTGAAGCCAAGCTATGAAACTAGGCTGGCTGCTGCTAGTCCCAGGCCTTGGGCTCACTGAGGCTTGCTGTTGCTCATTTGATAAGGTTTGGCAAGTTGTAAAGTATGAGCCAAGACCTAACATTCATATGGAAAAGCAGCTTGGATGGGCCAAATAAGTTGTGTGGGAGAGAGTCTCTGGGGTCTCCAAGGTGGGGTCAAACAATGATATCCAGGTTGATGGAGTCTCATATATGCCACCTGCTTGCTAACTTTGTGAGGTGAGGGGTCAGAAGAGGACAATGGCCTTGCTTGCCTTGGTGGCAGATACTTTGGTTTCTCCTGGTATACCACTGGTCCCTTTCAAGGTGCAACCCGAGTGCTGGATCTCAGAGGGAGTGAGTCTGAGTAGGTGAGTACATGTGTGGGTTCTTTAAGAGGAACTGCTTGGGGATCCAACAGTTTCTTCCACCAACTCAATGCCCTCTAGATTTCACAGCCAGAAGTTGTGGGGACTTATCTTCCTGGCACTGGAACCCTGGGCTGTGGGGCCTGGTGTGGGGCTGGGACTCCTCATTCCTGAGATATCCCTCCTGGATTTTTATCCACCACTTGTGGGTGAGAGATCAGCCCATTCTGCATCCCTGTCCCTCCTACCAGTCTGGATGGATGTGGTTTCTTTAATTCTGTAGTTTTCAGACTTCCATTCAACTTGATTTCTGATGTGATGGTTGTTCTATAATTTAGTTGTAATTTTGATGTGGTTGTGTGAATAGGTGAGCCATATCTGCCTATGCCTCCATCTTGACTGAAAGTTCATAGTTAGTAAGGTTTTTTTTTTAAAGATTTTTTATTTATTTATCTTTAGAGGGGAAGGGAAGGAGAGAAGGAGAGAAATATCAATGTATGGTTGCCTCTCATGAGTCCCCTGCTGGGAACTGGCCTGCAACCCAGGCATGTGCCCTGACTGGGAACCGAACCGTGATCGTGTGTTTCCCAGGCCCGAGCTTAATCCACTGAGCTACACCAGCCAGGGCCATAGTTAGTAAGTTTTAATATCAGACCATTCTTTGTGGTTATGTTAGGTGTCTGAGTTTGTAAGGCTGCCAGGCCTTCCCTAAGCTTGTCAAGTTTTGTATTTGACCCCTTTTTGTCCACATTACCAACATAAAGGTACTAAATTTGATACCAAAGTGGTGTCCAGAACAGCGGTAGAGGGGCCCCAATGCAGTGTGGTAGTGTCATGTTGCCCTAGTAACCAACTTGGTGTGGCATATGATGACAAATTCCCTTCCCCTGGCAGAGACATAGCAGGAGGAAGGCTTTATATGGAGCCTGCGTTAGGGTGAGGGTGATCGATGGGGGGAAACATCCTTCTACCCACTTCCAGTTCCTGATTGAAGGGAAACCATTTAACATGGATGTAGGAGGCTCTGCAGACCTGCCAGCCTAGTGTGGAAAAAGGATGGGACTGGATGGGGAGCTGAACGCTTCCTGAGCACGTGTAGGCTAGTACTGGGAGATTCAAAAGGAGGGAGGTCAGAGACTTGGTCCTTCTCTTCCTCTGGGATTCATGCACAGATGTGAGAGCTGGAGCACTCACAGGACCCTGAAACCCACGTGGCTAGTGGTGGTCACTGAGCCCCTGCATGACTGGCTGTGGCAGTTGGCAGAGACCCAGGGCCCTTGGTGTGGGAAGCCATGGCATGGTGATGGTAGGCACCAACCCCACCTGCAGGCTTCAGGGAAAGCCTGAAGGCAGAAAGCCATTGGTCTAGCAGCCTCAGGCTCCCAAAAGGACAGATGAAGAAACAGCAGAAATTCTGGGCATAGTTTTGTGTTTCAGTCTTTCTGGTAAAAGCCCAGAGCCACGGAGTCTCCCAGTACCCCAAATTGTGCAACATCTTAATTAAGACCTTTTTCCTTCCCCACCGACCTTTGTCCTCAGAATATTCCTGTGTTCCAAGGTGGGCAGCTAAACCCCATTTTTGTCTGGTAACAAGTTTATTCACCTTTTGCTACAATTTTTTTCCTGCAGCAAGTATTTCAGGCCAAGTATTTCAAGGAATATAGAGGCTAAATAAAGTTCCACAAAGCAAGCCTACATACTAGGCTGATAAGAGAAAGAGCATGAAGTGGCAGCCTGGTGAGTATTAAAGGTCATTTGTAGCTAATTAAGAGAATGAAACTGAAAAACAGACCCTCCTTCTATCACTAAATTGCATGACACCTAGGTGGTCACCGTGACTCAGATCCAAATCGGCTGTAATGAAACTGAACTCAACATTCTTTTTCTGTTCAGAGGAGCTATTTCTCATTTATTCCTCCCTTTGCCCTTTAGGGGAAAAAAAGAGGAAAAAAGAGAGGGCTCAGGAAAAAAAATTGTATCAGAAAATGAAAATACTCTAAATCTTCCTAAAGATTAAACATATTTATTTAACTAATGATGGTTAACATATAGATGGTCATTATGCAGAATTGTAGTGACCTCAAATGTTGCCAAAAGAGCAGAAAACTGTCACAGTTTAAGTGTCCCCTGATGGAGTATGATGTAAATCACTTCCTTTTCCTCCTGCCCCTTAAAAAGTATATCAGATCTATGATAGATATCCATTTCTCCCCTGGTTTCAGCTTGTCTTTCTTATTTTTTCTCCTTTAGCCAAAATATTTTTACCTTTATGTTTACATTTTTTGTAATTTTGTAAACAAACTTTATTCATTATAGACAAGCAAATACATTGCTTGTTTATTAATGATACACTTTAATGAACAAGGCTGATGGTCAGCCTGTGGGGTGCCAGCTGAGTGACCTCAGGTGTTTATGGTCTCAGGTTCACTCTCTCTGTTTCATTTTTGTCACTGACTGAGGCATGCAGGTACCTAAATTTTTTTCATAGGTACATTTGCTTGCACAGAGTCTGCTCATGCTTTTTTTTTTTAATTTAATTTTATTTATTTATCTTTAGAGGGGAAGGAGAGAGGAAGAGAAACATCAATGTATGGTTGCCTTTCGTGCATCCCCTGCTGGGAGTTGGGACACAGGCCTGCAGGGAACCGGCCTGCAACCCAGGCATGTGCCCTGACTGAGAATCGAACCGCGATCCTGTGGTTCGCAGGCCTGTGCTCAATCCACTGAGCTACACCAGCCAGGGCCTGCTCATGCTTTTAAAAACCTTGTTTCTTAGAGTTCTCACGGACCAATGAATATAAAGAAAATCACCCACAAATTAAAAATACGTATTCCAATTACATTCAAATATATCATCCAACACACCCATTTTTAATGGCCTAAAGTCATGATTTCAGATACTTAACAAAAGAATGAAGACCATTAAGAGTTTAGTTATCACTTTGAAAAGCTCTATAGCCACAGTCAGAATTGTTCCAAAGGGAAAGAAGCTGCACCTCTGATATGAGCACCTCATAATTACTCTCAGATCGTCTCATCCATCTGTAATTTGCCTATATCTTTTAAAAGAGATCTTCCTGAGACAGGCCATGAAACCAGGACAAGTGGAATAGGGAAACTGAGACAGATAGCTGAACAAAATGGCCGATCAATTTATAGCCCAATACAAAAGGTCACCTCTGACACGGATCTCGGGTCCTGGGGTCCATGGCAGTACGGATGAGAGGAGACAAATTCACACAGACTACCAAGTCCTGTGGAGGAAAAGGGACTGCACAGCTTCTCTCTCAAAGGGAGAGCACCTCAGAGCACCTCAGCCACTCTCTCAAGGGGAGAGCACCTGGACCCTTGCCTTGACAGGCTTTTATTGGGTTCAATTTGCACAGGCATATAGGGCGTATACATAAAGCTCACCAATCATTGTCAGGCAAAGATGGTTAAACAATAGATAGCATTCAAAGAACACTGAGGGCTTATTCTGAGTCAGGGTCAGATAGTTAAAGGGTCATAAAACTTTGGGGAACAAATTCACTTCCTGCTTGGACCCTTACCATTTAAATTGAGGGTATTAGCAAAGTAGGTTTCATGGGATTTTATGCATTGTTTTCTTAGGCCAAATTGCCCAGGGAAATCTGCCCTTTCCAGCACAAGGCTGCACCCACCTCCAGCATTGTTTCAGGCTTACGTCAGGCAGGGGAAGTAAGGCAGCCAAGAGATTAGGAGACTTCTTGCAGACAGAATGAGGACTCAGGCTATGTCAAAGCCAAGGGGCAAGGGTCCATACCCCCTTTTCCTATAGTCCCCCAAGTCCTTCCACAAGGGCCCCTTCACAATCCTGCCTGTCTTAGGTCATCCCTCTTTTGAGGAATCTTACCCATCACTGGCTAACCAGTCATCCACCCAGGGCCAAGCAGGGTGAAGAGAAAGGGGGCAGAGGTGGTGCCCCTACAAAGAAGATAAACTTTGTCTCCTAAGTGGCTTATGGTCCCAAGGTCCTTTACTCAACCTTAGCCACGGGGGATTACAGCTTCCGAAATTAGGCAGGGCAGTTCCCAACACACATCTCTAGAGGTAATATCTAGGCCTCAGTTGTATTTCAGCTCCAGGCCCAGAAAAGCAGCAAAAGCAGGTGAGGAATGCCAGGACCACCTACAACGACTAACGACCCCTGCCCTGGCGCTGACCAGTCAATAGAAACCAGGACCCTGAAAGGGCACACCTGGAGAACTGATGAATACTCTGCTGAAATCCTCCCCTGCAGCCTCCCTTAAGATTCCTGCCTGCAAGAGAGAAATGAAAGCCTCAAGACAAAGGACGCAGCATACACAGTCTCCATCTGAGGAGCGGCCGGCACCATTCCCTTTCCCCTCTTCTTCCCTCACTTTTTTCCTTCACAGACCCACATCTCCTAGACTCTAAGGGACCCCAAGATTTGCAATCAGGGGAGCAATGGGTAACCAGCAGGTCATCCCAGGCTAACCCCCTGATCCTGTCCCCAAGGCCCCTTTTCTCTGACTTACCAGTGAGCTAAGGCAGCCCCAGCCTAAGCTGTCCTGTTGCTTCTCCTGTGCTAAACCCTTCCTCATTTTACTGTCCCCTTTTGTAATAAACATTCCCTCAAAGTCATGTGCACTTGTGCTGTGAAATCTTTCCTGCATGAAGGCAAGAACCCACACAGTACCAGCTGGCCCCAGGCAGACCCACTCAGGGCCAGGTCCTCCATCCAGTGACATTTTCACTGATCATACCCATAGTGTTATAATACTGTCCTGGTCAGGACTGATTTACAGAAAAGAGGAGTTATTTTCAAAAGAAATAGGCTTAAAAAAAGGTACCGGTGCTTACAAAACCATTGGCAGAGCTAGAGGAGTAAGCTCTAGGTAAGAAACTAATGGCTCCCATAAAACCATTTCTGAACTGACCTGTCGGGGGAACAGCTTCCTTTGCTACAATCAGCAAATAGGGCAATGAGGAAGATGCCACTGGAAAGGCTGACTTCAGGAGCACACTGTCTGTGCTCTGCTCCAAGTCCGACCTCTCAGAGCTAGTGATTGAACACAAGAATTCGAATGAGGAAAAACCCAGTGTCTTCACAACTCTGTTTTCTACACGAAACAAAAGCCAGGGTGGGGAGGGTGAGGGGGAATGTTGAAATGTGGCCATTAATTTCATGCAAATACATTTAATTGGCCAAATCTAATCACATTTGGATCCTTATCAAAGGCATCTAGGAAATGAAGGTTTTAGCATTCTAGTATAGTTTCATCAGGCAGGAAGACATATTAAGAGAGTATTTTTCCAATTCTACATTGAAAATTACTTGCAAATCATAAAATCAATTTATTTAATGGGCCATGAAATCAACTGATTTTTAATGAAATGGAATAAAGTACATTCCTATGTCATAAAGGAGGATTGTTTTGCACCACCTTTTATTTCAGAGTTGTATGTGTGTGTTGGGTAGTCTTTAAATGATCCTATGGTCCATATGGACCAAGGCCAAAAAAGTTTGAAGGCCACTGCACTACAAAAAAGGTAGAATGAACTTGGAACACTAATCACAGTACACAACATAAACTCTACGAAGATGAATTTGTATGTAAGCTGTGTTAGTTTTGTATGGCTGCTGTAACAAAATACCATGAATGTAGTGGCTTAAACAACACAAATTTATGTTACAGCTCTGTAGTTAAGAAGTCCAATATGGGTCTTGCTGGGCTACAATCAAACTGTTAGGGCTGCATTTTTTTCTAAAGGCCCTAGGGGGAGAATCCAGGTCCTTCCACTTTCCAGTTTCTAGAGGCTACCCACATTCCCTAGCCCATTTCTTTTTCTCCCTCTTCAAAGCCAGCAACAACAGATTGGCTCTTTTTCAGGTTGTTATCTCTCTGGTTGTCTTCTGCTTCCATCACCCCCCTTTGAGGATCATTATGATTACATTGGGTCTACCTAGCTAATTCAAGCCAGTCTTCTCATTTTAAGTCAGGTAATGATGAACAACCTTGATTCCATCTTCAACCTTATATCCCCATTGCCAGGTAACCTAACATATTTGCAGACACCAGGGATCAGGATGCATATACCTTGAGGGGGAGGGGACATTATTCTATGTACCACATTAACCAGACCCATTAAGGATGGTGAATGTCTATGTGTCCTATAAAACAGGGAGGAAAAGTATAACTGATCTTGCAACAAAGATCTCGCTCTTTTCTGCTGCTTTCAGAGTCAGGTGAGGTAAGAAAAATACATAATTTTCCTTCAAGGCAATGCATAAAAATATATACAATTTCATTAGTCACTTAGGATGCTCTCTGTTGGGTCACTACTGTGAACGATACTGATAATAGCTAGCTACCTTTTGTTCCTCCTCTGCACAAGCATCAGATTTTAAATACCATTATATTTCAAGATAGACTAATAAGTCCATCAGTAAACTCGTACTATGTTTTATACATGTATCCATCTTCTCCTACCATTTCAGACTTGTGCTGTATCTACATTGTCAGAACACTATTAGCATAGAGCTATAGTGTTTCCCTTAACTCTGTCATTTAGTCTCAGTTTTACATGTAAATGTGTATTCAATACTCACAGATCAACGTATAGTCAATGATCTCTAGTCATGATAATTGTCTAAAGATTCCTCAGGAAAAAATGTTGAAAACAGTATTCCCTGAGTTCTCACATGTTCATAACAGTATCTATGGCCTTTGTACTTAACAATGGTCAGTTTTGCAGAATATACAACTCTTGACTTACATTTCTTTTCTTGAATACAGTAAATGTTCTATTTTGGCATAAAGTATTACTGAAAAAAATTTTAACTATGGCTTTTCCCCCATTATAAGTGACTAAATGTTTTACCTTAACACTCTAAGAGTTTTGTTCTTTTTCTTATTAATCCAATAGTTTTATGAGAATATGTCTCAGTGTTAGCTATTCTGGGACAATTTTCTCATAAACATAGTATCATTTCAAGACTTCTTTTTATTGAAAACAGAAAATAATAAGGGTTGGCAAACATGGAGCAATTAGAACCCTCACACACTGTTAGGGAGGATGTAAAATGTTACAGCCATTATGGAAAATTGTATGGCTGTTACATAAAAAAATTGAAAAAAAATTACCGTATGATCCCCAAATCTCACTTTCAGAAACCGAAATCATCTCAAAGAGGTATTTGGAAACTCATGTTCATAGCAGTATTATTCACAATAGCCAATAGATAGGAACAAGTCAAGTGTCCTTTGATGTCTGAATGGATAAACAAAGTGCGTATACATACAGCGAAACACAGTGGCAGTCAGCCTTAAAAAGTGTTGAATCCACCAACCGCGAGAACAAATGTCGGAGACTTTCAGGGTTCCAAAGATGTTACTTTATTGGCCAAGTTTAACCTGCACATGGGCGAACTCTCAAAGTATCCAGCGACACAGTGCCCACAGGGCTGCAAACGAGAGTCACCCCTAGCGCTTACAGCCAAGTCCTTATATAGAGGCAAGCAAGCAAGCATTACACAGATGATGTGGCAGTTAGCTATTGGCTTACAGAGCCCGAGCGTGGGAACAGGGTGGGGTCTGTCTCAACTGAAAGGAAAATTTTGAAACTAACCAGATTGCAATCAACTTACAGGATGTTTGCTAGGGATGCAGGCTCCTTGGGGCTGAGACTATTTTTCTTGTTCCTAACAAAAGGAAGTTCTGACACATGCTATGACATGGGTGAAACGAGGATATTATGCTAAGGGAAACGAATCAGTCACTAAAAGACAAACACTGTTGGATTCCACTTCTGTGAGGTTCCTACTTAGAGGAGTTAAATTCATTGAGACAGAAAGTAGAATGGTTGTTGCCAAGAGCTGGGGGAGGGAGGAATGGGGAACTGTTTAATGGGTATAGAGTTTCAGTTTGCAGGAGGCAACTTCTGCAGATTGGTTGTACAACAAGGATGTATTTAACACTACCAAATTCTACACTTAGATTAAGATGGTAAATTTTATATATTATGTATTTAACAGTTTTTAAAATCCTTTAAAAAAATTTAATATTCCAGACCTGGTATTTCTTCCAAGGTTCCCTCTCTTAGCGAGAAAATAGATTTACTTAGGGGCTCATGCCAAGGAGGGGTCTGGGAGTCATTCCTGACTCTACCACTTCACACCCAGCCCATCATCCCATCCCATGATTCTAGAGAACTCCCAAATCTACCCACTTCTCTCTATCCCCATTGCTTCAATCCTAGTTCTCCTACCTGCATTATTTCTCTCCCTTTCACTCTGGTTTGTACTAACTGATTCACAGTACCTTAGAAACTTCAGCCAAAGTGTTCTAAAGAGAGAATATATCACATTACTTCCTCAAGAAAATCCAAATTCCTTAAACAGGCTTACAGAGGACTACATAATCTGGTGATCTCAGCCACATTTCTTACAACTCCATCCACTGAGCTTCCATGGAGACCCATTATTCCACAGGTCCTGAGGCTGGTCTGAGCTCCAGGTGAATGAGGCACTTCAGAAAGATGCCCATTCAGCCCAAGGCCATTGCCCTCCTGCACTACTTAGCTATAATCTTCATAATCTTCATTAAATGCCATTTGATTTGTTCAGCAAAATCTTCAGCCATGATTCGCTAGGCCTCATGAGCACATTAACATCAAGAAAGAAGCTGTAATGTGCTTTTAATGACATAGTTACCCACAAACACAGAATGTATTTCCGTCCCCAATATGTTCATTTTTTAATGCAACAATGAAAAGATAAGTTGATGTTCTAGACATTCCAATCACATTTTTCCATAATCTACTGTCTCATGCTCTCTATCGGCCTCCCTCTCTCTTCGAGGATTAGTAATAAATAATAATAAAAGATTCATTCCCCATGCTCAAGTTCACATTACTTTGGCTCAAGTTTCTTTTGCAACTTTGTCTTATTTCTTTATATTTTGTATTTATTCCCTTCATCATCTTTCCATTAATCTCCAAGTCTTCCCCTTAGTGCTAATGCCTCAAGGTTAACGTGCCTCACTGAGGCCATCAAGGGAATTGGGGTTTTTGGACTATCTTGTTCTTCTCTTGACCTGGTTGTAAAGCTATACTTCATTTTTTGAGAATGGAAGTACAGAGAGAAAATGTATCAAGTAAATTAGGGAACTGCTTAAAATTGCTGAGCAAATGGAAGGTCCTAAACTCAACAGTAAACAATAGATTAACGTAGTTATTTTTTTTCAAAAGAAGTACTCTTGTGGGAACTGACAGTTTGTACTTAAAATGTCTACTCTTTCCTCCCTAACTCTCCATTCTCAGAGACTTCACCCACTCTCAGAACTCTAAATTCCATCTTGCCAATTCACAACTTTTTATTGGGCCTGACATTTCACCCAAGATCCATTATTTCCAACCATAGTCAAGACATTTCTCATGGAGTTCCTGCCATTTCCAAAAGCACAGAATTTCTGAATTTTATTTCTTCCTCAGTCATAACCCATACTTTTTGTTGATAATAATATATTCTCCTGGATATCCAGGTTCAAGTTATCCTAATGAAAACTTAATATGTGTTTCTATGTTATGTATCAGTGTTACAGAACAGAGGTCCAAGGGTGGGAGCAATATTTGGCTCACTGATGCCAAAAACTGCTACAGAACAACAGGGGCCCCTCCCAAGGACGGTTTACTAATACCTACTGAGCTCCTCTGTCCGCCACCGAAGGAAAGACATCTCTGAATGCCAGAGATTTGTGAAAAGGAAAGGAAAGGTCTATGTAAAGTTATACAGACTTATATAGCAGTGACCCAATGCCCCCATTAATATACCAAAGTCCTTTAGGATAACCACAGACTCCCACAGCACTTCCTTCCCCCCTGCCCTAATTCAGGGTACCGTATCTCAGGAAAAGAAGCAGAAGTCTGTGTTTCAGGCCACTGGCACCATCAGGTGTGTTGTTGTCCAGGCAGGATCTCTAATTACTCCAAAGACATGTGGCACCTATTCATGGTCTACTGGCAAAGAGTTCTTTCACCCTTCTTCCAGGCAAAGTCTCTCCTCCTTCCCAGGCCACACGGCCAAAGGGAGCATCCCAAAGCCTCATGCGCCTCTTCTACCAGAGCTGCAGGGGTCTGCACTCTGGCCAAAACTCCATGGATCTTCTCTCCACCAGAGCAGTGGAGAGGGTAGGGTCACCACTCTGCCAAAGCTGAGTGGCGCTCCTTCTCACATGGCTGTGGAGGTCCTCACTCTGCCAAAACCAAGTGGCTCTCCCCGCCACCTGGGCAAGAGGGGGTCCCCACTCTGCCTAAAACTGCATCACTCTCCTTCCAACGGCTGCTGCGTCTGCCTTTAAATCCCCGTGCCAGTCCTCCTTTGCAGCCCCATTCCCGACTCCTCCTACAATCAGTTACACCTGCCAGGACTCCCATACCCTCCCAGCTTTACTGGGCTGCCATAGTGAGTCTGGGCAGGTGTGGCCCCATGGTGTGGAGCCAATCAACTCCCAGCTCTCACGCAGGTGCTGTACCTCAGGGGACTAGCCCCTGTTACATCCTGGGTAGAAGTCATTCCCTTCTCTCTGGCTCAAAGCATGGCCACAGCTATTTAACATATCTATGAAACCAGTTAAAGGTTACAGATATGTTAAATGACCATTCCAGAGGTTAGCTGCAAAGCTGTTGCTATGCAAAACAGCTCTCAATGGCCCTGCTCCATGTGTCCCTTCCCCCAACTGATACCTGGGGGGTAGGGTAAGGGGTGAGAACATCTTATATGTCTTTCTAATATTTCCTGGACACCTGGAGTTCTAGACCCCATTCCAAATCCCCCTTTTTGCCCCCCACCCTCCTGGCTGCACCTATTACATCAGGAACAGAGAAATGGAACATAATCCTCACCCATAACGCGTTCCCAGTCCATCCAGGGAGAGAGACAAATCATAGGGTGGAGGCCAAAACCTGAAAGGCTCATACTGTGATCGCTGTTTGCTTTTCCCTTCTCCTCATCCCTGATATTCAACTTTTCACCAAGTGCTGCTGTATTTTAATCCAAAGTTTATAAAATTTATCACTGACACCAGTCTTCTTTCCAATTTGAAATCTTCAAGTTATGTTTCCCACATTATCCTATATTCAGTCAGTCCTAAGTATAATCCACGCTGGTTTGGTTTTGTCTCACAGAGTCATTCCTCCACTTCACAGGGCTGCCAGGGCATCACTCCCTGTCGTGGGTACTCTAGTATCCTCCTTTTAATGCTTCCACTTCCTCTAATCCACCCAGGACACCAGACTGAATCTCCTACAGTGCTACATTCCCATGCTCCTCCCTGTCTCAAAAACCTACCGTCGACTTGATCCAATCCACAGTGGGGAGCCTTCAGGGAGTCTCCAGTCAAGGCCCACTAGAGCTCTCCAAGCTCATCTTCCACTAATTTCCAAAACTCTACTCAAGAGTGAGAGCCAAGGTTCAATTACAAATGTGCACCTTTGAGGAGCACCCTTACCCTGCCAGACAGTTCTTGTGAATCTATTCACATTCTGCCTGGCCTTTAAGGACAAGCTCAGGTTTCACTTCATTTACTAACCACATGACTAAACTTAATTGCTCCTTTTCTGACTTTACCCAGAGCTACTCCAGGTTCCCCCAGGCCATCCAAGGCCCAATGGGTATGGTTAGTGATCGTTCCATCTTGTACTTTGCAGAGATGTAAAATCGATCAATGGCCCTATACCTCTCTTGTTGTGTAAATTTTTTAATGAACTTTGGGTTTCCAAATTGACTAAAAAGAGGAAGAAAAAGAAATGACCCAGTCTTAAATAGACAAAACACTTTTAAACTTGAGGTATTTGCGACAATATCAGGTACCTCTCCGGTTACAAATGCAATCAAAATGCACAGCCCAAGCAAGCCAGCCCTCAGAAAGATGATCTTGGTAATAACCTCAGCCCTCCTTTGCCCCGTCAACCTGACATTTCTGTCCTAGCACCTTTAAGATTTTCCTTTTCCTACCAAAACTTGCTCTCATGAAAAGACCTCATGAGCAAGCTATAACAGAAAGAATACTGGACTAAGAGTCATAAGATCTGTGTTCTATTATCAGTTCTAATACAAAGAGTAAACGTCAAGAGAAATCACTTTACTTCTGTGCCTAATTATCTTTGTCTGTGAAATAAGGAAATTGATCAAGAATTTTTCCCTAAGGGGCCTCTCAGTTGAAACATTTTTTTAATATACGGTGCTATGTTAACCAGTGATTAATAAATAAGTCCTAAGTTGTTATTTCTTCTTGGAGTAATTTTATTTTAGTTGTCTTAATACTGTAAGAAAACTAAGTGAATCTATAGTTTCTCTAGCTCTTCTGGAGAAAAAAATTTAAGAAAGGGAAAAAAGTGAATATTGAACCCAACAGATGGCTTATTCCTCCTGAGGACAACCAGGCTGCCAATGGTGATTACTGACTGTTACGTTAAAAAACAAAAACAAAACCAAAACAAAACAAAAACAAGGGTTAATTTCAGTCATATAAAAAAATTCAAACAAAGCTTTCTTTTCAAAACATCCGTTGGTCCAATTATGTTCAAAGTTATTTCTGGGTTCAGTAAATAACACTATTGGTTGATTAGGTGATTTTTATAAAAACTGTTTGGACTCCCAGTCAAGATGGCAGCATAGGTAAACACAGCTCACCTCCTACAACCACATCAAAATTACAACTAATATATAGAACAACCATCACTCAGAACCATCAGAAATCAAGTTGAATGGAAGTTTGATAACTATAAAATAAAAGAAACCACACACACACAGACTGGTAAGAGGGACAGAGATACAGAATGGGCTGGTCCCACACCATATGTGATGGATAAAAATTTGGGAGGGATATCTCAGAAACGAGGAGTCCCAGCCACACACCAGGCTCACAAGCCCAAGGTTCCAGTGCCAGGAAGATAAGTCCCCACAAATTCTAGCTGCAAAAACCAGCAGGGGCTGAGTTTGTAGAAGAAACTTCTGGAGTCCCAAGTAGTTCCCTGTAAAAAATCCCACACACAGACTTACTCAGACTCACTCCCTCCAAGCTCTAGCTACACAGTAGCAGCTTGAATGGCACCCTTGGCATACAGTGGGGAAGCAAAGTGTCTGGCATCAAGGCAGGAGTTGGAGGACAGCTTTCTCCCTGACAAAAAAAGTGGGGAGAAGCCATTGTCCCTTTTCTGGGCCCTCCCCTCACAAAGCCTCAGAGCTCACAATGGGTGGGGGAGGGGGGCATATCCGAGACTCCGTCAGTCTGGCTAACATTGTTTGCCTCACCCTGGAGATCCCCTCAAACACCATCCCACCCAACTTACCGGCCCACCCAAACTGTTACCCATGACTTTACCATATGAAAGGCTGGTCAGGTCTCATGCTTCACAACTTTCTAATCCTATCAAAGAAACAACAGCCAGCCTCAATAACCCCCAGCCCTGTACTTCTTGTTAAATGGCCCCAGGTTCTGCACTAGCAGCAGTCAGCCTAGATTCACAGTTTGGCTCTATCTGGGAAGCTCCAAGCCCAGCACAAGTAACAGCCATCTCAGATTGCTTTATAGCTCATGCAGGGTGGCCCTGGGTAGAACATAGGTGGGGGTAGGCACCTTGGCCTGCGTCACCCAGGAAACCCCAGAGCTTGCTCACCCAGCAGACAGCTAAAGACCACACTGGAGCACTGCCACCCGGCCCCTGCACAGCTGATCCTCCACTGAGGGCAAAGGTTGGTGGTTAAGTGGTCACAGCCAATTGTTGAAGCTGACTTGCCTGGGTAAATCTCTCCCATTGACCTGCCAACAGCAACCAAGTGTCAACTACAAGAGGAGAATGTAGTCAGCCCACACAAAGGGCACACCTCAAGTGCCCAGCTTGGCTGACAAAGGAGGCTGTGCCACTAACCCTACAGGACACCTACCACATTAGGCCACACTACCAAGACATGGAGTCAAAGCAGCTCTACCTAATACATAGAAACAGACACAGGGGGGCTGCTGAAATGAGGAGACAAAGAAACACTGTCCAAATGAAATAACAGATTCAAAACTCTGGAAAAAAGAAGTAAACAAAATGGAAAAACAAAACAAAACAAAGTAAAAGCAATCTATCAGATGCAAAATTCCAAACACTGGTTATAAGGATGCTAAAGGAACTTTGTGAAGACCTCAGCAGCATCAAAAGAATCTAGTCAGAAATGAAATATATACTAATTGAAATAAAGAACAATTCGCAGGGAAACAACAGTAGAGTGGATGAAGCTGGAAATCAAATCAACGATTTGGAACATAAAAAAGCAAAAACCAACCAATCAGGACAACAAGAAGTAGAAAAAAATTTTTAAAAATGAGGCTTGTGTAAGGAACCTCTGGTACACCTTCAAGTAGTCCAACATCATAGGGGTACCTAAAGGAGAAGAGAAACAGCGAGATATTGGATATCTATTTGATATCATAATGCAAGAAAACTTTCCTAATTTGGTGAAGGAAATACACATGCAAGTCCAGGAAGGAGAGAGAGTCCCAATCAAGTTGGATGCAAAGAGGCCCACTCCAAGACACATCATAATTGAAATGCCAAAGGTAAAAGATAAAAAGAGAATCTTTAAAGCAGCAAGAGAAAAGTAGATAATTACTTATGAAGGAGTTCCCATGAGACTGTCAGCTGATTTCTCAAAAGAAACTTTGTAGGCTAGAAGGGATTTGCAAGAAATATTGGAAGTCACGAAAAGCAGGGACCTACAGCCAAGATTGCTCCACCCAGCAAAGATATCACTTAGAATCAAAGGGAAAATAAAGAGCTTCTCAGAGAAGAAAAAACTAAAGGAGTTCATCATCATTGAACATTATTATATGAAATGTTAAAGGGACTTATTTAAAAAAAGAAGATGATCAAAACTATAAACAATAAAATGGCAATAAACACATATCAACAATTGAATCTAAAAATCAAACTAAGTAAAAAAGAACGAGACAGAATCATGAATCCAGAGAGCATTTGAATGGTTACCTGGTGGGAGGGGGTGGGGGGAAAAGGAAAAGGTAGGGGATTAAGAAGTATAGACAGGTAGTTACAGAATAGCCATGGGGATATAAACTCCAGTATAGGAAATGGAGTGTCCAGAGAACTTAGATACATGACCCATGAACATGAACATTGGTGTGGGGGTTGTCTGGGTGGAGAGTGGCAAAAGGGGAAATATTGAGACAACCATAATAGCATAATCAATAAAACATGGTTTAAAATATATAAATAATCTGTCTGAGACCTGCCTGCCACATCATGTGGGTTGTAGGAGCTCAGTCATTACTGGGTCAATGACCAGGAGGTCGGAAATTTGAAAAAAAAATTCCATATAGAAATATCATAGATACTGCTTTTGCCAAACACCACCAAAGGCCTTTGAAGTAGGTATTTGGAGTCTGAAGAAGAGCTTCCAGAGAAGTCGTGACCCAAAGGCTGAATAATAATACCTCATGGAAAATGAAAGGTTCAGTGACCCACAAGGGAAAACACAGATCCAACATCCCAGCCTGAAGGTAAAAAGAGCAAGGATGTTGTATGTTTCACTGGAATGACAAGTACAGCTACTCCCCAGAAAAGCCATCTTGTTGAATCAAATTTTTTTATCACCCCTGTGTTATGAGGTTCAGATCATGACCATAAAACAAAAGAAATTACGAGAGAATAGTTTCAATCAAAAAGCACCCAGTGAAGCATGTAATTAAGTGGAAAACTGTCAGTGATTGCTCATTGTATCTGCACAGGACAGGACATTATTTTAATAGCTTTATATAAATGGGAAAAGAAAACTTGGTAATTGACTTAGTACAACAGTAGACAATGTAGAAAATATTTCTGGAGACAATAGGTCATTGAGAACAATCTCAGGGGTGTTGAACACTTAGGGATGCTGAACAGTCAAAAATGTATAGAGTTAAACAGAAATTATTCTTTACATATGTATTTTTAAACAACAATGATTTGTAAAACTGGCTGACCTGATAGCAAATATCTATAAGTTCATCTCTTATAGTTGCAACCAGGAGCCACTTCTTCTGTCTTCTAGAAAAATTTGAAGAAATTTCTTTGGACGGTCTTGCCGAACCAGGTGTAATGCATTAAAGAAGAACAGGAAATGCCTTAAATCTGAGACAAATGTTTGCACCCTCCCTCTTCATAACCATAAATGCCACTTTGCCTTACAAGTTAAATCCTACTACAACTCCAGAAGATAGTGTAGTAATTTTAAGAAGTTCAGCAATTTTATTACAACTAAGTCTACCTACAATAAATAAGTCATGGACTACAGACTGGAAACGTTTCATAATGTGGAAGAGCTTGTTGTGATATGAGGAACTGAAAGCTTTGGCTGCTCTGTACTATCTCAAACTGCAGAGAAGCAATAGAAATAAGGAGACATCAAAACTCAGAACCAGAAGGTAAATGATATCACGAGGACATCATGTTACAACTTCCCATTTTAACCTAAGAAGCAGTAGCAAAGCAGTGGAGGAAGAATTTGAAGAAACAGCAGTGGCAGAAGATGGGGAGCAAGTATTAGACCTACATAGCGTGAGGGTCCCTGTTCGTCCTCCCTCCCCCTCCTTCGAGATTTCTACAACTCGTTCTTTTACCCCATGCCAAAACAAACTGCTATCATTGTTGTACTGGGAATAGACACATGTAGAATACGGACTGCTAGTTGAGGAAACATGGTAGGACCTACTGCTCCCAGTTTGAATCCATTTTACAGCAAGCAAAGCAGAGAACAACCAACCAAAGAACAAAAAAGTTATGCGGGATGGAATAATTCCTAAGTTACTCTTCACCCCTCAATTTTCCCACCTCAGCTTCCCCTATGTTTTTACAGTGGGATAGATAGAAAGAATATATATTCAACAACTATTTATTATTATTATTTTATTATTAGTATGCGTGAGACATCTTGGCCATTACAAAGGTGAAATATGGACTCCTCTAAAAGAACATGTATTCTCTTTGCTAAAGATTTTTGTTTTCCGGCTTCCACAACATCACCCTCTTATTCTACTCTCATCTTTCTAAGAACATAATTTTTGTGTCCGTTTTTTTGTGTGTGTGTTTTCCATTAGCTTGTTCAATCTTCTCATTTTACGAGCTATTGTAAAATGAGAGAGTATATTCTTTCAAGATTTTAAAGATTTATTTATTTATTTATTTTTAGAGAGGAAGGGAAGGACAGAAGGAGAGAAATATCAATGTATGGTTGCCTCTCGTGAGTCCCCTGCTTGGAACTGGACTGCAACCCAGGCATGTGCCCTGACTGGGAATCGAACCACGATTCGAACCGGGAATGGAACCACAGCAATCGTGTGGTTGGCAGGCCCATGCTCAATCCACTGAGCTACACCAGCCAGGGCTCTTTCAAGATTTCAACTACACTTTTTTGTAGTTTACTCACCAATCTAGAATACCAGAGCCCAACTTAAATGTTAAATTGTATTTCCTTATTTCCATAGCGTTGTGGACCATCTCTACTTGAATATCCCAAAGGCATCTTCCCTTGAAGATGTCTAAAACAGAACATATTTTCCTGTTCCTCACATTCCTTTCTGCTTCCCTACTCTTTTAGTTTCATTTCTTCTATAGGTAAACCCTGAGACAAGAATTCCAGTGCAAAGACTTCACTTGGAAGGTGATCCAAGAGAAATTAGTTGGAGATTGGAGCAGTGAGACCAAGAGGTAAAGCCAGCCAAAAAATCTTAATTGTCCAACAAGTTACCCAACTTGTTTGGTAACTATGGGAACCTAACAGAATCCCACCAGGGAATTCCAGGAATAGAATGCATGCCTTGGAAAAATGCCACCTGTGGTGCAAAGGTGCTAAGGTATTTACCCACAACTGTTGTCAAACAACGTTTGAGGGCTGTGGCAGGACAAGAATTCCCCAGCATTTCTCATCTCCTTTGCACCTGCCACTGAAGAAAACCCTCACGCTTTGGAAATGCACTCCAGCTGTTAGGACTTCACTCTGCGGTTACGACTGAGGCACCAGCAAGGTCCCCTGACACTCTGTTCTGCATTTGGGATAGATAGAAATAATATATATTCAACAATTATTTATTATTATTATTTTATTATTAGTATGTGTGAGATACCTTGGCCATTACAAAGGTGAAATATGGACTCCTCTAAAAGAACATGTATTCTCTTTGCTAAAGATTTTTGTCTTCCGGCTTCATGCACCACCCCACCGGTAACCTCAGCTAGAAACCTTATGATCACCCACGATTTCTCTCCCTTCTTCACCCCCTGCATTTACTCAGTCACCAAGACCTGTTCATTTTACTCCCATGGCACTAACTTTGCCCTTCTCAGTCCTCAAGCTGTTGCTTTAATTCCGTGTGTTAATGCCTCTCCTAAAATATTGCCATGAATGGATTCCTAGCTGGTGTTTTGTCCCCAGGCCCATTCTTCGAATGGCTAGCAGAGTCATCCATCTTAAATTCTACCACCGGAGAGATAATAAGAATAGCAACAGCCAACAGATACTAAATGCTCCCTTTCTTGGCCAGACATGGATTATGTATGTTACATGCATTATCTCACTTAAGCCTCATAATAAACTTGTAAGACAAGTAACAGTCCTTATCCCTTTTTATGGATAAGATCACAAAGGCTTAGAGAAGTTGATAAAGTCAGAGCTAACAAGATCAAAGAAGGAATCCAAACCCAGGCAGTCTGACAGCCATACAATAGCACCCCTGTACTCGGTCATTAGTTTAAAATGCAAACCCAGTTATGTCATTTTCCCATTTAAAAGCCAACCCCAGCAATGGATACCTAACACTTTAATAATTAAAGTCTTAACTTTTAAGCATGGCATGACACCACATCATATAGTACTGGCCTCAGGTGCCCTTTGTAGCTTACCTTTCTCCACCTGCAGTCATACAATATTAGTTCATAAATTTAATCCACAGGGACAGGAAGCAATATGTTTGACAAAACATGAGGTGCTTTGAGGAGAGTCATAGATAATAAGCCTATGTTGATATCAAAGAAGGCTTCTATAAATCACTAGATCAAAGAAGTTACATATTCCTCCAAGAGGCATTAACCCATCCCAGCCCTCAACATTTCTAAACAAAACAAAACAAAACAAAACAAAAAACAACGGCAACAAAAACAGAAGTCAGGACTTTCACCCTCACGGAGTCATAAACAGCTTGAGCCAGCTGGGAGGTTGGCTGACCTACAAACACGTTGGGTGAGTTTTCACCGTTGCCAGCAGGTGTTGTCTGGCTTCCTGCTGTTTCTTTCACCTGCCTGCCCACCCTTTACCTTTCTTTCCAGGGCATTCCAACTGTTTTGTTTTGTTTTTTTCTCTGCTAGGCCTTTACTGCCCACATCGCTCTTCCTCTACTCTGAACTCAGAAAGAGACTCAGTGTCTGTCAAACAGTATTGCTTTGTATCCTTACAAGGTTATTTCATTTTTCCTGAAAGTGGAGCCTGAATATGTAAGTGGGTAGAAGGCATCTAATATTTCACTAAATGCCCTTCAGTACCTAGCCTATAGATGATTTGCAATAGACAGTTGAATGAATATGTTAAATGGCCTATTTAAGATTCTTTCCAAGCCTATGATATTTTAAATCCTAGTGTTCTCATATTTTGAATGTATGTTACCAGGTACTAAATTATACCATGCAGTAAATTATACATATCACTGTTGAAAGAATAGCAAATTCTGAAGGTCAACTCAGACCTCATTAATAATAGGCAACAGGCTTATATTTCATATATGAAAGTGGCCCACTATCAGTAAAGCAAATATTGTGAAAGTTAAATATTCACAGAGGGGGGCTGTTATTAAACTAAATGGTGTTTTGGGTGGTGAGCACTGTGCAGGACACTTCTGCTATTCTTTTAACAGGATGCTAATCCCCTGCCAATTCTGCTGCTCCACGCCCCTTGTGATTCTGCAGATTGGCACCCTGGATGGGGACACAGACACGTTGAGGCTTATCTCCCCGACAAGGTGTACAAAATGCACGTAGGTAAACAAGAAAATTATGGTTCACAGAAGAATTCACTCCCCAATGTTGAAAGCATGCACAGATGGTTGGAAGTTTGTCATCTATTCACATGGTTAATACCTTCATAAGAAGCAAGTAAAACTTTCTTCCCTCAGGAAAGAGTAGATAGATATAGAACTATATTTTTATCATGGAGTCAGCATTTTATCATCAACATGGCCGGGAAAAATTGAAATCAACCCTCCTTAAAAGGATGATGTTGGCCTAAGGCTGGATATGGAAGATCCTACCCAGCAAAGAACTTCATTGATGAGCAGGAGGAAGAAGCTCTCAGCGGCCCACTCCCAGGAGCAGTGCACTGTAGTACAATGAAACCCTTGCTTCAACATCAATTGGGGAAAAATCCTACTTCAGTAAAGGTAGCTCCATTTCCCTGGGATGTTGCTATTAACACAAAACTCAATATCAAAAGACACCCTTAGTTAAACCATCATAGGTGATTCTCTTGTAAAGTATGGTTCTTAGAAAAGGGATTTCATTTGTTTATTTTGGTTTATTTATGGTAGTAATAGTCTACTAGTTCTAATTTTATCTAATTGCTAAAGTACTATATACCTGCAAGAAATGTATTTTAATTAATAACATAACAATAAACTTAGCCTCAAACTCCATATAATATTCATATAGATGCAGGAGACAAACTAAGAAAAATCAAGGTCTAAAATTGTTTTGAAAACTGTTTTATAGGCTGCTGTCAAATACAGAGTGAAAATTTCTTTTGAAAATCTAAAAATAGCCACTAGTAGAATGATGTATGCCCTTCGAATGACTCAAAAGATTAAAGTAAAAAAACATAGCTTATGCAGAAATGAATTTGGAAAAACTATTTGGAAATAGTCAATATTGCATAATATATTTAGAAACAAATTTCATACCATGATCCAGCAACTTCATTTCTAGGAACCCACCTAAGAAAATAATAACTGATGCAAAATTGTTCAAAAATAGTGGGGGACAAATCTGTCTCTGTGATGTGGACTATCATGCAACTTTAGTGTGGGGACCATAAGAATGTACATCACAGGCTTCCAACTACAGGAACTATATTGACCAAGGGTCCACCTGGCTGTAGCATTTTAAAATTCATGACTGAACTTGCACCGAGGCTACCCCTGCCAAGGCCTGCTCCCAGCTGACGACCATGGAGACGGGTACTAGGGCAGACCCACCCTTAGTCAGCATGCCAGCCAGCCCAGCCTGATCTCACTCCCTCCCTATTTTCTCTCATACAGACACTTCATAAAATCCTTGCAGGTTTAATCACATTCTGGCATCTGCTTCTCAAAGGAACCAGACTAAGGCACATAAAAGCGTGTTTTGAAAACATAATTTAATTTTATACTCTCTTTTTAAATTAAATATTAAAATATTACAGTTTCAAGATACAAAGTAGGCTCAATATTGTGGAAAATAAAAGAAACATTCCCATTCATGTGAAGATTCGTAGATAACAGGATGGATGAAAATATACTCGAGTAATAAAAGTGATTAGCTCTGGGTAATGATTTTACTGATGATTTTAATTTTTTATATACTTTTCAAAATATTGTGCCCTGGCTGGTATAGCTCAGTGGATTGAGCATGGGCCTGTGAAGCAAAGGATTGCTGGTTCGATTCCCAGTCAGGGCACATGCCTGGGTTACAGGCCAGGTCCCCAATAGGGGACACATGAGAGGCAAGCACACATTGCTGTTTCTCTCCCACTCTTTCTCCTTCCTGTACCCTCTTTCTAAAAATAAATAAAACATTTAAAAAAATATTGTAATGTCTCTCAAATAGTTATCTTATTTTTAAATTTAAAACATAATCTAAGCCTCGCAATTTAACAAAATGTAGGTTTTACAGTAAAGTAGACAAAAATACAATTTGGTTGATACAGACTGAATGTTTATGCACCATGCCCCTCTCATTCATTTGTTGAAAGTTAATACCACAGAATAAGTAGCACAGACAGAAGGTAGAAAATAGACAGGGGGGAGGGCAGGAATACTATAGGAAATACAGAATCTAAAGAACTTGTGACACATGGACATGAACGAAAGGGGGGGAATGTGGGGGAGGGGTGTGCAGGGTGGAGGGAAGTGAAGGGGGAATGGGACAACTGCAATGGCATAATCAATAAAATATATTTTTAAAAAAAGAAAAAGAAAGAAAGTTAATACCCCAAATGTGGTATGTGGAGGTGGAACCTTTGAAGTGGTTAGATTATGAGGGCAAAATCCTCATTAATAACATTAGTTCCCTTATAAAAGTGACCCCAGGGATGTCCCTCACCCCTTGTGTTATGCGAGGGCACAGGGAGAAGACGACTGTCTAAAACAGAAGCAGGCGCTCTCTAGACAATGAATCTGCTGGTGCCTTGATCTTGAACTTCCTAGTTTCCAGGACTGTGAGAAATAAATTTCTGTTGGTTAAGCCACCCAGTCTGTGATATTTTTATAATAACAATCCTAACAGATTAACACATTGGCTAAGCCTTGAAAATGGTTAAATGGAGACACATGATACTTTCCTAAAATAATTAAGGTTTTTGTTGGCTGGTTGATTTTAAATTGGTGCTCCAAATAGAAAGACAGGCTTCTTGATTCCTCAGTACTTTGACGAATTTGAATATATTAGTTGGAACCACTGTCTTCTATATACACTATATGTTGCACATTTATGAACAAATGTGACACTACTGGAAGAATCCCTACAAAAATTTTTTTTAAAAAAACAGAAAAGACATGAAGTCTCACGCTTCCTTTTAAGAGCAAGGAAATCTTGCTCTTGATTTACTTCACGGTAAAATGGTAACTTCTACCAAGCCTTTACTTCATTATAGTTACGTAGATGACTAGTTTCTGAAAGGTTGGCCAGAGTAGGGGACGGAGAGAGTAATATACACACACGATAGGGAGAAAGGCCTTTTGGTTGGTGCGGGGCAGGTGTGGCAAATACTATTTCATTCTCAACCCAACTGTGAGACACTGGCAGCGACTACCTTTGTTAACAAGAATTCTAGGGCAGCTTCTGATTTAGCTGGGAGGGGTGGTACGNGCTCTTGATTTACTTCACGGTAAAATGGTAACTTCTACCAAGCCTTTACTTCATTATAGTTACGTAGATGACTAGTTTCTGAAAGGTTGGCCAGAGTAGGGGACGGAGAGAGTAATATCCACACACGATAGGGAGAAAGGCCTTTTGGTTGGTGCGGGGCAGGTATGGCAAATACTATTTCATTCTCAACCCAACTGTGAGACACTGGCAGTGACTACCTTTGTTAACAAGAATTCTAGGGCAGCTTCTGATTTAGCTGGGAGGGGTGGTACGATCAGTGGAGGGTATCTGCCAAACTGTGGAAGGGAAGGAATCTGTCATCTCTGGGGTGATATGCTAAGCCATGTACCATTAATCTAGTTGGTTTTCTGTCCAAGCATTATGTGACTTCTGTGTGGAAACTGTATTTAAGTACTGTCAGGGTATAATTGATCAAAAGCACTATGCTCTCATGTTTTATTGAAAGTATGTTGATTTGAGATTGGTTTGTAATACAGATTAATGTAGTAGAAGAGTTGATATAAAGTGAGAGATTATTGATTGCAGCCCTTAAATAACCTGGGAATCATGAACATTTAGATACTAATGAGCTATATTTTGAACATTTATCATTTTAGTGGGGTGGGGGGGAGTAGTATCCTATGAAATTTTTGTAAAAATATTTTGTTTGCACATCACACTAAAATATTTATTATAATGTGAATTGTTGCGCTACTCTGATACCATCTGAATTTTTAAACATAATTCGTGTTTTTGTTTTGCTTACTTGTAAACCAAGTGTGTTAATATATTGCAATTAGAAAAGGACACTACCATTCCTCAGGGATGTGGAAGGAGCATATTCCACAAGTTCCTATTATTCAGAAAGAAATCTAGGAGCACTAGCACACAAGTCAAAGTCAAGACCGGGTCCCCAGCACAACACAGGGTAGAACACGGATCAGCTGATCCGAATCAGAGCGGGGGCCTCCTGACAATGCAGCTTCCTTATTCTTAGCCTCTGTCTTCTCAGTCGAAATCACTGGGGACTAGCTTCTAGAAGTCGGCCATTTTATTAAGCACACCAAGTGATTCTAATGCACACAGATTTGAGACCCGCTGGTAATTCCCAGGCCCTCTCCCAGCCTCCCCACGACCACCATCACACTTGTCTATAAACACCAATGGTGCCCAGATTATTCTCCATTCCAAAATCCAATTTTCTATATTATCTTCTGAGAAACAAGTATACTGAGCTCATAACACTAAATATTAATAACCCACCCCCTCCAAGAGATGCTATCAACACACTCTAAAAACTTAGAAAATGTTGCTGGCAGGTTTATTTAAAATTAGGGGTTCCTCTATGCTTGCATTCTTACTGAGAGGACCTATAATCTTTTGGAAATTGAGGCATCTGCCACAGCAAATGTGAAAAGAACTTCAGGAGCATTTCTATTATGATGGATATGAACTATCACAGGTACTTTTTATAAATATGATTTGAAAAGCAGTAGTAGCACTAGGAGTAGGCGTATTAGGAAAAAATGATTGACTGTATTGAATTCTTTCCCTATATCAAGCCCTGTGTACTTTATATTCACAGATCCTTGGACCTGTATTGTATATGTCTGGATTGGTGGTTATATTTAAACCACTTCCTTCACAGAGTTACCGTAGTTCTTTACCCCAAACAAAGCACTGTTCCTTCATAGCTCGCCCATGACTCTTACTCTCCAACAGTGAAGTATGGATTTAAAGGAAATCTTTCTCTTTCTGGAGTCTCAATTGAAATGTATGAATTTTAAATTACACCATATGAGAAAATCCAAAAGAAGTTTCCCTGAAAAAAAAAATGTGTTTTCTGGGACTTCCGGCCAAGATGCAGGCATAGGTAGACACACTGTGCCTCCTCACACAACCAAAGCAACAAAAATTTAGAAACAAAAAAACAACCAATATTGACAGAAAATTGAACTGTATGGTAGTCTGACAACCAAGGAGTTAAAATAGACATATTCATCCAGACCAGTAGGAGGGGTGGAACTTGCAGCAGGGCTGCTGGCGGACGCCAGGCGTGCAAGGCGGCAGCAGGCAGACCCGGCAAGGCAGATTGTGGAGGGGTGTGGTGCACAAGGTGGCCGGTGGACTGAGCAGTCCCACATTCATGTGGAGATAAACCAGGTGAAACTGAGGAGCGAGACAGACCTCGCAACCCAGGGTACCAGCGTGGGGAAATAAGGCCTCAAAACACCAATTGAAAACACCTGTGGGGGTTGAGGCAGCAGGAGAAACTCCCAGCCTCACAGGAGAGTTTGCTGGAGATACCCACAGGGTTCTAGAATGTACACAAGCCCACCCACATGAGAATCAGCACCAGAGGGCCCAGCTTGCTTGGGGGAAGCAGGGGGAGGGAAATCTGAAATCTGAAATCTGGCAGAGAGCAGAGTAAGTGCCATTGTTCCCTCTCGGATCCTTGCCCCACAAACAGCCTCACAACCCAGCAACTGGGCTGACCCACCCCAGCGAACACATAAGGCTCTACCCCTCATTACATAACAGGGGCACCAAAAAAAAATGGCCCAAACAAAAGAACGGATCAAAGCTCCAGAAAAAATACAACTAAACAATGAAGAGATGGCCAACCTATCAGATGCACAGTTCAAAGCACTGGTGATCAGAATGCTCACAGAATTGGTTGAATCCGGTCACAAATTAGATGAAAAAAAATGAAGGCAATGCTAAGTGAAATAAAGGGAAATGTACAGGGAACCAATAGTAATGGGAAGGAAACTGGGGCTCAAATCAATGGAGTAGACAAGAAAAAATATAGAAAAGAAGGAAGAAACAAGAATTTTTAAAAACGAAGAGAGGCTTAGGAATCTCCAGGTCATCTCTAAACATTCCAACATCCAAATTATAGGGGTACCAGAAGGGGAAGAGGAACAGCAACAAGTGGAAAACTTATTTGACCGAATAATAAAGGAGAACTTCCCCATTCTGGCAAAGGAAATAGACTTCCAGGAAATCCAGGAAGCTCAGAGAGTCCCAAAGAAGTTGGACCCAAGGAGGAACACACCAAGGCACATCATAATTACATCACCCAAGACTAAAATTAAGGAGAGAATCCTAGAAACAGCAAGAGATAAGGAGAAAGTTACCTACAAAGGAGTTCCCATCAGACTGTCAGCTGATTTCTCAAAAGAGAACTTACAGGCAAGAAGGGGCTAGAAAGAAGTATTCCAAGTCATGAAATCCAAAGACCTACATCCAAGATTGCTCTATCCAGCAAAGCTTTCATTTAGAATGGGAGGACAGATAAAGTGCTTCTCAGATAAGGTCAAGTTCAAGGAGTTCATCATCACCAAGCCCTTATTACATGGGATGTTAAAGGGACTTATCTAAGAAAAAGACGATAAAAAACATGTACAATAAAATTACAGCAAACTCACAATTATTAATCACACCTAAAACAAAAGCAAAAACAAACTAAGCAAACATCTAGAACTTGAACAGAACCGCAGAAATGGAGATCACATGGGGGGTTAGCAACGGGAGAGTGGGAGGAGGAGAGAGGGGTAAAGATACAGAGAATAAGTAGCATAAATGGTAGGTAGAAAATAGACAGGGGGAGGTAAGAATAGAATGGGAAATGTAGAAGCTAAAGAACTTATAAGTATGACAACATGGATATGAACTAAAGGGGGAGAATGTGGGTAGGAAAGGGTGTGCAGGGTGGAAGGGAGTAAAGGGGGGGGGAATGGGACAACTGTAAAGCATAATCAATAAAATATATTAAAAATATTAAAAATGTCTTCTCTAAGAATAACCATATGGCTTTGGTTACTCTTGGCTGAAGTGGGAAAACACATAACAAGAGATAACTACCTGGTGCAATCCCCACCATGGCAGGTGCTCCGGGCTCCGGGGCTGGGCCAGAGCCCTTTCTCCCACTGCAAACTCTACGAATTTCCTACTAGCCAGTGCAGTGGGTAACGTTTTGGCCATTTGACACAGAAAAATATTTTATTTACTTTTGAACATATACTAACTCTGATAAAAAGACTGATGGCTCCATATAATATTCAATAAAAGCAGTGCTTAGAGTCTTTTGAAAGTTGAAAAATATGAGAAATCATTGTGGTGTCACTTGGCCTCTGACGTTGTGAGTATCACAGCATTTCATGTCCACAATCCTGCCCTTTTTTTGTTCGATTGTATTTGGGCAACACTAGTGTCCTACGTCATAGAAAGGAAAGCTCTGTCCAAAGAAACTACTTTCCTAACCAAAATGATTATATTCATCTGGGGAGTCACAAAAAAATGTTTTTGGGTTTTTTAAAAATCTCTTTGGTAAGATGAAATGCTTTTTTCCCCAAAATTTTGTGTGATGGATATTATATTACTACCTCATTTTTAATGAGAAAATACCTCACCAACCCCATATTCATCTCTAACAACTCTGGGAAACAAAGTCTTACTCCCTTAGGAAAAAAAGTTCCTGTTAGAAGTTACAGAGAGTGCAGAAAATGGAACTAGAGATGGAGTCAGGGCTGACATGAGAGGGAGGCCAGTGATAGAACAGACATGGGAATCAGGAATCTGTGTGTTGACTACTGTGAACAGGCCATGGATGGAGGCAAGACCGTAGGTCAGTCCTACCAAAATCTCTTCCAGCTCTCTGGAAGCAGAATGCTGTTGTGGAAACACATATCATCAGCTGCAATATTACAAAATGCTCAGTCTCCATCCCCAACCAAGCCCTCAACAGTGTTCACTGATATTATACTACCACAAAGGGGAAATAGTTAATAGTTCAAATTAAAAGAGAAAGCCAGATGGGTTATAAAAGTGGATGAAGTGTCAAAGCAGCACTTAGTCAGAGAACATGGCACTCACTACTCTAATGGGCAAAGCTCTCGGTTTTCTGCCATCCATCCTGAGGCCTGTCACCTTCCTGGTGGGAAGTGTCAACCTGGGGGACTCCACAGGCACTCGTCAGGAGGCTGCCCATCCCCTGACACTCAATGGCAAATTAAGGGCTTATGTCCTTTATCCTGGGGAGAGGGGCCATTGTTTCCTTAAGTTTTTCACAGAGCTTCATGACCAAAATGATGTTTACATATAATATAAAGACAGGAAATGGACATATTCTACACACTAGCCTGGAAGATAGTCTATTCTTGTTTGATTCAACAGTTCTGTGCATGATACACCTGCTATATGACACACACTTAAAAAGGGTTTCGTGAATAAACAACTGCGACAACAAATGAAAGAACAAATGTACACACCCCACTTGGGAATAATTCTCTGGGCACTGAGAAGCACCCTGCCTGCCTCAATTAACCCAGCTCATCAGAAGCCTCAGTTTCTCAATGAGCCGTGCCCTCTGCCACCCCAGAGCAATTTGTGAACAATATCCCTCTATTTTTCTTTCCACTAGATACAGTGCTTAGTATTATTGCCCATGGTCAATTAACTTCAATGGAAAAAGGAAATCCATCATAATACCAGTTTTTCTGAAGGAAAAGTTAAAAGCAATCTTCTCTTAAGCAGGGATGCATGATAGAGGACTTACTAGAGTAGAGATGGGAAGGAGAGCACCGTTCTTGGGCCTCCATGTTGGAGTTACAGGAACCAGTGCTCAGCCAGAGACACTTGTCCATATGGCCACAAGCCCAAGCCTTTGGATTTCAAGCTTGCACACTAATTTGAGAGCCCATTAAATTGTGACTTCTTTGGCTCCTGCTACTAAACCCATACCACGGGTGTCTTTGGTTTATTCACTGCACTTGCTATTCTAATTCTGCTTTCCAACCAAGAGCTGTCTTTTTTTTAAAAAAAGATTTTATTTATTTATTTATATTTAGAGGGGAAGGAGAGAGGGAGAGAAACATCAATGTATGGTTGCCTTTCGTGCATCCCCTGGTAGTTGGCCTGCAAGGAACCGGCCTGCAACCCAGGCATGTGCCCCGACTGGGAATCTAACCGAGATCCTCTGGCCCGCAGGCCTGTGCTCAATCCACTGAGCTACACCAGCCAGGGCCCAAGAGCTGTCTTTTTTGTGCTCCCATTGCTGATGCTCTGTTACTCTGACCATATTCCTGGCAGGCCCCACTGACATAGCTCTCAGAGCTGCCTTAGTTATACGTGTGTCTCTGCACATTGGTCCACGTGTCTTCATGCTTATCACGCGCAGGAAAGCCAAGTTGCTGCTTCCTTTCTCCGATCCCCAAACAAGACCACTGTTGGAGTCCCACCAAGAACCAGGGAAGGCTCCCATTGCTTCTGTCAAAGTGTCATGATGAGATTCCTGCTACAGAATGGCTATGGAGAATCTGCAAAGCCCTTTGACTTCTGCAATGTGTACATAGTCTTTACTATTTTTAAACTCTATCTTCTAGAGAAGTCGTGCCTAAAAGGTGGGCCTTGGGCTACACTGTTCCCTCTCTTTTACTGACCTAAGATAGGCTCAAAGGATACAGTTCTTTAAGGGCACAGTGTGGTAAAAAAGCATAGGTTCTAGCAATGGGACTTACACCAGACTTGCATGGATCTGATGAAAAGGCTCTTTTGCCTCTGTGACATTCAAGAATAATCACTTTACATAAGCTAACGTATTTCGGTTGGGTATCTGTCTGCAGACTTCAGTTCAGCTTAGTCTATTTCACCCTGCCTAATTTCAACAACCACCTATCTGTCACCTATTTTATTACTACGTTATGTCAGACATCAGAAATAGAAGTGCCTACCCTAAGGACATTACGGTTTAACAAGACAATGAGATAATTGCAGTTTTAAAAAAGGCTATTATAATAAAATGTTCTATTAGTTAATATTGTTCTAAAAACAATCAGCCATTGTCATTAAGCAAGGGAACTAAATGAGGCAAAAAGTAGAAAGAAAAAGGGAAAATTATCATTTTTTGAAAAATGACATGGTTATATAACTATAAACCCAAGAGAGACAACTAAAGAACTATTAGACACAATGACATAATTCAGTAAAATCTCTAGTTAGAAAATTAATTGTCCAAAATCAATTGCTTTTCTATGTACAAATAATTGCTAAGAATCTATCATGAAAAGATAAAATACTCTAACTATAAAAGTGTGTTGGATCTAAATGAAAAAAAGAATCTGCCAAGGGAAACAATGCAAGATGAATAAACAAAAAGATACTTGTTCTTGGAGAAGCAATGCAAATATTATAAAGATATCAATTATTCTTATAATAATCTATACAATTAATGCATTCCTATTTTTTTAAACATCAATGTGCCGTTGCCTCTCACACTCCTCCCACCAGGGACCTGGCCTGCAACCCAGGCATGCACCCCAACTGGGAACCAAACCAGCGACACTTTGGTTCACAGGCCAGCATTCAATCTACTGAGCCACACCAGCCAGGCAATGCATTGCTATTTTTAAAACACCATGTTTCTCACCAAGATTGTAACTCACCCAACTATAAAACTTACATTAAAAATTGGTACAGGCTCAGAAGTAAGCTGACAGAAAAATTTGGAGCAAATTTGAGAATTCAGAACTAGATCAAATGTATATTTTTTAATTTAGTACACAAAGAAGAAAAATATTTTTTATCAGTGAGGAAAAGATATAGTCATCTAAAAAGGGGCCTGACATTTGGGCTAAAACAAAATGATGGTGATCCCACTCCTTCACTAAAATAAATTCAAGATGAATCAAAGATTTAATTATGAAAAACCATAAAACTACTAGATAGTAAAAACAAAGAAAAGAAATTCTCTCACAGAGGTCATCAAGAGCCAAATACTGCATGAGTAAACAGGCTGTGAGGAGCAGAGAAAGAAGGAATCTCATGGTAGAGGCACGTCTTGCCCCAGTAAGAAGCAACCTGTTAAAGGTTAGTGAACTAAAATAACTTGGCCATTAAACATGGACTTACAGTTTCACCTACGACACATAAAAGGCTTGGTATTACAAGAAGGAAAAACTGAACAAATTGAAAACCAATGACTTTTCTTGGATCTGAGAGAGAACTGAGTTTGCAGGGCAAACCACCACTCCCCAGTCTGAAGAAACAGGAAAATTCAGAGTCACAGCCAAATTCTACCTACCTGTGGCAAAAGCCACTGGAGCTACAAACTGGTAAGAAAACGTAAGCGGTCATTTTGAAGAACTGGAAAAAGGCCCATTTGCCTGTGGTGGGTGAGGGGGAAAATACTGGGAGAGACACCTTAAAAGGATGAAAAGAAAAGACAGAGACAAAAAAAGAAAATATTTGCAAAGCATGTATTTGATTTAGGAGTCATATCCAAAATATACAAAGAACTCCTATACATCAATAAACAACAAAAACCAAGAACTTCAATGAAAAAAAATGGACAAAAAATTTGAAAGGGCATCTCCCCAGAGAAAATATACAGAAGGTAAATAAGCATATAAAAAAACTAAAACCGAAAACTGACAATGCCAAGGACAAGTGAGGATGCAGAGAACACGGTCTCTCATTCATTGTTTATGGGAATGCAAAAGTGTACAGCCACTTTGGAAGGCAGTTTGGTGGTTTCTTTCAGAACCACATGTCTTACCACACAATTCAGCAACTGCTGAATTTTTCCAACTGATTTAAAAGCTTATGCCTATGTAAAAACTGCATGCGACTATTGAAAGTAGCTTTATTTATAATTAACAAAAACTGGAAGCAACCAAGATGTTCATTTGGATACACACACTGTGGCAAATGCATAAAATGAAATCTTATTCAGGAAAATAAAAGCTATCAAGCCACAAAAAGACATGGGTGAACCAAAATGCCTATTAATAAGTGAAGAAAGCCAGTCTGAAAAAGCTATGTACTGTGTAATTCCAATTACAAGGCAGCTTGGAGAAAGCAAATTATAGAAACGACAAGCAAATCAGTAGTCTGTAAGGACTCAGAGGGAGCAGGTGATTGAATAAGGGAAGCACAGAGGACTATATTTTAGGATGCTAGAACCATTCTGTGTGATACTATAATGGTGAACACAAGACAGTAAGTATCTGGCAAAACCCATAGAAATTCAGAGCACAAAGAACACCTTAATGCATGGAAATTCTTTTTAAAAACCAATTTCAGAAGTCATAGGATCCCAGCAGAGAATGCAGGGTGTGACAAAATGATCTAAATATATTACAAATGCATCAGACGACTGAATGAAAGGTGAAGGAATTATCCTTTCCCTTCATATATCAAAGAACGTATATGTATATCCCATAGACACAGACAACTGTGTGGTGATGGCCAGAGGGAAGTGTGGCAGGGGCTGGGTGGAGGTGGGTAGAGGGCCAGGGGAAATGGGAGCATCTGTAATAGCGTCAACATACAAATGAAGTTTAAAAATCCAAACATATGAAACAACCTCATTGATGTGGGGTGAGGGGTTCAGAACAGGCCTCCCCGGTGGTGCCACTCTGACATGTGAAATATTTTGAGCTAAAGCTAATTGAGACCCTTCAGTCTCACGAGATTTTACATCTCCCTGAAGAATTTAAGTTTGGGTCTTTGCCCAGTATAAGAATTATTACCAGAAAAAACTTTTTATGGCCTACCTGTAGAGCAGAGCAAACATCTAATCACGCACATCTGCTCTTCTCCTGAGAATGACCTTTCTCCTCCCTGAAGCCCCAAAGAGCCTCATCTCACCCTTGGCTCAGAACACCGTATGAACCCCATGTTAACTCTGACTGTGAACCTCTCCCGTAGGTGAAGTTTCTGACTCTTTCATGTATGTAGTTTTCCCATGTGTACGTGTGTGAGTAAATTTGGTTATTTTCTCTTGTTAATCTGTCTCATGCTAACTTAATTATTAGACCAGGTGAAGAACCTAATTTGGTACACGAAAGTTTGTTCTGATGTGGACACGGGTCCTCAGTGTCCGAGTCACTGTGGATGAAATGAGACATTCACACAGACTGCCGAGTCTGGTGGAGGAAAAAGGACAGCATGGCTTGGCCCTTGCTGCGACCGGCTTTTATTGGGTTTCTCCACACATTACATGATGGTCCTCATTTACTATGCACAGGTTGCTTTAGGTGGTTACCTGTTCCGTCCCGCGGAACAGTCAACGGGGGTCCCGAGTCTACCTGAAACGGATGAATAGGGATGGGAGCAAGAGGCGCGTAGAAAGGCAGCAAGACAGGTTTCTGATCAAGCCGCAAATTTTATTTTGGGCAGGGCTGTTATTTATAGAGAGGAAGGGAAAAGGGGAGGTGGTCCCGATAGGTTGTCCTGTGCATGCTCACTGCATGCTCTTGGCGACGGTTGGTGGGTGGGCGCGTGATCAGCATCTTAATTGGTAGGTAGTACTCGTGATTAAGAGATGCCTACAAGGGTGGGGGCTACCTGGCTGGGCTGCAGCATCCTGTTTGGGGCTGCCTCAGCCAGGCCCTCCTGGTGCGATTTTCTTAATGGATTGCATTCACCGTCTTTAGGCCCCAACAGTTACCTTTTACAAAGGAGCCAATGCCGCTAATCACATCACAGAAGAGGGATATTTGCAAATGAAAAAGGCAAAAGTGGTTGAACCAGTTACACTCTCCTTGGAAGGTTTAGCGTGGATTTTAGGAAGTTACTTTGTAGTAAATGTTTGCCACTGGGGGCTGGGCCCCGGCCACGCAGAGTGGTCTCCTACATTGCTCCTCCCCAACAAGAGCAGTAAGGTGCTGACCTAAGCAACTTTGGGAATGAATGGAGTCTACAAGACTAGAGGCAAGAGCAACTATGCAAAAGCACTATACTCCAGTTGATAAAAGCTTTTTTTTCTCCAATGGAGTATAGGTTTACAATTCTGAAAGCATACCAAAATGGAATGATTGAGTAAATGCATGGCAGATGGTGAGAGTGGGCATTACAGATAAGTAAGGAGAGAAAACTAGAATGATCCATGTAGTAATGGATTAGAGTTGGAATCATCAGCATGAACTCATTAGATCAACTACATCATATAAATACAGGCGGCTGACTACCCACGTATTTTTAGGTAAGTGTATATATTATATATAATATACACTTATATATATATATTTATATACATATATATATAAATATATATATTTATATATTTATTATATATATTATATATATTAGAGAGAGAGAGAGAGAGAGAGAGAGAGAGAATGCACACCTACATCCCCCGTACTTTCAGCTGAGAATGCCCTGTATCGAGAAGCACACCCAGTGCCAGGATCTTGGTTTTAATATTGTCCTGGGAGAAATAGCTGATTCTAGGACTGGGACAGGAAATATACAGATGAACCTGGAACATCTTACAGTATCAGAAAGTGAGGAGGTACTTTTAAGAAAATGATGACTGTATGCAAAGGAATCCAAGATCCAAATGCAAGAGCTTTCAATGAAACTCTGAGCAACAAAGCTGGAATAATTTGGGCAACAAAACTAAGTAATATTGCATCATAATGAAAAGTACAAAATAAATACTGAGGAGTACTCATCAATCCATGTAAGTGGCTGAGTAAATAAATGAGTTGGGGAGAATCAGCAACTTTCCCCAGCAGGAGAATTCCAAATAATTCGTTCAGCTACACTGTAGTCAAGGGGATAGCACCTAACATCACAGCACTTGAGTGTGGACTGAGCACAGTCATTTCCTTTCTTCCCTCCTCTCCAGAGCAGATGGACAGGAGAAGGGGGAGAGTAATTTTACAATGGAGAAATTTGGATCCACAAGAAAATTTCCAAACTTTGTATTTGAAAGTAATATCTGGTTATGATTTTATCCCAACCAATTGTTCCTGATATAATAAAGATTGCCTTTTGAAAAATACAAATATCTGTGCACTTCTAAAAATGTTTTTTTCTAATGAAAGAAAGAAAATATGCAAAACATAAAAACATCTCTCATTGCCCCACATTCTCTTAATACCCACCGCACCCATGGAACAGTTCCAAACCCTAAAAGAAATGGTCACATGTGTCTCTAGATTTAGCACTTACTAGTGAACTAGAAAAACAAAATTAATTTGGTCAATCAAGAAGAGCAATAAGTATAAAGAAAATTTTTATTTTAATAATTTTGTAACCAGTATTTAAGGAAAAAATAAATTAGATATATTGGATTCCATGAATTTCTCTGTATGTAATATATATAATACATTCAGCACTTTATAAAATAAAAATCTTCATGGACTAAAATGTCTAAAATTGTGTATTAACTTGGTAAACAGAAATCCAAAAAAGTTAGCAGATTTGTAGCATTCTGCGTGTTTCCTTTATTGGATCAGTGATAGTCTTAAGATAAAATTGTTTAGTGTTTAAACTGTTCTTTAGGTAGAATTTTAGTACTGTTTTTTCCTAGGGAATGACTCAAACTGAGCCCAAGTGAGAGCCAAACACAGTGAAAGAAATATGCTAAGAGATACTAGGAGAAGTCAAGCAAAAATTTTACTTCTGATATCCTTCAGATTCTGCTTTCAGAGACATAAAGCCTTCCCATTTATTGAGTCCAGTGCCCTTAGACTAAAACATAAAACCCACTCTTGGAGAAAAGCAGTATAACAAAAAAAATAATAATAATGAACAAATAATAGTGAGTTATTTTAGCCGTATTTCTTCAATACTTAGGATATGCCAAGCAATACTGTAAACTTACTAAATCTGATAACATCCCTATGAGGAAAATATTATTGTTATTGTCCCCATTTTAAATCTTGATAGTGGAGAAAAAGAAAGGTCCAGTGACTTGTCTAAGGTCACACAGCTACTGAGTGACAGAACCCGGATTTGAGCTTAGGCAGTCCAGCTCCAGAATCTACTCTTGACCCCCATACCACACACCTGTCCAGGCATTGTGGTCAGCCCGGAAACTGGCTTCTCATTCTCCCACTCTCTATATAACCACGCACAGCTTCGCTCCTGGCTCATCCATGAGTCCACCTCTGCCTACCCCTCAGGCTGTGATGGAAATTCAGTGAGATCAGGAAAGTTCCCTTCCTCAGATCCAGGCCAATTGGAGCTATTTGATTATGCTTAGGCAGGTACCAGATATGCAAAGATGCTTAAGACAGGACCCTTGTCCTTGAGTAGCTCACCTTTGAAGGGAGAAGACATGCAAGCATTAATTTACTGAAAACGCACAGAATTGTCTCTGTACCTTTTCTACCACTGTGTGCACACTGGACCCATCAGTCAGAGAGGCCACTGTTTTGATTTGTGACCTCCTCATGAGACCGAATGCAACTCTGGAATCACTGACTTTCAGGCTTGTCCTTCTCCCTCTGGCCAACTGCACAGTCAGGGACAGCCTCCTAATCTGGTGACAATATTATTATTATTGTTTATTATTATCATGCAGTACTTCAGAAGACCAAAAGATATTGAACATAAAGTGAACAGAAAGATAGTAGGGCTCATAAACTCTGCCCCTCAGGTTTAATGGTGTTATACAAAGTTAAAAAAAAAAAGACAACAGGCTCAAAAGGAAGTCGCTTATGCTAAATCCCATGTCACCAAACCAAGGCCTAGCTCAATTACAGTTTCATCTTTCCCGGAAACGGAGTCTTAATCCAATTAGGAATCGTCAGAACAGCACTAGTTATATGTTCTGCCTGACAGACCCCTGCCTAAAGAAAAGNTCATGCAGTACTTCAGAAGACCAAAAGATATTGAACATAAAGTGAACAGAAAGATAGTAGGGCTCATAAACTCTGCCCCTCAGGTTTAATGGTGTTATACAAAGTTAAAAAAAAAAAAGACAACAGGCTCAAAAGGAAGTCGCTTATGCTAAATCCCATGTCCCCAAACCAAGGCCTAGCTCAATTACAGTTTCATATTTCCCGGAAATGGAGTCTTAATCCAATTAGGAATCGTCAGAACAGCACTAGTTATATGTTCTGCCTGACAGACCCCTGCCTAAAGAAAAGCAACTTTGCAATAACCAACCTGCTTTTTGCCTAAAATAACTCCTGTTACTTCCTGCCCCCTTCTGCCTACAAAATTCTTATTCTTGTACAGCTTTTTGGAGCTTTTTTCTGGTTTGCTGGATTTCATGTTGCCCTGTTCAAATCAATTTTTGCTCAAACTTTTATATTGTTTATGTGCCTCAGTTTATTTTTCAACCACAGATACCTTCGTGATGCCACACCACGAAGAATCCAGTCCCAACAAGGCCTCTCAGAAAGGCGCCAAACTGCTCCTCCCACCACTAGAAAAGCTGACCACCAACTGCCTGGGGAAGTGCTGGCCCCCACAAAGGTAAGCAAATATAGAACTTTCAGGATACAGAAGAGCTCAACATCATGAAAACAAAAACTACCCTTGTGCAGAACATACTGAAGCAAATCAAAATTTTCATATCAGTTCATCGTTATTACATCTTTGATGTTAATTCATGTTTGCTACCCTATACATTCAATTTTCAGAGTGTGAGCCCCTTCCAGTGACTTCACAATAAAATATAAAACTCACTCTCAAAGAGTATAGCAATGATAATAGTAATGGTTATTCAACTGATATTTCTTGAGCACTTAGGACCATGTGCCAGGCAATACTGCAAACTCACTTAAGGTGATAACAGCCCTGTGAGATAGGTATTATTTTCATTTTACATCTTAAGAAAGGAGACACTGAGAGATCTGGTGCATAGATTACGTCACTTAAGGAGGCCTTCTGGATAACATTTCAGTGATTTGATACGATTATGAGGGGCAAAGAGACTTTCAAAGTGAATCAGTCAATGAACACTCATGTTTTCTTTCTACTGGATAGCACCAGTCAGAAGAGGAATCAATGATGTTAAAGGAAGGATAGCAGGGTTAGTTACTAAAAATACAATAGTTTTGCATAGTTGACAAGACTTTAGGGGGAGACAGTGCAATAAAAAGGAGGAGACCCCAAAACATTTGTGGTCTTGGGCTCTCAGGGTGAGAGGCGGCTGATCAAGTGGAGAGATGATTGTTTGGGAAACTGAAACTAGACAATGGCACCCTTTCTCCTGATAACATATTGAAATTAAAAGATTCAATGGCAATGATTAGGAATCGGGACACAGCTTCAAATGCCACTTGGGCAAAAGACGTGGGCATGACTTGAGAAGCCTTATGCCACACACCAAGTATAGGATTACAGGGGGGGTCATCTATGTGAGCAAATAAGCAGGACTGGGCCAAGCCAGCGCATTCAGAACTTCATAGGTAGTGCAGACGTTGTTTCTTTCCTGAATAGGTCAAAATCAGGGTAAATAAGTGTGAAATAACAGGACAAAATGCCTTTCATTCAGATGGTGTCTCTTCCCAGACTCCTGGATGGGAGTTGGTCACTAGAAACGCCAAACCATGATAGAAGCTTCCCAGAATGAAGCCTCTGTAAAACTCCCGGTAACACAGGGTTCAGGGAGTTTCCAGGTTCATGAACACACCTATAGGCTGGGAGTGTGGCACACCACAACTCCCTGGGGACAGAGGCTCCTGTACTTGGAACTCTTCTAGACCATATATATTGCCTTATACATTCCTTCCTCTAGCAAGTCAACCGTATCCTTTATTACATAATAAGCCAGTAAGTACAAGTATTTCCCTGAGTTCTGTTCACTACTCTAGCAAATGATCAAAGCCAAAGAGACGGTCATGGGAACCTTCCATTTATAGCCGAGTCACACATAAGTTATATGGCTAAGGGAACCTGGAGACACCTGTGCCTGGTGTCTGAAGTGGCAACAGCCTTATGGGGCTGAGCCCTTAACCTGTGGGATCTGCACTGACTACAGTTAGTGTCAGATCTGAGCTGATTGCAGGACACCCCACTGGTGCTGGAGAATGCGTGGAGGAAAAAACATGACTCTGGTGTCAAAAGTATTGTATGAGTAGAAGAGAAACACAGAGTTGTCCTAGACAATACAATAAATGGTAACACATTGACTCAACCTCTCCTGTCTCTCTCCGCTCCATGGAGGCTGAGAAGGAAAGTAGAACAAGCAGGATGGGTTATGTAACAATTCCTAGGGTGACTGCTTTGCTCTTAGGAAGACTTCGGATTCAAACAGAAAAAGTCCATTGTTCATTATTGGTTAAATAAATTATTGCCTATCTAAATAACAAAATACTGTAGAGCCACTAAAAATTGCATATGATGCCAGGTGGATACAAGAATTATTGGGGGCACCACTTCATAAATTATAGGAATGTCTAACCTCTATGATGTACACCTGAAACTAAAATAAAATAATAGTGAGTATCAATTATAATTGAAAAAACTAAAAAATAAAAAAAGATTTTTTAAACTATGTAATGGAAAAATATTTAATCACATGGGGAAATGATCATGAGATAATGTTCAGTGAAAAATAATTTTTAAAATCCATCACATAACACTGAGAATATAATGAATAAAGCTGACAAAATCTCTGCTTTCAGGGAGCTTATTTCTATGATCATGGCAAAATATGAATGTTACAATAGATATTTGGGTGTTGCCTGTGACAAGAAAAAGTATCCTAAGATGTTCTCAGTTAAAATTATAGTAGCCAGAAAGTAAAAGAAAGGAACAAAACAGCCCGTACACTGCTGTGGACCATCTCTACAGATTTCTCAGAGTCCCATATATCTGCTGGAATTCAGAATTCCTATCCAGGTGACTATTGCTTTCTTTAGCCCACTCCCTTGACACACCCTGTGTTTGTAGCTAGTATAAATCCTTTCAGAATTACTTAGATCTTTTTTCCCACTACTTGATGTATAAAAACTTGCAGAACTTTGAGATGATAAACATGTTCTCTTTTCTACTTAGCCATGCTGCTTGTGGTTTAGACCCAACCACATGACCCAAGACCCGTCTTTGTTGTTGTAGTCATTCTATTGCAGTTGTCCCAATTTTCCCACTTTGTCCTCCTCCACCCAAGCCCACTCCCCACTATCACAGTCAACCCCCACTCTGTTGTTCACATTCATGGGTCATTCGTACGTGTTCTTTGACTAGTCCCTCCCTCTTCTTTTCACCATTGCCCCCCCCCGCCCCCGCCCCGCTCCCCCTCTAGCTGCTGTCAGTCTGCTCCATGTTTCCATGTTTCTGGTTCTATTTTGCTCACTAGTTGATTTTGTTCATTAGATTCCTCTTATAAGTGAGATGATATAGTGTTTGTCTTTCACCAACTGGCTTAGTTCACTTAGCATAATATTCTCCAGTTCCATCCATGCTGTCTAAACCCTTTCTTTTTAAAAAGGCTTTCAGCTTTGGAAGTTAAAATTTTTTTATTAACACTAGCTTCATACATGTTTGGGAAACCAGTCCTTCCTCACTCTGATTCCAATAATTGTCTTCAGCTCTTGATAATTACTGATGTGCCTGATACTGTCTCCATCCGTCTTCAGGCTTTGGGGTCAACAGGCAACATAGCTGTAATCCAACATCCAACACAGTTGTAGCCAATCCGAATAATTAATCCTCTGGCTAGATTGATTATTACCTAATAAGCACATGACCTAAACTAGGACAATCAGAATCATCAATGAGGACTTTATCAGAGCCAACTTCACAAGGACTTTTCTCCTCCTGCTATAATTGCTCAGCTCTTTAGGGTGGGACTTTAAGGCTACCATAGTCATCATGCTCACTACTTGAATAAAACCAAACTGAGAATTAGAAAGAGAAAACAATGACCATTTCTTTTTTATTTTTGGTTAAAGTGCTTTGAATAAAGTTTTCTTCCACTGCAAAAAATAAAAAGTCCCCGTGAAACAAACTTACCACAGGGATCTCAGCTTAAGCCTAGGGTATGACAGCATATCTGGCTGTGTTGGGGCCAGTAGAGATCTGTGTGCACACATCATTATGCAAACAGAAAAGTGTCCTGCTAGACACAGAGGGGCAGAAACAAAGGGTGCTGAGAAAACAGCGTGGTGGTGTTCTCAAGACTCCATGTGTTTGAGTCCTAAGAATGGAGCAGATGCTGGTGTAAGGAGATGTTTTTGTGAGATACTCTATTAGAAATGAGGGCCAAGCACCCCGGATTGGGGACCCAGGATAGCAACACAGCAGATGGGGCATGGAACACAGTATGACTTGGCCGCAGTGAAGAACTCAGGACATTCAGTCCATTCTGGTTTTGCAGTTTCGGTGGGATCTGAAAACAATTCACTTCGAATTTTATCAAGCAGGATAAACACATTAAGAAAGCTGAACAGCCATCATTCAACTGCTTTTCAGGTGACTTTGGAATGGGGAAGACATGCTTGTTTGAGAAGCCATTGGAGTCCCTTTGACCACGCCCAAAATAGCATGGTATTGAGGAGGACTCTGGCTCTACATTGGCTGGAGAAAGCACAAGCTGGTGAAGCTTATCATTACTATTGTTTTAACTTCACTTATGCCTCTGGAAAAAGGGGGTCTGGAAATTTTTAAACTATATATTAGGAGGACATGTACCAGAATGTTAATAATATCTGGTTTTGGATAATAGGATTATGGATTTTTTTTACCCTTTTTTAATTCTTCCAAATGTTCTGTAATTAAATTATATGTCATAATGTGATCAGCAAACAAATATACAATGTTATATATTTTTAAAAAGGTGTTTTGGGACCTTTAGACATTGCCATTCAAATGCACCCAAAGCTGGTAAACCTCAAGAAAGAATCGTACAACTTTAAATTCAGAATAGAATGAAGAAAGTCTAAGTTGGAGACTTGAGAATGAGAGAATAATTCCTCCCAGGAAAACACACTTTTCTTCATTTATCACCAACATCAGCAAAAATCATCCCCAAAACTCATCTAAAGATGAAAGAAATTAAAATTAACTTTATTGAATTTGTGGTTCTTAAAAGAATTTTGGCTATGTAAAACATAACTTATAGTCTATTTATGTCTATCCATATGTATAGATACATATGGATGGATATAAATACAGACACAAACACAGACATTAAGTAGACACAGGCTTAGCTGTATGTAGGCATTTATCAGGGCTTTCACACGTGTACTTGAGACCTGTTCCTGTTCTCTCCAGCACAGACTCTTCAGTTCCTCAACTCAAATTTGTCTCATCCCTAAGGCTTTCACAATCCTATTCCTAATTTCAGGGAGGAATTATTACAGTCTAGTCCTGGGAAAACTTTTCATTTTTCTATGTTTGTTAAGTATGCATACTAGAACACTGGTATGAAAAGTTCAGGAAGAAAGAATATAAACTTTACTTAAAACACCAGAGATTTAAGTTGAATAAGTAGCCGAAGGAAAACATTAAATATAGAATACTTAGCAATTTAGATAATAAATTTAAGATAATGGGTTAACTTTCCTACTGTGAAAAATCTTCACTTTTAAAATACATCAGCAAATGAGTTTTAGTAATAAAAATATATTTGCAAAGGAATTTTATTGAGCACATATCACATTAAAACTCACCTATTATATTATAGTGTAATATAAAGTTACATTGGTGTTGGGTTCTTTTTATATCAGTTATAAAGTATAGTATAGATTAATTTTATAACTTTAATTAATTTTATAATTAATTTTATAATTTTAAATAAGGAAAAGTAGTCGCAGTCAAAATCAATAGTCAACTTTTGTGCAATTCCTAAAAGATAATATATTTTATGAACTGTATTACACATATTTGTTTATTTCAGTAAAATAGAACATACCCAAAAATATCCTATTCATCTCCAGTTTAATTTCATGTCACCGACAAATAGATGGACTTAATTTTTATTTTAAAATATACATGTATTTTTGTAGTTTTTATTTTGAGCTAATTTGATATTTACTAAAAATTTATAAAACTGGTACAGAGCTTTCCCATATACTTCCTCATCAAGTCCCCCAATTTCTTAAAATATATTTTATTAATTATGCTAAAACAGTTGTCCCATTTCCCCCCTTCATTCCCCTCTACCCTGCACACCCCTTCCCACCCACATTCCCCCCCCCCCTTTAGTTCATGTCCATGTGTCTTAACTTCTTTAGCTTCTGCATTTCCCATACTAGGTTTGCCTTCCCCCATCTATTTTCTCCCTACTGTCTATGCTACTTATTCTCTGTACCTTTTCCCTCTCTCTCCTCCTCCCACTCCCCTGTTGCTAAGCCTTCACAGATCTCCATTTCTGTGGTTCTGTTCCTGTTCTAGTTGTTTGCTTGGTTTGCTTTTGTTTTAGGTGTAGTTGTTAAATACTGTGAGTTTGCTGTCTTTTTACTGTTCATATTGTTCATATTTTTTATCTTCTTTTTTTTAGATAAGTCCCTTTAACATTTCATATAATAAGGGCTTGGTGATGATGAATCCCTTCAACTTGACCTTATCTGAGAAGCACTTTATCTGTCCTTCCATTCTAAATGATAGCTTTGCTAGATAGAGCAATCTTGGATGGAGGTCCTTGCCTTTCATGACTCGGAATATTTATTTCCAGCCCCTTCCTGCCTGTAAGGTCTCTTTTGAGAAATCAGCTGACAGTCTGATGGGAACTCCTTTGTAGGTGACTGTCCCCTTATCTCTTGCTACTTCTAGAATTCTCTCCTTTGTTTTAATCTTGGTTAATGTAATTATGATGTGCCTTAGTGTGTTCCTCCTTGGGTCCAACTTCTTTGGGATTCTCTGAGCTTCCTGGACTTCTTGGAAGCCTATTTCTTTTGCCAGAAAGGGGAATTTCTCCTTTATTATTTGTTCAGATTAGGTTTTCCACTTGTTGCTCTTCCTCTTCCCCTTCTAGTACTCCTATAATTCAGATGTTGGGATGTTTAGAGATGTCCTGAAGGTTCCTAAGCCTCTCCTCATTTTTTTTTTGAATTCTTGTTTCTTCTTTTCTGTTCCATTTCTTGTTTCTTTTCTTGTTTCTTTGTTTCTTTCTTCCTTCTGGTCCACTCCATTGATTTGAGTCCCAGTTTTCTTTCCATCACTATTGGTTCCCTGTGCATTTTCCTTCATTTCACTTAGTGTAGCCTTCATTTTTTCTAATCTAATTTGCAACCAAATTCAGCCAGGTCTGTGAGCATCTTGATTACCAGAGTTTTGAACTGTGTATCTGATAGGTTTGCTATCTGTTGGTCGCTTAAAACTATTGTCTCTGGACCTTTGATTTGTTCTTGATTTGAGCCTTTTTGGCGGGGGTGGGTGGGGGTAGGGAAGGGAGTCTGGTCATGCCTGTTATGTAGTGAGGGGCAGAGCCTTCAGTGTTCACCAGGGCAGGGTGACCCAGTTGCTGGGTTGTATGTGGGGGCAGGGTCAGAGAGGGAACAATGGTGTTTGCTTCACTCTCTCTCAGATTTCAGTCCCTTCTTCAGCTTCCCACAAGCAAACTGGGCCCTTCTGATGCTGGTTCCCAGGTGGGTGGGCTTGTCGGGGCCTAAAGACGGTGGATGCAATCTATCAAGAAGATCGCANAGCCTCTCCTCATTTTTTTTTTGAATTCTTGTTTCTTCTTTTCTGTTCCATTTCTTGTTTCTTTTCTTGTTTCTTTGTTTCTTTCTTCCTTCTGGTCCACTCCATTGATTTGAGTCCCAGTTTTCTTTCCATCACTATTGGTTCCCTGTGCATTTTCCTTCATTTCAGTTAGTGTAGCCTTCATTTTTTCTAATCTAATTTGCAACCAAATTCGACCAGGTCTGTGAGCATCTTGATTATCAGAGTTTTGAACTGTGTATCTGATAGGTTGGCTATGTGTTGGTCACTTAAAACTATTGTCTCTGGAGCTTTGATTTGTTCTTGCATTTGAGCCTTTTTTGGGGGGGCAGTCTGGTCATGCCTGTTATGTAGTGAGGGGCAGAGCCTTCGGTGTTCACCAGGGCAGGGTGACCCAGTTGCTGGGTTGTATGTGGGGGCAGGGTCAGAGAGGGAACAATGGTGCTTGCTTCACTCTCTCTCAGATTTCAGTCCCTTCTTCAGCTTCCCACAAGCAAACTGGGCCCTTCTGGTGCTGGTTCCCGGGTGGGTGGGCTTGTGTACATTCTAGGACTCTGTGGGTCTCTCCAACAAACTCTTCTGTGAGGCTGGGAGTCTCTCCCTGTGCCTCAACTCCCACAGGTGTTTTCAGTCAGTGTTTTTAGGCTTTATTTCCCAGCACTGGGGCCCTGGGTTGTGCGGTCTATCTTGCTGACCATTTTCACCTGGTTTATCTGCTCGTGAATGTGTGACAGTGGTCTGCTGGTCACTTTGCCCACCTCACTGGGTCTGCTTGTTGCCTTCCCTCTCCTAGGGTCTGCTAGCTGCTGCCTGTGTGCCCCGGGTCTGCCAACCAGTGCTTTTTCCTGCTGTGACCCCTCTCCTCCTGCTGCTGACTATACCCCTCTTACCGGTCTGGAAGAATGGTTGTCAGACTTCTGTACAGTTCTAATTTCTGTCTGTTGGTTGTTTTTTTGTTTCTAAATTTTTGTTGTCCTTACTTTTGGTTGTGCAAGAAGGCACAGTGTGTCTATCTATACCTCTATCTTGGCTGGGAGTCCAAGTCCCCCAATTTTTACATCTGTATAACCATAGTGCAGTTTCCAAAACAAAAGAAATTAATGTTAGTACAAAACTCTTAATTAAACTACAGAGCTTATTTATATTTCACCAGATATATTTCATTTTAATTAAATTTATTGGGGTAAACTGGTTAATAACATATAAGTTTATGGTTTACAATTTTATAACAAATCATCTGTATATTCCATTGTGTGCTTATCACCCAAATCTAGTCTCCTTCTGTTACTATATATCTGAGCTCTTTACCATTTTCATCCTCCCCCAATTTTTTTTTCTTTTGGTAACATCATACTGTTGTTTGTGCCTATGAACTTGTTTATTTGTTTTGTTCGTTCATTTGTTGCTTTTTGTTTTATATCACACATGTAAGTGAAATCATATTTTTCTTGTTTTTTCATCTGACTTATTTCACTTAGCATGATACCCTTATGATTCATCTATGTTTCTGCAAATGGTAATATTTTACCTTTTTATGGTGGAGTAATATTCCATTGCACATGAAATCTATCCAGAAGGTATCTAGCCATGTAAAATGAAAAATAGAGATATTTATTGAAGAATACAGAAGAAACATTGTGCATAAGACAATGACACCTCAGTCCCCTTCAAAGTAGACACCTTGGGACCTCATATAGTTCTCCCACTCACTGTCAGCTGCCCCATATTTTCCTAAATCTCATCAACGGTCTGAGAATTTTAGTTTTGTGAAAAGCCAGAAGTCACAGGGTGCCAAATCTGGGCTGCAAAGAAGCCAAGTCTTGGGTGATTTGATATTTCACCACAAATCTTTGCACAAGATGGGATGCATGAGTGGGCACATTGTTGTGATGAAGCTGCCAATCACCAGTTGCCCGTAGCTATTGCCTTCCGAATCATCCAAATAGTTTCCATGGGGGAATATTCAAGCTTAACACCAAAACTTGATGCAGATTTGTTGCTCTATTCACTCAGTTATTTTGAATGTATCAGCCACATAGCACACAAGCTCATTCAATGGTGTCTACCACCCCCACTGACTAGTACAGTGAAGTTGTCATTGTTCACACATGTGCATTCCAGTCCACTCTCCTTGGCTGACATGTTGCATCGATGTCATGCAAACCATTCTCATTATGTTAACAATTGCTGGACTTTTTCTGGACAGACCTAGTGTATATACCAAATCTTTTTTTTATTGTTGTTCAAGTACAGTTGTCTCCATTTCCACTCCACCACACCCCCTGCCCCACCCATCCCCACCTCCCACCCTGAACTTTGTCCATGGCTTTGTCCATGTGTCCTTTGTACATGTTCCTTGATGGCCCTTCTTTTTTATCCAGTAATTGGTCAAAGGACATTTAGGTTGTATCCATGTCTTAGCTATTGTGAATAACTCTGCAGTAAACATAGCAGTGCATATGTCTTTACAAATAAACATTTTCGAGTTTTTGGAGAAGACACCCAGAAAAAGAATTGCTGGGCCATATGGTAACCCTATCCTCAAATTTTTGATGAACCTTCATGTTGTTTTTCAATATGGTTATACCAGTCTACATTCACACCAGCAGTGAATGAGAGTTCTCTTTTCTCCACAACCTCTCCAACACTCGTTATTTCTTGTCTTATTGATGGTAGTCATTCTAATGTGTATGAGGTGGTATCTCATTGTGCTTTTGCTTTGCACTTCCCTTATAGCTAGTGACGTTAAGGATCTCTTTATATATCTGTTGCCCATCTGTATATCTTCTCAAAGAAAAGAAGAAATGAATCTTATATACATGCCTGCTACACACTGATCTTACTACAATCAGGACCAAAAAAAAAACCCCAACAGGACAACAACATTTCACCACTATGGGGCATCACTCACACAGCAAACCTGAACAAATGCCACAGGAAAAAATTTGTAGAGATGGTTGGTAATTTTTTCCTAAATGACAGAATAGAGTAAGAAACATCCTCTAGATTAACTCTGAAGGTACTATTTCCCCATCTCTTCCCATCACTGACTGCTTATTTTGTGTCTCATTATCTAACTGACCATTTTCTCTGGCCTTTAATAAGATTCCACTCTGTTTCTGGCAAATTATTTGTGCTAATAATTTCCGGCTCAAGTTCTTTCTATAGCCTCATATGAGTGATGACTTGTTGCTTTGCTAAGAGCTCATTTTCTGGACTATAATTTTGGTTCAAGAAGAAATAATGTTTTGAAAAACAGATGGTGGATAATAATTTATCACACCTTGAAAGTTCAATGCTGCTGCTGCTGCCAGAATGGAAGCCAGGTTCATTTAACAGGTGTTCCAGTGCCACTCACTATTATTTGAGTTGATATAAAACTTTCTCTCATGCATGCTTTGAATGTTTTTGCAAAACTTGAAATAAGCAAAAGGTTCTCTGATAGAGTGACAGCATGTTTTTGTAGGGCAAGCAAGTCTTTCTGTGTGAATAAAAAATAAATGCAGCCCCTGGACACATTCAGCAGTTCTTTGGTTAGAGAGACAACAATATAACTTTTGCTAACTTTTTTTTGTATATACTCTTTGCCAAATCAAATTCAAGGCTTAAAACTACATTTCTAAAGCAGCTATTCTGACTCAGCAAGTAAGAATAAGACTGAGAACTTTTTTAAAAGATCAATGAAATAGAATTTCACCCTCAGAAAGTTGCTTGCAAATTCAAATCCTCAGAGGAGTTATACTGCCTTGCTTTAAGCAGAATCAGAGAATATGGACATTTGACCTCAAAGCTACCTTTCCAGGATTTACTCTCTTAAACTTCCCAGATACTGTGCACAGCCCATGGTGTAGACAAGGATTCTTATGCAGAGATGCGTGTGAAGAAGAAAATCTAGGAGGAGGGAGTCTTTTAGAATGATGCATAAAAAGGGATGGGCCAGAAGTTTCTAACATTATCACAAAAAGAAATGAGAATACATGCAGTTTGATTTATCTTTCTTGATAAAAAGTCCTTCCCATTATGATTTTGAAATTCAAAAATGAAGATTAAGAGGTGGATCTCACAGAGATGGAAAGTAAGCTCTAAAAATGCAAGCTGGGCCCTGGTGGGGTGGCTCGGTTAATTGGAGCATCATCCCATACACCAAAAGGTTGCAGGTTCTATTCTCAATCAGGGCACACACCTAGGTAGTGCATTCAATTCCAGTCAGGGTGCGTATGGGAGAAAACTGATTAGTGTTTCTCTCTCACATCAAGGTTTATCTCTCTCTCTCTCTCTTTCCCCGCCCCTTTACTCTCCCTCTAAAATCAATTTAAGAAACATATCCTTGGGTGAAGATTAAAAATAAAAATTAAAATGCAAGCTGCATACTCTAAGGACAGACTTCTGGGAGGAAAAAGGGAGCATCTGTGGTGAAAAGACAGGTAATTACCCTCCCTCCTCCTCCTCCAGAAGGGAAAATCTGAGGCATGTTCTACACTGTCCTCCAGAGCTCCCCAATGGGATTGTGCCCCAGTTGCTCATGGTGGTAAACTGATCAACAACTAGCAGTCTATTTGCTTTCCTCCCTTCCCTATCTGTGGGGGCGACTTTCTTCACAAGTCCCCCCAGCAGCCACAGATCAGAGTAATCATGATTGAGATATGATGTCATCTGCTTGGGGAGGAGAAGTGGCCATTGTCCCAGAGGAAAAAGGCCGTGAGCAGTGGCCAGTTTCTCAGGGGAAAAAGGCCTCCAGCCCCCTCCTCTAGGGCCTTTTATTGTATTGTAATAACACAGGAATACAAGGCGGCAAGGATCAAACAGTAGATAACATTTCAAAGAAATCTGAGGGCTTAGTCTGAGTCAGTGTCCGTCAGGAACAGAGTTTTAGGGGTTCCTGCTCGAACCCTTAACATATGAATGAAAGCACTCTTACCGGAGCAGATTTCACAGGTTTATTGGGAAGTCTTTGTGATGCCAGATTTTTCCCCAGGACACCCTCTAGCAAGGCAAGGAGCTGCACCCCTCCCCAACAGGTATTCAGGCTTAAGGGGATTAGAGCCAGGAAGTGCTTCTCCCAGAGAACAAGGGGACTCGGGCTATGTCAAAGCCAGGGGCAAGAGTCCATTGCTCCCTCTTTGTTGTATCCCCCCAAGTCCTTCCATGAAGGCCTCCCAAGCGATCGAGTCTGGCTTAGGTTGCCCCTCGCTGTGAGGGGTCTTACCCGTCATTGACTTCTGACCAAGCTTTGGGGGCAAGGAGAGGAAACTGAGGCAGCGTTTGCTACCAGACACAAGCTTTGTCTCCTGCGGCTCACATTCCAAAGGCTGTCCCTCGCCCTTAGACACAAGGGGTAGAGATACAATTCCTAGAACCAGGCAGAGCGGTCTGCAACACTTATCTTGCATCCCCACTTCCTTGGATCACCTCCAAAGAAACTAGCTGCACACAAATCTTTATCTCAGCGACAGCTTCTGAGGAAACCCAACCTATAATGGAAAGTGTGCCCGTGAGGCTCTCTGAGGTATAATACCCTCTTTCTGTTTCTACTGTGGTAGGCCGTATAGAATAAAAAGCAGTATAAAATTCAGTCTGAGAATAGAAAGTTCTCCTCTAAAAGGCTCTTGGTATAGATAGAGATCAATCCCATACACATTAGGTATTAATTTCCTAGTGCTGCCATAAATGTAAGCACAAATTTGGTGGCTAAACTACAGAAATTTATTTTCTCACAGTTCCAGGGCCTAGTTATCCAAAATTAAGATGTTCACAGGGCCATGCTCCCTCTGAAGGGTCTAAGTAAACATCCTTTCTTGTCTATTCCTGGCTTCTGGTGGCTCCTGATATTCCTTGGCATTCCTTGGCTTGATCTCTACCTCTCTCTTCGCATGGTGTTCTTCCTTGAGTATGTCTCTATATTTTCACAAGCCATTCTTGTAAGGATACCAGTCATTGGATTTAGGGCCTCCCCCATGTCCCCAGTCCAGTATGACTCCATCTTAACTTGGTTACATGGCCAATGACCCTATTTCCAATTAAGATCGTGTTCACAGATACCAGAGTGTAGATTTGGACATGTCTTTGGGGGGACACAATTCAACCCACAACGTGCTACATCCACTAGCCTGACAGAGAAATCAAGTCAAGTAGTGTTACTGGTCCAAAGCCCCTGTGCCCAACACTCCAACAGGCCAAACTTCAAAGCATCAGTATTTGGAGTAAGGAAAGTTTTCTTGATCAAGAAAATGCCGATGGAGAAGATGGAAGCCCTAGTGGGGTCTCAAATCCATCTTAAGAAAGTGCAGAGTTCAAACTTCTTATATGACAAGTGGGGGGTGGATATGGGAGGAGCTGTTTTTGTAAAACTCAAACACAAGTGGAATCCCCCTGGTGATTAGTATGTCTGTATGCAAAAACACAGCTGTCTTGAAGAAGATGGAGGCAGGGAGGCAGACCCTTTCTCTGTTACAGTTGCCCTCTTTCCCACTCACTTATCTTTACCAAATGTGATGGTGATGATCTTCTTAATAATCTACTCCAGATGGGAATATAGCTCTTAGCACAAACAGAAAGCCCATGGCCAATACCTCCTCCTTGTGTTTGCTTCTGAGTTTTTCTTTCTAGGCTAGTTACAGTCCATAGCATTTTTGCTCTGAGCATTCAGTGTCTGCTTTGAATCTCTATTTCTCTCCCTCCTGAGAATAGTGAGAGTAATTTTAACAAGGCAGTGCCTTCCCTTGATGAAATGAGATCCAAAAGCAGTGGTTTATCCGCGCCGCTCGCCTCCCCCCCACCCCCCACAATATCTGACCTTAGCTGAATCCTATTTCAGTCGCTCTGGGAAACAGACAGCTGGGAAGAATGCAGCCTGCCACATGACATTGTCACCAACAGTCCCTTGCAGTTGAGTATGTCCCTTGTTAAAGATAATTTGTCTCTCATCTTTATAAACACACCAGGTTTCCAAGTTAAATACTCCCAGGTTCTTGAGTAATTTACAAACCAGTCATGGCATTTGAACCATATAAATGTATATTAATCTTCTTTGACACAATTTGTCTTTTGATAATGAGAAGGCATTGAAAAGGAAAGGCAAGCTTATTGAACAACCAGAGCAAAACATCCATCCCTAATTATCTGAAAGCCTGAAGGTCCAGCATCCTGATTAGCACAGGCCTGGAAAAAGCACATAGCAAAACTGGACATTTATTCTTTAATTAGAGAGCAGAATAATGACTGCCTTCCAGATATCCTAGGGACCAACACTTCAACTCCATCAGTCCTTGAGCACAAAACTAATTTAAAGCACAAAGAAGTGCCCATTTAGGGTTTATGAACATAGCATCGAAAGGCTTCACAGTGGAAGTCACTCCCGACTTTCTTCAGCTTTTATCTCTTAATCAAATTAGTATCTTGCTGAGGTAAAAATTTTAAAAGTGGTTCATGAATTTATATATGCTGCACTACCTCAACTATTTAAAATGTACACACCATTTTTAGAAGGAAATATTTGTAAGAAAGCACAAATTACTAACTAGTTTTCTTTGAGGATGTGATAATGAATGTTTATCATTTTCCTTTCAATAATTTTGTTTAAGTTTTCCAGAATGAGCATACATTAGCAGGATTTCATTTTTAATAGTTTAAAAGTAATAATTCTTGCTTCATTTGAGGTTGTTGCTAGGAGAGCATGAAATGAAGTAAAGCACCTGGCACAGAACTTGACATGTAGAAGGCGCTCAATAAATTTTACCACTGGGATAATCTCAATTTTTCCTATTATAAAATGAAATTTATCTCATCCCACTGGGCTGGGTGTTAGAGTATTGATCTCTATAATCCTTTAATGATTCAGTTGTTCCAGTTCAGAAGACACCTTGATTTTTAAAAGATGCTTCAGAGAATAAGGGTCAGAGAACAAGGTAAGAACTTAGATATTTTATTCTAGGCCAGCAATACATTCCACTTACTTTTTATTTCTATTTTGTTTTGGCTATTAAAATTTTCAATACTATATTTAAAATTCCCATGTAAAAACTGATAATTCACTAGGAAAACTCTAAGAATATTTATGTAGGCAAATTACTATCATCCTAGATCTAAGATCTTACATAGAGTACATGGTTTTGAGTCACTGCCTTCTTCCTACTCAGGTCTAATAATCACAGTTTCATTTGTTTCACTTTTATAATGCGATTTGTAGAAGTAAAAAAAAAAGAAAATACCACAGGTGAGGTTTGAAGAGTACAGGTTTGAATTTCATTACTGCCATTCTTGTCCTAGATATTATATTTCTATTTATGTAGCTTGATAGCATATTAGCCACTTGATTCCCACTGTTATTTCATGCTGCTGACTCATGTAATTAGAATAAAGTTTTTCTAATTAAAATAAAGCTTTAAAATAAACTTTAAAATAAAAGTTTAAAATAATGGATAATTATTAAAATAAACTTTCTAGGTCTTTTTTATGTGTGCAACTATGAATCCACATTTCCAACATCCCATTCCTCTTTCTCCCATTTTTTTCCACATTAAGCTACAACTCTTAGATGGGGAAGGCTGAAATAATGGGCTAAGTCTTTTTTGATTTGTTTCATTCACTGTATTTATTCTTTTTCCACATTTCCATCTCATCGTTAACATGGACTCCCAAATCCTTAGGTTAAAATCAACCACTTGGGAAGAGAATAGGGTTTGAAATCCTACGCATAGACTTCTACTTGGGTTGACATAAATTTACACATTGGCAGCTTATAGACAGGGTCAATTCATCCACGTGGGGATTCACCTAATGCTAGTTAGCCTCCAGCTTTTCCTGGATTCCTCCTCCAGGGTTCAATGAAAGAGTATGAAGAGACCCAAGATTCTGGAGGGGTAAGTGAAAGCTACACTAACCTTCACCCAGGGCCAACCTGGAGTTACAACTAAATTGTAGAGAAATCATCCTGAATAACCAACTGAACACTAGCTGGAGAGAAGCCTTATAACCAAGGAAGAAACCACTTCACCACAATGTGACTGGTAGGGAGTGCAAAAGAGCTGTGAGGGGCATGGCTGGGCTCCCAGAGGTGTCAGCCGAAGTTCCAGAGAGATATTTCAGCAGCCAGAGGGCTCCCCTTGAGAAGTGTGGCATCTAAACCGTAAACTGGGTTCCTCAGTCTACAGAGAAGGCACCCAGATAATATACAGCTGTGAAAAGCAGGGAGGTTTCTGTCCACATGGGAGAGATGGCTGGAGATGCAGAGAGCCTCTTAAAGGGACAACTCACAAAATTTCATATGCAGCACTTGCCCTGGACTCCAGCAGAGGGAGGGCAGAGTGAACCAGAGACACATGAGGAGAGTCTGGGGACTGGTGACTCTGGGGAGAGAAATGAAGGAACAGCCATCAGGATCCCTGTGCTGAGGTATCCCCCATACTGTAGAAGCCATCTTTCTCAGGCAGAGCACTCCTCTCTAAGTGATATCAGCCTGAGGGGAAGCAATAGCCCCACCCACAGAAATTACTCTGCATGTAGTGCGGTATTTAGGCCTGGCTCATAAGTACAGGTTGAAGCCATTTGCAATGAAGAGATTAAGACTTTACCTGACTCTCACCTGGGCCGGGTGCTAGTAAAGCCAGCCTTGTTGCAGAGCCTGGTTCATTCTGCTCACACTCAAGACCACTAGAGGGAGTCACAAGCTGTGGATTGCTGATAGTTCCAAACAGGTTTCCCAGGGCCAGTCACAGGAAGTGTCTGACCAAGGCCTACACCTGAGTCTTTGCAGATCTACCTAATACATAGAAACAAATGAAGAAACATAGAAACAAAGAAGCAGTCAAAATGGGAAGACAAAGAAACAAACCCCAAATGAAAGAATAAAAAAATTCTCCAGAAGAAGAACTAGATGAAATGGCGGCAAACAATGTATCAGACAGAGAGTTTAGAGCAATGATTATAAGGATACTCAAAAGCATTAAAAAAATAAAAAAACATAAATAAGGCCCAGTCAGAAATAAGAAATACAATGTCTGCAATCAATAATACACTAAAAGGAATAAATAGAAGATTAGATGAAGCAGAAGATCAAATCAATGATTTGGAAGACAAGGTAGAAAAAAACACAGGCAGAGCACCAAAATAAAAAAAAGAATTTAAAAAATGAGGAGAGCTTAACAAACATCTTGGACAACATGAAGCATAAAATCTACATCGTGGGAATACCAGCAGGAAAAGAGAGTGAAGAAAGGATCAAGAACCTATTTGAAGAAATAATGACTGAAAACTTCCCTAATCTGGAGAGGGAAAAAGACATAAAAGTTTGGAAGCTCAAAGATTCCCAAACAAGTTTCACCCAACAGGCCTACACCAAGACACAACATAATTAAACTGGCAAGGGTTTAAAGTCAAGGAAAGACACCTAAACACTGCAAGAGAAAAGCAGGTAGTTACNAGAATTTAAAAAATGAGGAGAGCTTAACAAACATCTTGGACAACATGAAGCATAAAATCTACATCGTGGGAATACCAACAGGAAAAGAGAGTGAAGAAAGGATCAAGAACCTATTTGAAGAAATGATGACTGAAAACTTCCCTAATCTGGGGAGGGAAAAAGACATACAAGTTTGGAAGCTCAAAGATTCCCAAACAAGTTTCACCCAACAGGCCTACACCAAGACACATCATAATTAAACTGGCAAGGGTTTAAAGTCAAGGAAAGACACCTAAACACTGCAAGAGAAAAGCAGGTAGTTACATACAAAGGGAACACCAATTAGACTGATTTATCAGCAGAAACATTTCAGGCCAGAAGAGAGTGGCATGAAATATTCAAGGTGATGAGAGGCAAGAACATACAACCAACACTACTTTACCCAGTAAGGATATCATTTAAAATCGAAGGAGAAATAATGAGCTTCCCAGACAAGAAAAAGCTAAAGGAGTTTGTTCAACCAAACCAGTACTGCAATAAATGTCAAAATGCTTGCTTTAAGAAAAAAGAAAATTTAAAAAACTAAAAAAAGAAAACAGAGGGAAACAGTTTAACAATAAAATGGCACTACATACATATCTACCAATAATCACCTTGAATATAAATGGCTTAAATGATCCAACAGAAAGACATAGTGTTGTTGAATGGATAAGAAAACAAGACCAAATAAATGTGTCCTCCAAGAGATTCATCTCAGATTGAAAGATACACACAGACCAAAAAGTAAAAAAAAAATGGATAAAGATAGTTCATGAAAATAGAAAAGAAAAGGGGGTAGCAGAACTTATATCTGACAAAGTATACTTTAAAACCAAGTCCATAGGAAGAGATAAAGACGGATACTACATAATGATAAAGGGAACAATCCAACACGATGATATAGCCCTAGTAAACATTTACACACCCAGCACAGGACCACCTAAATATGTAAAGCAAATCATGATGGACATGAAGGGAGAGATCAACAGAAGTACAGTTATATATGGGGATTTTAACACTCGATTGACTTCAACAGATAGATCTTCCAGGCAGAAAATCAACACAGAGACAACAGCCTTAAAAACACACTAGATCAAATGGATTTAATTTATACCTTCAGAGCTTTTTACCCCAAAGCAGCAAAATATACATACTTTTCAAGTACAAATGGAATGTTTTCTAGAATAGACCAGATGTTGGGACATAAAACAAGGCTCAATAAATTTAAGAAGACTGAAATCATATCAAGCATCTTCTCTTACCACAATGCCATGAAACTAGAAATCAACCACAAGAAGAACACTGAAAAACGTGCAAAGACATGGAAGCTAAATAACATGTTATTAAACAATGAATGTGTCAATGAGATCAAAGAAGAAATCAAAAGATACCCTGAAACAAATGACAATGAGGACACAATAATTCAAAATCTGTGGGACACTGGGAAAGCAATCAAAAGAGTGAAATTCATAGCACGACAGGCCTATCTCAAAAAAAAAAAAAACAGGAAAAAGTTCAAGTAAACAATCTAACTTTACACTTAAAGGACTTTGGAAAAAAAACAACAAACAGGGCTCAAAGTAAGTAGAAGGAAGGAAATATTAAAAACACCAGAACAGAAATAAGTGAAATAAGAGTTCCAAAAATAATACAAAAGATCAATGACAAAAGATAAACAAGATTGATAAACCATTAACCAGACTTATCAAGGAAAAAAAGGACCCATATAAATAAAATCAGAAATGAAAGGGAAGAAATAACAGCTGACAGCAAAGAAATACAAAGAATTGTAAGAAAATATTATGAACAACTATATGCCAACAAACTGGACAACCTGAATGAAATGGATAAATTCCTAGAAACATACAATCTTCCAAAACTAAATCAAGAAGAATCTGAAAATCTGAGTAGACAGATTACACCTAGTGAAATTGAAGCAGTAATCAAATAACTTCCAATAAACAAAAGCCCTGGACCTGATGACTTCACAGGGAAATTTTACTAAACATTCTGAGAAGAACTACCACCTCTCTTTCTCAAACTACTTCACAAAATTCAAGAGGAGGGAAGACTCCAAAACTCATTTTATGAGGCCAGTACTATCCTAATTTTAAAATCAGATAAAGACATTACAAAGAAGAAAAATATAGGCCAATATTCTTGATGAACATAGACACTAAAATCCTCAACAAAATATTAGCACACTGAATAGAGCAATGCATCAAAAAGATCATACACCATAATCAAGTGGGATTTATTCTGGGAATGCAAGGTTAGTAGAACAGTCACAAGTCAATAAATGTGATCACCATACAAACAAAATAAAGGATAAAAACCACATGATCATANAAGACTCCAAAACTCATTTTATGAGGCCAGTACTATCCTAATTTTAAAATCAGATAAAGACATTACAAAGAAGAAAAATATAGGCCAATATTCTTGATGAACATAGACACTAAAATCCTCAACAAAATATTAGCAATCTGAATAGAGCAATGCATCAAAAAGATCATACACCATAATCAAGTGGGATTTATTCTGGGAATGCAAGGTTAGTAGAACATTCACAAGTCAATAAATGTGAATCACCATACAAACAAAATAAAGGATAAAAACCACATGATCATATCAATAGATGCAGAAAAAGCATTTGATAAAATTTAGCACCCCTTTATGATAAAAATTGTCAGCAAAACAAGATTAAAGGGAACATAGATAAATATAATAAAGGCCATATTGGACAAACCCACTGCCAGGATATTCAATGGGCTAAAACTACAAGCATCCTCCTGAGTAAAACTGGGAACAAGTTAGGAATGTCTGCTTTCATGTCTTTTATTCAGCATAGTACTAGCAAGTCCTAGCCACAAAAATCAGACAAGAAGAAGAAATAAAAGGCATCCAAATTTAAAGGAAGAAGTAAAAATGTTTTTAATTGCAGATGACATAATACTATACACAGGAGAATCCCAAAGATTACACCAAGAAACTACTAGAATGGATTAATGAACTCAGCAAAGCAGCAGGATACAAAATTAATATCCAGAAATCAGTTGCATTTTTATATGCTAATAGTGAACTAACAGAAAGGGAAATTAAGAAAACAATGCCATTTACAATTCTAAAGAATAAAATACCTAGGAATAAACCTAACCAAGGACGTAAAAGACCTGTAAATGGAAAATTATAAGACACTGAAGAAAGAAATTAAAGAAGATACAAATAACTGGGACTACATACCATGTTCATGGATAGGAAGAATTAACATCATTAAAATGTCCATGCTACCCAAAGCAATCTATAGATTCAATGCAATTCTTATCAAGATTCCAATGATGTATTTCACAGAACTAGAACAAATATTTCTAAAATTTATATGGAACCATAAAAGGCCCCACATAGCAATAGCATTACTGAGAAAGAAGAACAATGTTGGAGGAATCATACTACTTAATATTAAATATACTACAAGTCCACAGTAATCAAAACAGCATGGTAATGGCATAAAAACAGACTCATAAATCAATAGAACAGAATAGAGAGCCAAGAAATAAACTCACATCTTTATAGTCAATTAAGTTTCAACAGAGAAAGCAAGAACATACAATGGGCTAAAAATAGTTTATTCAACAAATAGTGTTGAAAAAATTGGACAAATACGTGCAGAAAAATGGAACTAGACCACCATCTTATACCACTCACAAGAAAAAATTCAAAATGGATCAAAGACTTGAATGCTAGACCTGAAAGCTTGAAAATCATAGAAGAAAATATAGGACTTCCGCCAAGATGGAGGCATAGGTGGAAACACTGTGCCTTCTCCCACAACCAAGTTTGAATACAACAAAGGTTTGGAGAACAAAGACACAGCCAAAGGACAGAAAATTGAATTATATGGAAGTCCGACTACAACTAATCCTTCCACGGGGACGGTAAGAGGGGTGGAGCCAGCAGTGGAGCAGGGTCAGGCAGGAAAGATCCCCAGACCTAGGCGCGCAAGTGGCCCGGACCCAGGGTGTTGGGCAGACTGACCGTGGTCACATATTCGCGCACAGTGAGACTGACCACGCAGGCCCCAGGGGGCGAGGGCTGACAGCGGTGGCACACTCGCGTGCAGTGGGACGAAACGAGTGGGCCCCGGTGACAGTGACAGTGGCCGCACCTGTGGGGGCCACGGCAGGAGACGGCAGACGGGACGCCATTGCTCCTCTTTGACCCCACCCCCACATACAGCGTCACAACCCAGCGACTGAGTTGCCCTGCTCAGGTGAAGACCTAGGGATCCGATCCTGCTAAGTAACAGGTACGAACAGCCCAAAAGATGGCACAAGAAGAACTCAAAGTCCCAGAGCTGATAACTCTCAGCGGCCGAGAAATTGCCAGCCTCTCAGAAGCACAGTTCAAGACACTGTTTATCAGGATGCTCACAGAACTGGTTGATTATAGTCACAAATTAGAGGAACATATGAAGGCTAAACTAATTGAAATGAAGGGAGATGTCCAGGAAACCAATAGTGATGGAAAGGAAACTGGGACTCAAATCAATGGAATGGACCAGAAGAAAGAACAAAACATCCAACCAGAAAGGAATGAAGACATGAGGATTCAAAAAAAATGAGGAGAGGCTTAGGAACCTCCAGGACATCTTTAAATGTTCCAAAATCCGGATTATAGGGGTACCAGAAGGGGGAAAGAAACAGCCATGAGTGGAAAACTTATTTGAACAAATAATAAAGGAGAACTTCCCCAGTCTGGCAAAGGAAATAGACTTCCAGGAAATCCAGGAAGCTCAGAGAGTCCCAAAGAAGTTGGACCCAAGAAGGAACACACCAAGGCACATCATAATTACATTAGCCAAGACTAAAATGAAGGAGAGAATCCTAGAAGCATCAAGAGATAAGGGGACAGTCACCTACAAAGGAGTACCCATCAGAATGTCAGCAGATTTCTCAAAAGAGACCTTACAGGCAAGAAGGGGCTGGAAAGAAGTATTCCAAGTCATGAAATCCAAAGACCTACAGCCAAGATTGCTTTATTCAGCAAAAATTTCATTTAGAATGGAAGGGCAGATAAAGTGCTTCTCAGATAAGGTCAAGTTCAAGGAGTTCATCATCACCAAGCCCTTATTATATGAAATGCTAAAGGGACTTATATAAGAAAAAGAAGATGAAAAATATGAACAGTGAAAGGACAGCAAACACACAGTTATTAACAACCACACCTAAAACAAAAGCAAACCAGGAGGACAGCTAGATCAGGAGTGGAACCATAGAAATGGAGATCACATGGAAGGTTAGCAACACAGGAGTGGGAGGAGAAGGGGGGAGAAGGTACAGAAAATAGCATAGACAGTAGGCAGAAAATAGATAAGGGGGAGGGCGAGAATAGTGGGGGAAATGTAGAATCCAAAGAACTTGAGACACGTGGTTATAAACTAAGGGGGGAGAATGGTGGGGGAGGGAGTGTGCGGGTGGAGGGGAATGAAGGGGGGGAATGGAACAACTGTAATGGTATAATCAATAAAATATATTTTTAAAAAAGAAAAAGAAAATATAAGCAGCAAAATCTTGGACACTATACTCTCCTCATAGGAGAATAAAATGCTCATAGCAATATTTTATTAGATATATTTCCCCAGGCAAGGGAAACAAAAGAAAAATAAACAATCAGGACTACATCACACTAAAAAGATTTTGCGCAGCAATGAAAACCATTAACAAAATTAAAAGACCCACAGAATGGGGGAACCTATTCATCTGATGGGTGATTCATCTGATGAATAGGTTCCCCCATTCTGTGGGTTGTCTTTTACAGGATTAATATCCAAAATTTATAAAGAACTCATAAAACTCAACACCAAAAAAACAAACAACCCAATTAAAAAATGGGCAAAGGACCTCAACAGACACTTCTCCAAAGAGGACATAGAGATGGTCATAGTTTTAATTTAATGCAAATTAAAACCACAGTAAGATAGCAGCTCACACCTGTCAGAACAGCTGCCATCAATGAATCAACAAACAATAAGTGCTGGTGAGACGGGCAGAAAGGGGAACCCTGCAGCACTGTTGGTGGGAATGCGCGCTGGTGCAGCCACTGCAGAAAGCAGCATGGAGAAACCTCCAGAAATTGAAAATGCATCTGCCTTTTGACCCTGCATTCCCACTTCTGGGAATATATCCAAAGGAACCCAAAACACTAATTCAAAAAAACATAAGCACCCCTATGTTCATTGCAGCTTTATTTACAACTTCCAAGATATGAAATCAGGCCAAACGCCTTGTCAGTAGATGAGTGGAGACAACAACTGTGGGATATACACACAATGGAATTCTACTTAGCCACACAAAAGAAGAAAGTTTTACCCTTTGGGACCAGCATGCATGGACCTGGAGAGCATCATGCTAAATGAAGTGAGCCAGTCAGAGAAAGATGGATACCATATGATTTCACTGGATGTGGAATCTAATGAACAAACTGAACTAACAAGCAAAATATGGAGAGATTCATGGATACAGAGCTGAATAGAGAACTAAGGAGGTATGGGGTTAAGGTGTGGAGGGATCGAGCAAAAAGGAAAAAGGACTCATAGACATGGACAACAGTGTAGTGATTGCTGGGAGCAAGGGAGAACAAGGGTAATAAATAGTATGGAAAAATACAATAAAAAAATACCCATGGCTGGCTTCATGGGCATACTACTTATATCCAGAGCCCCTCACTCAGATGAACCTCCTAAAAGGCTTCTCATTTCACCATCTTAAAAATCTTAACAATTTTATTTATTACATTTTTAATTTATGTAAATGACAAATGGCATTAAATAGTAACTAAAAAATATACCATGAGCCCTGGCTGGTGTGACTCAGTTGGTTGGAGCATCTTCCCGTAACTGAAGGGTTGTGGGTTTGATTCCCAGTCCGGGCTCATGCCTGGATTGTGGTTCATTCCCCATCCCTGCTCCAGGCACGTAGGGTCCCTGATCCAGGTGCTTATGGGAGGCAACCAATCAGTGCTTCTCTCTCACATTGATGTTTCTCTCTCCCCCTTCCTCTCTCTCTAAAAGCAATTTAAAAAATGTCCTTGGGTTAGGAGTGTGTGTGTGTGTGTGTGTGTGTGTGTGTATTATGACACGCTGAGATAGGAGAAAAGGGAAGTGTTTTATAAAACACGTTTATAAGTATAAACGTGCTTTATACTTAGCACGTTTCACATTTTTTCCTGATTTCCAAACAAGTGGCCCCACATTTTTATTTTGCACCAGGCCCATGCATAATATAGTGGGCCCTGTTTCCAGGGTGGATATTCAAAATATTCAACAACGAGCACAACATGAGCCCCTCCTAATTGAACAGGCACCTAATCAATAGGAAATTGGTGCTATTGGTATGTAGAACCGGCAACATGCTGGTTGAACAGAAGCCTTGCTGCTTTCTGCTGAGCCGACATGGTTTCCTACAGAAACGTGTAACATTACATCCCCTGACAAACCGTCACCTTCAGACCCATGCCATCATGCCTACCCCCTCCCCTCAGTCACTGTTCCCAAACCGCCACACTGCATCAAACCATCTTTGTTCTTTCCTTGGTCTGGACTGGAAAGACCAATGAAAATGCATTTTTTTCCAGAAAAAAAAAAAAAAAGCTTATGGAGAAAATGTTATTAGAAGCTTACCATAGCTGTGGATATTATTAGATGATTTAGCATTTCTCATAGAGAATACATCAATGTCAGACCTGGTTCATTTTCATTTCTTAACTTCATGCCTTGAAAGGTTTCTGGTCAAAGAAATTTGGGGCACCAGATGTGTTTGTAAAGACAAGGGGAGGGGGTAATCATTATAAACTGATTCATACACGAGACCTCTGATGAAGGTCATGGAACTTTGCCTTCCAAAGGCATAGATCACTATTGATATTCTAGCATGCATAGATTCAGGGCTGTTCCACTGAAATGCAATTATAACAAAGAAATTCTCTGGGGTTTTTCTTTCTGAAGTGAAGGAAAATAATTTGTCAGTGTTCACATCCAGCAGAAGGTCAAACATAATCTGTCTCTGGTGCCATTCACTCATTTACCAACAAGCACTCACTCACTCTCCAGCCCTGACTTCCACCCTGGTCTTGCCCAGGTCTTAGGCTAGAATCTGCAAAGTCAGACTACCATCAGATTTTATACATAGCCTCATCTGTGGCATTTTCTCAAACTAATAACCCTTTTGCTACATATTCTCTCCTCTCTCTTCTTCTCTATGTCCCATACATCTTTAAAGTTTTAGTTCAAATTCCATTTCTCTCTGAAGTTTCCCTCCTTTCCACTAAAGTCTCCTGCATTACTGTTTTCAAACTTTTTATTTTAAGGATGATTATCTCAATGTCTTAATAGGATCCAATTTATCTCTTTCACATTTAGAGAGTATCTCGTAATTGAAATGCAGTGATGGCTTACTACATATGTCTGTGAAAGACAGAAATCTATTCAATGTCACAGATAGAACATTGGTTCTGAGTTCCTACTTTGTAGTATGTGGTCTTTGAAAATCTGTTTACTGTATTGGATGTGTATGTTTAGTTGTGAAATCATAATACCTGCCTGATAGGGGTGTTATAAGTGTGGAAATATATGATAATCAACAAGTACACCACCTGGCACATTTAGTAAGTGCTTTAGTAAGCACTTTCTGAATAACAGCTCTCAATATTGAAAAGCACTCCACCACTACTTGCCTGATGATTCATCATTTTAATTCAAGTCAGTACCCAAAATAGGCAGTGTTTTCTACCACAAATTAATTTTCTGAGAAAAAATACAGTCTTTGATGCCTAGGAAAGCTGTTGAAGAGAATATTTGTTAATGAAATGTAAAACAGGTTGCAAAAACTAAAATAAAAATAACTGCTCCAGTTATCAGAAGTGGAAGTGTGCCGGTATGTTAAGTCGAGAATCATGGATGACCCTATGGTTCCTTGGTCCTTGTAGCAAGAAGGATGTAAAATAATATCCATTTCTTCTGAGGATTCCTGGAAGAATATCTTGACTGCCCCATTCCTGTTGGCCAGGAGTGAGGATTTTAAATCTGTACTGACCAGGAGCAGATTAAAAATTATGGGACACAGGTAAGATTTATGTGACAGCCTCATGCATCATTTTCCTCACCTCAGTGACCTCAGTCCCCAGAAGGCCATTTTTTTGGTAAAGTGCATCAATGCTACAGAATTTAACAGGTTGCCTTCCTTTGGCTTATTTCTCTAAAATCCTGCTTTCCAAACTTTCTGGCCTTTCAGCTACAGAAATTATTTCTCAGGGACACATAAAAATGTCAATGTTACTAGGCAGTCTGGTGATGTATGGTATACCCCTCACCAGAGCACAGGCGATGGAGGAGGTGTTTGGAATCAAATTCTGACATGGGGCCAAAAATGGTGGCACGTAATACATTCTCCAATGGACCAGGTGAGAGATTTGCGGGGAGTTGTGATGATGCGGGTGTGAGGTGCACGCCGCACATCAGAAGAGCCAAGCCAAGTGTTGGGGTCAGAACTTGGTGAGCCTCGTAGAACTGTTCTCATGTTAGCTAAATAGGAATTTTGCACTAAAATGCATGGCAAGTATGTTTGAGGTGCTGTAAGGCAGGACTCAGGGAACATGCTCCTTCTTCATTTGGCTAATTCTGATATTATATTCTTTATCTATCTTATCTATTCTATCCTAAGTTTATAATGACTGAGAAATAATTTCAACTTAGTAATTACCTTCTCCGAGAACCTTTCTGTGGTCCATCAACACCACACCCTTCACTGCTACAACCACCTCCACAGCTGCCTCTGCAACCCCACCTGTCTAGGTGACCCTGTGATGCCTCTCATGAGACAATATCACACTCTGTTTAATTGTCACCTTCTACTCTCTCACTAGACTTATTTTTGTGGTGTCAGGGATGGTTTGTGTTTATAATGTCTCCCTAGTGCCTGATAAAATGCCTACCTTGTAGAAGGTACTCAACAAATGTTTGCTGAATGAATGATGAAACCTACAAACAGAATTACTGTTCAGAAATGCTTGCAATATGGAGTTAGTTTCTTTTTAACAGATTATAGTCAGATTTCCACAATGTAGAAATTACTCTAGTAACTTCATTAATTCTTTCCAGCCACTGAGGAACACTAAAGAAGCAATTTACTGAATGACACTCTAGTGACAAGAAAGAGGTAATGTGGCTAATTCCAAAAGTAATTTCCATGCAGAGTTTACCCACAGGAAAAGTATGCCTGAATACTCCTTAAGACCATCGGATGGGGAGCAGTAAATTAAATTAGCGGGCTGTGTCTTTCCAGACTGTCGGAGAAACTGGTATATAATAGGTGTCACCTGCTGGAAGCTGGTTTTGAGAAACCCTTGGGAAAAGAACCCCAGTGCTCCATTACCTTTATTTGTGACTCAGATGGATTTCCATACATGGGAGTGCACGTGGGACTCTAACACGGATTGTCACCGGTGACCCTTAAACAACAAGAGGAAAAACCTGAAGCTATTTTATTTCTAAAGTTTGTTCCTTTTTGGCTTTTGGTGAGACTTATGCAAATTATAAAGACAATGAAAGGAACAGATAAAGAAGGAAGAGAGGCAGAGGCAATTATTTTTCCTATCTGTCTAGACAGGAAAAGGGAATGGAAAAGTTTTAAAATGTATATGTTTATAAACTCAACATCACATCATTCATTACTGCCAAAAATCAGAATAACTTTGGACTCTGTAACATCTGGTAACATGACACCCACTTGCTCATTCTGCTTCCAGTTCTGCCACTAACAGTGTGACCGACATTAAGGATGTAACTTCAACCTCCTGTTTCTTTTCTGCGTGTTTCGAGGCTGGTGGTGGTCACCCAAAGGCCCCTTCCAGTTCTATGATTTTATAAGCGCCTATAAACCAGCACCTTGTTTTCTCACCTCTCTGCCTCTTTCTCGGTAGGAAAACCAGAGGTTCATGTCAGGGAGAAAAATACTACAAATGAGCACCCACCCAGGGATCTCAGAGATTGTTTTCTGGTTTCGGTTTTGTTTTTAACGTACACAGTAAAAGTTGCTCTCTTCTACGGCCGAGCTCAAGGGGAGTTATAAGCACAATAACTATGTTTGAATTGTAAGTCCTCTATCAATCAAACTCCCCCAGGGGTTAGTTTTGATTTCATTCCAATAATTCAACCCCTTATAACAAAAAGAAAAGAAGGAAGACAAACCAACAGACAGAGCCATGGGGCTCTCCTGAGTGTTGTTGTCACCGATTCCTTTAGTCAGGGTGTTCTCAGAGAAGAGATAAATATAGCCCAGGGAATAAATAAAATATGGGCAATAATAAAATATGTACAAATCTCATCTATCCATTTATTTACCATCCAGCATTTACCAAGGGGGGAGACTTTAACCATTTCTCACTCCAACCCTCTCGCCAAATCAGAGAAACAAAGATAATGAGAAAAAGTGGAGGGAAATGTGGCAAAGAGGAAAACAAAGCCCGTTTTGTTTTTCTGTTAAGAATTATGTACAAGGTATCACCATGGTTATATATTTATGCATTTACTTTGTTTTTGATTTTTACATTAATTTTATTAGAAGTTTTTTCTTTTTTAAGTTTCAACCTGTTTAAACCGACAGGCCTCAAATTCACCAAAAACCAAGACCAGCTGCATGGCTGGGAAGTCAGGAGCAACAGTGGGAATGACTTGGGAAGCCAGGATGGAGGCCTGCGGACTTGGGACAGTGGGTGAAGGCCACGCCCTGACATGGGACCCATCACTGTTCCCTGCCCACGTGGGTGTTCCCTTAATATATTTGTTCCTCCAGAGTCAACTTTCTGCAAGATATCCAATAAATTGAAACCCCTAAATATAGGACCTTTTTATGCATTCAGTCCACCTACTTAAAATTTTATCAATAGGAAAAGTAATGGAATTAGGAAAATATCTATCAGAGATGTGAGATTTAATAAATCTCCCATTGGTACATGTGCCATTTTCCACAACAATTATTTGTGATGGAAAAACATAAATGCATCTCTGATAATAAGGGGGCTTTAAAGTTCTTGTTATCTCCAAAGAGGGGATGTTTTCCATTCCCTTTTCCCAATATGAGCAAAGGATGCCTTGAGGATCCCATGTGAAATTAATTCAGCAATAAACCAGTGGTGAGCTGGTACAACTCTCTCAATAAAAAAGCCCTGATTTGTGTTATTTCCGAATTGCCATGCCGTAACAACGCCTACAATGACCAATTTAAAGCTACCAATATTTTAACAAAGAGTTTGCAAAATATTTGATTATTTGAAAATTAACCTGATGAGTGGGAGTGAGCCAGTACAAACCAGCTCCAGCACACAAGGATCACAGAATTAAACAACCTCAGAAATTGAACTTCTTTATTTAAATAATTTGGATAAATCAGTCAGAGCCCACAGTTTCTTCCTTCTAAATTGTCAAATGTTGAGAACTGCCCTGCCTGGTTTCAGGAGCTGGAACCCCCCCACCCATGGCTAAGGCTGAGTGAGTGACCTTCAGACCATGAGGCACTAAGGAGACAAAGCTTATCTCCCTGGCAGGAGCGACACTTCTGCTCCTTTTTCCATAACTGGCCTCCAGTGGTTGATCAGTTAGCCAATGGCGGGTAAGATTCCCCAAGAGGGGAATCACCTAAGACAGGCATGATCACATGGAGGCCCCAGGGAAGGACTTGGGGGGGCTATGGAGAAAGGGGGTGATGGACCCTCACCCCTTTGATGAAGTCTGAGTCCTCAGTCTGTCTGCCAGAAGTCTCCAAGAATTCTTTGGATATCTGCCTCCTCTACCTGACGTAAGCCTGAAAACAATGACAGAGGGTAGTGCAGCCTTGTGCTGGGAATGGCGGGTTCCCCGGGGGTAATCAGGTATAAGAAAGAATTCCTAAAAGTCCTGTGAACACTGCTTTGCTGAGTGCTTTCATTCATATGATAAGGGTCCGAGCAGGAAATAAGTATGCCTCCCAAAGTTTCTGCAAATCCCCTTTCCCGACAGACAGTGACTCAGACTAAGCCCACAGATTTCTTCGAAATGTTATCTACTGTTTGATTCTTGCCGCTCTGTATTCCTGTGTATTACAACCCAATAAAAGCCCCTGGAGGAAGGGGCTCCTGGCCCTTCCCCTTTAAGGGATCAGCCACCTTTCCTCCCCAAACAGATCGTGTCTTGGTAGTGTTAGTTTCATCCATGGCATACCGACCGGGGCACTTGCAGGAAAAGTTGCCCCTACAGTCAAACACTGGATCGCTAAAAATGCCCCTAAATAACTACTGAGCTTGGCCAGGTGGCTCAGTTGACTGGAGCATCATCCCCAACACCCAAAGCTTGAGGTGTTCCTGATCAGGGCCCATATCTAGGTTTGGGTTCCATTCCCAGTCTGAGGGTACATATGGGAGGCACGTATGGGAGGCAACCAATCAATGTTTCTCTCTCTCTCCCTGTCCACCCTCCAGCCCTTACACTGCAGTAAGGGGATCACTTCCCAGAAAGATTCTTAGTTGTATTTTAGAAGAAGCACAAAGAGAAGCCGTTTATAATGTTTTAGGATCTGATGTAGGCAGGGTTTTTTGGCTTTGTTTTTGTTTTTTGTAGGTGAAGAAGGGGGAATTTGATTGGGTTCAGTCAAGTTTTTCTCACAGCAATAGTTTGGGATTTGGTGGACACAGCAAGGAAGGGTTTCAAAGTGAATCTTAAAGAATAGTCACTGGAGTTATTTATCATCCTGAATAAGGATATTTATTCTGCTATTATGCATTAAATTGAGTAATCTAGTATTCAGATCAATGGGTTTGGGGAATGCTCCTTTTTTAAGGGTTTTATTTATTTATCTTTAGAGGGGAAGGGAAGGAGAGAAATATCAATGTATGGTTTTCTCTCGTGAGTCCCCTGCTAGCAACTGGCCTGCAACCCAGGCATTTGCCCTGGCTGGGAATCGAACCACGATCATGTGGTGCACAGGCCCACACTCAATCCACTGAGCTACACCAGTCAGGGAGGGAATGCTCCTTAAACAGGTATTTGCAACTTTATCTTCCTGGGCATTTCCTGGAATCTTAAAAATCATGTTAATGAGGTCAAATCAGAAAATAATTATAACAAACACAAGCAAATAATAAAGTTCTGTGTAGTTGTACCTGATTTTTGTTTCCTAGAACCAGAGGTCCATGAGCTGAAGCCTTCACCGCACACAACTAACTGGTGATCTTCCTGTCAAGAGTAGGAAGTGATCACAGATTTTCCCCCCAGGCCTTTGGGAAATTTATAGATGATGAATATTTAAAAACACATATGGAAGCCTAACAAGTTTCTGATCCTCCAAAATATAGAAAGAATAACAGGGTATAGGAAGGTTTGTCATTTGCCAGGCTGCTGATATAATCAGAGCACTCATAAGTGAAGTGGTCTTTCACAGAAATGTTATAAAATATCTACCACTGCCCTTTCTTTGTGTGATACATGCCAGTCTCCTTTAAAATACAGACTTCTCAACAGTTCTATTAACATGTTGTCTCTAATCCTTTACTGTGAATGAGTCGTTATTTCATGCATTGATTTAATTTATCAATAATTCAATAAAAATACAGTGCTTATTAACTTTCAGAGTATTATTATTTTTATTTATTTTTAGGAGGGAAGGGAAGGAGAGAGGGAGAGAGAAATATCAATGTGTGGTTGCTTCTCCTGGGTCCCCTGCTGGGAACCTGCCTGCAACCTAGGCATGTGCCCTGACTGGGAATCGAACCTCGGTTATTTGGTCCACAGGCCCGCGCTCAATCCACTGAGCTAAACCAGCCAGGGCTCAGACTGTTAATGAGCATGCAGTGACCAAGATGGACACAAGTTTTAAACATATTCAACTGGAAAAATGAGGGGTACAGATATAACTGCCATTAGTTACAGAATCTTCACTACTTGTGAACTTCCAGTTCTTAAGAAATTTTATATGAATGAAAGAAGCAAAAGCATGTCAGTGTGGCCTGCCCACAGCTAGCAATCTTGTACATTTATTTCAGAATAGTACATTGCATTACTCATTAGCCTCAGGTGTATTAGGCTAGATATGTTGCTAATGTGGAATCATTGAAGAACATTATTATCCCTATCACACTCTATAAGGACATAAGCAGTGAAAGTGATTTTTAAAACTCTTGTAAGGGGCATAAAATTACAATAAAAATGAAAAGATGCATATATGGGTATCTGTGTATGTGCCCACTTTGAATAGTATTTTATTTTCAGTATTTTTTAAATGGAAAGTGATGATAAAATAGAAAATATCGTGCTTAAACTAGAACCAATTTATTCAACAAAAGCAAGATTTATGATATAATAGGAGCAAATTGTGCAACCTGAGAAGTCATCCTGGAAACTAGTAATGAATCTGAAAGAAAAAGAGAAGGGACTAACAAAATGCTGTTTTTATGTAACTCACACAAAAACCTTCAGGCAAACATCTAAGGGAAGCTGAAACCTGTTTGAATGACCAGAGTCAACTTATTACAGTGGCCATAAGTATTAGAATGAAGGAAAATAACAAACTACAGTACATAAGTATTTCATAAGGGTTTCATCAATGTTTTTCCTGAGAATGAGAAAAATAAGAACACTGGTAAAGTTCAAGTGTCTTCTCATAAAATGTATAATTTCTGAAATATTTGCATTAATAACATTTTATTTATACAAACTTAATAGGGAATATTGAGCATGTCTTCTGCACTTGATCTTAGCCAAAAGGCCGAGAAGCGATTGAGCATGTCTTCTGATTTGGCAATTATTCCCATATAATTTTTAAAATAGTGCCAAGCTAATTATGAAATGTGGAACATACCAAACAATCCTAATTATTTCTAGCATTTTTCTTTATAAAGTAAAATAATGTCTTTATACTTTTCAAGGCCCTTTGGAAATAACTTTCAAAGACAGTTTCAAGTAAAAAAGCCAGACTGATTTTATTTTTCTAATTTTAGGTTCTGAACTTGGGAAGGCAAAATCAAAAGAGTTATTGGAGGAGATTTGGTTGCTTGATTAAATAGCATCGTGGATGCTGAGAGCTAGTATTTGGTACTCTATTTAATCAAAGTGTCAATAAAGTATTTTAAAATAATATCAAACAAAGTAACATGATTATAAGAAATTTAAGCTCTTTCAAAATTGAGAAGCTGTGTTATTTATTTTTGCTTTTTAAAAAATAATTAAGGCCCTGGCTGGTGCAGTTCAGTTGGTTGGAGCAGGTTCAATTTTCAGTCAGGGCACGTGAGACCTGACCCGGTGGTGGGTTTGATCCCCAGTTGGGTGCATCCAAGAGGCAACCAATCAGTGCTCTCACATCAATGTTTCTCTCCCTCCACGTCTCCCTCCCTTCCCCTCTCTGTAAAACCAGTAAGCACATATCCCCAGGTGAGGATAAATAATAATAATAACACTAGTAATAATAATTAAGAGTTTATTAAAGTCAAAACAAAGCAGAGAAAATTATTCTGATGAGATATAGAATATCTGAATAGATTTCACAGAGGGTGCAGAATAATATTTTACTGTCTCTAACTAAGAGTTCTAATACTAATTTACCATTTTGCAGGGCGACTATTTGTTTTTATTAAAATCATATCTAATATAGAAAAATTCCAGTGAGTATAAGTTTAAACCAACAGGAAATGCATTAAAAAATAAGGTAAACTTTAAGTGAGAATGTCCTATCTGCACTACTGTGGAGCTTTTACTATTTACTTATTTTTTAATTATATTTTTCATTACTGTTTATCCCCTTTCTATCACTTCACCATTTAAAAGAAGACAGTTTTACCATTTGCAACAGTATGGATGGATCTGGAGAACATTTTGCTACGTGCGATAAGCTAGTCAGAGAAAGGCAAATACCATATGATTTCACTCATGGGGAATCTAATGAACAAATTGAACTGACAAGCAAATTAGAGTCAAACTCATAGACAGAAAGCAGGCTGACAGCTCTGGGGATGGAGAGGTGCAGTTAGGGGGGTGGAGGGATTGAGTAACATCATTTTAACAGAGAGAAAGCTAAATTTTAGGTTTCCATTGATAGGATATTCGGCAGCAGAAGAGTCACAAGCTCCTTTCTGTTTCTTAAATTATCTGATGAATAAATCCTTTAAAGGAAAAAAAAAGAACTTTGCCAAAATAGTACTACATTTTATAGCTGCTTCTCAGACTCAGTTACTACAATTCAAAACAAATAAGGTTCACTTTATTCAAAACCTCTACAACTTCCCATACATGCTCAGATTTTGTCCTTCACTATCCTTCCTTATATTCTAGAACAAACTTACACTTTAATTTAGGATTAAATCACTCTCCTTTTTTATTGAAAACCCAGTGGACATGAACAGTTGTATTTCCCTATCACTACGGCTCCTACTGTAGTCTCAAGCACCCATATTAATTATAACTTTTAACTAAAACAGTAGCTTCTCTTTTGTAGAGCAAACTAGAAGATAGAAAGTTGAGACAATGGATCACTTAAGGATCGTCATTCATAAATACTGATAACTCATGAATACTGATAACAAAACTTTCTCTAGCTACACACATCCTTTTACACCTTCAAAAAGTGACAAGACAAAGCATTTTTCAACACAAATATCCTAAAGATACAATTACTTTATAGTGTATGAAAATCAGATACAAAAGAATAGAAACCTGACATTATGCTTACTAATCAATGTTTCAGATTCAATAGTACTTATAAATTATCTGTGTTCATTAATGATCTGTTGATTAATAAAAATTTTAAAATATCAAGGTTTTAAGTTACCTACAAATCTTATAAATGATGTTCAAACTGACACATTACAAAAATTATTAGTGTTATTAAAGTCAGAATTATGAACATAACTTTGCATTTTTATAACCTTAAGCATTATGTATCTGTAATGTTAACATGTTCCTTTGATCAGTAAGCCAAAGTAAGTAGTCTGGGAAGTTTATATTAAACTAGCATTTTCATTAGAAATCACCAAATCATATATACATACATATATATATGAGAAGTCTGTCCAGAAAAAGTCCAAACGAGAACATTTTGCACAACATCAATGTAACCTGGCAGCCAAGGAGAGTGGACTGGAATGTGCATGTGTGAACAATGATGACTTCACTGTACTAGTCAGTTGAGGTGGTAGACACATTGAGTGAGCATGTGTACTGTGTGGCTGTCACATTCAAAATGACTGAGCAAGTAGAGCTACAAATCTGCATCAAATTTTGCATTAAGCTGGAACTTTACTCCGTGGAAACTATTTGGATGATTCAGAAGGCTGCAGCTATGGGTAACTGGTGATTGACAACTTCATCACGACAACATGCCTGCTCATGCATCACATCTTATGTAGTTTCTTTGTGAAACATCAAATCACCCAGGTGACTCAGCCTCCCTACAGTTTTGGTGCCCTGTGACTTCTGGCTTTTGGTGCCCTGTGACTTCTGGCTTTTCCCAAAACTAAAATTGCCTTTGAAAGGGAAGAGATTTCAGACCATCACTGAGATTCAGGAAAATACGATGGGCCAGCAGATGGCAATTGGAAGAATTGTATGAGGTTCTAAAGTGCCCATTTAGAAGGGGATTGAGGCATCATTGTCCTGTGTACATATTTCTTGTGTTTTGTACCTTCTTCAATAAATGTATTTTTCATATCACATGGCTGGATACCTTCTGGATAGACCTCGTATATGCTATATTACAGTGAACCCTGATAAACCAAAGAAAAGTATTAAACTAGTATAGTTTGTCCAAAGATTCACTCTACTTATGTGAACTTGGATTCTTAATATGTTCCTAAGCTAGCAGTTTCTGTAAGAAAGATTCTTTTTCCTCAAAAGCCTAGTGCATCTAAAGTAGTAAAAGATTTTTTTGTTTATTTTCTCCAACTTCTGGGGACATTGAATTTATGTAAGCAGTAATATTTATCTCTAAAAATCATTTAAAACAGAGCTCCTTTAATTCAATGACATTGTAATCTAACTTATTAATACTCCCCAGAAGTTGGAAAATATTTTACATTCACACACAAGTGGTAAAAGTTTTTCTGAATTACAAGCACCTAGCTTTTAGCCCAGTTGTACAACTTCACCTGCAGGTCAAAAATAAACCCAGAAATACCCTGATCAGGGTGGCTCATTTGGTTGGAGCATCAGTCCCTGTAGCAAAAGGTCACGAGTCTGATTCCCAGTCAGGGCGTGCGCCTGGGTATCGGTGCTCTTTCCCAGTCCGGACTCATACTGGAGGCAGCTGGAGAGTGGGTGTTTCTTTCCCTCTCTATCTCCCCTCTCTCTCTCCCTCTCTCTCTCCCTCCCTCTCTATCTGAAATGTTTCTTTTCCTCTCTATCTCCCTCCCTCCCCCTCTCTCTGAAATCAACAAACATGTCCTTGGGTGAGGATTTAAAAAAAAACAACAGAAACACAAAAACTCGTTGTGTTAGTCTAAGTCTCAAGAGCTAGAGTCCTTCTTAATGGTCACACACACACAAAAACTGATTGACTTGAGCTCACAAGTAGGAAAACAGAAAAAAATTCACAAATTCAATTGTCATCTCTCACTCCATCATCCATTTGATGGAAATCATCAGGAGTCATATCATAAGACCAAACATTCAACCATTGCTACCACACAGGAACCAGAAAAAGCAAAAACACAGAAATCGATAACGAGAAAGAAAAAAAATCGAAACAAACAGAGCATGATGAGCAAAGTTAAATTTCTATTGCTACTTGGGATTTACTCCAAGGGGCAAGAAAAGACATGCTTGAGCAAAAGCAGCCCCGAGGCGACTTCTCCAGAAAAGCATCTCTTCAGGCGAGTGCTCTTAGACACGGCAATGGGTGATCTCCAAATCTGATACAGGAATCACGTCCTAAAATGTAAAACCATGATTCTCACACAGTACAGTATGAGTACTTTTATCAGTGATTTTTAATTCACTAATTTAAATTATTAAAACTTTACAGCAAAATGTTTTTTAAAAGAGAGAGTGAGATTCAAAGGGGATTCTAAATAAAGGAATGTTAGGATAAAATTGCTAGGTTAGATAGAAGACCGCTTAATATCTTACAGAGCCGCAAACTCTATCCTGTGGGGTTATCTGTTCCACCAAATAGAAATGATCTCATTTCCAGGAGACAAATATCTGCACGTTCACCTCAGCCACTGCAGACTCGTGAAACAGCTTAGTCATTGGAAGTCAAGCCCAGCCCTGCACAAGAAAAGCATTCAACACTCTCCTCTATCTCTTCCAAATATTGGATCTTTTTTTAACAGACCTCAAAAATTTTTACCACTCCTCGATATATCTTTTGTCATGCATCCTGCTGAAATCTGATGAGCCCTTTCACTATGAATATTTAGATCTTTTTTTCAAATCATGGACACTTTTTGCTACTATTTAATTATTGACTAGTTCCTCTTCCTCCTTCTGGAAATCTTACAATGAATATAGTGGATCTTACAGAGTCAACCACATCTTTTCCCTAGCAATTTCCATCTCCTTCAAATAAACAACTGGATTCATTAGTTGGAAAATTATAGTACTTGAATCTTCTTAAATGCACTGGTTGTTGTCGTTGCTATTGTTGTTGTTGTTATCATTTTGCTTAAGTTATCGTCTGCCTCCTTCTACAACTCTATTTGGCCAAGCATGAGTTCTGTTTGCACTGGCGACTCCCCTTTCTGCTGCTGGGTGCTTTCAGATAAGCTGTTATTTTATCGTGTGTTTGTTCCTTTTGTTGTTAATTCCTCAGAGTTCATATCTGACACTCCCCCAGCCTCCTGCCTAGAAAGACTCAGCCTACTTGTTCAGCTGATTTTTGGCGTATCGCAGCCTGGAATATCTGACATATGTTTACAAAGCCAGACTCCCTTTCTACACTCTGGGCAGTGTGGTGGTCTGCACACACCTCTGCAGACCAAGCTTTTCCCAAAAGCCTCTGCTCCATCCCAGGGTCTCTCTAGTACTGCTTCCCAAGTTCATACCCAGTCCACAAAGAAGAAAAGCCCACCCCCTCTTCTCATCAGGAATCCCACAGCCCGAGGGCTCACTTGGATACAGCTACCCATCTGCTTCACCAACTGCATGGCTCAGTGGAGGCAAAGAGGCTGGGATTAGGAGTGTGAGCAACGGGAGCACAGTTCCACTCACCATCCTTCAGAATTCTTCCCCAGACATTTATTATTTCACTTGGTTACCAGCAGACCCCCTGAAGCTGCTGGTTCTGACAGCCCGTGACGTTGTGTGAAGTGCATTAACAGGGAGAAAGGTATGAGGATGGATGTTGTTGAGTTAAGCAATTAGTATGTGAAAATTAAATTGTGTTTGACTAAGGAGGCGAGCATGTCTTCACCTAGTTTGAAATAAGCAAAGTGGTCATGGTGAGACTCCCCACATGGCCAAATCTCACGGTAGCATTCGGACTGAGTTACTTCTCTACCAGTTGTGTATCATTCAAAGGACTGGTATATCTGGGTTCTTTACTTACTTCATTGAATTCCTATACTTCAGAGGATAGGATACTTAAAAAATGGGTCATGTCCAAAGCCGTATGGAGGTGGTACAGAGCTGTTGGTGAAATGAGGGAAAAGCTAGAACTCTGGCTGCCACAGAATAGAAAGGTTGTCTTAGATTTCTTCCCTTGAATTGCTTTTGTCCTTGTCTCACGCTGCACCTGCTGTAGTTAGATGGACCTGAGGCTCCCTGGCAATGGGGAGGCCCCATCCTGGGACAGCCCAAGTGTGAGACCAGCACTTGTTTAGGCCTTGGAACAAACCACCTCCTCTCTGACTCCAGTACAGTGTTGTCTTTTCTTTCCTCTTTTCAGCACCAGCATGGGGAGGCCCAGACAGCTGATCAGTGTGGGAGCTTAGGGGACAAACACCAGTGAGACTCTTGGCTGTGTGGCAGTGGTTGCTGTGGTTTTCAGTGTGTTTGCTAAGGTGCATCTCAGACACACTGGCGTTCTGACTGCTGTAGGTTAAAAACATTTTTTGTGACATATTATGGTATAGGTCAGCTCCCCAGAAAACTAAATTTAAGTTTGAAATTAAACCTCCAGCTATTCATAGCCCATCTGTACCTGAACTTAGGACTGTTACACATCACCTTTGCAATCTGACGCAGAGCTGAGAGGCTGATCACTAATGATACACCATTGAAGACAATGGGCTTAGCTTTGTAATAGTGGAGAGTAACACAGCCTTCAGGATTACAGAAGGCAGCTCCAACGGCCCTAAGAAGATTTTATGGCTTTGTAAAGAAGAGACAAACTTGAAGTGTTGTCCAGATGATTAGAACCTTGAAGTGGGTTCAGAGATCTTCCTGCCTTTCTCCCACTTAATGTCAATAATTATTCACCAATGCAATTAAAAAGTAAATCTGCCTGAATATTTTAACAGTGGCTTAGATCTGCTTTTTTCTTTTATGAATGGAAAACATTGCTTGTGCTTTACTTTGATTAACTTGTAGCTTTATTGTTGCTTTACTTTCTATCAAAACACAAAACACAGGGAAGACTATAAAAGTTATCCATGGTTTTAGTAACTAGAGGTTACCTCTGTTAGCATTTTACTAAATTCATTTTTAGTCTTATCTGTACATAACAGCTAATGAGTTAAGTCACATTTATATACTCATTGTAGTCAATAATTTAGGCAATACAGAGCTAGTTTTTAAGTAACATAATCAAGATTTTTCTAAATTATATTTCAATTTCTATTTTTTCTCATTATAAAAATCCAACAGTTATATAATGATCAGTTTAATATTCTTCTGCTTCCCAGTCCTTGCCAGTACATCCCAAGAATTCATCCTGTCTTTTCATTTTTATTCTTGTATTTCATTATATTTGGGTATCAATTTAAAATAATTAATGGGGCTTAACTCTATACCATGAGCAGACATTTTGTTTTGTCCAAACGCTCACGGAGACATCTGGTCTAGAGTTGTATAAACCCTGCTCTTCTCCAGGATTCCAACCAGCACCTATCTACCTGGCCCCATGTGTCGTTCCCAGCTAAGCTACGGACACAACAATGGTTATTATCGGCAATATAGCCACAACATAATTATTGGACCAATAATACTCGATAGTATTTTTTGTGTTACTCCTATAAACCAAACATAGTAATAAACATTATGAGCTTTTGGAACACAGGAACATTTTCTAAGTGTGCACATTTTGGACAGGACCAGATATCAAGGACCTTTTAGCATGGACCAAATGTCCCCATTGATATTTGCACAGAAGCTAATGTCCTGCAAGTCCATATGAGCAGACATTTCAAGTTCCTTGTGGCATGGACCAAATGTCCTTGTGGATATTTCAGACAGAACCAAAAGTCTTGCAAGGCTCTCCACATATATATATCTGGCTGGCACCAATGCCTCATCATGGTCCTATAGGACAATCCAATTTGTTTTAGACTTACAAGTAACCTGTTTATTTTTCCTGCTTGAAAACTTTAAATTGTTTTTGTACTGGAAGTTCACATTTTCACAAGCATATGCCTAAAACTCCTCATTTTATTCATTTTGCCTAAAATATCTTCTTCATTTTAGTCTTAGGTATTTTTTTCAGACCCAGAAACTTTTCTTTATATATCTTTGATAATACACTAAATTATAGCTTCTACTCTATTCATACAGCCTCCTTCTCAAAGATACCAATTATTCATAGCTTCATTTTCTATCCCATAGATGTATCATTTTCTTTCTTACATTTTTTCTGCATTATATAGAAGATGCTGTGTTAACTATTCCCAATGTGGATTTTAATTCTTCAATAGAGTTTTAATTTCTACAACATTTTTCCCTCCATCGGCAGTTCTCTTTCAGTCATTGTCAACCCCCCTTCAAGTACTCTTTCCCAGAGCTCCTTTTTGTCTTTTAATAACTCAAAGCAGGTGCATTCTGAATCTTTGTCTTTTACTATGATGATCTTCATATGCATTTTGAAAATAGTACTGTGTAGCAGTGAGTTCCCCTTTTTGCTGTTGTTGTTTTACCCCTTAATTATACATCATTGACTGAGGAAAAATTTCTACTGGGCTGGGTGAGGGCCAAGCCACAGAGACCGTGTTGCCTTTGTTCCCACCGTGTTGCCAGCTCTGACCGCATCTCGCTCACAGGCCTCGTCCTGAATGTAGATGAGCACAGCTCCTCCAGCTATTTATCTGGGAGGCTCAGTTTCATCAGGAATATGGTGGATGAAGGAAAAGCATTTCCTAAATTAAATACAGAGAGAGTATATTGTATTCCTAACTGTGTTTCTTATTTATGCACAGGAGCATGGCTACAAAGCAGAAAGGTCTGAATAGAGATGCTAACACACTGATGAGCTGTTTACTTTCTCATGTCATCAATTATCATGACCAGTAAATCAATCATGGTAATTGGCTTCCTACAGCACTGTGTAGGGTGCACTTCCTCATACACTGGTACACTGCCTTTCACCATTACTCTTTAATTATCATTGTGTGGCCAGTTCCCAGCACCCAGTGAACTGGCAGTGGTTCAAAACTCAACTAGAATCAAATCTTTCTGTACCCATTTTTATTATGATGAATTTATTCACTTAACTAAGCTCATTGCCATTTATTAATGCTCATTCTAAGAACCATTCTAGACGTGTGGTAATTATACTGCACTCCTCGCTTTCACGATAATATGTGAATAATTATTATTGGAGCTGGCGTTTACAAAGCGCTGCACAGAGGTGCAGAAGGGGACTCGGTCCTCCCACCTTGGAGGACCGAGTGAGGTGAAGTGAGGTTTCACAGAGGGCTTGGCATCTGAGTTCATCTGTGAGAGCAAGTCGATTCTCTATAAATAAAAATAGCATGGGACAGTCTATGAATAGCCAAAAAAAAAGGCAAGTAGCACAATTTGACTAAGGGGTTGGGTACTTAAAGAGAAAAAGAGATGTCATTTGGCAAGTGTAGATTTACCATAAGTCAGGGAAAACTTTGCCTGCTAAAAAATTTTCTTTTGCTGTCTCTCCAAAAATAAAACACTGATTTCTTGCTTACTTTAAAAATTCGGACTGAATATTTCCCAATTTTTCTACCTGAAACAATTCTTTATTTTCAAACAAAAAAAAGAGATATTTTCAAAATCTACAGCGTCCACGTCCTATAGTATCAATTGGATGATTGTTGAAATAAATTGAAATCCTTTTCACTGTCATTACATGTTAGACAGCACCACCTACTGGTAAACCGTTGTTTTACAGCCACTTCTATGATTTGGGGTGGGAAGCGAAGACAAAGGGCAAAGAAAGGAGGTAAGGGGAGTTCTCCCTGCTGGGAGACTGCCCAGGAATGTAGGAAGGGCAGTAATGGATTCAGTTAAAGGGAAAACTGCAGGTGATTGGGAAGGGCCCCAAATTCCTCGAATTACTAAGTTTCAACACATCAGTAAGTTTCAGCCAGCATTGGGGACCCTCCGTGTTCCCTGATGACAAGCCAAAGTATTTTTAACTAAGGCTATTATGAGAGTGAAAAACACACACCCATCTAATATTAGGTTCTTGCTGGTCCCTGTTACTAATGCTTACACACCAATGAGAGAAATCCCAAATGTGCCAATGTTTGTCTAACACCACACATAAGCAAAGAACATTTATAAGAACTGTCTAACGTGGTATAACTGTTGTCTCTCTGACACAAAGAGGTAACATGGCGAAGTGTCATAAATACCTTCAGTCCCCACCTAGGCTACTTTTCTGCCACTTCCCATTAACAGGGTACACCCGCCCACAGAAGCTGTGGCTCTGTGCTGGTGGACTGTCTCTTTTCATTGCATCCTGCAAATGGAGAGGAACGATCCAGGCTAGGGTAATCGCCACCAAGCACATGTAGGGACAAATCCATCCTATTAAAAAGAAAAAGAGGCCCTGGCTGGTGAGTCTCAGTGGGTTGGAGCACCATCCCCTAACCAGAGGGTTTAGGTTCAATCCCCTGTCAGGGCACACAGGATCCCTGGTTTGGGAGGCAACCAATCCATGCTTCTCTCTCCCATCAATGTTTCTCCCTTTTCCTTCCCCTCTCTCTCTCTCTGAATACAAAGAGCAAAATGTCCCCGGGTGAGAAGAAGAGAAAAAAGGAAAGGAACAGGCAGGGCAGGGGAGGGGAACTGAAAAGAGTTTCTGTCACATTCACACAATGACTGTGAAAACATCCAAAGCACATATTCTCTTGCCCAACGTATATAACACTGGCCAACTCAGGATGAAAATATTCAGTTGTTTAAATGAACAGGAACTTAGTTCTTCCTCACGCTACGCCTGTGTTAGTATGAAGGTCTGTCATCACTCCAACCAGCTGGGACTCCGGGCTGCAATCCAGCAGTTCCTGAGCTGGGGGAGAAAGAGTAAGAGTTAACACCAAACACCCAGGTCATTTAGGTTCTCGGCTTGTCAACAGCAGAGCCTACCACTTACATCTCCAAGCACCACAAAAAAGAAAGAAAGAAAAACAAAGTAATTCTGTTTGCTTCCATGATTCTACTTGGGTAGATGTCATTGCAGCTTTTAGCTCAGGTTTTATCATTTTAGCTCACAGACTTTGAATTGCATTTCTACTAAGATACGAATTTGTGGACATAACTCACTTTTCTAAATGAAATTAATTTAATGCCATGTATTGAATACCTGTCATGTGCTGTTACAAGGAAAAGGCCGACAGACAAAAATATAAGTGTACTTCGTTTCCAACATCATGGTTCTTTTTTTCTTCTATATTTACATCCTGAGAAAATACTCATGGTTTACTCAAATTTCTTAGCATGATTATGCCAGATTTATATTATGTAATCGCTAAAATACTGTACACATCCAAAATCTTCAAGTCCCATTCTTGTCTATCCCGTAATCTCCTGAGAACTTCAGGAGCAGCAGAGGAAGAGAAGGAAGCTCAAATGCACAGGACTACCCTAAGCAGTGAACACGATCCAACAACGCAGATGGAAATATTATCTTTGGATCTGGAGGGCTTCGATGAGAGTAATCAAGGTATATGGGCCCCGACTCCCTTTTCCAGCCCCTGCCCCGAGGGCCGGAACAAGTACAGGGGAAAAGACCTGGCACTTTCCAAGGTGGCCGTGCGTGCTAATGCCGCCCCAGACAGGCTCTTTGGTAAGTTTTAAAGGGAAGGCAGGCAGGATAAGGGCTCCCAGGAAGATGCCCACCAGCCACCCCACTGCAGGGCTCCTTCCAGCTGGTCGGAAGCCTGCCTCCAGGGCAAGACATATTTCAAAGGGACTACTGGTTCACCCTCCGTCTCTCCTGCTCCGCCCACCCCTAACAGAATACTGTTCCCAGTGAGAAACACAAAAGGGTAGTGATGTCTTTTGTCCATGAGTTTGTTAATTTCCTCTCTCATGACCACCCCCCAGCTCAATTGCATTCTCCTCTAAAATCACAGCTTGACAACCTTCCTCCTAAAATTAGATGATAAACAGCTACATAAAGTCTGTGCTACGTGAAAATCTCTCATCTACAAGAACTTTCAACCTTTACTGGCCACTTCGCATGACTTTCTTTAAATACTATATACCATATGGTTTAACTCAACCTGAACTTCTCTTCTGATTAATGAATTTAGCCCATTCACATCTTACATGAAAGGAAATACGCATACCTTGTCCCTTTCATCTTACTTTAGGCTTGCTGTTCACTATTCTTTACTGTCCTGGATCCATCTGTCCATAGTGGCTTCCAGACACAGCACCATCCATAGAACATTCTGAGATGATGGAAATGCTCTATGTCTGTGCTACCCAATTCAGTAGCCCCCAGCCATAAACGGCTATTAAGCACTTGAAAATGCGGCTAGTGCAACTGGAGAACTGGAATTTTTCTTTCATTTTATCTTATTTAATTTAAATTAAAATGACCGTGTGTGGGCAGTGGCTACCACACTGGACAGCATAGCTTGAATGCCTTTGTCAGTGTGGGATACTGAGAAATAAGGATCCCCTACTTGAAAGGTCAAGGCCAAGAGCTTGAGGCTGGCACGGCTGCCTTCAGCCTGCTTTGCTAGTACCTCCAGAGCACGGAAGGATCCAGGTAGAAGATTTGCGCCTCACATGGGCTCTGAATGAACTCTCCAGGTGTCTGTGGTCTCTCTGCAGACTCCTGAAATCAGAAATGTCTCATCTCCAGGACCCTGAAGGTTTCACAACACCAGAAAGCCCTCTCAGGCCTCGAGAGATCTCCACCTGCTGTTTCACTACAGGTCATGAGAAGCCAGGCCCCTTCCTTACACATACGTGGCCTCCTGCTCGGGTCCTGGCCTTAGACTAGAACCGTGGCTCTCGAACTTCTGGAGGCAATGAGATCAGGCAGCTCTTAAGGAACCACACAGAGCAAGCAGGCTGCCCGCTCCTTTTAGGAGGATCCAGAGGCTTCCAGTGGCTGGAACCTGAAAAAGCCTCAAAAATCTGCCCTGTCACCCTAGACTTTGAAGAGAGAGTAGCCCGGTCCATTTCTGTCACTCAGTTCTTCCCTGCACTATGGGCTGGCAGTCTGGGGGCTCTTCCAAGTTGCCTCTTTCATTTGTGATAATGTTCCAAAAGGAAGTGGGAATGCGGGCTACCAAGCCTGCCTTTTCCAAGCATCGTCTTAAGCAAATTCTCTGAAGGGGTGCACCTCTGCCCTAAGTGCCTTCCAGCTGATTGACTAAGGCAGGGACACCCAACATGTGGCCCACAGGCTGCATGCAGCTCAGGATGGCTATGAAGGTGTCCCAAAACAAAACTGTAAATTTACTTAAAATGTTATGAGATTTTTTGGTGATTATTTGGCACGATGTACTTAAAGTGTGGCCCAAGACAATTTGTCTTCTTCCAGTGTGGCCCAGAGATGAGAAAAGTTTGGACACTAAGTGTAGACCATTTCAGCCTGGGTCCCAGAGGCCTCTTCACCCACAGTTGGATGGAACTTTCCTGAAACTTAGTTTTCCTTTTTAAAAAAAAAAAGATTTTATTTATTTTATTTTTAGAGAGGGGAAGGGAGGGAGGGAGAAAGAGGAGAGAAACATCGATGTGTGGTTGCCTCTGGAGCGCCCCCTACTGGACCTGGCCTGCAACCCAGGCATGTGAATCAGCGACCTTTTGGTTCACAGGCCGGTGCTCAGTTCATTGAGCCATAGCAGCCAGGACACTAGTCTTTCTTACACTCCGCTTAAGACAGGTGATTGTTGTCTGCCCTCTCCCTTCATTTTATCTTTGGGGAATATGTCCTGTTTATGACTAATACCTTAGAACTCCAAGGACACTGAAACTGTTCTGGTCCAATCCCTTAATCCTACAGGTCAGGAAAAAGCATCAGGAAGGGACAAATACCACTCTGTGAAGTACATGATTTTCTAACCACTATGCTATACATCTGAAACTAATACAGGATAACATCACATGTGAGCTATAATTTAAAACGTTTTAGATAAGAGTAAGAAAAGGAAGACAGGACAAATAAAAGGCATACGTGTTGTCACTCCTACACCTATGGCAGAGATCACTAAAGAAATATTAAAATATTTACTACTGAACCTGGACATAGCCTTAAAATCTGTCTCAGCAGAATGCTGCAGGCAATTGCATATTTAGTCACAAACATGATTGGCTTCACACATGAAGCCCCTTTGCTGACTCAGTGCTGAAACATGTCAAAGTCATTTGTGAAAAAACAAAACCCGAATTCTGAACCCAGGTCCCCTGTTTCTCGGGGCACAGACCTATCGCATGGGAATGTTGTGCATGTGTTAAAACATCACGTTTTAACATTTCCCAGAACGTATTCCATTTGGCTTTAAGTTTTCCCCAAACCAACTCGTTGTGCTTTTGCCTTTTGGTTTTTAATGAGTAATACACTTACAGGGCTTAAAACTCAAAGCAGTGCAAAGGCATGCCCTGAAACGCATGCTCCTACTGTGCCCCTCTCCTCCCCATCCCCCCACTTCTTTAGCTTCTTGCTTATCCTTCTTTGTGTAAATACAAGCAAATTAAACAGTTACTTTCATCTTCTGCCTTGGTTATACACAAAAGGTAGCCCATATTATAGATAGTTTTAGAATACTGCTTAATTTTTTTAAGCTTAATATATTCTGGAAATGAAGAATTTTTAAGCAGGTACATAATCATGTTGCCCTTTGACAGTCAGGTCACTCAAACAAGACCAGTTCTGCAAGGTGTGTCTTCTTAAACCCCACCTTTGTCCTCTGTGAGGCTGACTGATACCAGATTTGGGGCGGCCATGTTTTGATGTCTCACGACACTGTGAGGAGCGTGCTGGTTTTTAATTCACGTTGGTGCCTATAAGCACTTGACTGTCTCCATCAACTATTTCTCCAGAGCTTTCCCATTGAATGGATGTCACCTGGCTGATATTTGCTTAGGGACTCCAACCTGTTGAATTATTGGACATGGGGGTGATTAATTTTGAGAATAAAAGTCATTAAGTGGATAAGTGTATAAAGCTTAACGACATATTTTACTTTTTATACTTGTTTGAGGTACAAGTATATGGAAATTCCATGTGTGGGGACAAGTGGACATGGCCATCCTAACACTGCTGCAAGGACTGTTCTGATGATGGGACTTTGACTGAAGTACCCTGACAGATGGTTAAGAAACCCTGGCCATTATATGGTAAGTGGCCCTATGTGCTTAAGGTTAAAGACCATGATTCATGATCTCCCTCAGAATGTCGGTAAGGCTTTCTCTCACCCAGCAAATATGGCCAACACTTATTTTAAAGTAAACTTTATTTAAAAACCACCCCTTTTTAAGAAACATTACTAAAAAGCACACCTAAAATATCAATCGTAGTGGCATTAATAAGCATTCGGTATTTGGGAGTTGCCAAGAGTAGAGGCTTCATAATTAATTTTAAGGACAGAGCCCTGGTTATTAGAAAACATACATCTGCTCCTAAAACTGGTATCGCTTACACCATCAGAAAGCCTGAGGCTGCCTCTGGTCAGGCCCTTAGCGGAGCTCCTTTAGGTCTGCGGCGGCCTCAGAATCGGCCCACTGGACTGAGTTCTGATTGAATGGACTCCAAAGTGCTCGTTCATACCCTGCTGTCGATCGCTTTGGCCATGCAGCATCCGTGCACTTTCTGATCTTTATGCCCTAAAGAAGGTACAAATCACTTTTGCACTTTTCAGTTTCTTTCAATTGTAATAAAGAAGGACTGCTCCTAGAAAGCCAGCATCCCTATGGGAAAATAAATGCTGGAGACATTACACAAATCAAAGAAACAGACCGAAGTATACATATCCTCATCTTTTTTACAACGCTTCTCCAAAGGGCCAATGCTGTTAAACAAAGGCTAAGAAAACAAACTTTAGGCGCAGTGTGGATGGTGATAAAGAATAGCAAGACCACGTAGCTTGGATTATTGATGCCAGAGGTGTGGGAGACACCGCATGGCGCTTGTGTTTGCCTCTCTCTGACCACCATGCCTGGAGAGAGGCCATCTGGGGCCCTTGTGAGAAGAGCACACCAGGCAATGTTGCCGTATCTGCATCCTGCAGAGCCCAGGACATGGCACAAACCTGTCAACCCAACAATGAGACAAGAATGGTAGCCTTAACAGCACTGAGGACTCATTGGTTTCTTCCTCACGTAGCTGGGCGCTTAATGAGGTGAATCGTGGGAAGGAGATGAGTAATAGTTCACTGCTGGACGACCTATCTTGACTTTGGAAGTTGCTATTGCTTTTCATTACCCTCAAGTGTTATCATTAGGTTATGAGCAAAACCAATTTTCTTAATCAGCCCCAAGATCCCCAGCCCTTTGCCTCTTAGAATAATATCATCAACAGGCCGCACAAACCGGGCATCTGAGACTTAGCTGAATTAGGAACACCCCAGAGAGCACTTATGGCTGCACTAATCCACCTCCAATGTCATCTAATTAAAGGGCAGGATAATTTCCTAAATCCTCACTAATATTTTGAGTTGACAAACCATGAAGCAGTCCTGATAAAGAAAATAAACGAGTTTCATAAAGCCACTGCTTTTTTTTTTTGGCTCCCTCTTCCATAGCTGACCACCGTGTCCCACGTGCGAACTCAAGTGTCAAGAACAGAAAGTAGAAGCATCTGTCACAACAATCATTAGCCAAGAAGTCTCCAAAGGAATTCCTTGGAATCTTCAGAAGCATTTTATCTCTGAGGTCACCCATCTTCCAGGAACGCTGCTACTGATTTTATGCTTAAGTTCTTCAACACGCAGGGACAGAGATAGATCTTGCTTGGGTCCTTATCGTGAGAGTTCTTAAGTTATTCTTCCAATAAAGTACAGCTCATTTCCTAAAGATGTTACTTCTCAAAGATGCTATGAAACATTTTGCAAGACAGTGAGATTTCACGGGGAAATGGCAATGTAACTAAGCCTGCTCTAGCTTGGTAAGTAACAACTTTCAGCTGAGACACATCTGTAGATATGTCTATTTTGAGCACACAAAAGAATATTAAAATGAACATACATTTTTAGGTACAATGTTGGCGAGTTTGCTCCACAGGAAACAAGTGGGGGGGAGGGGAATAGAGGAAATGCTCAGAACAGGGGATAAGGAATGGAGACCAGAACTGAATAATGAAGGAAGAGAGGGAACTTGAACAGAAAGGCAGGCGACAGAAAAGAAAGGTTAAAGGGTGGGAGAAACCCTGCTGAGGTCACCACACACTGTGGCGGGGAGGTGGTAGGTCGGGACTTGCAGAGAGTGACTGAGTGTCCTGTGAATGCATTCAACACCTGGCTCTGTCTCAAAGCTTTTAATGCACAGTGACCCTGGCAGGGTCCTTCCATACTTCCGCTTACTTGGTAATAGTATTCGGAGAGAAAAGGGAGAGGTTGTAATAAGAAAAGGGGTGTCCAGTGGGGCGGTCCAGTGGGACACTGGGAAATTCTGGGTTTTCTCTCGCTCAGCAGAAGTTCAGGCAGGGTTCCTTAACATTTGTCCTTGGTGAAATTAAATGTGTCACCGATACCTGCCATTTACACTGAACAGAGTTTGCAAGTTGCTTTCTAGGGATGTAAAAATGTCTAGTCATTTATTTTAAAGTTACTCACTTTGAGATGTGCTCACTTACATTTCCTAGAAAACCAGCAAAGCCCTCGATTTTCAGAGGGCCCACACAGTGCGGCTTGTTTAAGACAAATGTCAGCGAAGGGAAGAGGGCCTGTCTGTTGTTTTCCCTCTCCCTGTAAGTGCAAACAGCACCCAGCAGGAGTCTGGGGACCTGTTTATTTTTCAAATAACAAAGGTGGAGGCTATTGAGCGGCGAGTCGGACCTGAGCTCCACTGTTTGCAGAGCTCGGCGTTGTCCCACACTTGTTCCCTGACCTGTACGCCACATGCCAGCCAGGCTCTTGTGTTCTGATTAATTACTAAAAGTATATTCCTCAGACTTCACAGATATCTGAGAAGTGTTGAGATGCTAAACAGCAAGTCAAGGGGCACCACCTCCTGCTGGTGGGCTGCCTGCCTTGTCTGAAGCCATCCCTAACTTCGTGGAACTAAGGACCCTTTTAAAAGCTAATATTTATGAAGCACTTAACTGTGTACCAAACAGTATTCTCAACACTGTCTGCGAATTAATTCATGTGTTACTCACAGCTCCTCTGAGAAGCTATCCCATTTTACAGATGAGGAAACTGACCCTTGGAGAGGTTACGTAGCCCAAGGCCTCAGGGATACCAGTGTGTGAGCTGTGGCCCCCACGTGTGATTTCCTCTGGGACATCAGGTCATCGTTTGCCTATATCCTGTCTCCTTTTTTTAAGCCTGCTGATTTTTTTTAAGGTCACAGCCCCCAACTTCTTGGTTTAAAAAAAATGTTTTAATACATTTTTATCAGGGTCATCTTCTACTAAACTTGTAATTGTTTTCAAATGTTATTGTATGTTCCCAGTATTTTATGTTGATCTTTAAATAATATACACAAGTAATATATGCCCCCCTTTCATATCACAGCCCGTGCACGGCCCCAGAGATGACCAAGGTGAAGTGTTTTGAGCCTGTGTCTGGGTGTGTGCCCCTCTGTGTATGGATTGTGTAATATCTATGTACTGCATGTATTTAAATACACACACATATCTTTTTACTATAAAGGGATTATACCCAAGTTTCGTTTCTACAACTTGTTTCCTTCCATAAACAATGGGTCATGAAACCCTTCCAATGCAAATAGTCAAACACCATCTTATCCAAGGCCATCCTTGACCACCCTACATAAAATAGTACTGGATAGTGGCATAAGTAAAAGCAATTATTTGCCTCTTTTCAAAACCACATCAAAATTACAACTAAACTACAGAACAACCATCATTCAGAACCATCTGAAATCTAGCTGAATGAAAGTCCTACAACTAGGGAATTAAGAAGTCATATCAAAACTGGTATGAGGAATGGAGACAGAATAGGCTAGTCCCACACCCATGTGTGGTGGATAAAACTCAGGGGGGATACCTCCGCTGCAGAGGTCCCCTGTGAGGAGTGAGGGATCCCAGCCCCATACCAGGCCTCCAGCCCAGGGTTCCAGTGCCAGGAAGAGAAGTCCCCTAACTTCTGTCTGTAAAAACCAGTGGAAACTGAGGCTGACGGAGACAGAGGGCTTCTGGTCCCAGGCAGTTCCTCTAAAAGGGACTGTGCACAGACTTGCTTGGCCCTACTCCCTCTGAGTTCCAGTGCTGGTGTGGCAACTTGAAAGGGAACAAGGACATACAGGGGGCACTGAATTGTCCAGCACCAGGGAAGAAGCTCAGAAAGGGGTAGCTTTCTCCCAGGCAGAAGTGATGGCAAAATCCATTGTTCTTTTTCTGAGTCCTCACCCGGCAAAGCCAGCCGGTGGGTGCCATATCTGAGTCTCCGTCAACCTGGATCACACTGTTAGTGTTTCCTGGTGATTCCTTGAGAACCCACCCTATCCAATTTTCAGGCCCACGCCAGCTGATTCCAGTGACTTTTCCATACAGATGGACTGTCTTGCTCATCCTTCAGACTTGCCTCAAACAAGCATCATCTGGCCTCAGTATGCCCTGCACCTCTCCCAGAGTTGCTTGTTATTGGGCACTAGCAGCAGTCAGCCTTGGTTCACAGCTTGGCCTTGCCGGGACACCCCCAGTCTCAGCACACATAACAGCCACCTGCAGGGCACTTAGTAGCTTACACCGGGTGACCCCAAACAGAACACAGGTTGTGGCTAACCTTGGCCTACACCTTCTGGGAAGCCCCAGAGCCAGTGCACCCAGTAGAGAGATCCAGACTATGCCACAAGATCGCCACCCAAGTACCTCCACAAGTGGCATACTCAAGGGTAGAATCAATGAGCACCAGAGCCCCACTGAAGTAAGTACTGCTCTGTGGAGTGGGCCCCTGCAGAACTGACCCTCCATGGTGGTTGGAAGTCAGTGATCGGCGGTTGCAGCCAGACCTTGATGTTGATTAGCCTGGGAGTAAAGCCTTCTCATCAACATGTCAACTGCAGTCAAGGCTTAACAACAAAAGGAGGGCACACACAGCCCACATGGGGCACACCTCACGAGCCCAGCTTGAGTGATTAGGAGGCTCTGCCACTGCACCCTACAGAACACCTACTACATTAGGCAACTCTCCCCAGCCTGGGAAATGCAGCAGCTCTACCTGATAAAGAGAAACAACAAAGGGAGCCTGCCAAACTGAGGAGACAAAGAAATACGGTCCAAATGAAAGAACAGAACAAAACTGTAGAAAAAGAACTAAACAATGTGGAGACAAGCAATCTACTAGATGCAGAGTTCACAAAACTGATTATGGATGCTCAATGAATTTAGGTGAGAATCTCAACAGCATAAAAAAGAAACAGTCAGGCCCCGGCTGGTGTAGCTCAGTGGATTGAGCGCAGGCCTGCGAACCACACGATTCCCAGTTCGATCCACAGTTCGATTCCCAGTCAGGGCACATGCCTGGGTTGCAGGCCAGTTCCCAGTTCCCGGCAGGGGACGCACATGAGGCAACCATACATTGATATTTCTCTCTCTCTCTCTCCTTCCCTTCCCCTGTAAGATAAATAAATAAAATCTTAAAAAAATAATATTAAAAAAAGAAGGAGAAACAGTCAGAAACAGAGGAATAATTTATAGGGAATCAGCTGTAGAGTAGACGAAGCCAAGAACCAAATCAATGATTTGGAGTGTAAGGAAGCAAGAAATACCCAATCAGAACAGAAAAAATATTTTTTAATGAGGATAGTGTAAGGAGCCTCTGGGACAACTTCAAATGTACCAACATTTGCATCATGAGCCTGCTGGAAAGAGAAGAGAGAGAACAAGAAATTGAAAACTAATTTGAAAGAATCATGATAAAACCTTCCTAACTCAATAAAGGAAATAGACATATACATCCAAGAAGCTCAGCAGTTCCAAACAAGATGACCCCAAAGAGGCCAACACCAAGACACAACATAATTAATATGCCAAGGTTAATGACAAAGAGAAAATCTTAAAAACAGCAAGATAAAAAGCAGTTAGGTACCATAAGGAAGTTTCCATAAGACTGTTTCTTTTGATTTCTCAAAAGAGAAATCTCAAAACAAAAGAGATTTCTCAAAAGAAATTTTGCAGGACAGAAGGAATTGGCAAAAAAAATTTCAAAGTTATGAAAAGCAGGGACATACGACCATAATTATCCAGAAAAGCTATCATTTAGAATCAAGCAATAGATAAAGAGCTTCTCAGACAATAAAAAGCTAAAGGATTACATCACTACTAAACCACTATTATATGAAATGTTGAAGGGTCTTCTCTAAGCAGAAGAAAAAGAAAAAATACATATCTATCAATAATTGAACCTAAAAAACAAAATAAAATTACAAGCAGAAAAGAAACAGACTCATAGTGAACATTTTAATGGTTGCCAGATGGAAGCACGATTGGTGGGTTGGGTGACAAAGGTGAAAGGATTAAGAAGTCCCAATTGGTAGTGACAGAATAGTCACAAGAATGTTAAGTACAGCAGAGGGAACACAGTCAGTAACGCTGTAATAACTATGTACAGCATCAGATGGGTGCACCAGTTATTGGGATGACCACTTAGTTATGTAATGTCTAATCACTGGGTGCACCCTTAAAATAATATAATAATGTATGTAAGTCATAATTGGAATTTTTAAAATTGATTTAAAATAATAACTAAAACCCTGACTGGGCAGCTCATTTGGCTAGAGCTTCGGATCCATAGGCCAAGGTTTCAAGTTAGATCCCTGGTCAGGGCACATACAAGAACTGACCGATAAATGGAACAAAAAATGATATCACTCTCTCTGCCCCCTCCTTCTAGCTCTCTAAAATCAATGAATTTTTAATAAATAAATTAATGAAAATTTGATCAAGAAAAAACCCTGCAAAACTTGAGATATTGCTCCCTGGCATATGTCCTCAGTTTGGCTGGATTAAACTCTAACTAAAATAAGGAGGAGGCTAAAGCAGTACCACCCCCATCTGGTGTCGTGTCTCTGACTTTTATTTTCTTCTCAGCTTTAATCAACTTCCGACATTTATTTGTGTGTTTATTAGCTACCTCCCTCCCCTGAAAGGAAGCTCCACAAGAACAGGGCTTTGTTGGTTTACTGTTGTAATCCCAGCCTTCAGAGTGGTGCTGGCCCTGAGGAGGCACTCAGACATGCTTTCTAATAAGTGAATGCTGGGAGATTATCCCTCAGAAAGACTTTATCAGTCCACATAATCACAATCGCAACAACCTGTGTTAGCCACAACCTGTGTTATGTTTGGGGTCACCCGGTGTAAGCTACTAAGTGCCCTGCAGGTGGCTGTTATGTGTGCTGAGACTGGGGGTGTCCCGGCAAGGCCAAGCTGTGAACCAAGGCTGACTGCTGCTAGTGCCCAATAACAATCGGGTAGGCATGCCCATTGACCAAAATTTTTGCTAGCACTAGATGTGCTAAGGCTTTAAATTCTTGTTAATCCAATGGATTATTTTAATCTATACTCCCGGAGAATTTCTTGAGTAAATAACATTGTCAGATACTTTCCCCTTTGGCAATTGGATTTTTCTTCTTACCTATATGCAGGAGCTCTTCACACAGCTGAACGCTGGTTCTTTGCATCTTTCGTGCTCAAAATATTTTGTCCTATTCTGTCCCTGGTGAGCCACTGGTTAGGCACAGAAGCTTTTTTTAAAAAATATTTTATTTATTTATCTTTCGAGGGGGAGGGAAGGAGAGAGGGAGAGAAACATCAATATATGGTTGCCTTTCGTGTGTCCCCTGCTGGGAGTTGGCCTGCAGGGAACTGGCCTGCAACCCAGGCATGTGCCCTGACTGGGAATCGAACCGAGATCGTCTGGTTCGCAGGCCCGCGCTCAATCCACTAAGCTACACCAGCCAGGGCCTAGGCACAGAAGCTTTGATGGGCCCCACCCCAAGGAGTCTTGCTCCTGGGTGGAAACCAGAAATTCCATGGCCTTAACGTCACCACACACTGGCTGTTCAGATGAATTGAGCCTTCCAGAACTGGTTGGTCAGTGGCTACCATTCACTGAGCCTACACTGAATACAGAGGATCGAAGCACAGGGTTGACTTAGCTGCTGTCCAGCTCCCTTCAAGTCAAATCAAAACATTTAAGGAGTATTGTTGGAGGACACACTGCCCTTTCAGACTGTCATATGTTCTATCCAGCCCAGTTATCTGAGAACTGAATTCCTGGCCTGGCTCTGGTAAAGTCACGCTAGCTGACCTCCACATATCCAGCTTGCAGCTTGCTGGCTCACCGCGGTTCCCGGGTCCCTCTAAAGATGCTCCAAGGAGAACCCCAGCCAGGTCAGTGCTAGCAGCTGGCAGATCTGAGCCACTTCTCTCTCTTCAGTTATTCACTCTCCGAGACTCAATTGTGTTTCTTCTCAAATCTATTTATACTAGTTAATTTTGTTTTCATCTATAATTTGGTTAAATGTTATATAAAGTGATCAAAAATGTGGGTAAAAAGAGATTAGTTGTTTCCGTGACAATTGCTGTCACACTATATTAGATGACTGTAAACATTTGGAAAATTTACAAAAATGGAGGAATTTAGAATGTCTCATCATTCAAGTTGCATTGTAAGGAAAAGGCCTTGATAATGATTTCAATGATTCCCTGTGAGCGGGTTCAGAACAGACCTCCCTCCTCATGACACTTTGGAACATGAATTATACCGAGCTGAAGGCAGTTGACCCCATAGGCTCGTGAATAACTTTTACATCTCCCTTAAACAATTTAAATTAGGGACTTCCAGCCAAGATGGAGGCATAGGTAGACACACTGTGCCTCCTCACACAACCAAAAGAAGGACAACAACAATTTAAAAACAAAAAACAACCAGAACTGACAGAAAATCAGACTGCATGGAAGTCTGACAACCAAGGAGTTAAAGAAAAATTCACCCAGACCGGTAGGAGGTGTGGAGTCAGGCAGCCAAGGTGGAGAGGACTCAGGGCAAGGCAGCAGCTAACCAACCCAGTGGTCCCACATTCGCGCACAGATAAACCAGGCAAAACAAAGGGGTAGCAGGATGAACCACACAATGCAGGGTCCCAGCGAGGGGAAATAAAGCCTCAAATCACTCATTGAAAACACCTGTGGGGGCTGATGCGGCAGCAAAAGAAACTCCCAGCCTCACAGGAGAGTTCATTGGAGACCCACAGGGTCCCAGAACGTACGCTAACCCACCCACATGGGAAATAAAGGAAAATGTACAGAGAATCAATAGTGATGGGAACTCACATCAATAGTGTGGACCAGAAGGAAAAAAAGAAACATCCAATCAGAAAAAAAATGAAGAAACACAAATTTTAAAAAATGAGGAGAGGCTTAGAAACCTCCAGGAAATCTTTCAAGGTTCTAACACCCGAATTATAGGGGTTCCGGGAAAAGAAGAGGAAGAGCAACAAGTGGAAAACTTGTTTGAACAAATAATGAAGGAGAACTTCCCCAATCTGGCAAAGGAAATAGACTTCCAGGAAATCCAGGAAGCTCAGAGAGTCCCAAAGAAGTTGGACTCAAGGAGGAACACACCAAGGCACATCATAATTACATTAGCCGAGATTAAAATGAAGCAGAGAATTCTAGAAGCAGCAAGAGATAAGGGGACAGTCACCTACAAAGGAGTTCCCATCAGACTGATTTCTCAAAAGAGACCTTACAGGCAAGAAGGGGCTAGAAAGAAGTATTCCAAGTCATGAAAGGTAAGGACCTCCATCCAAGAATATTCTATCCAGCAAAACTTTCATTTAGAATGGAAGGGCAGATAAAGTGCTTCTCAGTTAAGGTCAAGTTAAAGGAGTTCATCATTACCAAGCCCTTATTGTATGAAATGTTAAAAGGATTTTTCTAAGAAAAAGAAGATACAAATATGTACAGTAAAATGACAGCAAACACAATTATTAACCACAGCTAAAATAAAAATAAACCAAGCAAACCACTAGAATAGAAACAGAACCACAGAAATGGAGATCACATGGAGGGTTACCAACAGGGGAGTAGAAGGGGGAGAATGGGGGAAAAGGTACAGGGAATAAGAAGCATAAATGGTAGGTAAAAAATAGACAGGAGGATGTTAAGAATAGTATGGGAAATGTAGAAGCCAAAGAACTTATGACCCATGGACGTGACCTACAGGGAGGGAATGTGGGTGGGAGGGGGTGTGCGGGGTGGAGGGGAGTGAAGGGGGAAGAATGGAACAACTGTAATAGCATAATCAATAAAACATATTTAAAAAATAAAAAACCAATTTAAATTAGGAGCCTAGCCCACAATGAGAGTTATCGCCAGAAATAACTTTTTATGACCTATCTATAGAGCAGGGCAGACACCTAATTATTGAACATGTGCTCTTCTCATCATTCTGTGAATGACCCTCTTCCCCTCTGAAGCTTCGGCCTCCTCTCATCCTCAGCTCAGGGCGCCACGCACACCCCACTTTAACTTCCTGTCTCTGACCCCTCTGCATGAGGGGCCTCTGACTCTCTCCTGTAGATGAACTTCCCCTATGTACTTGGGTAATTAAATTTGCTTATTTTCTCTTGTTAATCTGCCTCATGTTGATTTGATTATCAGACCAGCTGAAAGAACCTAGTAGGGTACAGGACAACATTTGATCTCTTAAAGTTTAGTCCAAATGATAACTCTTTTTAAGAAGTTTTTCCTGGTCATCCTGGAGCAAAGTTTCTTTTCCCGCTAAACTCCAAAAAGCACTCTGTTGTTGCCCCCAAAATAGAGGTTCAAACTAAGCCTCATTGTATTGATTTGCATATGGGCCTTCCAAGGATGCCTTGAGGGGAAGGAGCATGTATCCTTTGGGTACTCTGAAGTGCGTACCGCACAGTATAGGCTACATTAATGGATGAATAAATAAATGTATACTATGATAAATTAAGTACACATGATGAGATTTTCATATGGTTTAAATTCTTTAAAAAAGAGATTTGAAACAGGCAATCTGGTCAGTAAGATGGCACGTATGCATTTTCTGCTTTATTCATCATTCAAAGGAACTCATAAACCAGCATCTGGTTGGTCATATGAAAAGCTTACTCAAAGTACATAGGACTACAAGCATGTATGAGGTGAATTGTACATTAAGCCAAGGGAGTGTAGGGATCACAATAGGGTTGGCCAGATGTCAGTACATAGAATTTGTGTAGGAAGTGGAAGATATTTTCATTTTAACCCAAATCACACCGTTTACCAGAGGCTTCTGGAATCGTTTCTGAAGATTAACAGGACTTTAGCCAAGCCTTTTAGGGCGCAAAAGCTCCCTTCGGATTGTCTCACAAGGATCTGAAGGAGAACAAGGCAACGCTGACTTTGGTGCCTGAGAGACAGTGCAACACAGCCACAGAGAGACAGCCTGGAACACAGCCAGCCAAGAAAATGAGACATCTGTGTGAAAGCCCAAACATCCCGCTGACCCTGAGCTGAAGGGGTCTATTTCTGGCAGGGACCATTAAAATGATCAGATTGCCCAAGCAGAGAACGAACTTCACAGTCAAGTGCTGGGGGCCGGAGTAGCTCGTGTCACATTCACCAGCCTGGGACACATCAGGAATGAATAAAAGTAGCTTTGTTGATTAGGGGACACTGCAGAGGACAACAGAGTTTGTCAATTCTCTCACCTTCTATTGGGACAAATACTGTCGGGCAGAAATGCAATGCAAGCTACAAAAGTAACTTAAAATTTTCTAGTAGTCACATAAAAAGTTTTTTAAAAATGGGTAAAATTAATGTTAATAATATGTTAATAATAATAATAGGCTATATTGGAGCCAATATATATAAACTGTTAACAGTGCAATGTATAATCAATACTTTTTAAATTATTCATAAGGCATGTTACATACATTTTGCACACCAAGTCTTTGAAATCCACATCTCAGTTTGGACTAGTCGCATTTTAATTGTTCAATAGGACGTGTGGCTAGTGGCTATAATATTGCACAGTACAGACTTTAGATGCTGAAAATACAAAACTGATAAATTAAGCAACAGTAAATAATCAGGAAGGCTCCTTGCAGTCACCACAGTCCCTAGAGCAGACAGACGTGAACTGTGGCTGGCTGTGTCCACGCCGAGTGACAGAGCAGGGCCTGGGCTGAGGGGACAAAACACTATGCCGGGCAGTAGGAGCAGAGAGGAACCTCGCTGACAGAACCATTCAGGGCAAGATCTTTTTAGGTTGAAAATATCAGCCGGTACTTATTAGGCATCTTTTACATTCCCCTCTCCAGCTTCCCACCTTTCGCCTTTTCTTTCTTCTTTCATGGTTGCCATTGACAACAGTTCAGAACCTGCCTTCGCCTTCTAAGAAGGAGGAATTCCTACAGACACAACGTATCAAACAGGTTAAAAGGTACTGGTGGGGGCGGTAGGGGGAGAAAAGATACTTTGGGGAAAATTCTTTCATTGGACAACATTCAAAATAGTGTTTCTACAAGAAACAAGTTTTATTTTCTTCAGGAAGTTTTGAATGGACACAAAGATTTGTAAAAGTTGGTAGCCAGGTTTCAGACCATTTTCACCCCGGGGCTTCCTGATGTCAAAGCGGTGAGTGCGGCTCTCACAAAGGACCCCTCTCCGCTCACGTTGGGCTCAGGCCACCGATTTGTGCCCCTGCCGCCCCGCAGGATAAGACTAAGACACATCTCACTGTGCTGTGGATTCTAATCCACACTGAGCACAAAGTCATGTGTTCCAAAATTGCCATGGGCCTTTTTGGGAAGTTATTACCCATCAGGACATCTGGAATTAGTGAAGGAAGACACCACCTGCAGCAGTGGCTCTTTGAGAGTATTGATTTCCTCCCCATAAACAATGAAGAAACTGAGGCTCAGGGGAAGTTGATCAAGTGAATAAATGAGCTAGAACTTGAACTAAAATGGGTAGAACCCGGGGCCCCTTCTGATTCCACTGGAACACCCTGGCCTCTGAGTGGGTGCCTCCTTCCTGCCCCTCTGCTCACCCTGCCTGGAGCCATGTGCGTGCTGTTCTCCACCTAGAAGGCCCTTCCTGCCTCTGCTTCTAGCAATGCACACCTGCCTAATTGTACATTTGGACCCTGCTTTTTGCAAGAAACCACCCCGATGGCGTTGGCCCGTATTATTCTCCCTTCTAACTCCAGGAGGAAGTGAAGCTTAGAGGTCAGAGTTCAAGCACTAGACCAGGCTACCAGTTCTTTGTGTGTTTTTTTAATCCTCACCCAAGGGTATGATTATTGATTTTTAAAGAAAGAGGAAGGGAAGGAGAGAGAGAAACATCGATATGAGAGAGAAACATCGATTGGTTGCCTCTGGTGTGCACCCCACCCAGGAATTAAAACCCTCAACCTAGCTATGTGCCCTGATCAGAATCGAACCCCCAACCTTTTGGTGAACAGGACAACACTCCAACCATTTGAGCCACCCGGCCGGGGCCAGGCCGCCAGTTTTGAATGCTAGTTCAGCTGCTTAGACTGGTGATGGTGTTAAATCTTTTGTGTCTCCGTTTCCTCTTGTTCAAGTGGAGATAATAATTGCTACTAACCCATAGGGTTATTGTCAGGGTACATGAGTTGATAAAGTGACTCATACAGAAGCTGGTACCGAGTAGGTGCTTTATAAATGTCATTATTCAGTTGTACCACAGTAAGACTTTATTATACCCTGTCCTCTGAATTATTTACTCGATCTTAGTTCTTTGACTAGAATATAAGCTCTTCCCAGGCAGGACTGTATGGCATTTATATTCCTATCTCTTTCCCAGTGTTGCATAGTACCAGGGGTGCTGTATGCATTTAACAAATGTCAGGCTTAGGCATCACAATACTGGTCAATGGCAGGTGGAGAACTTTTTTTAAGCAAAGGAGCAGCCAACGAGGATGGACCAGTCTTCATATTTTTGCAGGTAAATACTGGTTACCTTTGGAGATGATTCTCTTCGGGGAAAGTTGCCAGGGTGGTTTTTAAGTTGCACACCTCGGTGCCCCTGGGGAGATCTGGGGCACAAAGATGCTGCTGTGTGCCCTGCTCAGTGATGGAGCAGATATAAATTTCACATGTTATGTACAGAGACTGGGATCTGTGAAATGTACCTTTCTTTATTTTTCCAACACTCGTGTTGTTTTAGCTCTTGGGCCTTTATTTACACTTAAGTTTACTCAGCCTCCTCAAATCTCAAACTGTCATTCTAGTTATGTCTCTCTCTCTCTCTCTCTCTCTCTCTCTCTTTCCATTTCTCCCCTTCTTCATTCACCAGGGTAGTCAACGTTGCTAAGCCTAACCGGGGCAAGAATGGAATGAGAAATAGGTCAGTAAATTCTGGAGGTGAGGTTGTTTTTCATCTTCAAGCTTGTGAGGAGCCTGCAAACATGGCTCCCAGAGGTTAGTTTTTACATGGGCCTCTGCAGAAAGTAGGACATTTTAAATGTCGATGTAGCCACGTTCTTTATCTCTGGCTCTTTTGTAACCTCACCTACTTTTATTCTTTCTGCCAGCCTCAGACCCCACAGTACGCATCTTACTGTAGAGAAGTCACAGCTGCGGCAGGGCAAAGACGTCAGTCTGGCTCACTTTTGCCACCAGTCATAATAGAAGCACATTTCCTTTCTTAAACACAGAACAGTGGATACAAAAAGAAAAAGGCACAAAGAGAAACCTCTCAGAAAAAAGCACCCAAACATCTAAAGAAAGTCCCATGTTTTATTGTATTTGTTATCTCTTCCAAGAAGTGAAAGTGTGCGATCCCTTACAAAGCTGCCTGCAGGGATGGCATTTCTGTTCCACAGAAATACCCGTATTGATTTTGACTGCAGCCAAACCCTGGTCTCCCCTTCTAGAATTTCATCTGTTATAGGCCCCCCATCCCTCACCAATTCCAGTTTCCTTTAGGTGTCATTTTTCTTGCAATCCAATTTGGTCTTTCATCATTTCGTACTTTCTTTTTACACACTTGATACAACTGTTATTAAATCAAAAGCTGTTGAATGGCCGTCTTCCGCATGAGATTGGAGATCAATGAAAGCAGGAATCAGCTCGGCCCTGAGTTATTTTTTAGGTAGTAACAGTCCATTTCTTGCTCTCTCAAAACCCACCAGATTAATGTTTCCTACATACCATTGCAGTTATGGAGATAGATTTTATAAATTATAAACAAAATAGATTAGGTAAAAACTTACAGAACAATTTTAGTCTATCTTCAAAGCCAAAACACAGCATTTCTATTAATAATTGCAGGAGGCATGTGGGAAAATATGCAGAAGGATTAAAATATTGTCCCACAATTCATGTGCTTTGCCTCTCTGTCATTTAAGTTAGTGGATCAAGTTTATTTCAATTTGGTGGGTTTTTAAAATTTTAAATGTCCTGCATGCTACTTCCCGCTCTCTATTATTGTAGGCAACCATCCTGGCAGAAAAGCAGCAGGAAAAAGCATAACCATTCTGGGCCAGAATTCATCATCACCAGGAGGCAGGACTGGAACAGGTATTAGGATGGTCAGAGATAATGACCAAGTAGATAAGAGTGATTTCCACTTTTCCCCTGAATTGTAGTTGAGTTTGAAGTGGAGCGGCATTTCTCAAACTTCCGTGTGCCGTGAATCATTTGGGGCATCTCGTTAGACTGCAGATTCTTATTTAGTGCGTGTAGAGGGAGGTCCGAGATTCTGCATTTCTAACCAGCTTCCTGCTGCTGTCTCACTATCCATTGAAGGATCATGAGTTAAGCAGTAAGCCAGGGCCCAGAACAGACAGGGCTGGTCATGGACTGACCCAGGTCAGAGGGCACAATCATTCCTTGAAACAAAGGAGTTTCTTCACTGAGAGAAGAAACTCTCAGTGAAGGTAGCCTCAGAAGTGCCAAGTGTAACAAACATTTTAGCGGCTGGTGGGGCCAGAATCTGAAGGGGAAGCAGCAAAAACCATCTGTCACCAGCAGAGAGCAGCAGAGGGCAGGGTGAATTGCTCAGGCCAAACACCTGGAAGGCAATTGATTCCAAAACGGTGTGGTGAAGAGGGCATCTAGAAAAGGGGACACAGAAAATCGGTAGTGCAGAGGAAGATATTCACATGGGCCCGAATGAACAGCCAATACGGTGAACTTTGTAACAGTGGAAAGAACACCCACCACAGAGTCAAGAGACCCAAGATCCAAAGCAGACACTGAAATGAGTAAGCAGTGCCTTTGGGCCAACCACTCGGTGGCCATCAACCTTGACTCCCTCACCGGTAAAATAGGAAAACACGCAAAGGATGATCTCTGAAGGGCGTTCCTAACCTTCACATTCTATGATCAGTGCTTCTTTTTCAGACTCTGAGGAAACCAGAAGGGTCCTTATCCTACAGGTAGGGATGGGGTCTCAAAGGGAGCTCAGAGCTGCCAGACAGACAGCTGACCACGAAGACAGGCCCAGCTGGGCGGGTGGATGGGCCAAGAAAGGGTCTTGTCTGCAAGTCAGGGATCTGTGGAGACTTTGGAATTTTCATTGTGTTTTCTTAAATTGTTTTCATTTGTTATCAAAGANTGAAGGGCGTTCCTAACCTTCACATTCTATGATCAGTGCTTCTTTTTCAGACTCTGAGGAAACCAGAAGGGTCCTTATCCTACAGGTAGGGATGGGGTCTCAAAGGGAGCTCAGAGCTGCCAGACAGACAGCTGACCACGAAGACAGGCCCAGCTGGGCGGGTGGATGGGCCAAGAATGGGTCTTGTCTGCAAGTCAGGGATCTATGGAGACTTTGGAATTTTCACTGTGTTTTCTTAAATTGTTTTCATTTGTTATCAAAGATTACATCCAAATTGGTTAAAAGGTCAAATAGGACTCTAAGGCTTATCACCAAACAAGTCACTCATCCCTCATCCCTTTTATCGTCCTCAACTTTTCCCCCCAAAGCAATGTCTTTGAAATCTTTCACTGTTTCTTCTCCAAATATGCCTTCGCATTTCCAAGACATATGAACAATATAATTCTATTATTTGATTCAGTAGCTACTGACTTTTTACTACGGTTGATTAGGATACCATCAATGACATCATCTCTTACCCTTCATTATTCTCCAAATACATTTATCTTATTTTTATATCTCTACTCACCATTTCCATTTTATGACTAAATCAATATCATTTAAGTAATATACTATGATTACATTTAATTTTCCCATAACTTCCTGTTTATCCTGGAATTACTCGTTGGCTTACTTTGACCATCTGACTAACTTCCCCGCATTTTCTGGCGTCTGTGTAAAATGTTTCTTCCAAAGACAGCTTCCCACATTGGGGTGAGGGGCTGTCGGATTATTCTGCCTCTCACCCTTTTTACGATGGGCCCCGTGTTTCCTGGACCCGATCCTTCCTCCTGCTTTCCCCCCTCATTTTAAAGAAGCACGTGCTCTGGCGCCAAGGCCTCTCTGGTCGTTGCCGTGGCCTAGAGCACATTCTCGAGGAGATTTCTCAGCGACAACGCCAGGGACCGAGGCTTCCTGAGGTCTGGCGGGGTCCTCACAGCAGGTGGGGATTCTTTGTATCTGGGAGTGAGCTTGGTTGGAGAGAAACTCCTTAGCTTACATTTCTTTCCTTAACTATGTTCTCCCATTGTTTCCTGGCATAACATGTTGCTCTTAAATCGTCCGGTGAAAATTGATTTTGTTTCCCTACATGAATTGTCTGTCAGCCTGGGTACCCTAGGGACTTTTTCTCTTTTTCAAGTTCAATATGCTTACTAGTCTGTGTTCCAGTGTTGGCTTTCTCGTGTCAGTTTACCCAAATATTTACCTTTTTAATTTAAGGCTTGAAATCTTTTTTTTTCAGGAAAGTTCTCTTATAGATTTTGGGGATTCCTATCATATGTGTATTAAACCTTCTTTGCTTATCCTTGAATTTATCACTTTCCCTCAAGTCCTGTTTCCTTCCTTCATTTCTTGCTGATTTTTGAAATGTTTCTCTTTTTGCTCTTCTAGTTTTCTAAGGCATATTCATCGTGTTTATTTGCTTTTGTTTTCTTCCTAGTTTTGTCATTTCTGCATTTTTTTCTCATTTTTACTTCTCTTGTGAATTGTTATTTATCACTTACATTTGTTCCCAATTTTCTCATTTCTGAGTTTTTCTAATTCTATTTTCTTTCATAGTTTTTCTATTTTATTGTTCTTTCATAGTTTCTATCACTTTATTTCTTTTAGCTTGTTTTGAAATATCAGTTTATAATTATCATGTTTTGTGGGTATGTTTTTCTGGTATCTCTCATTGAGAGGGGCTATTATTCTAACTTCTCTCCTCTTTTTAAAATAACTTTATATTGACTCACAATTCTTTTCTACTGCTCTTTTTTTTCAGACAGATGAGTGGATAGCTTTTGCAGATTCCTTGCTCTAGATTTTCCTCTTCCATTATTTTGAAGACATTAATTAATACACACCAACTTAGGCTTTCGGGATGTGCCTCCTCTGCCCTCCTCTCCCATTTTCATCAGAACTTTTCATTTTTTTGCATTATTTACATTTTCAACTGGGATCTACTCCTAGCAGTTTCACCTCGGCACAGACCTTTGTCTCTGAAGGGAGCTCTACTAGAACCCAGATGCCCAGACACCCTCCCATTAATCATAGTCTCCAGCTCCTCACAAATTCAGCTCAGACTCAGGTATGGAAGCTCTAACCAGGGAGGTCCAACCCACAGCCCACGGGCCTCCTGTGGTCCCGAATGGCTATGAATGTGGCCCAACACAAAATCGTGAATTCTCTTAAAACCTGCTTTTTGCTTATCCGTTTCCATTAGTGTTTGTGTATTTAATGTGTGGCCCAGAACAACTCTTCTTCCAGCATTTCTGATAGACGCCAGAAGGTGGGACACTCTGGGGTCTCACCGTGCGTGGAAGAGGGCAACGCCACGCGGTGCTGGTTCACACTACTCATATCCCATCCCCCTCCCCAAGCATAGGTCTCTTGGGTGTGTGTCTCCTTAAGATACTAAGGATGAAAAAAGTCAGGGAAAGAGATAATAGCTTGATTTATGAATCTCCTTAAATCTCCCTCCACATAAAAACTGACAGAGCAACTACTAACCTTGGGTGTTTAAATTCTATCAGTATTTTTACAAAACTTGGCGATGCACTGGATCTGTGGTTTCAGTTTTGCTATTGTAGTCGCTCAGTGAGAGCACGTGATTTTGAGGTGCTCTCGGGCTAACATAATCCCCTCTTTCACCATTTGGAAATAGGAGGAACACTAATACCCACAGAGTTATCAAAATGATGAGACGAGGTGACAGGGAAGTTGAAACATGTGAACTTGCCTATGGTTTAACCTGATACTTTCAAAATGATTTATAGCCCTTGCTGGTGTGGCTCTGTGGATTGAGTTCCAGTCTGCAAGTCAAAAGGTCTTCTGTTTGATTCCTAGTAAGGACACATGCCTGGGTTACAGGCTAGGTCCCCAGTTGGGGGCGTGAGAGAGGCAAGCAATCAATGTATCTCTCACACACCAGTGTTTCTTCCCTTTCTTTCTCCCTCCCTTCCCCCTCTCTAAAAATAAATAAATAAAATTTAAAAATAAAAGAAAATTAAAAAATTATAAACTGTAAAATAACATGCCATTGTTATCTCAAAATAGATGTATGAAAGATGTGGAATATCTATAACTTTATGTTTAACTGCATTGTTTTTGTCTAATACACTGTTTTTCTGTCTCTCCCCCCCACCAATAGAAGCTTCATAAGAACAAAGATGTTTATCTGTTTTTGTCCAACACCATTTCTCCACTGCCAACTACAGTGCCTGACACATCGTGGGCACTCAGTAAAGGCTTGATGGATGAATGAATGATTTGTGCTAACTTTGCCTTAAAGCATCTTATGTGAAGGATAAAACAAAAAGGCAGAAACTGACTTATTAGCCCATTGCTGGATTGAGCCTGTATAAGATGCCCTGCCAACCCATTTCCCTCGGGATTTCCCTCAGAATGCAATGCTTGCATTGCATCCTGGCCTAAAAATAACACGGGCTCCCCCACCACAGGGTCTTGGCAACACCCAGAGTGCCAAGGACAGCTACTGCAGAAAACACATAGCATTTTGCTCCACGACTCCATCGTCCAGTCCAAAATATAAGAACCTGAAACAGTGTGGAGAGTCGCTGGGCCGAGAACAAGGAACAACTCTGTCTTTCCCTCACCGGTGTTTATAGAAGGCTGGCGCTATGTTTTTAAGTAAATAGACTTCTGCTAATGGAGCAATCTGTCAAAATAAGCGGGGCTGCTCAGAGGGGCTGAGAAGGTGTAGCACTGCTTTCCTGTCCCCTGGGAGCTGTTTATTTGAGGAGGTTGACAAATGAGAGCAAGGCCGAGCTGGCGGTAACGACACTCAAAGCAAGAAAAATAATAGCGGGCAGCTTAGAATGGGCTCATCTCCACTCAGCTATAGGTGGGTTTTGTGTGTTTTGAAATGGCTTGCCTTTTCTATTTGCATTTCAAACACGGGGAGAAGGAGCTGACAAATGTGGAGCCATCCCTGGGTGGCTTCTAGTGAGTGGGTTTTTGCAAGATCCTGGAGGGAAAATGAACAGATTAATGAGCAAAAGTTTAGCCTCTACAGGTTTTCTTTAGTCATGAAGGGGTGACAAAGAGCAGTTCACTCCATCACCGCACAGAACTTGACAGATAAGTAGCATATTTACATCGTGAGCTACATGGGCGGGGCGGGGGTGCAGAGGGGCGTTGGGGGGAGAAACTATCATGAAGACTCATATTTTTGGACTTTACTCACAATATTCTCTGCTTATAAAACAACACAATGAAAGGGCCAGGTGTAGGTTAACCCTTTTAGTTTGTGCCAGAACCTTGAATTCTTTAGAAAGAAGAAAAGGATTTAACGTAAACTACAAACGCTTTAATCAAGTGGCTTTCTTCACATACCATGAAAGCATTTTGAAACATTCGAGTAAAAAAAAAATCCTTATTTTCTGAAAATATAACCTCTTAAACACCAAGGACGCTGCCAGACCAAGTCCTGTCAAGTAACAAGGCACAATAAGAAGCTTAAAATGGGTGAGGATTAAGTTACATCTGTATGAATAAGCTCATTTTTGTTGTTCAGGCCTCAATCCTTAAATGATCCCATCTTGTGCGTGGAAGGTGTCTCCGTGTTAAATTATACATTCGTATTCTCACTGTGGATCCCAATGGGACCCAAAATGTCCCCCAGGCTCACCAACCTTTAGAGACAAATAACTACATCAATAGCAATGATTCAGAGTGTGCTCACCCACTGTCCTCACCAGCAAGGCCCCCCGTCACCCCAGACAGGTGCTCCCGAGATGCCCTGGGCACATCTCATGAGTGCGGACAGGAAGCCTGCCCCTGCTCCCTCGGCGAGCACAGGTACTGACTGCCCCACTGAGGGCATGCCACTCCCAGATGCCATTCATGCCCCGGTGCTGTCCCCATGCTCCCAAACCAGCAAACACACCAGCTGTGCAAAGATGCATGTCCCCTCCAGGCCTCATAGGTCAGAGCCACGCTGGTTCTACAGCAAAAAGGTGAGAGGGTCTCCCATTCCAGTGCGTGTCCCGCTTTGCTCTTGGGGCCCCAGAACAGCCCGGCTTGTGCCCATGTCTTACAAAATCTGTTGTGAAAACATCTTCATCTGCACTGACTGCTCCTCTCTCCACCCCTGTCAGATCAAGACTAAGGTGCGGGGAATAGATTAAAAAAAAACCCCTCCTTTATCATCCAAAGGGGTACAGATGTTCTCCTTCCAAGAAAAATTAAAGTGCCCACGCGGATGAACGCCTCTGGCACCTTGTCTCCATTTGCTAAGCAGGCCGAGATAGACCTGAACCTCAGCAGGAGTCTCTAATCCTGCTTCAGCCTGACTCTCACACTGAGGCATAAGGTGTTTGAAATGTTAACTTCGTAAAACTTCATCCTGACTTTTCCCCTCCTCCTCACCTACCGCCATCTTCACTCAAGCTTGTCTCGTTGCTCCTGGCTTACCTCAGAAGTTCACTACTTGGAATCACTGCCCTGGTAATTTATCCTAGCAGTTGCTCCCATAACAGTCAGTAATCCTTAAGTGCTGCCTTGAACACATACACTTTTTGTTGTCGTTTCCAACTTTCAATTGGCCCTATGAACCAGGAACGTTAAAGTGGGGAGAATGGTTGCCTTGGAACCAGTCACCCTGGGCTCAAATCTTAGCCCTGTGCTTGAGTAACTTAGGCAACTTTGATTGCTTTAATCCTAAATGTCATCATCTGTAAAATATGATACAAATGTGTGCCTCATAGGGAAAAATTCAGTAATGAATGTGAGTGAGATTTTTAATGTGAAAGTACATGGGTGAAGAATGTTATGAAAATCCAAGCACTCCCCCTGGGATCTAAAGTCCATACACTGTCCGTCACCCACTTTTCCAACCTGTTCTCCAGTCACTCCCATTGCCAGCCAGCCCTCCCACCTGGACTCATCAATCTGTTTCTTGCCCTTCAAATTTGTCTTTCACTTCCAGGCAATATTAGATGCTATGATAGATAAACCAAAATGTCGAAGCCTTAATACAAGAGAAGTTTATTGCTTGCTCACTTAAAATTCGAAACAGGTGTTCCTATTTGGCAAGTGGTTCTCCTCCAAGTGAGGATTCAAGGATTCAGGATCTGTCCATCTTATGGCCCGACCATCCTCACCACGTGGTTTCCAGGCTCACTCCAAAAGTCGAGTGGGCACAGAGAATCACCCGACGGAGATTATTAAGGGCTGGGCCTGGAGATGGCATGTCTCACAGCTGAGTTACATGACAGCATCTCAGAAAGCCCAGTGCAGTGTCCAGTAAAAAGAGGACACAGGTTTGGTGAAGAGACAGCTACTCTGCACTACCACCCAAGGCGCACGACTGGGATACACTTCCCCAAACGTGTTCCCCAGGTGCACTGTTCAATGCCTCGCTTCATTCGTGAAGTCCTCTTTGAGCAACATAGCTGATGGTCTGATTCTCTACACTCAAACTTCTAGTACATGTTAACAACATGATTCTTGGCCTTCTTTCTGTTAAATCACAAAGACTTACCAGATCTCTTCTCAAACTCTGAGGCACTACAACCTGACAGCACCCTCTTTGATGAAATACTTTCCTACATTATGGTCCGTGATGTCAGAACTCTTGCCTCCTGTGAGCTCTCTTGCTGGCTCAGTTCTCTTCCCCGTGGACTAACTGTAAGATCACCCAGAGAATGAGTCTTCTGGTGCAAGTGGCTGGGAAACAGCAGTCAGACCTTGAACCTCATCCTCCGAGCCAGGAAGCACTGGCTGCGGAAGAAGCCAACCACAAGCCAGAGATCTCCCAAGGTTTCTAAAGCCTCTTCAACTGTTAAGCTGTATGACACTAACACTTTAAACATAAAACAGAATGGGGTAGAACTTATCCTTTTTTTTGTAGTGAATGATCTGTGATAAGTAGAAAATAGTATTGGCTATCGAAATAGCAACAATAGCAAGAGTAAAACACTTATGGCAGTAAAGTTGGAAATAGTGGAAAGTGTAAAAAACATCTCCACTTTGTATAGTGTTTGTTAGACAGTGAAGTTCATGGAATTCATTTTCTCCCTATAGATGACAACACCTGTGCTAATCACTCATCTGTTCTTCAGTGTTTTAAGGAAGAATGAGACTCTATGAGATGAAAATAAGAATAACTTGAAGACAGAAGAAAATTAGGAAACTGGATACAACAGTATACTAATTCCTTACAGAAATTTAAAATATAAAAAAGAAAATTACCGGAATTGCCAAAATCTACCTGTGAGTGTAAAATAAGCTCCAAATACCTCTCTCCTCCGCCCTCAATCTCTCTCAGCCGCCCTGATTTCACAGGACAATTCGGAGACCCCCAGAGAAGCCCCGAAGGGCAGAGCCCTCTGCTCTTCCCCAACCCTGAGCAGCGCGGCAGTCCAGCTGCCCCATCCTCTGCACAGGCGGGGCTGGCTCAGCCCATTCTTTTGAACAGACACAAACCTCACTTCTCGTTCCGCTGCTGACCGCATGGAACGCTGTCAACTAAAGGCTCCTTCACATTTATTCATGCAGCTCAGCTCCTGCCCTGTTGATGTTTCTAAGCAGGCCCGAAGACAATTAAATGATGATTCATTCACTGGGACGCCTGCTAAGGCAGGCTGCCTGGTGTGAGTGAAAACATCACTTAGCAGTAGCTGATCTTTCCCTTTGGTTGAGGACCAAGTCAGACCAGGCACGGCTTTGAAGTTATTTCTGTCTCGGTGGATTAGAGGTATCAAAAGAAGCAGCTACACAAACCTTTTAACAAATATTTACAATCCTGTACTAAACAACCTCCACCGTACCTTAACCTTTACGGTCCTGTGAAATGCTTGCCAACCTCCCTGCCAAACCTGTGCACTTGCCAGAGTAGGAGAGGGCAGCAGCTCAAAGGAATCCACGTACAAATGGTAAGGCATCCACTTCCTTTGCTGGGGAGGAGGCAGGCCTCTTTATGCTGAAAACCTGTAGAGGAGGACCCCCTTATGCCTGTCTCGTCTCTCCGGAGGGCACTCCTCTGAACTGAGGGATACTTCATTTCCTCCAAATGCGCCAAAGGTGGGCCAAAGGGTAAGCAGCACGGGAGGGACACCAAACAATAGGTTAAACTGCAAAGGAGATGGGTTCTCCGTGCTTTTGTCAGTAAGAAGACTGCAATGCTTTGCGTAGTTTAGTTGCTTCTCAAATGCAGTAGAGATGAAATGGATTATGTTGATGTGCTTCTTATTCTATTTTATTTATTTTTTCCATCATCATTTACTCCCCCATACCCTCTTCCACCTCCAACCATCCCCCACCTCAAAGACTCCTCACTGTGAGCACAAAGATCTCATAAGAAAAATAGATAGAGAATAAGAGATAAGTGAAGAAGCCAGCAGATGGGATACCATCTCGGATGGGGCAGAGAAGAGCAGTGGTCCAGCTCCTGACTCCTCTCCATCCCCACCTCCCAGATCCCCACTGCCCAGGGCCATCAGACCCTGCCCATGGAGTCAGGCCCACGATGAGATACGTAAAGGGGACTCACAGCCATGGGCACCATTGGTGAGTCCCCAAGTGACGTTAATCGGCAACAGAGGCCTCTATCAGAGAAGTTACCAAAGACAGACAGAATTTTAGAGGAACAGATGACAGCCATTGACAACAACCACTGAGGTTTATGAAACCCCATGACATGTTACCCAGGGTCCCCCAAAACTTACCATGAGATTCTGAGGGGACCCAGGTGGAAGCCCCACAGCAGCAGCAGAGACAAGAACCAAAAGTATGTGCTATACTGTCAACAGGACTGGCTGTTACGTCCTGCAGGTGTGGCCAAGGAAATGAGAAGTAGAAGTAGGTGAGCTAGGGATTTGTGGCCAAGGTCATGGTCAGGCATTTTATTCCTGTATTCATTTATTCAGCAAAAGTTTCTATTACAAAGCACTGGGTTAAATGCATTCCAAAACAAAAATAAATTAAACACAGGACTTGCTTACACAAGTCATTACTGTAAGTACACAAAAATCCGTAACACAGGTTAGAAATGGATCACTACGTAGTCACAGATAAAGTCTGCATTGGTTCACCTCATGGAGAGAGACGATCTCCATATTTGAGGGAAAGTTTTGAGTAAGAACTTACCTAAAATCTGAGGTAAAATTAACTTGTGCATGGAGGCATAGGCATTCTCAGGGAGAAACAGGGAAAGATTGGACATGCTTAAAAGTAAGAGCAGATGGTTCCACCTGAATCGGCAATGGTACACAGAAAAGGAGAGAGCAGGAAACATGCTCAGAAAAGTGGGGTGGTCAGGAAATGGGGGGCCAAGTGCGCTGGTTCGAGGAGTCAGATTTTATACAGTAATTAGAAGTCATAAAAAGATTAATAGCAAAATAATGACTTGATAAGTTGGTTACTTCAGGAAGATTAATCTTTGTTGAATGCTCAAGAAAACTCATGTCTACCAGGCCAGGTTCATGATCCAACTTCATAGTAACTCCTGTGACAGAAGTATTCAGTAGCATGAGCAAGCAAGATCATCAGTTTTTAACCCCACATTTTTAACTTCCTACTGCCCCGAATAGTCTATTGGGCCACTAAGTTTTATGTATATTCAGGAAGTGGACTCATGTAAATAATAGCCTATGTCATTCATAATTAAGGAGGTCTGTCCATTGGAAGGAGGGGCAGGGCACAACACAACGAACAGCTAATTATTATATATAACGTGATTCTCACCCATGCACATTCTCTGGAAAGCTCCACATCTCTCACCTCAAATGGAAGGGGAAGCTTTCTTCCATGGCCCACAACCACCAGGTTTATAATCTTAATTTACTCACTTTATAAAGTCATTAATGCAGAACCTCTCTTCTGAAGATTGGTGAAAAAATCTTTTTCTACAGGGATATTTTCCTTGTTAATTGTGTAAAAATAACAGTAATAGCACCTATACCATGTGAGTCTTATTTTGAGGCGTTAAACATATGATAGACTCAATATACTTTATTTTATATATTTCAAGAATATAAGACAGGAACACTGATCATCATTCCATAAAATCCAGCCAACACCTATTAGTTGTACTCAGACATAATAATCTCTATTATAGAAAATGCTTCCTCATATACCATGTTCATGGATTAGAAGAATTAACATCATCAGAATGTCCATACTACCCAAAACAATTTATAGATTCAATTCAATGCCTATCAAAATACCAATGACATATTTCACAGATATAAAACAAACATTTCAAAAATGTGTATGGAACCATTAATGACCCCAAATAGCCTCAGCAATTTTGAGAAAGAAAAACAAAGTAGGAGGTATCAAAATACCTGATATCAAACTATATTACAAGGCCACAGTAACCAGAACAGTATGGTACTGACATAAGAATAGACACAAAGATCAATGGAACAGAATACAGAGCCCATAAATAAAGCCAAGTTTCTTTATGGTCAATCAATATTTGACAAAGGGGGCAGAAGCATAAAATAGAGTAAAAATAGCCTCTTCAACAAATAGTGTTGGGAGATCTGGACAACTACAGGAAAAATATGAAACCAACCACCAACTTACATGATACACAAAAATAAATTCAAGATGGATAAAAGACTTAAATACAAGTTGCAACACCAGAACAGTCCTAGAGGAAAACATAGGCACGAAAATCTCAGATATTCCATGCAGCAATACACTCACCAATATGTCCCCTACTGCAAGGGACATAAAGGAAAGAATAAACAAATGGGACTGTATCAAATTAAAAAGCATCTGCATAGCTAAAGAAGACATCAGCAAAATGAAAATGGAACTAACTGCTTGGGAAAATATATTTGCCAATGATACCTCGGACAAGGGTTTGATCTCCAAAACATATAAAGAACTCACATGACTTTACTCGAGGAGGGCAAACAATCCAATTAAAAGGTGGGCAAAGGACTTGAACAGACATTTCTCCAAGGAGGACATATGGAGGACCCAGAGACATATGGAAGGATGCTCAGCATGACTAGCCATCAGAGGGATGCAAATTAAAGCCACAATGAGATACCACTTCACACAGAAGAGTCAGAGTGGCCATCATAAACAAATCAACAAATAACAAGTGCTGGTGAGGCTGTAGAGAAAAGGGAACCCTAGTGCACTGTTGGTGGGAATGCAGACTGGTGCAGCCACTATGGAAAACAGTATGAAATTTCTTCAAAAAACTAAAAATGAAACTGCCTTTGACCCAGCAATTCCACCACTGGGATTATTCCCTAAGCATCCTGAAACACCAATTCAAAAGAACCTATACACCTCTATGTTCATAGCAGCACAATTTACAACAGCAAAGTGCTGAAAACAACCTAAGTGCACATCAGTAAATGAGTGGATCAAAAAACTGTGGTACATTTACACTGTGGAATACTATGCAGCAGAAAGAAGGAGCTCTTACCCTTCGAGACAGCATGGCTGGAACTAAAAAGCATTATGCTAAGTGAAATAAGCCAGGAAGTGAGGGACAAATACCATATGACCTCACCTATGAGTGGAACCTAATCAACCAAACAAACAAGCAAGCAAAATAGAACCAGAGACATGGAAATAAAGAAGAAACTGACAGTGACCAGAGGAGAGGAGGTAGGGGAGTAACGGGGGAAAGAGGGGTAAGGGTCATCAAGGAACATGTATAAAAGACCCACAGACAAAGACAATGGTGGGAGGTGGGGGTGGGCAGGGCAGGAGAGACTAATAGGGGAAAAATGGGGACAACTATACTTGAACAATGATAAAAAGAAAGAAAGAAAATGCTTCCTACAACCATTCATGATATTTTCTTTTAATTTCAAGTACATCCTATCTGGATATAGGTTGATCATAAGGGAAAGAAGAGTTCAATCAGTTTTACTGTACTGCTTCTGGATTAAGCCCGATAAAAAATGAATTAAAAAATTAAGTTAGAAAAATTAAAAAAACAAAAATTAAAGGTAAATTTTTCCTCTTTTCAAAACTACATCTTTATTTAGAAAATTAGAAAAATCATATGTAAGTAAAATAAGGAAAAATCTTTAATCATTCCCCATTCAATGACAATGACTAGTAACCCAATATTATATATATCCTTCTAGATACAGATGTAGACAAGAGCTTGCTTGCACGTTATCTTGTAAGTATGTGTTAAACAATATACTGTGAACATTTTTCCATGGAAAAATATTGAACTATGATATAGAGAAATAGAATGCCTTTTAATAAAGAAATACCATTTTATTGTATAAATATGCCATGATTTACTTAACTTACATGCTTCTGTACATTTGGAGTATTTCCAATATCTTCATTTTAAAAGTTAAGCTTTTATGATCAGGCTACCAGTAATCATTTCTTAGGGCTCATTCACAGGAGTCTAATTTCCAGGTCAAAGGCCAGGCATATTATAAAGGGTTTAATTTTTATTTTTATTTATTTTAGAGAAAGAGGAGGGAGGGAGAAAGAGAAGGAGAGAGACATAGATTAACTGCCTTTTTATACACCTCCAAGTGGGAACCTGGCTCCCAATCCAGGTATGTGCCCCGACCAGGAATCAAACTGGCAACTTTTTGGTTCATAAGCCAGTGCTCAATCCACTGAGCCATACCAGCCAGGGCTATAAAGGGTTTTGATGAATACTGAGAAATCTTCCAGAAATCTTAGACCAATGTAATTTCCTTCCTACAATAAATAAAAGTGGCCATTTTCTTGAATACTAGATATTATTATATTTTATTATTATTTTTTAAGATTTTATTTATTTATTTATCTTTAGAGGGGAAGGAGAGGGAGAGAAACATCAATGTATGGTTGCCTTTCGTGTGTCCCCTGCTGGGAGTTGGCCTTCAGGGAATCAGCCTGCAACCCAGGCATGTGCCCTGACTGGGAATCGAACCGCGATCCTCTGGTTCACAGGCCCGCGCTCAGTCCACTGAGCCACACCAGCCAGGGCTATATTTTATTATTTATTTGAATATTTTATAGTACATATTATTCATGTAGTTTCTTGCTTTTTGAGTTATATCTTTCACCCATTTTTAAATTTTCATATTTGGCATTTTTCCTTTCTATGTTTAACTACTATTTGTATATATGCTGCAAACATTTTTTAATGTTTTATTTTGTCATGTTTATATAGTTGTTGATACAGATTAGTTTAAATTTGTACATAGTCAAATCTATCCCCTTTTCTGTTTCATGATTTCTGGATTTTTTTCAGTTTCAGAAAATCTAGCACTCTCAAGATTAAATAAACATTCATCAATTTTTTTTCATATTATTCTATGAAATTCTGACACTTAAATTTCTTTAATCCACTTGGAATTTAGTTTGGTATGTGGTGGCAAAGTAGTGTTTGTCCCTATGTGTTTTGCAAATAGCTATCCAGTTGCCCCAACACTATTTGGTAAAAATTCCATCCCTTTTTACTGTACCCCCATTTAATTTTGTAGCAGATTTTAATAAACAAATGAACTACTTTTTAATCAGGATTCCATTCCTCAGCCAGGACTGTGGACTTTATTTTGGCTTCAAAAAATCCTGTAAGAGCTGGCATGATTCAGTGAGGTCTTCATGATTGGTTTTGCTTCGTTCAAATGGGAACTGTGCTGGTCTCACACAGTTGTTTTTAAGATGTTTCAATATGTTGTAAAATTTTTCAACCATTTAAAAGGCATATAGAATAATAAAACCACCATCCCTGTACCCACCATGCACGAAAAGGCTTTTTTGAGTTTATTTATATCCTTACTATATATGTTGATATATACACTTGTTTAACATTGATGGTATTCAATATTATGTTTGGGAATCGATTTATGTAGCTCTATCTTTCATTTTCATTGCTTCCTAATCCATTCTATGAGTGAAATGTGTCTTTTAAATTATTTACCCATTGTCTTGTAAACAAAGTTGTACGTGTTTCTTTCTTTTTTTCCTGGAAACTTTCTTGTGTCTATCTGTATATCTAAATGTAGGAATTTCTCAAGGTTGCATATAATTATGAATAGAATTGCTGAGTGTACGATGTACATGTCTTAAACTTGGCACTAGGTATTGTCTTGTTGTTCTCCAGATCGGTTGTACATGTACTCTGCTAAACAGTGTGTAAGAGTTTCCATGGCTCACCAGATTTTAGTCTTTTCAAGCTTTTACACTCTCACCAACCTGATCAATTTATTTTTCCAGATGGACTTTAGAATTGTGTTGTCAAGGTCTAACAGAATTTGTAATTTCATGCATCTATTTGAAAAAATTAGCACATTTGTAATATTAATATGAACTCTTCCCATCTCAGAACATGGTTTTTCTTTCCAGTATCTGTTGCCTCTTATAAGCTTTTGCACTTTTTAATAGTCTTGAACAGGGCTTAAGTTAATTCATATGCTTTGCATATTTTTGTTGCTATTGTGAATAAAACTTTTTCAAAAGTTGATTTTTTAAGCAAAAATTTACTTTATTCTTTTATTGACTTTAAATTTAAGTAGATTAGTGTCCCCAAAAGATGGGAAATAACTAAGAACAAATAGCTGAGCACATCCATAGCATTATGTAAAATGTCAAATAAAAGGTCAGCACTGAAATTAAATTTCAGTACCATTATAAACGCTGCTGGCCCCCTTCATTTGATCTGCCCCACTCTTCAAAAGCTCTATTTTTTCCTAAAAATATGGTTTCTTCTAACAGGTTTTAAGAAAAATTGTCCTTGTACTCTCTTCCACCTCCAGCCAGCCCCCTCCCCATAATCACCACACTGTTGTTCATGTCCATGAGTCCTTTTTGGTTTTTGCTCAATATGACAGGTTTTTAACCTTGAGTAAATGTCTTCAACCTCATCACAAGGAGAAGTGGAAAAAGGGTAGAAAGTCCTGTGAGATGCCATCCCCAGGGCACTTCGCATCGCCTCACATCTTCCCAAGTTCTGCTAGCAGTTGTAAGGACAGTGTTTAACCCTTAGCCTTAACCAGATGCTCAAAACTCAAGAACACAAGATCGAGCAAGAATAAGAACAGGGGCTCCTACCTCAGTGCCCTTCCCTTCCTCTCAGAACATGCTCCCCTCATCAGTAGGAGTTACCAAGCCCCTATTATGGGCCAAGGGCTAGATCTCGTGCTGGAAGGTAAGGGAGAGAATGAGGAAAGAGCCTACAACATGGTTTCTCTTCTTAAGGCACATATAGCATAGTTATAAAGAGGATTGATATTAATGTATGTGCAGAATTAAAGAACAAATCAGCATTCTAAAGAGTACTCTTTTTTTCTATTCTCCTCTCAGCTGTATCCAATTACAGATAGATAAATAGATGTTTGAGGGATACCTAAATAGATAGATGATACATAAATGGGATATAGGTAGATGATAGATAAGATTAGATATACATACACAAGAGAGATAGATACATGATGATGATGACAGATTAGATGATACATAGGATAGAGATTACAGATATAGCTAGCTCAATGATAGATAGATAATAGATGGGATGCAGACATAAAAACTATCTGGTGAACATTAGTTTCCGTGTCACTCGGTGAATTAGAATAATGGAAAATGTTCTTTTAATAGCAGAGCTGGTTAGGAGACCTAATTTAATGCCTCTGTGTATCAGCAATGGCAGCCAGGTATGAAGGATGCCATTACTTCCTCTTGAGCTCTGAGTCTGCTTCCCCTGCAATCAGCCCTCCCAGGCCCCCAGCTGTGGAGAGTTCCAAACCACAGGACTTTCTTCTCCAAAGGTATGTTGAGTGCCCAGCTCTGTTTAAGCAATCTCTGGTGAAGTGGTAAAATAACCTGCTTCTGGGAACTTTGAAAGGAGTAGGAAAAAAGGCCAGAAGCCTGTGTACCTGGGATTAATTTCACCTCTATTCAAAAAAAATGATAATAATTCTTCCCTCCAGCCCATTGCTTTAGAATAATACTTGGAGTAACATCTACTGTGAGAGAGATTAGTCTGTTCATTTGTCTTGCATTACGGTGTACATCATGCAAGACCCAAGTACAAAAAAATATATACACAGTCTTGAAGATTAAAAGTAAATTGCAAGCTATTTTGATTCTTTGGAGAGACTTAATAGTATCACATTCCTTAATCTTTTGTAGAGGATTTACAAAGTAGTTTCATAAATACGATCTCCTTTAATTCCCCAACAGCCCAGTCGGGTAGGCTGAGCAGGTAATATTATTCCCACCAAATCCACAGACCTTAAGGCTAGATGGAACTTGAAGACCTACCCTGGAGATGAGAAAATGGGTTCAGGGAAGGTGAGTTGACACAACTGGTAGAGACGGGACTAAAACACCCTAGTTCTGACACCCTGATCTTTCTACTACATCATGATGCCTCATCTGTCTCAAGCAGGGAAGGCTAAAGCAGGGCCATTCGGTCTGTAGTTGACCACAAGGAAAGGAAAGGAAGTGATGTGCTCCAGGGTTTTAATGGAAGAATGTCTGTTTTGTGACATTAGCTGAAACCCTCACATTCAAGACCACCACAGTGTGAGGTATAGAAGCCCTTAAACCCCCTGTGGTTTGTGTGCCAATGGTGCAGGCAACAGAAAAGGGAAAAGCACCTCATTCAGCCTTCCCAGCCCCCAGTGAACACTAGGTCCCAGTCAGTAAATCCCACTGGCTTTCTCAGGGGATGCTTAGGTCTGGAATTTCAGTGTCTCTGAGGAAAAAAAGATCACCTCGAAGGCTGACTGTGATGCATAGGTCCAAACTTAGTCAAAAATCTTGAAAACCCATTAGAACAAATTCCACCTGTAATGAAACCAAATTTTACAGTTTTCCTCCAGAATCAAAGCAATAAAACAGTTCCAAAACAACAACTACCTTCTAGCCTCTGATTTTTTCAACTAACTAACCTGTGTAAGCCCAAGGATGAACTGCCAAGGTAACAACCAAGCTAGGAAGGGAATAAGGAACCATTTATTCTATCAGGAGACCTCTGCATCTACCTTCATATTAAACAGCTGACCTGGGAGATGCAAAGGTGAGACCAGCTGCCTAAGGCTTGTACTGCGAACTTCTTCCTTTCGTGAGTGAGGTAGCGTGTAGCCACCTAACTAAGCTCTTTACTTGGCAAGCCACCAGGCATTTGGGACAGACAACTGGGTCACTATGCCCTCGTGACATCAACACTGTTCAGACACCAGAGCAAGTAAGACAGGAATTTGATCTAAAGATTGGTTTTGGAATGAACCACACTCAGACTGGAAGCCTGAGCCCTGAAAAAGATCTGTCTCACCAGCTGGCCAAAATAAATATGTGCAAAAGTAAAAGAAAGGGCGAGAAAAGCAGATTATGAATCGTTCTTCCAGACATGCAATTCTAAACCTAAGTCTAGATAGGTACTTTAGGAAAAAAAAAGATCCTCAGTCTTTTGAACTATTTCATCTCTGGGAACAATTTTATTCTACTTTAAATTTACTTTGATTCAAAAAACATAGAGTGAGAGTAAGGAATTTATATGCCTTTATATAGAAGTTTATTATTCTGAACATTAAAGTACATTAATATAAGAATGAAATGCATGTCAGTGGATTAATACCAATACAAAACACACACGACTACCTTCTATATCCCAGCCATTAATGCAGGCTCTTTGTTGTGAATCATGGAAATTCTTGTTTGCATTTGAAATTCCCCTTTCTCTTTGAGAGGTCAAAACTTCCCCCAAACATTAAGTTCATGGATCTCCACAAACACACCTCAGATGCCTAGCACGTGCTGTGCAAGCCATCACTGATTCGAGACTTCTTGGCTTTCATGTTGAGGAAAGGAAGAAGAGAAAGTGAAATTCTCTGAGGAATTCTCCTTGGGGAAATAAAGGTTATAAGTGAACTGACTGTTGACAACCCTAATGTTTATGTGACTTAGAAGAATGCACATCAAATATGAAGATGTTTTAATACTTTTGTTAAGAAGTGGTCGGTGCTATTTTGTTTCTGCTCATCATGAAAATGATCACCTTCCTGTACTTTGAAATGGTAGCAGGCATTGTTCGCTTTTAATGCCACAGTCTCAAATAAAGACAAAATCAACGAAACAAAATCATCATGAATAATATATTATTATGTGCTAAAAGTTAAACCGCAGTGATAACTAATAGGTAGATCATTTCAAAGTAAAGTCTTCAACAGTAAAGAAATAATTCATCTAAATACTATATTATGGAAAATGGAAAAAGATATAATGAATGGCCCTACTCCTTTGTTCTAATACTTTGGGCCTAAGAGAGCAGGATGTTTACAACTGGTATTACCATCCATATCCTAAATAGCTTTTTAATGACACTGTTCTTCTTTGGTTAAATTATGTCACATAAAACCTCCCAGAGAAATGAAAAAGAACACAGCAATGAAGAAGACATAAAAAGTTCCCAAATGCCTTCTATAACCTTGCTGATAACACTCATCCATTACTGAACATGCTTTCAAAGCAGGCGTTCTGACCTTTCTAATGAACATCTTTTAAGACTCACAACTGTCATAAAAGGAAAGAGATCTTAATAACCAAGAAAGTTAAGCCTCACACGTTAAATATTGCATAATCCATTTACTGGGGAGTAGGAAAGATCAATAGTCTAAGTATGGTGATCTCAAAGAAGCTTAACTGAAGATTTTCATATTTGGATAACAATGACACACTTTGAACCCTAAATTATGAGTAAACATTTTAATACAAAGCACATAAACATTCCTTATTTTTGACGATGTTTAAAAACTTTTAATTATGCCTTTGATGCCTGACCCATTTATGCATGAGTTATGCTCTACATGAAAGTCAGAGAGACCACGTGACTCCCCCACAGGATAACTAATTTTCCATATCAAAGGATATTTATTCTTCCTCGTTACAAACTGAGACAGATTGAAAAGTACTGAGGAATATCAATCTTTATATAACCTGTCCAGCTTACTGTTGAATACTAAATTTCTGTAGCCGAAGAGCTATAACCATATATTACGGTTATATATATATTTGGTTTTAAAAACTCTCAAATCAAAGAAATGTGGATTATAGGGAATGAATATTAAAAACTTTTCAAAAACAAATCCACTCATGTTGTATTGACGTTGCGTCTGTGTTTCTTATGTTTACTTCTGTCTTCATTTGTGCATACCCACATCATTCATGACGTCAGGCTTTGTCGTACAGCTCAGACTCATTATGTTTCTTTAAGAGTGTCTAGCACAATACGGTACCCATCGAAGAAGCAGCTTTGATGGTGGGTACACACCTCAACAGGACTCCCAGTTACCACTAGGATATATTGTAAAAAAAATGTGAACAAACTTATAATCACCAATCACAAAGATTCTAGCACTAACTTGTCACTATCTTTAAGTACTCATATTCAGTAAAAAGGCAAGTTCTGAATGATGCAGGACTTCTCAACACAAATGCTCAAAGCACCTGCAGGTTCTGATTCTGCAGGAAATTTATAATTTATAATTCGGTTTCCGGGGTGGCTGAGATTCTGTTTCTAACATGCTACCAGGGGAGGCCAGTGATGCTGGTCCAGAAATCCCCTTTGGATAGCCAGAGAAGAGAAATGTTTCTAGGAAACCAATAAAAAGTGTCAGCACCTTCCTGGAGTGTTCCTTGGATTTTAATAAGTTTTACTGGAAAAGGGGGTCACCCCAAACACTGCCCACTGTCTCAGCTGAATTAATGGCCATCATTGCTCTGAAGACAGAAACTTCAAATGAAAAATATAAAGCACTAACAGTCTAGCTCTAATTTAAAAGAATTAAATTTATCACTTTCCCATCGAAACATTTATTCATTAATCAAACATCTGATCTGGTGAATATCAACCAAGTTCCATTGTCAGGCAAGATAAAATTTTAAAAGATGCCAACTTTGTATTTAAGGAGTTTGCAGTGTGGTAGGAAAGTTGAAATATCTTCCCCAAATACAAATAGCTATACCCCGATGTGAAAAGGAATCACGTCCTCCAACAGGTGAAATGTGGGTGGGAGTGGGGGCAAGCTGAGACGCTCAGCTGTGTGACTCAAGGCTTCCTGACCAGGCTGGGAGTCCCCCTCGGAAGGGTGAGGTGAGTTGAACATGGAGAGATGCCGTGAGAAATGGTCCACACAGTCCTATAGATAGAAATTTGGGTGTTTTGCTAATATTTTTAGTTCTATAGCCAAAATGCTTCACATTTAATATCTTAGGGCATGTTTTATTAGGTTTTCAGCACTTCAAAGATTAGAGATTCTCAAAAAGCTGTGGAGTTCTCCAAGCCAAGTTTCCGGGCAAGTGGGAACACCACAAAAATGCAAATTCTCAGTGCCCAGCTGGGACCTACTGAATGAGAAACTCTGGGCCGGGCAGGATCTAGGTTCTGTGGAAACGAGCCTTGCACAATGAAGCTAGAAAACCAGGGGACTAGATCTCCTCTGCTTCAATGTGAATAAGAATGTTCTCAGTATCCTGGGCTCCCCTCCCCCACCCCAGAGAATCTGATTTAGTACAGTTGAGGTAAGGACTGAAATGTGCATTTCTATTGCAGTATTAATGACACTGGTTCACAAAACCCTATGAAATATGAATTTTTCGTAAGCCCCCCAGCCTCTTCTGACTCAAGTGGACCACAGACCCCATTCTGAGAAACACTGAGTTAGAGTCTCAGAATAGGGATGAAAGGAAGAAAAAAGGGATGTGAAGGGAGTCAACAAAAACAGGTAGGGAAGGAAGTAAAAGAAAGTAAAACTGCTTTATGTTTAACCATATGAAACCAGCCAGAAAGGAAAGGGTTTGATTCTGAATGCCCTGGAAAGAATATTAGATACAGAAAGCTGATACCCAAGTAACTCATGCATTTCATCAAGTTTGACAGACAGCTCCATGAGGATTTCTCAGTAGCCATAAACAATTCCTCTTCTATAACACAGGTCTCCGAGTATGACTCCTCTTGACATTACAAGTGTAGAGAAGTCGTTCATGCTCTTCCCTGCCTGATGCCCAAGAACTGGATAAGCCACTGCCGTTTTTAAAGGACAGTTCTTTATTGCTTGTGGGTCACAGGAGAGCATAATGGCAGAAACTACTCCTAAAGCCTCATCCTGTTTAGAGAGCGAGGTCAGCATTAGTCACTTCCTCTCCGAGGTTCCTTTCTTTTTCCTATAAACTTTTAAGGGTAAAGTTCAGAGAGACTTAGTATCTACACAATAAAGTTCTGACTCAGTGGAAGCTACAACTTCATAGCATAGTGAGGATAATTACTAGGTTTTAAGGTTGAATTTTATCCTCTAATCCTCATTTTAAAACAAAATTGCATCTCCCACTTGGGCTTACTCCAGACAGAGGATAAAAATACGGCATCCCTGAAGTCCTCAAGGAGGTATGTCACTTCAGGGGCACGGAAAGAGAAAGGTCTCCCGAAATGTAAGACGCCACCGGCTGCTGCAGGCGGCCCCACAGGCAGCCCCACCTTCCAGCCAGGCCTCTGTGTCTGTGCTCTGTTCTGCACTTCGGAATCAGGGGTGAAGAGCAAAGGCCCTGGGGGCCAGACGCCTCAACAGGGGAAGGAATGTGTGCCTCTGGACAAATCACCACACCTCTCTGCTTGTTTTCTCATCCATAAAATGGGCACGTTGACTGTAATAACTTCATGGGGTGTTTGTAGCAATTAAAGAGATCATAGAGCATGTAGAAAAGGTCTTGACACTTAGTAAGCCTTTAAACATTCTTCTTATTCCACATAATTTATATAGCATAGAATGGATCTAAGTAGACATGAAGATGGTACTTTAAATATTATGTTCAAATACATGATAAGTGAATCACTCTTCACCTAGTCAAGAATTCACTAGATTGGAATTCTAAAAGACCTCAGAGTGCAGCTTCAGCCCTTTCCCCATAGCTTTATTAGTATTTCCATTCCAAGTATTCGTAAAACAGCATTTTCAAATTTCTCAGGTTTTCTGGTTTGTATTGGGGCTCTGGCATTAAATGTAGGACCTTGATGGGCTACCTGATCTCTTTGGACTGAAGCTTCCCAATCTGTAAAATGGGCTCTTGAGCAAGCACCTGTTGTGGAGGGCGCTTCAGGAACAGAGTTGCTACGTCACTGTGGGAAGAGGTTGCTGCTGTCCCAGCGTCCTCAGCCACAGAGGGACGTGAGTACTGACACCTATGGGTCTGTGGCACCTCCCAAGGCAGCCGCCCAAACAGGAGAAATGTCTCCTAAACCTTGTCTTTTACCTTTCAGATTCATGGAAACTTATATATAGTTCTATTCCATGATACAGCTCTTCTCTAGCCAATATGTAAAAATGTTTTAAATTGCCTTTTAGTTAAATTCCATGATTTTCTCCTTCCTCTCTTCCTCTAATACTCCTCAAGTAAAACGGATGCTCCTTGGGTCCCCACTTACCCCGCCCCCCACCAGAGGAAGGACATCCCTTTAAGAAAACGTAGAGGACACTGACATGCAACAATCACATTTTCACGACCAAGCTACAATTCGAAGTCTAGTGTGGCAAACTAGTCAATTTTCAAGTATTTTCTCCCCACCTTTTTACTCACCATCAGAGCTCCAGTATAGGATCTTGGTGTGCAAACACACAGCACAGGCATTGAAGCAGGAGAAGCAACACTAGGGAAGCCAGCATTCCGTGGGGACGAGCTCGTGCCACAGAACTATCACACGACTCAGACACTCATTGCTCAGCATGAAATATTCCCCAGAAATTTGGGGTGGGATGTCTCCCACATTTCAAAAGCACAGAGTTGTCCTATAGAATTGGTAAATTTTCAGAATAGGGCTCCAAGACTTTATTGAAATGATTGCTCTATCATTTTTAAAGAAAGAAGAACTCATTTCTAGTTTGTGTGTAATAAAATACATTAATGTGGACACTAAAATTTTTATCTTGGTCTTCAAATCTAAAAGACAAATTTAGGTTTGTTCAGAGCTTATAATAAATGGTGGTATCCCAGTCTAATAAATTTAGAATTCTGTGATTTATAACAAGCTTTTAAAATAAACTTCTACTATGTAACAGTCATAATGCCATAAAACATGAAGTTAAACTCTCAATTAGTTTTCTTTCTCTAAATATAAGTCAAGCTAAGTTGATTTATAGACTTTGTAGCTCTCCTATGGGAAGGTTATGGGAAAAAGGAAATGGTTCCCGCAATGTCACCAAGATCTATTCCTTAGGTCTTAGAACCACAGAAAGTAAAAACTGTACTTTTTAGAGTGCCAGTAGTAAAATTTATACACGCTATAACAATAAATGGAATTTTATAATTTATTAACCAATTGAAGTAGAATTAAGGAGCATTTTAATATTTGGAATGCAAATGATGTTTTTTCCACTTAATAATTTATTTCTTTTAAGTGATGGTTATAAAAGTATACATACACTCAGCACAAACACTTGTCTCTTAATATTCTTTTTCCTATTAAAATTTGTGCCATGAAGTTGACAGATATGTGAACAACAGTTTTCAGTGAGTACTTTTTTCTTTTCATCTGAAGCTTTGGAGATCTTTATACTTCCGAAGAAGCAGAGTTTTAAAGTAAAGCAAAATCGCCATGTGAGCACATGCATACTAGTATCTTCTCCTTTTGAAAATAAATTAAAATGTAGTCCTGGGAAGATAAAAGACCTCAACTGACTCACAGGTATACACCGCCAATTTTATATTTTCCTTGGAAATTTAACTATGACTATTACTGTATGTATTTTTAAAGATTTTTTAAGGCTAAGTTTTCCAGCCCTGCCCACATGGCTCAGTTGGTTGAGTCTCGTGCCCCAAAGCAAAAGGCCACTGGCCGGATTCCTGGTCAGGGCACATGCCTGGGCTGTGGGCCAGGTCCTCAGTTGAGGGTGTGCAGTTGAGGGCATGGGAAAGGCAGCCCATTGATGTTTCTTTCTCACATCAATATTTCTCCCTCTCATTCTCCCTCTCTTCCCCTCTAAAAATAAATAAATAAATAAAAACTGTAAAGGCTAAGCTTTCTGAAGAGATGGTCTGGGTGCGTGGACCTGAAATGTTTTGTGGGTGAGACCTACCTGAACCAGCTTGACATCTACAAGGCCACTGCCCACTAGCAAAAGTTCAGAGCCCACTGTGAACACCCAGAGAAGGCGGCAATGCAACTTTTATAATCTTAAATGTTGTCTCAAATAAACTATTCAACTTAGAGGTCAAAGGAGAATATTTTTATATGAGTGCGGGCCTGTGAACCAGACAATCACAGTTCGATTCCCAGTCAGGGCACATTCCTGGGTTGCAGGCCAATTCCCGGCAGGGGCCAGTTCCCAGCAGGGGATGCAAAAGAGGCAACCATACATTGATGTTTCTCTTCCTCTCTCCTTCCCTTCCCCTCTAAAGATAAGTGAATAAAATATTTGAAAAAGAAATAAAAATAAAAATAAAAAATAAATAAATCAGAGAATGCAAAAGTGTCAAAAGGAAAAAAAAACAACCTGAGGTTCTCTTAAACCTTCCTCAAAGCCTCTACCAAAAATCCCTACACTAGCAAGATATTCTCCACTGGTACTCACTGTTAAAGGCAGATGTATAAAAATTAAATGACTTTTTATGAAAATATAATAGGCATATTTTTGTATATATGTACAATTTTACAGTAAAATACAATTATACTGTAAATATTGTTCTACATGTTCCCAAGATTTCTTGGCAAAATCAGGAAAAAAAAGTAGTTGAATCGCCTAATGATTTAGTGGCTTAAGGCTATGATAATGGTATGCTCCATTTACTTTATGGGAATTAACCAACTACAAGAGCCCAAAGGAGCAGAATGCTCCTGTCTGCTCTTTGGAGGCCCAGCTCGGCAGACAGAGCCAGGATCGTGCATGTAAACATTTGCATTCTGACTATTCCCTCCTCCCGACCCCCATTCTAGGTTCAGTGCACACCATGTCCCCTTGATTAGTGCAATCTGTAAAATAGGGTAGTCAATGAAAAATTTGTTTTGGTTTCTTATTTCCCATACTTGATTGGGTTATAGTTTAATTATGTCATAGCATCATCCAGTGATAAAAATGACAGTGATTACCTTGAGATGTTGATACATCACAATTTCAGACATTTCATCCTCATCACCTCGACAGAGTTGTTCTTTGGCTAGTACTCGATGTTCTCACGTCAGACTATTCTTCTTCATTACATTTTGCTTTTTCCTAATTTCATTTTCTAAGCTTATTCAACTTATCTTATGGTTCTAAGAGGTGAGGGGGGTGGGAGAGTTAGGCATTGTGAAAGCTATGTGTGGATGCTAAGGAACTCTCTACTCAAAGGAAATGTGAAGTAAGGATAAAATTTAGGATGCATGTTGTCATTGCTTGACCTTTGAATGAAGATTCTGGGTTTACATAGGTTCTCACATAATGCTCACTTCATTGTAGACATAAATAGTAAAACATGTAGCTGTAGTGTGTTGGGTCATACTGTCCTGCATTATGAGTCTCCAGACCTGCATTTTATTTAAGCAAATTTATCAAATATTTATGAAGCAGCTGCTATCTGCCATGAATTATGGTGATCAGTGGTGATACAGTGGTGAACAAAATGGCCTAATTCTGGCCCTCCTAGAGCTTCTAGTCCAGTGGGGAAAATAGCCATGGACCAAGGGTGTATAGACGTGAATGAAGGCTATTCCAAAACAGTAGGCAGTAGTGCTCTGGAAGTGTAGAGCAAAAAGAACTGAGCCACCCTCCTGGGTTGGGGAAGGAATGTATTCCAGAGGATAAAGTAAGCCAGCCAAGGTGGGTGAGGATAAGAGATGGTGAATATTAGAATCTTCTAACAAATGCTCATAACATGCCTATTGTTTTTGGAAATCAATGATTCTAAGATATTGACTAACAAAGCATTTGTTATGCTATTGGAGAACCTCTAGAAGGTTCTTGTTACATCTTGTTACAACATGCTTAAGGATGTAGACCATGACTCTCAAAGCACAAGATTATTACTTCCGGTTCCGATCTACCAGTCCAGGTGCCAATCAACTTCTGCTTTTGTTCATTTTCTTTCCATCACCCTAACTCTCATCTCAACAAGCATTATATGTTCTTCCCTCCCTCACCCTAACTCTCTCTTGGCTGCACCCATCAAACCATAATACTATAGAATATGACGTTTTCCAAAATACAGTGTAAGTAACTCGTTTAAAAAGACACTTAGGTAGAATGAGGACAAACTTTTCGACAGTTATGCATTTATTTTTATAAATTCCTTCCTTTTAAATGAGTTCAATTAATACTAGCAAGTCAATTTAAAGAAATACATTGAGTAAATAAACGTAAAGCAACATTCAGGTAACGTCATGGGAGCAGGAGTGCGCAGACGGATGACTTAACCTTTCTACAGAACACACATTTCTTTTGTTAAGTGGGAGTAACAAGACCTGCTTCACTGATATTGATAAAATTAACATGTCTTTAATCCATAGCTGAGTTGCTGACACACGGTAAGTTTTTAATAAATGATCATTTCCTCTTTCTTCACTTTCTTATTGTCTACACGCTGACCTTCTTGCCAATTACTGACTTTTACTATTAATGATAAAATGTAAGATACTGCCCATTGACTGTATTTCAAAATAAAAGCTTGAGATCATCTTATCATAGTGTATTTTCTAAAGTTAGGTTAGGTAGATACACAGATACGTAGAAATAGACACAGATATATATGTATATGAGTCAGTACAATACGAAGTGTTAAAAGACTGGAAATCCTTTTCTACAGTAATAGTCAGTAGGCAGAGAGCTTTCATATGAGTGAGATAAAAAGCTTGTTTTATTTCTCTCTAGGTGAAAAAGGAAAAAGAGAAGCAGAGGCTTTTAAACTAGAAAAGAGGTTGACCCTCACTCAGCTCTACCATTTGCTAGCTGTGTGACCCTGATCATAAACTTGACCCTCTGGGCCTTGGTTTCCTCATCTAATGACACCCACTACCATACAAGGCTGTTTAGAAGGTAGAGACAATGTACGTGAGGCATGGAACATTATATTCTGCTTTAAATAAGTGCTAAAAATAGGATTATTATAGTTATTGTTTTCAAGTTTATCTATTGCTCATGACAAAACTATACACCTCATGGTAGAAAAGACACTATTACTCTTAAATCTATTCATGAGAAAAGCCCTTAGTTTTTTTGAATATGTGAAACCGTATCAGTCAGAGTTCACTGTAGATAACAGAAGCCACCCTTATCATTTTAAGCAGATATTTTATACAAAGGATAAATACAAAGGTCTTTACACATCATCATCGGGAGGCCTAGAGAAGCAAGCAGGTACTCAGCGGAGCCATTAGAAGAACGATGCAAAACAGGCCAAACTAGGTGAGAGGCTGTTCTTCCATAAAGCAGCAGCAGGAAGTCAAGCAATGGGCCAGCAGCTGCTGGTTCTGGGACAAGGTACCATCCACCCAAGGTCAGGAAGCCAGGGCCATCGTGCTTGGCTCCAGAGTAGGGTTGCTACGTAAAACACGGGACACCAATTTAAATTTGAATTTCAGATCAACCATAAATAATTTTTAGTATAAGTGCATCCCCGGCAACGTGACAGATTATACTGGAAAAAAAACTGATGCTCTGAAATTCAAATTTAACTGGGGGTCCTGCGTTTAATGGGGGTCCTGAATTACTCCTCCTTTGTCTGAAATTCAAATTTAACTGGGGGTCCCGTATTTTTATTTGCTAAATCTGACGGCTACACTCTGGAGCCACCCAGAGCCTACTGTTATAACAGCAGCAGAAGGTGGCCTTGCATGACACTGCCTCTTGTCAGGACTGTATCAAACTGGCAGAAATGAAATCTCATCGGCAATTCTGGCTGTGAAGATATTTGGGAGACACCACTCTTAGCTTTTCATTCTCTGTATTATATTAGAAGACACCACGCAAGAATTAGAAAGGAACATACGAAAAGCAGACAATTCAGTACAATATCTGAACATTATTGAGTAAGTGCACTTGTACTTTGATTTGTATTTAACAAATACGTGTATCTTAAGCATCTGTTACTTTCCAGGTGTTATTAAATAGCCCCTATAAACAAAAAAGAAGCGATACTAAATAAAAAAGACAAACTTCTCAGAGAGCTTATATTCTACTGAAGAAAAAATACAGTTAACACAAGTAACAAAAATGCAATTAATATAATTAACAAAAAACCTACAAGTTACACAAATGCATAAAATTGGAAGTAAAAGCCATTTATAATCCTACCAGTCCTTCTTTCATCTTGATGCAAAAGAGTAAAACCATCCTTATCTTTTTCTCCCTCAAATTTTACCTACCAGAGACAATCATTAGTAACAGTTGTGTGTGTGTGCTTGTATGTATGTGCATTTTAAGAAAACTAAAGCCAGTCACTAAGTTCTACGGTAGTGGAGAGTACAAAGGTTCAGTTCATCTGCTGAAAGGGTCAGCATTCACACAGCTAATGAGAAAAAGACGAAATCCAGACATCTCTTTCCTCTTCTTTGGGATCCTCGGAGCCTGATTCTGCTCCATTGTCCATCTGGGAGTCCCTTCCTGGTCTCGACCCCCAGTCCAGGTGCCTTCATCGTGCTGGCTTCCCCTGTATCCTCGCGATCTTCTCCGTCAGACAAGACTGACATGGTCTGAGTCGGAATGGAGCACACGCAGGACACAGCAAACCTCTTCCTGGAGAGCACCGATGAAGCGCTGATCAGTTTCCTCATGTCTAAGTGTTATTTGCTGATGGCAAAATATCTCCAGTCCGTTAGTGTGGGGATGGAAGGGGATGAAGGGGATAGAAACCTCCCTGCCCCACGCTCACCTTCTCTCTCACACACAGTGAAGTCTTAACTCCTTGAGTTGTACCTCCTGATTCCGGGTGTCTCACTCCGACTACGTGACCATGTTTTCCACCCATTTCCCCACCAAATCTCTGCCCCAGCCACTTCCTAAACACGCTTTTGGACTTTTCCACTTCTGTCCCTCTGTCCCGACACCAGTCTGCACAGAAGACCTTGCGGCTCAACACCCCTGCCCATGGGCCTTCCTGCTGCTCAGGATCCAGCTTCTGCACCTCTTCCTTGGGGCGAGGAAGCAGGGAGTGAGGCGCGGAGAGAAAAGCTAGTAGAGATGCGTACTGAGGAGGTTTTAGGGTGGTCAGCTGAGGAGTTAGGGTTGTCCCGGATGAAACACGGCATAGAAACTTTATGCTACTCTGACTTTCCATGAAACCGAATTAGAAAAAAATGTCCTAACAAACTGCTAAAAAGAACTCGCATATTGACAGTTTCTTTAAAAGCATATTGCAGGTATCAGCAGTTCCTGTTCCTGCTTGTACAAGAAACAGCCTTGACCATGACTTCGGTTGATGCAGATCCTCCAACTGCTGAGACTTGGCTGGCACTGACCATATATATCGGGACCAGCAAGGACACTGCTTTCATGTCCACGGCCTCTCCCCAGCATCTCTTTGTTCTGCTGTCCCTCTCCCTCCCTATAAAAACCCCTGCCTGTACTGAGATGTTAAGATGGATTTTTGAGGACACGAATCTTCTCAAGTCACTGGCACTCAAATAAACCACTTTCCTTCTCATGAGCACCTGCGTCATGCGTTTGGCTTTTGTTGGGCAGGCAGGTGGAACTTGGCTTTCACTTCATAAGAGCGCAGAGCCACAGGCAAATGTATCTGTGCCATGACTTTAGCAAGGAATGCAAACCCGGGAAACCAGGAGGGGTAACAAAAAGGAACAAGGCAGGAAAGAAGGCAGCACTAATAGAAGGCAAGTTTTGAAACTGGCCACCAGTGAGTGCAAACTGACTATGTACTCTCCCAGCACTATTCTCCAGGAAGCTGTCTCAGGACACTCCACCAGAGGTACAGGGAAGAATAGTCTATTAGTTCACTTCTCCCACCACCAAGTTCACCTGACAGGGACTTACTTCTGCTGCACATCCACTGTGCATGTGGCTGGGCACTGGGAGAACACAGCACCCCACCCCTCAGCACTGAGCAATGCTCAGGCCAACAGGTGAGAGAGGTTGTGCGTCAGGTGACAGGCTGGCTGTGGGTACATGAGGTTGGTCTGAATGTCATCTGTGGCTGGGGTCGGGAATAAAGAGTCTGCAGGTGACTGAGAGTGAATAATCTAAGCAGCTTATTAAACATGTGTCTGATTCACCATCTGAAATAACTCACTAATGATTGACTTTATCCTCATGTGGATCCACATATCATGCCAAGAAAATTTACTCAACAGTGTGAAGCCTTACAAATGAAAATCCATGTTCCCTTGTGAAATGAAAATCTGGCATGTCAAACTAAAACAAAGGGAGCAAAATGGACAGAGGTTTTTCTTTCCTATAATGCCTGATCTGGGTGAAAATGGGTCTCTGAGGACCTGGATAGGTACTGGGAGAATGAAACTAAGAAAGAAAATGAATTGAGTGAAGCAAGTCGGAATGAATTAAAAGTTAGGAGGCCTTGTTACTATCAGTGAGATAAAGGAAAGAGGTTCTCTGGTTCACTCAACAGAATTCTATAGGACTCCTGGTCAAGATGGCAGCATCGGCAGACATGGTTCACATCTTTGCACAACCACATTGAAATTACAACTAAAATATAGAACAGCCATCACTCAGAACCATCAGAAAAGTCTGACAACTATGGGATTAATGAAACCACAGCCATCCAGACTGGCAGGAGGGGTGCAGACACAGAATGGGCTGGTTCCTCACTCACATGTGGTGGATATAAATTAAGGAGGGATGTCTTGGGAGCAAGGAGCCCAACCCCACACCAGGCCCCCAACCCAGGGTTCCAGTGCCAGGAAGATTAGTCCCCACAACTGCTGACTACAAACACCAGCAGGGATTGAACTGGGGGAAAAAACTGTTGGGAGTCCCAAGCAGTTCCTCTTAAAGAACCCACACACAGATTCACCTATTTATATCACTCCATCTGAGCTCCACCACCGGGGTAGTTGCTTGAAAGGCGTCAGTGGCATAAAGGGAGAAACTGAAGTCTCTGGCATCAAAGTCAGCAAAGGCCATTGTTCCTTTTCTAAACCCACAGAGCCAGCAAGCTGGTGCCATATCTGAGACTCTATCAACCTGGCTAGCAGTGTTTGTTCTGCCTTGGAGATCTCCAGAGACTCTGCCCCACCCAATTTATGGGACCACCCAAGCTGCTTTCTTGTATTAATGGCTGGTCTTGGCTCACGCTGCACACTTTCTAAATCCTCTCAAACAAGCAACAGCTGGTCTCACTGAGCCCCAGGTCCTGCACTAGCAGCAGCCAGCCTAGATTCACAGCTTGGCTTCGCCTGGGATTCTCCAACGCCAGCACAAGTAACAGCCATGTCGGATTGCTTTATAGCTCATGTAGAGTGGCCTCAGGTAAAACACAGATGAGGACTGACCCTGGCCTGTACTATCTGAGGAAACCCCAGGGCCAGCGCACCCAGGGGACAGCTACAGACCATATGGGAACATCACCAATTTGCCCCTGCATTGCTGATCCTCCACTGAGGGCAAAGGTTGGTCACAGCCAATTATTGAAGCTGACTTGCCTGGGTAAATCCCTCTCACTGATCTGCCAACAGCAACCAGGGCTCAAATACAAGAGAAGGGTGTAATGCAGCCCACACAAAGGGCGCACCTTGAGCACCCAGCTTAGGTGATAGGGGAGGCTGTACCACTGGATCCTATGAGACACTTACTATATTAGGTCACGCTACCAAGACACAGAGTCACAGAAGCTCTACCTAATACATAGAAACAAACACAGGGAGGCTGTCAAAATGAGGAGAAAAAGAAACGTCCTAATGAAAGAACAGATCAAAACTCCAGAAAAAGGGCTAAGCAAAATGGAGATAAGCAATCGATCAGATGCAAAGTTCCAAACACTGGTTAAAAGGGTGCTCAAGGAACCTAGTGAGAACCTCAACATTAAAAAAATCTAGTCAGAAATGACGTATACACTAACTGAAATAAAGAACAATTTACAAGGATTCAAGAATACAGTGGAAGAAACTGAAAATCAAATCAATGATATGGAACATAAGGAAGCAAAAACCAACCAATGAGAACAAGAAAAAAGAATCCAAAAAATGAGGACCACATAAGCAGCCTCTGGGACAACTTCAAGAGGTGCAAGATTCACATCATAGGGGTGCCAGAAGAAGAAGAAGAAGAAGAGCAAGAAATTGGAAATTTATTTGAAAAAATGATGAAAGAAAACATCCCTAATATGGTGAAGGAAATAGACATTCAACTCCAGGAAGCACAGAGAGTCCCAAGCACAATGGATGCAAAGAAGCCCACTCCAAGACATATCATAATTAAAATGCCAAAGGTTAAAGATAAAGAGAAAATCTTTATCTTTAGAAGAAAAAAAAGTTAGTTACCTACAGGGGAGTTCCCATAAAACTGTCAGCTGATTTCTCAAAACAAATTTTGCAGGCTAGAAGAGTTTGGCAAGAAATATTCAGTTATGAAAAGCAGAGACTTGCATCCAAGATTGCTCCGCCCAACAAAACTATCATTTAGAATTGAAGGGCAGATAAAAAGCTTCCCAGGCATGACACAACTGAAGAAATTCATCATCCCCAAACATTATTATATGAAATGTTAAAGGGACTTATTTAAGAAAAAGAAGACCAAAACCATGAAAAATAAAATGGCAAAAACACAAATCTATCAACAATTGAATCTAAAAAACAAACTAAGCAAACAAGAACAGAGACAGAATCATGGGTACAGAGAGCATTTGGATGGCTGCCAGATGGGAGGAGAGTGTGCAGGAATGGGAGAAGAGGTGAGGGGATTAAGAAGTACAAATAGGTTGTTACAGAATAGCCATGGGGATGTAAAGTACAGTATGAGAAATGGAGTAGCTGAAGAACTTATATCCATAACCCATGGACATGAACAGTGGTGTGGGATTGCTTGGGGGAATGGGTAGTGCTGGGTGTAGTGGGGGCAAAAAGGAAAAAATCAGGACAACTGTAATAGCATAGTTAATAAAATATAATTAAAAAAAAACAAAATAGCACTAATAATGAAAGAGATACTCTATAAAAATTTTTAGCTGTTTTACTTTATGTTTACTTGTCAACTTCTATGAAGTGTTAATTAGAAGTATATGCAGATTTTTAAAAATATATGTTTATAAATTTACATTAAAGAGGCAGAGGAAGCAATCTCAAGGAGCCAGATATTCGGAATCTTTACAGGTGCCATCCTGGAAGGGAGCCAACATGAAAAAGTGAACATGTTGATCTGTTGGAAGAATATGAGCAGTAGCAGGAAAAATAAAGGCTTGAATAGACACTGTTTAAATAAGGAGAATGAAATATGGGTAACTTTAATTTTTTATAGCTAATCAGCTCTGTATTTATTTTTTTAAGTTGGATACTGTTGAATACATCATAAGTAGATATTGGAAAAAAGGCTGATGTTTTTACAATCATGCAGTATTCTTTCAAAAAGAATTACTTCATTTTAAAGAAAATACTTGAAGTATTAATATTCCTTAAGAAACATTCTCATTTATATTCTGCACCCTATGAAGAAATTCAATTATTGAGTTGTTTCAAATATGCATGAGATGATCTAAATGTTTTAAAATTAATAGTCACATAAATGTTGTTAAAATGCACTAAAGGGTTGTATTAGAAGGCTAAACATAATGAATACAATAATGAAGACAGTGCAACCTTTGTTTTAAACAATGAATACACTTCAATTTCTGGTTTAACAGGTGTGTAAACTGCTACAGAAACCACAGTCTACGTAACCATATCACTGGGCATATTCTTGAAGATCAAGGGCTTGGTTATAGTCAGCCATAGCTTCCTTAATCACACCTATTTTACCACGAACTTCTGCTCTTAGATTATATACCAGAGCATCATTAGGCTTCAAAGACAGAGCTGTAAAAGAAAAAAAAATCAAAGTATGTTTTACGCTAACACTCAAAAAGTCTCATTTTTTAAATAATAAAAATTTTGTAACAACATTAATATTACTTGTTTGCAAAAATTTTTCTTCATATGCACCTCATTAGAGAGTTAAATTTAAAATATTGAATCTTTCTAAGAAAATTAAATTGGGGAAACAGTACAATGTCTCTCTCTGAAAGGCTGGCAATGCTTGTGTATGGTTTCCCTAATAATTTTCTGCATCTTAGTTTACCAATGCTGTAAGTTATTACATAAAGGAAACCATACTGATTACATTAAAATATGAGATATAATAACATTCATTCTGATGTACACTTATCTAGACAAATAGACCTGATGGGTTTATCCTTTGTTATTTAAACAAATATGTTATTTAAAGATAAATACACCAACCACTGTAACCTTTCCCAAACCATTGCAAAAATAGTACCTTTACTGAGATCTTTCTCAGCTAATTCATATTGCTTTAAACAACAGTAGAATTGTGCTCTGTTAAAATACACTGCAGCCCAAAAGGGACAGCTTTCAGCTACACTTGCAAAGTCTTCTTTTGCTTCTTCATACTTCTTTAATACTGTATTTGCAATAGCTCGATTCATGGTAGCACATTCATTTTCTGGGTCAGACTTTAAAGCCTTTGAGAAATAGTCACTGGCCTGTAAAATGTGAAGACAGTGATAATTTGAATATATTTTAATTGGCAGCAATACAGCAATCTGAATTACTTTTACTTGTAATACAAAATTAAGGCCAATGGCATTTCCAGGGTATTGTGAAAAGGCGAAAGATTTATATGAGCTGAAGGGAAGCCAGAGTATCCAAGGTATCATGGAAGCATTTTATCCCAGATACAGATAATAAGAAGGTGCACTGTCTGTACTGAATGCAAAAAAAAACAGTAATAAAACTGAGCAATAGTTGGCCTGCTTTTTGTTATCATCATGTGTAGGCAACTCTAGACAATGTCAGTAATAAAAAATGAAAGGAGACTTGACCACACAATGCAATATGAAGATGATGTATTATAGAACTGTATACTTGAAACCTCCAGAAATTTATTAACCACTGCCACTCTAATACATTTAATAATTTAAAAAAAATAAAACAAATATTCCTCTCTGTTCAAGTACCCTAGTGCACTGTTGGTGGGAAATGTACATTGGTGCAGCCACTGTGGAAAACAACATGGAGTTTCCTGAAAAAACTGAAAATGGAACAGCCTTTTGACTCAGCAATTCTACTTCTTGAAATATATTCTAATAATCCTGAAACACCAATTCAAAAGAATATATGCACTCCCATGTTCATAGCAGTGCTATTTACAATAGCCAAGTGCTGGAAATAGGCTAAGTGCCCATCAGTAAATGAGTGTATCAAAAGCTGTAGAACATTTACACAAGGAATACCATGCAGCAGTAAAAAAGTAGGAATTCTTACCTTCTGTGACAGCATGGATGGAACTGGAGACTATTATGCTAAGTGAAGTGAGTGAGTCAATGAAAGACAAATACCAAATGGTCCCACTTTTAAGTGGAATCTAACAATACAAACAAATGACCAAAATAGAATCAGAGGCACAGAAACATGGAACAGACAGCTGGAAGAGGGGCGGGGGGAGATGGGGCTGGCTGAAATTAGTCAAAAACATACATGCATGACCCATGGACATGGGCAATGGTGTAGGGACTGACTGTGCAGGTGGGGGACAGGCTGGGTGGGACAGACAAAGCAGGGAAAAATGGCATGACTTTAATAGCATAAACAGTAACATATTTTTAAAAGTAAAATGCTTCACTACCCCCACTGTCCTACCTCCACTCCACAAATCCCACAGCCCACTAGAAAAAGGTAAAAAAGAAAAGAAAAAAAGGTCACGATAAAAAGATAAAGTACCATGTTTCATAGAAAAACAGCCCTAAGAAGATAAATAAATTTTGAAAACAAGGTTCTAAGCCACACCAAAAAAGGAATAAAAACCAAGTTACACTAGGAAAAGCTATAAGGACGGATGAGCGAAGATAAAAGTGAGCTTGTCAAAAAGACCAAAGACTGTAGATGTTCACAGCCCGCCATGAAGCTGGAAGGGACCCTTTAAAGTGTGGTTCACAGATGAGTGCTGGGGTCTCAATTAACAAAAAATTAGAAACTTTTAACACATTGGCTTGAGATTAGACACCTGATCAGACACCCTATCACTCAAGACAGGACACTCTTCTCCATCTCCATGATGAATTCAAATTTTGCTCCTCCTCTAAAACTTCCCTAAAGGAAAAAGCCGTTGTCCACAATAGAGCTTGCTCTCCGGTTCCTTACCACTTGATTTTTCCCCAGTACACCACGATCCAGCTTCTACCTACCTCCCCCTAGTCTGTGAGTTCTGCTCTTCTTAAGGTTGAAGATGTCCTCAAGCCCAATGGACATTTTCTAGCTATTTTCTTCCATGACATTTTGTGGCATGAACACCCCTGATCTCACCGTCCCTCTTAAAACTCTCCCTGTGTTTGAAACAGGATGTCCCCCTGGTTTTTCTCCTACCTCTCTGATCCTTTTTTTTTTTATCAGTGTCCTTCACTGAATTATTTTTCTCTGTTTCTCAGGGATTTTTTCTTAGTGCACTTCTACCATTGGTGAAATGAAATGCTGACAGCATGGTGGACAGAAGTCCAACCATGGAGCTAGATTTCCAGGTTCAAATCCTGGCTCTCCCATTTAGTACCTCTCTGTCTTTGGGTGAGTAACTAAAGCTCTCTCTGCCTCAATTTTTTCATCTCTAACGGAGTTAACAAACAGAACTCTATGTCCAGTGCTGCCATAAGGATTGAGCTAACAGTGAAGTACTGAGAATGATACCCAGAATCTAGTAAGGACACCATTATTATTGATAGGTCATTTTCCCCAGTGCCTACAAATGAAGAGACATCACGTCCTCAGGCAATATTTTGTGTACTTAGCTCCCTAAGGTTTCTGAGAGACAATAAGATAGAGATTTGCGACCCATCTCATCTCAGAATGGCAGCTGTCCTACACTGCAGTTGGAGTGTGGTTGAAGGATCTGTTAAGAAGGCAGCAGGACCGACATCCGTCTGTGAAGAGCTGGAGGAGAATTTACTCCTGAACAGAAGGCCAGACACACCATCACCAGAAATGAGGCAAGTGAATGACTCTACACAGGGTCAAGACTTCCTTCAACAAGCAATTTAGGCTTCATTTTAATTCACTAATAAATGATTAACAGAGGTAACACCATAATACATCACAAAAGCATGACTTCAATCAGGTTAGAGTAAATGCCTATCTCAGCTAAAAATAATAAAACTCAGTAAAACACGACAGTGCACTTAACTGAACAATTTAACTTTCTATTAAAACTTCGAAAATATATTATTTAGAAAATGAAAGGCTATAAATATAATAAGTTTTTTGAAGTACTAACTATGAAACAAAGGCCAAAAACACCAACCACAATAAATGGTGTTGATTTTTTAACAATTGGTCTAATGCCCTTATATTTGTAATTCATTAGAAGGCAGATTCAATTATTTTTTAAAGTCACCTATAGTCATACATGTAGCTCATCCAAATGTGGTGTAAAATCATCAAGTAACTAATTCATGACAAAGAAACTGAAGCACATATGTGTTTCAACTCTTAAGAGATTATTTGCTTGGACCCTTTTTCCTGACCATAAATCTTCATTCCAGTATAGCCAAACACGAAAGTGAGGGGAGCAGAAGATAAAGAATTTTCTCCACAAAGAGGCCTAGAGTATATTAATACAGCTGAATACTACTGAATAATGTTGACTATAGAATACTATTCTCAAAGTCTGCTTGTCTCTGGAATGAGTTTGCACTGTGCAAATGAAGCATCCAATACTCCAGGACAGAGGACAAAATACATTTTCAATAAAATATCTGCCCAGCTAATGGCAAATGACATAGAGACATACTTAAGAAAAACTATACTTTAGGTTTAACTGAATAGTTTCATAGATGATGCTCAGAGTCATTAAAGAAAAATACATTGAAAATGCGAGGGTCTCCTTTTCATGTGGATCTGAAACATTGATGGAGACAGAAAGTTGCCCTGAACAACATCATTGACTCCACAATGTCGGGAAACATTACTAGGACCCAGGCAGACAGTGGTCTGAATTTGATGAAGTTTAAAGCAACTGACCCTGGCTTGTCAGCCTAGGGAAACATTACCATCCCAGCTGTCCACTGAGGTCTGAGCTATGACAGTCTCATGCCTTACAGAATTCTACCTCTGATAACTCTGTGTCCCCGCGACTAGCCTCGCCACTGAGGTCAACCAGGCTCATCACAGAGATCAGCAAGCTGTTCAGGGTCATGCTCTAACTTGGGAAAGAATAAGAGCTACACGAAGACAATGGCAGAAGACACAGAATGGAAGGGACATGGTTGAGGGAAAACTAAGCAGCAAAATGGACAGGATGAGATGAATGAGGAGAGGAAAAGAAAGTTATGGTTGATGTTGATGTTTTCACTCAGGTGACTTTATGGAAGATGACATCTTGAACTGAGAGACAGTTTATGCGAAGAAGCGCTGCCCCGAGGGTAGAGAATACAGAAATTCTGCTTGGGCCCTAAGGCACTTGTAAAATATCCAGTTTTAGCAACTGGTGATAAATGTGGGTTAGGAGTTCAGCTAAAAGGTGGGAACTGACCTGTAGTCTAAACATGGGTAAAGACAGGCTTTCTGAGTAAGGAAATCTAGGGAGAAGAGGAAGGAGTATGATTCCTGGCCCTAAAAGTTTTCAACCTGTTTGGAGTGAAGAGAGATACGAGATCACCACGCAGGCACAAATGCGGAGTGACACAAAATAGTATTGAATTTGTATAGAAACAATTGTACACAAAGCAGTATAGAGTCAAGACCTCATTTTAAATTCATAACCACAAACCTCAAATGAGAACTTAACATTGTCTGATAACTATGTACAGTACCAGGTGGAGGGATCGCTGCGTAAATTATATAAATGTCTAATCTCTATGCTGCACACTTAAAGCTAATATAAAATATTACTTGCAACCTGTAATTTTAAATTTTGTAAAGAAAAAAATAAAGAATTGTGCACTGAAAGACAAAAAAAGGAACTTAATGTTTTCTGCTATAGTTCCCTAACAGGTTCACCCTATCACTCTCTAAAACTAGCATTTCACATTTTTCTTTTCTCCACAGACGTTCTAGACACCCTGTTCCTGTTTTTAACTGTCCACCTTCAACTAATAACTGATGCTCATATTCCACAGAGAAAATATAAACAATAGGCATGGCTACTATCAGTATCTGCCAAACTATGTATCTCTTCCCCGACCCTCAGCCTCCCCTCACGCCGTAACGCATAGTGTGTCCTACTCCAAGCAAAGGCCACCCCTGCGACTTCCAAACTCTAACTCCATCAAATTCTCAAAGATTTCGATCCTAATTACCCCTGCCACTCTCTCCTGCATTAACAGTTTCTCCTTTTCTACTAGATCCTTCTCATTAATACAGGACCATGAGTCAGCCCTCATCTTCAAAACAAAAACAAGAACAAAAAAACACTTCTTCACCCACTCTAGCTATCACTCTTCTCCACAGAAGAATTTCTTGAACCAGTTGAACTGTCCCGAATTCTTCCCCTCACATTTCCTCCATAATCCTTCCCCCTTAAGCCACCGCTTCACTGCTGTCCCAATGATGTTCTTGTCAAAATCCTCAATGACCTCTTCTATTCCCCTCTTTCTTGACATCTCAGTGGCATTTGACACAGGACACCTTTCCCTTCTTGAAGCCCTTATTCTCAAGAGTGATAGGCTCTCCTGCTTTTCTTATCATCTTGGCTGGGTGCTTCCTTCTCAGTCTTTCTAGCATCTGCTTTCTGCTTCACTTTTAAACATTGGTGCTACCCAAGGCTCACTCCTAAACACCCTCTCTCCACTATCTCTATACTATTTACCCAGATAATCTTATATAGTCCCACAGATATGCTAATACTGATATAATAATGCTTATACAAGACTGTAGTAGGCATGTATCGCTACCAATAAATGTAAGCTACATCATAAAAGGATCCTCCTTATCTTGTTCAGCTCTGTATTCTCAGGGTGTCTATAAATAAATGCAAAGCACATGGTAGGCACAGCATAAGTATATGAAGAGTGCAAGAAAGATGAGTAAGTGGAAACAGGGAATATTTTCTGAACTTTTCCAGCAAAATATAAGCAAGAAACATGGCCTCTCCACAAATAAAGAAGCCCCAACATCACTTTATTACGGAGTATGGTGACAGTATTGGGTGGGGAAGAAAAATATAGAGGTGACGGGTCTCAAAAATGTAAGCAATAAAAACAACTTTTTTTAATGGGTACATCATTTTCTCTGGACAGTGTGGCTCAGGCTGGAGCACCATCCCATAGATCAAAAGATCGTGTGTTTGATTCTCAGTCAGGGCACATACTTAGGTTGTGGGTTTAATCCTCTCGTGAGGATGCATATAAGAAGGTAACTGATGGATGTTTCCCCTCTATATTTCTTCTCTCTCTCTCAAAGCAATGAGGAAAAAATCAGTACATTATTTTAGGAGGCAAGGTCTGTGAAAAGCTCAGAGAAACACAGAGCTTATGACAGCCCCTTCCAAACCAGGGTAGGCTTCAGAGGACAAACTGTGAAGTCCTTTACTATAACATCAGAAGGCACCCAACAGGAAAGTTATCATGGCTCATTCCCTTATTTCCCACAAGATTCTCTGCTATCAGAATTGAAAGATAATTTATTATATCCAAATACGAATAAAAGAAAAGCAATTCACCTGTCTTTCTGGTAAAACAAAGATGAAAAATAACTTAATTTTTGGAAAAATAAAAACTCATCAGAAAAAGCATTTCTATTATCTAGATAAAAAATTATAACATTTCAAAATAAACTAGAAAGGTTATCATAGAAGCAATTGCATTTAATAAAAAGAAGAATCTCAGAAAAGAGGTGGCCAGGAAGGTATGACATGGAAATGGAATAGGACTAGAAAAAATATTAAAGAAACTTGAATTACAAGGCCTACAAGGAGACAATAAATATCTCGAAAACAGTAAATATGGGAAGAGGGCAACAAAAACAAAAATTAAGAGATTAAGAAATGAGAAAAATGAAGCAAAATAAAAAATAGTGGATATCTAAAAGTTGAAGGATATATATATATGTATGATATACAATTATATGTATGATGATTATATAGAGAGAGAGCAAGAGAGAATTCCCAATGAAGAAAAAACTATGAAACAGAAAAATATTTCCCCACGGAATTCAATAAAACTTTTCTACATATTAAAAACACACAGTGTGTGTTTGTTAGGTCTAATGCCAACAGTAAATTCTAAGACAAACCTTTAAAAAAAGTCCTTTGTTATCTTAAGAAAAGTCACAAATAACAAAAATTGGATTTGCATCTGGCTGCTGGACATCAACATCCAACACAAGAAAACAGTGAAACGACACGACACTCAAGGAAAGAAAGAGTGAGCCAAGGGTTTTAAACCCAGACATGCCTCTAAGGTACAAAGACTACAGACAAACATTGATGAACATGAAAGCATTCAAGGAATATTGTTTTTAATGAGCTTTTTCTTGGGACTCTACTAAAGGACTAATTTCGGACCACCAAGAAACGATGGGCTGGGAAGGAAACTGGCAAAAAAGCCTGTTGATGAAAATTGAATACACTCACCTGGAGAACTAAGATAAAAATCTTAAGTAAGAGTCATGAAACAGGATGCAGATACCAGGTCCTCTGGGAGAACAGGAATCATGCCACAGCAACCAAGTGGCAGGACAGAGACAGCGGCAAGTGGGCTGATGCAGTGAGCTCCAGCATATTTACGAATACAGACAGAAAAATTGTTAAAGAGAATACCATTAACTAAAATTAAATAACAGATGAGAAGGAGGGGAATTTATTGTTGTTCATAATAAAGAAACTAAAAGCACACGGAAAAAAGGGTTTAAAAGTACTTTTATAAACGTAAACACTAAAGCAAACCTGTAAGCTTTTCTCAATATCAGAAAAACTGGAAAAAATTAAACACACCACACAACAAAATACTTTAAAAATACATGAAAACAAAAATGTATGACGTAAAATAACAGAATTAAGACCAAATGTATTGATCATACCAAAATGTAAATGGGCTTAACCTAGCCACTAAAAGATAGATATTTTCAAATTACCTTCTCACATTAAATTCAACCCTATAAAAGAGACACATCTAAAACAAAGGATTCTAAATGGTGGAAATAAAGGGAAGGGCAAAGGAATACCAAGAAAAGGCGAACCCAATGGAATCAGAGGTCACGATCTTCATATGAGATAAAGTAAAATTTATTGCAAACAGCCTTAAAGAAACAAAGAAGGGCATTTATAATGCTGAAGGCTACAACATTTAATGCATATATAATATATATGAATATTTACATATGAAATAATGCAGCAACAATTTTTGTAAAGCAGAAATTACAAAAAATATAAAGAAAACTATATAGGTCTAAACCAATGATAGGATATTTAAACCCTTCTCAGTGAAAGATCAACCTAATGGGACTTCTGGCCAAGACGGAAGCTTAGGAAGACACACTGTACCTTCTTGCAGAACAAAAAGAAGGACAACAACAAATTTAAAAACAAGTAACAGCCGGAAGTGACAGAAAATCAATCTATATGGAAGTCTGACAACCAAGGAGTTGAAGGGGAAACATTCATCCAGATCAGTATGGGGGACGAAGACCAGCAGCTGGGCTTAGAGGACTCGGCAAGGCGGCAGCTGTTGGAGCAGGCGGTCCCATATTCACATGCAGATAAACCGGGAGGAACAACTGGGGAGCGGGACAGACCACACAACCCAGGGTTCCAGCTCGGGGAAATAAAGCCTTTCAAGGTGCCAACTGAATTTCAAAGTGCCAACTGGCATTTCAAAATGCCAATTGAAAACACCTGTGGGGGTTGAGGTGGCAGCAGGAGAAACTCCCAACAGCCTCACAGGAGAGTTTGTTGGAGAGACCCAGAGGATCCTAGAACATATACAAGCCCACCCACATGGGAATCAGGACCAGAAGGGCCCACTTTGCTTGTGGGAAGCTGAGGAAGTAACTGAAATCCAGCAGAGAACAGAGCAAGCACCATTGTTCCCTCTCGGATCTCCATCCCCCCACCTCCCACGCCCCATACAACACAGCAATGTGGGTTGCCTGCCCGGGGCCAACACCTAAGGCTTTGCCTCTTACAACATAATTGGTACTTCGAGACAAAATAAAACAAACAAAAAAAATGGCCCAAATGAAAGAACAAATCAAAGCTCCAGAAAAAATACAACTAAGTGACAAACAGTTAGCCAACCTATCAGACGCACAATTCAAAACACTGGTCATCAGAATGTTCACAGAATTGGTTGAATTTGGTCACAAGTTAGATGACAAAATGAAGGCTATGCAAAGTGAAATAAAGGAAAATGTACAGAGAACCAATAGTGATGGGAAGGAAACTGGGATTCAAATCAATGGTGTGGACCAGAAGAAAGAAAGAAACATCCAATCAGAAAAGAAGGAAGAAACAAGAATTCAAGAAAATGAGAAGAGGCTTAGAAACCTCCTGGACATCTTTAAATGTTCCAACATCAAAATCATAGGGGTGCCAGAAGGAGAAGAAGATGAGCAAGAAATTGGACACTTATTTGAAAACATAATGAAGGAGAACTTCCCCAATCTGCCTAAGTAATAGAGTTTCAGAAAGTCTAGGAAGCTCAGGGAGTCCCAGACAAGTTGGACCCAAAGAAGCACACACCAAGGCACATCATAATTACATTTGCCAAGATTAAAGATAAGGAGAGAATCTTAAAAGCAGCCAGAGATAAGGAGGCAGTTAACTACAAAGGGGTGCCCATTAGACTGTCAGCTGATTTCTCAAAAGAGACCACACAGGTAGGAAGGGGCTGGAAAGAAGTATTCCAAGTCATGAAAGGCAAGGACCTACATCCAAGATGACTCTATCCAGCAAAGTTTTCATTTAGCATAAAGTGCTTCTAAGATAAAGTCAAGTTAAAGGAGTTCATCATCACCAAGCTCTTATTATATGAAATGTTAAGGGGATTTATCTAAGAAAAAGAAGATAAAAATATGTACGGTAAAATGACAGCAAACTCACAGTTATTAACAACCACACCTAAAACAAAAACAAAGCAAACTAAGCGAACACCTAAAACAGGAACAGAACCACAGAAATGGAGATCACACAGAGGGTTAGCAACAGGAGAGGGGGAGGGAGAGAGATGGGGAAAAGGTACAGAAAATGAGTAGCATAAATGGTAGGTAGAAAATAGACAGGGCGGGGGGTAAGAACAGTATAGGAAATGTAGAAGCCAAAGAACTTATATGTACAACCCATGGACATGAACTAAAGGGGGTATGCTGGTGGTGGGCTGGCGGGGAATTAAGAGGGAAGAAATGGGACAACTGTAATAGCATAATCAATAAAATATATTTTAAAAATAGATCAACCAAATGGGAAAAAAAAGAATGAGTATTCACTAATAAAAATATAATTAATAAGGTACATCTTATACTTTAACTCTATATCCTGAGACTAGAAACTCTTCTTTGAAAAGGACCTGGAATATTTTTTTTAAAGTTGCCATATATTACACCACATTAACATTCAATAAATACCAAAATTAGAAAATATAAAAGCCCCTCCACCTAGACATTTTAAATGCCCTATTAACTTATTTCTGAGTCAAAGGAAAATTAAAATTACACATGCAAAATTTGGAGAAAACAAAAATTAAAACTTCACAGGGCAAAATATGTGGAATACTGCTAACAGCAGATGTGGGGATAAGGCCTAATCTTAAAAATTTATCACAGTAGAAATGACAGGGCAACAATAAATGAATTAAGCTTCTGACTCAAAAAGACAGACAAAGAATAGAATAAACTGAAGGAAAACAGAAGAGTGAACATAGATTTTTAAAAACTAAATTTGACTTTGAATCATGTAAATGCATTACAGTTCAAATACAATAAATTCAAAATATAAAAACTATCATCTAATAATCCAACAGTTTTATTTCATACATTCTGAATTGAGGTCCAAATGGACTGAGCTATCCAGAACCAGAACTAACATCCAGATCTCTTTACTTCCAGTAAGTAACTGCATTACATGAAAGGTAGAAAGTAAGATGAGTTTGAGATAATCAAGATAATCACATCATGAAAGAGGGTCCTAAAGGAAGTCTAAGGTTTGGGTAAATGGGGGCAAAGAGCAGAATGCTCCACGCTGGAAGATGCCACAGTGGGTGGGTAGTGGGACAATTGCTGACACCCAGGGAAATCCAAAATAACGTTCGCTGGACAAGTGCCGAATGTCCGGTGACAATGTGGAGAATAAATTCATAGAGGTTACAAATTTAATAAATAATTATAAACATTCTATGAAAGAGAACATCTTTTAAAAGAGCTAATGCATGAGTAGCCAAGAATATAAGGATTACATTTTGAAACTATATATAGCAAGGAAAGCATTTAGTGTCAAAAAGAAAATGTTAAGGAAAACTCACATTACCTGGGAAAACTGTCTGTGGTGAAAGTAGATATTTCCTGCATTAAAGTAGGCCAGTGAGTATGTGGGGTTTAAAGAAATCGCTGCTTGATAGTCTTTCATGGCATTTTGTTGCTGACCCATGAACTCATAAATCACACCACGGTTTGTTAAGAATTCTGCCGTAGTATTGAGCTGCAATGCAATGGTGTGAGTATTTAGCACCTGAGAATAGTATTTATCTCCAATTTCATGCCCGCAAAAATGAACATTATGAAATCTACTGTGGGAAACTAGTAATTTTATAGTGCGGGAAAGCCCCATAAGAGCAAATATTTTGAGAACGGGCTTGGTATGAAGTTGGTTCAATGGCAACACTTCGCTGATTTGTTTGCAATAAAACAAATAATCTCAATGCTTTACTCAGTTCCTTTCTAAAGAACAGACACAGGATAAAGACTGCTTAGTTCTCTTAAAGCTGGAAAAGAAATTAAATAATTAACATGTTTATTTGTCCTAAGCAGTAGCAATCATCTTTTGGGTCTTTCCTTTTTGTTATCTCAAAGAGTACAGCATCTACCCAAATTTGCAGAAACAGAATCCAAAAATCCAGGGGGAAAAAAAAAGAAAGATTTCCTGTCACTTGTATGCAAAACCTGGAATTTTTATTTACCATTTCACCACAAAAGAACCTGTGGATTTACAACATTCTTCCTCAAGTTCCTTCGAACCCAGAACATTATTTTATTATTTTGCATTTAATTTAATACCAAATAATATTGATGTTCCATGAAACTATACATTGCATGTACTGAGAGAATCAACATTACATTTATCAGGAATTTGCTTTTTGAATTTTAAGTGCATTTAGGTTATAAAACTGATCGGCCATAGTGGCTCTTTAGTAATCTCCTGGAACAACAACGAAGAAAAAATTTAAATGTAATTTTCTTTACAAGTCATTTTTAAAAACATTTTTTTTACTTGACCCTATTCATTGATGGTATTGATTTATGTTAATGATAACAGAATCTAAGTGGATGATACCTTTATGGCAGTATTAATATCCTGAAATGCAGCAAAATGATTGCCCATCTGAAGACAGACCACAGCTCTTCCCTCATAGGCTAGGTAGCTCTTTGGATCCACCTCTGTGGCAATGGTAAAGTGGTTCCAAGCTTTCTGGAATTTTTCTTGGGTCTGAAATAATTTTCCATGTACATGAAATAGAAAATTATCCGTAACATGACAAATGTTTGATTCTAACTTAATCAAATAAAACCTTTAGAAAGGGTGTATTTATACACTGCTAAAGCTAAGACATTTGAACAGGAAGTAAGGTATACTGTGAGTGCATTCAGTGGACTAATTACCTCTGAGTATTTACACTGAAATTTTAATTAATTAAAATAAATCTAATTGTCAGAGTCATCTCACACCATCTTAGACAACATATAATCACAGCCACCGTAAGAACCACCTATGCTTTGGACAATGACCATAAAATCTACATGGGGCCCTGATCACACAGGCAGAAACTATAGTTATTTGTTTGGCTTTGAATCTCCAGTTATACACAATATACCTAGTGTAATAAATATATGTTGAATAAATAAATGCAGAAACTACTGATGTAAAACCTACTTTAATAAATTTTACCAGCACCTGGAATTTTACAATCATTATATATATTCATGGAATCTACCAAGCATGTATTTATACAAACCTTATTGACAGCTGGAAAACAAGAGAAAAGGTCAAGAGAGGAACGTTGTAAATAGACTATTTTTTTACGTTGTTCAAGTACAGTTTTCTGCCTTTTAGCCCCACCCTACCCCTCCCCACCTCCATCCCGTTTCCAAACCCCCCTTGTTATTGTCCATGTGTCCATTATACTTGTTCCTGCAAACCCTTCCCCTTTTACCCTGAAATTCCCTCCCCGCTCCCCTCTGGTCACTGTCAGTCTGTTCTCAATTGTAATGTCTTTGGTTATATCTTGCTCATTTGTTTTGTTGATTAGGTTCCTGTTAAAGGTAAGAGTATATGGTATTTGTGTTTCATAGCCTGGCTTATTTCACTTAGCATAATGCTTTCCAGTTCCATCCATGCTGTCACAAAGGGTAGGAGCTCCTTCTTTCTTTCTGCTGCATAGAATTCCATTGTGTAAATGTGCCATAGTTTTTAGATCCATTCATTTACTGATGGGCACTTAGGTTGCTTCCAACACTTGGCTATTGTAAATTATGCAGCTATGAACATTGGGGTGCATAGGTTCTTTTGGATTGGTGTTTCAGAGTTCTTAGGATATAATCCTAGCAGTGGAATTGCCAGGTCAAAAAGCAGAGACATTTTCAGTTTTCTGAGAAAAACTCCATACTGTTTTCCATAGTGGTTGTACCAGTCTGCAATCCCACCAATAGTACACTGGGGTTCCCTTTTCTCCACAACCTCTCCAACACTTATCGTTTGTTGCTTTGTTTATGATTGCCATTCTGACTGGTGTAAAGTGGTATCTCATTGTGGTTCTAATTTGCATTTCTCTGATAGCTAGCGATATTGAGTATCTTTTCATGTGTCTCTGGATCCTCTGTATGCCCTCCTTGGAGAATTGTCTGTTTAGGTCCTTTGCCCATTTTTTAATTGAATTGCTTGTCTTCTTAGAGTAGAGTTGTGTGTGTTCTTTATATATTTTGGAGATTAAACCCTCGTCTGAGGTATCATTGGCAAATATGTTTTCCCAAAAGTTTGGTTCTCTTTTTATTTTAATAATGTTTTCCTTAGCCATGCAGAAGCTTTTTATTTTGATGAGATCCCATTTGTTTATTCTTTCCTTTGTGTCCCCTGCTCTAGGGGACATAGTAAAAATGTTGCTGCATGCAATATCTGAGATTTTCCTGCCAATGTTCTCCTCTAGGACTTTAATGGTGTCACGGCTTATACTTAAGTCTTTTATCCACCTTGAATTAATTTTGGTGTATGGTGTAAGTTGGTGCCCAGGTTCCATTTTTTTGGCATGCAGCTGTCCAGTTCTCCCAACACCATTTGTTGAAGCTATTTTTAGTCCATTTTATGTTGCTGCCCCTTTTGTGGAATATTTTTGACCGAAGAGACTTGGGTTTATTTCTGGGCTCTGTTCTGTTCCATTGGTCTGTGTGCCTGTTTTTATGCCAGCACCAGGCTGTTTTGATTACAGTGGCTTGTAATACAGTTTGGTATCAGGTATTGTGATTCTATTGATTGAATAGAATGACACTGAAATGGGGTAGAGGGTGGGGGTCAGAGAATATTTCCCAAAGATCGTGGCTGGGGCACAGGAGAAGCAGATGATAGGATTAAGATACTTTGCATATCTATGGAAAGCAGATAGCTAGCCAATAGCTGCCAACAGCTGTGCTACCACCTCAGGGCAAAAGGTATGTGCTGATTTTCTGACTGTATCCTGACTCAGGACGAAGCCAGGGAGGCAATTCCCTGCTGTCACTGAGTCACACTTGCCCTGACTAAAGATGGCAGCTGAGCAAAGGCAGGAGATAAAGGAAACTGGCAAATTTAACGCGCAGTGGAAGGAGCTGGAGATGAGGTCATGCAGGAAGCTCCAGGTCAGGATTTAGACTAAGGGTGGGCAGCCATGAGAAGGAGCCATGTGGCCAGCAGTGAGATAGCCTTCATGCAGTTTGGAAAGGGCATAATAATCGGGGAACCATGAGGGAGGACAGCAAAGGCCTGGTGTGGTAAGGCAGGAGTCACACTGCTGCTCTGGTCGCACCTGCTCTAGCTGACTCCAAAGCCATCAAGGACACTTCCTTGCAAGATGCTGACCTGTTGCCTCACAGACCCAGACTCTTAGGACCTGGAACATACCGAAACGCCACACTCTTGAAATTTGTGCCTTTTCTGGACTTCACCATCATCCAGTGTAACACAGCACATATATTCCTAGACTACGACACAGAGGCTGATGACAACACCCCAGATCCTGACGGAGAGAGCGGCTGTGAGAGGATGGTGACTTTGAGACCCACGAGTGTCATTTCCAGAGGGAATGGAGAACTGTTTGCACAGCTGGTTTAAGCACAGACAAGGATATGGTGAACTTGGGTGGGGGGTTGGCTTATAGCCTTTTGGGGAGCAAGAGAAGTGCTGGGTCTTGTGAGAGAGCAGGACTCTAAGCTGAAGTGCTCCCAGCTCCCCCAAGGTTAGAATATTGTAAATAAAAACCTGTTTCTTTCAACACTGATTGTTGGGTCATATGGCAAGGCACCACGTGAGTGGGACCCTATCTGCTTGGTTATAATATCAGAATATTTCCTAAAGACAACCAACTGGCAACAGCACCTCATCACAGGAAGGCAGTGAGTTGATGAATCCAGCATGGTCCGGGGCCTGTCCTTTACTTCTATGGGTTCAACAACCCAACTTGCCAGAATCTCAGAAGCTGACTCACATTAACCCAGCTGAGCCTAGTGACTCCTGCATAGTAAAACATACAACTAATAAGACACTGTTCTTCAACCAGCAAATCTTCTCAGTCTTGGCAAATTATGTGGAATTCACCGTCATCATCACAAATTCACTTAATAAATGGAGTCAGGCAAACTGAGACTAATTTATCAAAATATTACATTGCAATCAGCCTCACAGCAGGATTACATATGTCTGTTCCTGACACCCTGTCGCTCACTTTCCTATCCCTCATGCTAAGCACACAGGAGGGGAATCTGTATTTGGTGAACAAGTGGTCAGTCTTTCCCCTGAGCAGGACTTTTATGGGCCTCTCTAACTTTCCCATTTCAGTCTTCCCTTTCCTGATTCAATCCTTCCTCATACTGATGTTTTTCATTCCTCTTTCAGGTTGGTATACACTCAGTTACCTCTTCATAAAACATGAACCTGATGTCACTACTCTGGTTGGTGATACATTTTTAACTGGCTTGCAAGGCCTTCGTCTCCAGCCATTATTCAGTCCTCTAGTCTCACATCACTCTGCTCGTCCTTAACATTCATCCCTCGGGACCCCCAACACTGTGTCCTACCCCCAACCCCTACCTATGACTAATTACTGGTCTTTCATACCCCACTGTAAATGTTAACTTCTTAAAAACACTCCTTTACTCCTCAAACAAAGCTAGGTTTTCTTGTGATGAGTTGTCCTAAAACCCATCCTTTTCCTTTGTTGCACTTACCCTCTATGTAACCATATAATAAATCATATGATTGTGTGATGCTCATGTCTCCACTAGGTAGCAAACTCTGCAAGAAGAACCAAGTATAAATTGTTCATTGTGGATCCCTGGGCCTGGATCAGCTCTTGTCCTACAGTAAGTGCTCAGTAAATGCCTATTAAAATCAGTAAATGATGATAATACATTTCAATGAACTGCTTTGGGAGTCATCATGTCTCTTTGGAAATTTCCACGGTGTTCCAATAATGACTAATGTTAGGTTTAATTCTCAGAATACAATCTTATTTTCCTTATTAAGTTCTTGGGCATACCTTACTCTAACCACCAATCTCAACAAATATCTCCAATATTATTAGTCTTAAATCAGCCAAACTCACTTATTTTTAAAGGAAAAAAATAATTTATCGCAGATTAGGAACAGGAATTTCTGCAATGTATAATAATTTGAAGATACTTTTTACCCATGATTTAAATGTTTGATTATTAAAAGGGATAAAAATAGTCATTAAGATTACTCAGTTCCTTTTCATGGAGAATACTGCACTTCTAGCATGATATTCCAAGACAGTCACTACGACTTTGATTCGTGCAAAGGACGTGGTATGTGCACGGGCCAGGTTTTAGGACTCGGAGAGCTGCGTGGCCTCACCCAGAGGAGCGCTCCCCCATCTTGCTGGGAGGACACACAGGGGTCTTGCCTTCCCAGTACGGTCTAACTCACGGCCATGTGGAAGACGATCTGAACTCAGAAGCCCCTGTCAAGTGGTTGTCTGACCCACTGCGTGGCTGGAGTCCACTTCAGAACTTTCATACATTGTTGATTCCCTTTAGCTTTCCACTAATTCAATACAGCAAAACCTATGAAGCCCAGAAATGAGCTAGTGAAACAAATGTTGGCCAGGTTCCTAAAAGTGAAATCCATCAGGCAAACTTTAAAAGTTGTCTATAAGTGTAGAGGTAAAGTAGAAAGGGGTGAAGGAATTAAAGACACTCAGATTCAAAAGATACTCTCATTCAAACTGCTCATATATAATATTACCTGCAAGTTATAGCCTAAACTAATTCTGGCTTTTGTGGATGTCGGATCGAAATGCAGTGCTCTCAGAAAGTCCTTCTGTGCTTGTTTGATGCCTTCATCGTGGCCATATTCCATATAAGAATTTCCCCGTCCGACGTAAGCATCCACAAAGCGAGGATTAATTTTAAGAGCCCAGGTGAAAAAGCTGACAGCTTCTTCAAACTCTTTGGTTCTGAAAATAAATAAAATTATCGATGCTTTCTGATGAGTTACCCAAATGCTTTCCTGTATATATGAAGTTTACATAAAGATTTGCCCCGACCCTCCTTAAAATTTTTCAATTTTATTAGCCATCACTAGAAGCTAGTACAGGAGTCCATACAACCTAAGGAAGGCTGAAGATTGTGGTAAAATGAAAGAAGGCAGGGAAGAGTCGCTTTCACAGCAGAGAAGGCTGGGATCGTATTCTGCAGTCCTTCGTTCAGCATCACGAAGGGCTGAATGGCATTCCCACACCTGTACTTAATAGCTATCCGTGGCCAAAACAGAAAAAAACATGCTATTATTGATGTAATACACTGTTTAACGCAAATTATAACAAATTTATGTGTATTTAATATTTCCTCAGACAACAAAAGGAACCAAATTTTTATACATGAGAGTCTTTACTTTGGATATTTTAGAGAAGCCAGCCCTTTCCTTCTGGACACCAGCAGAGAAGTGAAAAAGAGGAAAAAGGAGTATTTTTCTTATTAATTTGTAAATATATGTGACTGACTAATAACTCGGTTTCTCTTCCCTATTTACCCTCTCGTGGTGGGGTGAAGGCTGGTGAAACACATTTTCCATAAAGGAGTCACTTTTCCATCTCACTGGCAAATCTGATCATTATATTTAATATCAATGAACATGGAGGAAGCTATACCTGTCCAGTTATCAGTACCAGCATTTAATGAACATCTAGTCTGTTCTGACTGAATTAACACTGGGAACAGACTGGGAAAGCCACCAAGCAAGCTCCCCAAAGCAGATGATAACTAAAAACCAAGCCCAGGGGAGGGGACAGTGTCAAAGCCAGAGACTCCCCAGCACCCTGCATCAACAGGAAAAAAAATGAAACGAATACCACTACAGAAACAGCAATTTCATCTTCCTGGGTATGCGCACACCACACGGTGTCCTTGGGGACGGAGGCTCTTGTTAAATGACCCCATGGCCGTGAGACAGCAGGCAGTGTGGCAGAGAATCGATGTTCTGTCAGGGCACATGGTCATCAGCACATATGCAGTTAAGAATCAGTGACCACAAATAGAAAAGCATATTAAATTAGGTTTGCCAAAAGGAAATGTGTTGTAAAAAATAACGTGACCACTGACAGAGGCGCATGCTTCTCATCAGTGCCCGCTGGCTGCAGACCCTCAGCGAGCCAGCAGCCTGGGCCGCAGACACAAAGGCCCACCACAGTTTCTAAATTAATCACATACGTGGCCAGATGTGCCCTGCTGAGTTGTGCAAATAAATCATAAATACCTCCCAAACCTAAAGAATGTGGCTTACGGAGTCAAGGATTCAAAACTATTTTATGCAAATATAAGAAGAGTAAAATCAGTGTGCCAAAGTAAAAAGTGGATAGGATATATAACTCTGAGTAATCAGGGTTCTCTGTCTGTGACGTATTTTTTTTTTTTCATCTGAAGGTGGCTTTCCCCAAGAGACCTAAAAATTAACTCTAGCACAACACTCTAAGTGACCAAATTGGGCAACAAGTAGGATATTCAGCCTAAGGAATGCTGTCTCTTAGCAACCAGGAGAGTGAAAACCAGAGATATACAAAGGCATACTTCAAAAGTCTGCAACCCCATGAGTTCAAAGATCAAAGTCCTAAAATTTAAATATTTAGTCCCCCCCAAAATTTCTCCAACCAGCAAAATTCTTACTTTCCCTTCTATAAGCCCCAGTAATGAATCTCTGATACTGAGAAGCTGTTATAAGACATACAAATGTCTTACAGATTATCTCAGAAAGCAAAAATATTTTTTCTGAAATAAATATAACCAATCACGAAACACTTCTTATTGTTAAATTCAGTAAGACTGTTAAAACTCAAAACACACGAATGAGGACTGTGAGTTATGCAGGCTTTACTGTTGAATTAAATTCTACTTTTATTAAAGGACAATGGAATTCAAGTTGACTAATGAAAGTTGGTTATTTGCAATTGCAAAGCGGTATCAGCTAGCTTAAGAAAGCTCTGCCACATAGTATATCAGTGATCACATTTCATGAAGGAGACTGGGCACTGACACACAGAGAAACGTACTCTCTCTAAGAGCTGCTAAACATAAGAACGAGGTTTAGAGAAATTCTGGAGTCTTGTTTTCAACTGGGAGAGAATGCAGTGACCTCGGACGTTTTAGGTCTGTCCTCACTCGCCAAAGCAAACACGTCAGTGGCCATTATTCCACCTCTGATTAAGAAAGATAATGACTTAGAGAGATGAGTTGTACAAGAGTTGCTGGATTAAAATCGACAATGGTGTGACTATGTTTTCTTGCCTATAAAGGTCCTGGTTTAGGCCTTTCAAACCAAAGACACCTGCACAAGTTTCAGTTATGATATTACTACATTTATAAAATAAAACAAAATCTAACTCTCATAGGAAAACAAATCTGTGCTCTGTCCCAAAAGTGGAAAAAAGAATGCCGACTTTCTAAATACTTCAAATGGGGTATTTACATACCCTCGTCCGCATAATTTATGATCTATTCTAATTTGCCTCTTCAATTAATTGCTATTACTTCTCTTAAAAAATAATGGTGTAAACTCTTTAAACCAAATACATTTTATCACACATTAAAATCTTCACATGCTGACTCTCTATACTTTAAAAAGCAAAATAATACTCTGGTTTCTCTTCAGATCATATAAATCTTTCGCCTTTTTAAAAGCAAAATAACCAGAAACTAATTTTAGATGTTAAATATATATGTAGGAATGTAAACTATTATAGTCAGCAAAATCTATGTAATATTATCTCCAAACAAATTTTAAACTGATCGTCTTCTGTATTTTAGCCTTATGTGCATGTTTTTTTTCTTTCCTTCAATAACCTAACTTATTCTTACAGTAATCCCAGAAACAGGTAATAATGTTTTAAGTAATATGGTTCTGTAGGTCTTATTGTATTTTGTAGATATTTATGGTGTTCTTTTCATTATTTTTAGATTTAGAATGTTTTCCAAATGCAAATTTTATGAAAATATCTAATTTTTTAAAATCACACTCTCGTGTAGGAAACAGGCTTTTTAAAAGTTTGTTTCCTTTTAGAAACAAAATTAATTACTAGGCTTTTTTCTTAGACATGTCAAGCTATGCACGGTTTTATTTAGTGTATCACTCAGGTCCTTGCCCAGGAAAGGGGCTCCAATCCGATGGGCGTCCCAAGGCCACGGTGCAGACTTGGTTGGAACACTTGATTAGAAGGTAGGAGGGTGCTAACGCCACACTCGGGTGTGCTTCCCACTTCTGTACAGGGGTTCTCCGTGTCTCTCCCCATTTGTGTCTCTCTTTCTGCTATTCTTCTAACTATTACACAGCCCCACATGCATTCGCTTCAACATCAGCTGCACTCCGTACCTGTGATGGCACATGGCAGTAGCCTGACAAAGGCTCGCGTTCGTCTTGGTCAGCAGCGCAGCTTGTTTAAAATCCTGAAACGGTTTCAAAACATTTTGTTAATTTTGCAACATAATATTTTGTACTTTTATAAACTTCCTTCTGACTTTGGTTCCACTGTGAATATACTTAACATAGTATTAAAACATACATCTTCTTTAAAATTTTTTTCCTCTTAGTCTTACATCCTGTGAGAGTGGATGGAGCAGAGGAAAGCCATACTGAAAACGCACTCTGAATAGTGTATGCTAGTCTCCATTTCTCCTGTGGCTGTGCCCTGCTATGTGTAAAGGGATACCTCGCTCACTTTTTACTGTTTTTTCCCCAGTACACAGCACCAGAGACTTGCACATCTAGAGAGAAGTGGAAATTCACCTACAGAGAACCTTGAGCATTATAGGGCAAATACACACCAGATCCAGAGAAGAGCATGACTAGGCCTTTTTTGTGGATTAGCTAAGCTTGCTCCTATCTTGAAATTCACACTTCTGGGGAGAAGTGAATCATTCTGTCCAGGAACCCTGGAAGCCTCCTGAGAAAGAGCAGTGGGAAATCTCAAGTGTTTGAGTCAGGAAAGTTAACTTGAATGGCCCTGCATGGCCCTGAGGAAGAGGTTGTTTGAAGAGAATTAAAAGTCTGCAAGAGACCCTGCCTCCGAGGCCCTCCCTGAACACTGGCTGTACTCTGTCAGGCGCCAGAGACAGTGTCCAAAGCTCACACGCTTTTCAAAGCCCTACAACATTGTTTTGAGACATGAAGCAAAATGAGAACAATATTAAACTGAAATTAATAAAATACCTAAATAAAGGTCTACAATAACGAAATTATCATGTGAACCACAATGATTCTGCTTTTTCCCTAAAGGACTGCTTGTGCGGGAATTTTAACTGGCAGTTTTGGTCGTAACCTCACGAGACCAACCTAAAAAGTGGAGGTACTGTGACCCCCTCTGGAGTGATAAAAGGAAGTCCCTCAGACTCCCTTACTGGAGGCTGGGACACCTGCACCCGAAGCCTCAAAGGGCAAGTCAGAGATCTGGCGCTCACCCCAGGAAGGAGGGGGAAGGAGAGGAGCTAACCCTAACAGTCCCCGCCCCTTTCTCCCTCCCCAGTTTCCTTCCTGCTCCTCCCTCTTCCACAAACCAGGCTGTAGCAGAGGGAGGAAGCTGGCTGCCTTTGGGGGGCACGATGAGTTTTCTGCAAATACTGGGAGTGAGAGGGGAGTAATGGGTCAAGCAGAGCCGCAGGGATCCTCCTGGAGGAGGAAGTTTCCGTCAGAGACTAATCTGTGGAGGTAGCATCCCCACTTAGATTCCTGAAGCATATTTTGATACTAAATGGAAGTATTTGGAAGCAAATGAGAAATCTATGCCTAATCAAATATAATCTAATAAAATATGCTGCCAGATAACTCCCTGAGGAGGACTGTTTGGTTAAAGTGGAGGCAAACATACAAGTAAAACTGAGATTTATTAACAAACATTCCTATTTATTTGGGGAGTTGTGAGGAGTGATTGAGACCTTGAAAGGCTGAGAATACCAAGTTTAGTTTTGTAATCAGACAAAACTTACAAAAGTCAACCTGACTCTATATACATAATTATCAGCAATAGACATAAATGATGGCTGTTAGCATTACTTAGAGTAAAGCTAACAGTTTTTATGACTTTTCTCTTCTGCATTAATTTTCCTCCAGTATGAGGATCGTAAATAATAAACCACATATAATCATTCACACAAAAAGCAAATTCCCTCCACTGAGTTTATTTGTAAGGACGTCCATTCACACTGCCTTTCCTTCTGTGTCAGAGGATATAGGCTCTTGACCTCGTTCCTTCCCTTTGCCTCTGGAAACTTCCTCCCTGATATATTTCTGTATTTTTTTAATCCTTGTTACATTGCCCTTAGTGAACAGGCCTTCTTCCTTCAACCCTCCCTGCCTGCAAACTACACACAGCCCTGTCTTTCTAGTTCCTCTACTACCAGCCTCTCCTTGTTAACACTCACTGTCTCCACATCTCCCAATTCCATCAACTTCCTATTATTCATGTTGTTCAATTAAGGCCAATTTCATTTTGTCATTTGTAAACTGTATCTAAAGACATTTTTATTTATTCGCTTTAATTTTTGTCAAAGTAACCCATGTACAGGGTCTAACAAAACTAGAAAACTTACAATGCTTGCAACGATGCCCTGCTCCATCTCTCCTCATCCCTGAGTCCCCCTCCCCAAAGGCAAGGGTTTTGCATCTTGCTGTTATTTCTTCTGCTATTTACCTTAAAATTTCAACCATACCTCATGATTTTATTATGCTGGACTTCCTGCAAAGGACAGAATTTAGCTATCTTCCCCTGCATTCCACACACCTCCCCTTCTCCTGCCATCCCTACATGGATAACAGTGTTTTTGTCTCTGTATTACTTCCCTCAAGCGCTGGATCCTTGGCGATCCATTCATTAAGTTTAAGACATTAAATCAGAAAATGGTAGTTTCGGCTGCTTAAACATCTCTTCTCCACTATCTTTAGCCTTGTGGAATTATATCATTTTTTTTATTTCTTTACTGTCTTCCTGGTAGGTTTTTAAGAGAACAAAGAGAAACAGATGTTCTCAATCCAATAAGCTTAAACATTAACTTCCTAAACAATCCCAGTCTAAATGCTGCACTCTACTTCCTGATCCAGGCTTTCCTATGAAGGTCTTACAACCGTCAATTAACTGGTACATGCCCAGCACTCATCCTACTTGACTTGTCTGTTAATAAGTAATTCCCACTAAAAATTTTTCCCTGGGTAGGTGTTAAAATGCTCACTGTCTCTTGGTTCTTCATTGCCCCTGTATTATTCAGTCTTATATTTCTTCATTGGTTCTTCCTCATTTTTAATTTAATTTTTCAAATTAATATTTATCTTTACTATAATTTTTTTTTTGCTTTTAATTAGTGTTTGCAGGGCATAATTTTTCCAGCCTTTTACCTTTCCTATATATATCCATGTATTTAAAGTGTAATTTTTGTAGACAGAATATAGTGAGACCTTAATAAAAAATTCAGATCTGCCTGGCTGGTGTAGCTCAGTGGATAGAGCATGGGCCTGCGAACCAGAGGATCGCGGTTCGATTCCCAGTCAGGGCACATGCCTGGGTTGCAGGCCAGTTTCTGGCAGGGGCCAGTTCCCTGCAGGGGATGCACGAGAAGCAACCATACATTGATGTTTCCTTCCTCTCTCCTTCCCTTCCCCTCTGAAGATAAATAAATAAAATATTAAAAAAAAAATTCAGATCTGGCCCTGGCTGGTGTAGCTCAGTGGATTGAGTGTGGGCCTGCGAACCACATGATCACGGTTCGATTCCCAGTCAGGGCATATGCCTGGGTTGCAGGCCAGTTCCCAGCAGGAGACACATGAGAGGCAACCATACATTGATATTTCTCTCCCTCTCTCCTTCCCTTCCTCTCTGTCAAAAAATAAATTAAAAAATCTTTTTAAAAAATTCAGATCTGATAGTCTCATTATCTTACTTGGTATTTTTTTTATCATTTCTATTAAATGTAACAACTAATATGCTCAGATTTAGGTTGCCTTTCTTATTATGTTTTCCAGGTTTTTTTGTTTGTTTTCTCTGTCCAGACTTATTTTAGATTATTTTAATTTTTTTTAATATTCCATTTTATTTAATTTACTTTCCCTTTTTGACTAAGGTGGTCCCATTGGAGCAGAAACCTAAAATGAAAGAAGGGCAAGAGCCATAAACAGACCAGTAGTACGAGTGGTCTGTGGACAAAGAATCACTTATGTGAGGACCTTGAGGCAGAAGGGGCATTTCCAAGGAGTAACAAAATGCCACGGTGGGTTGAGTAGTGCAGAAAAGAAGAATGTCTGACAATGAAGCCAGGTCAGTGAGCAGCAGTCCCACCAGGAAGGGGCTTGGCTGGCCATAGGCTAGACTTCTAAGTGTGACAGGAAGCCATGGGAGGGCTCCAGGCAGAGGAATCACTTGATCTGCTCTAAACTAAGAGGTCTGGCTGCTGTTTGGACAACGGCTCGTACAGAGAGAGGCAAGAGCAGAAGCAGAGGCGGCCAGTTGGGAGCTCCTGCACTGGTCCAGGGGAAAGACGGTAGAGGCAGGGATTAAGAGGAGAATGGTGGCAAAAATGAGAAATGACTGAATTCAAAATGTGCTTTGGTGGTAGAGCTGACTGAATTTGCGCATGACTTAGATTCAGGGTATATGGAAAGAGAGCGGTCAAGAATGATTTCTACTCAATTATGAGCTTCTCAAGAATTAGAAATCTGCCTTACTTATCTCTGTATCTTCGATGTCAATGCCAATACCTGCCTTGTCTGAAAGAACATAGAATTTGGAATCAGGTGAGACTTGAGATTAAATCTTGCCCTAGTTAGTATTCCCTGGTTAAAAGACTATCTAACCTCTTTTGAATATCGCCTTCCTCATGTATAAGTTACAATTATAAATCGTGCAGCATTGTTGAGAACCTGATATGTGGATGGTTAAAAACGAAATAAAGATTTACCATGTAGATAACACAGGCCCAGCACTTAATTCTCCAACAGTTGAGGTCTTTTGCCACTGATCCCCATTTTCCTCACTTCTTCCTTCCCAACACCATTACCCAGAGTTCCACAACTTTCTTGCCTACTCCAAACAAGTTCATCAGCTCCCCCTCCCTGAGGAAATTCCAAGTGGTGTACTTCAAAACCAAAGCCTAAAGGAGTTCAACTCTTGGAACCACATTTCATCATGATATAAACACGTCCTTAGTAATGAGTCATTCTGTGGGGCAGAATCTCAAATGATGATGCCAGAAATAGAAGAATAATAAAAGCCATCTTTCCTACTTTGAAAGAAGTAGGAAACACTCCAACTGCCTAATGTTCTGTTGCAGTTCCTCAGAAACAAAAGCAAAACTACGATTATTCAGTTGCAAACTTCAAGGTGCTATTTAATTTGCCTTGTATCTCTTAATCTTAATTCCGACATTAATTTAGAGTAGATAATACATGCAAGATAAAAAATGAAAATGATGAATTTTGTTTAGTTTTTCTATTAAAAGTGCCTTTTTAGCCACCTGTTGCTATTTTGATACACTGCAGGTGTTATCTTCTGTATCGATTCTGAGGGACTGATTCCACTATTCTCACAGCCTATCAACCAGTTATTTTCAACTCTCTACAAAACAAACAGATTTATTTTGATATATTTTCAATAAAGAACGAGGACAACTGTGAATAAGAAAGAGTTACTACCAAACAGCAAAGTAAACAATACATAAATCATTTCATTTGCCAAATAATGGAATTTCATGTATAGTGAAGATATTCCCTTGGGGAAGGCTATAGTGTTGATACTTCATCAAATCAGAAAATTTATTTTTTTAAAATATTAGCTATCTGCCTGAATCAAAACAAAGTAAAAGCACACGTTTTTAAACAAAATTCTATTAGTCATTCAAAGAATTTTAATACATTTTTTTGCTAAAGTTGAATTATTGCTCATTAATACAGCCAGTTGTTATTAAGAAAAATTGTTCACTATTTTTAGAATCTAGCATGTAAATTCGAGAGGTTCATTTTTACATGTGAGCAGGAAGGTTTACCTCTAATGCAAAACTGTATTGCCCTAGTTCTGCGTAGATGAGTCCACGGTTAATGAAGGTATTTAATATCACAGTTTCTCCAGCATCAAGAAGCAGCACAATTCCATAATCTGTTAATGCCTAGAAATAAAATAATCACTTACACCCTAGATTCAACTCTTTAAAACCTTACTACATTGGCCAAAGAAAAATGTTTTCATGTCCAAACGTGGGCCACACAGTTACTGCTTAATTTGACTTACAATTTATGGCCCCAAATAATCACTTGTTGAATGGAAAAGGTATTCTTAACCAAATATGGGAATACCGCTTCTTTTTCGTAAGTGGTGCTGCCTCTGCTCACACTTAACGTCATCTGTGAGTCACCTTAGCCTTCTTGTTGTGTGTGGGTCGGAAGGACACGTAGAGCATACGACCTGCTTCCCACACTCGGCAGTTTCTCCACAGGACTGCAGCCATTAAAGCACAGCTCTTGTTACCTTTCGAAACTTCATTTCTTTATAGTATTTTACTGTTTTCTCTCGGAAACCTATGTTTTATGGAGTTAGAGCTTATCCATTTTTTTCACTCCTGTTAAGCCAGTAACTAGCATGGTGCCTACACATCCTAGGCAATCAGTAAATTTTTGTTGAGAGAATAAACCATGAAGTAATGAAAATGGATCTCAATAAAACTACCAAATAAGAACCTGTTAGAAAATTATTTCAAAATATTTTTATAGATATACTAGGATTTTTTTATAAGACACCAATCTCAGCTGAGAATTACCTCAGACAACCTTTCTCCACCACTTTTATCTTTCTTTTCAGTCATCAAATAAACGAATTTTTACTAGTCATCTACCCTGCATCAGGTACCAGGAGCACACCACATCTGAGCTGCGGCAGGAACTCTTAACTCATCTTTCTACTGAACCTCTTGTCTAAAAGAGCCAGATAATCTCATCAGAAAAGGGCCAAATCTTATATGCCGATAGCACATGCTAACTGAAAATGCAAATAAATAGTATTTTACTATTTGCTCAGAGACCCTCTAATGTTTCATGATTGGGCATTTGAATGTCTAAAAGAATTGTACAGTTAAAGATCCTATATGTACACTGTCGCATAATTATTAACAAACACTGACCAGGTGTAAAAATAATTCATAATATGTACTTATAAAAACAGAACTGGAATGTTAGCACTACTCCTCTCATAGAATCATGAAAAGTAAAACCTGTCAGATGCCTGGAGATCGCCAAGCAGCTGGGCATGTGACACAAAAGGAAACAAAAGCTATAAAATGAGATCCATGGAGGCTAATGAGCAGGATTTGTACCACGCCTCTGCTGTTACTACTATCTTTTCAGTCTTGTAAGGTACTCAACACTAAGTTTCAGTTTCCTCATCTGCAAAATTGGGACGTTAATAATCCATCATATTGTTGCAAAAATTCATTTTGATGATATACTGGTAAGCCAGTTATATTGGTAAACCATTGGTAAACCCAGGGCCTACCACATAATAAGCTTTAAGTGAGTGGAAACTATTACTATTTGTATTGACAATAGGTGATAGGTACCAGCATTCACCTTTTCTTAATTTTTATTAAACCGTATCTTGGGAGAATGTCTGAATGTATTTTGTGCAGAAAGATAGTTGCTTGGTTTTCTCAGGGTGGTGTTGGCCGGAATGCTGAAAAACAGGTGTAGGCAGTCATAAAGGGAGGAGCCAACACTGTGAAACGACATCCGGTTCACAGACTGGAGGTTAAATGTTTTTACAAAGCCACCCGGAGACTGTTAACCAGAAGCAAACAACCTGCGGACAGGAGCAGGGTTCTTCACTCCCTGTGTCACTTGGATACGTTTCTAACCTCTCCCCACTCTCATTTCCTCATCTGTAAAATGAGTGATTGGGTAAAACGGGCTGGGTACATGGCAACTCCAAACGAGCCAATATGATTTATTTGGGTGGTTAGTCTCCACTTAGGTAGTTTTTCATTTTCCTTATTCACAGAGCACTGGGCTCTGTTACATAGCAGAGATAACAAAAACGGGAGTTCCCTGCCCCGAGCTAGCCCATTGTTTGTGACTTCAGAGTCTCCCTGAAAAGGCAGGAGGCTGGCGGGGAGGGAGGCATCAAAGACACCTGCTGCGCAGGTTACTCGATAAATGATCCCCTAATTAGTCCTAGAATCTTAGCAACTCCTTTGTTAAAAATCAGTTATTCATTTGTCAACATGTGTGGAGGAAACTTGATCCTCTGGTTACCGGGAATTCTATAGCCATTTAGGTAGAAACAATGTTTCTTAGCTTCCCTTCCATAGCAAATGAATTTCAGCATCTCTAAATGTCTTTAAACAGCTTTAACTGCCCATGTTTCAAGGAGATTGAGGGAGCACCCAGTGCAGCAGGAACTTGATGCGGTCTTTTAAAGAATGCTTTAGTGGCTATGGAAGGGGACAGAAACAAGGAGGGAAAACAAGTGGACAACGGAGAAAAAGAAGCAAGAGGGTGGGACGGCACCCTGAGAAGACCAGAGACCAGCTGCTCTGCAGCGAGGAATTCTTGACTGGAAAAGGACCAAACTGACAAAAAGGGGCAAGAAGGGTGAGATTAGAAAACTTAAAAGAGGGTTTGCACAGGTAGAAGCTGGAGAGGACAATTGAGAAAAAGATTTGCTGCGGCCATTAGCTGGCTCTGCACAAAGTACAAGAAGTACTGGCCACTGGTCACTCACTGTTCCCGGGGGCTGAAGCCTTCACTCAGAACTCTCTGCTGCATCTGTGGTCTGAGCACTGTACGAAAAACACCCCAACAAACTCTTCTAGATGATGTTGAGTTTTGGAAGCAACACTACTGATAATGATCACTGCTTAAAAATTCTGCACACAGTGTATCAGTAGAAACATTTACTCGAATGAGAATTATGTAATGTATTTTAATTTATGTATATCTTTAAATGCTTATTATAAGCATTATAAAATCGATTTTTCACTTGATATTGCTGAGATTGTATAAGAAAATTTGGTGAGCACTAACAAAGAAATGGAACATGCTTTGAAAAGGTTCTTTGGTTTCTCAAGTTGTGGGGGGCGTGTGGGATGTATTTCTACAAGAATTATTTTTCAAAATTACAACAGAAATAATAACACAATACTTTTCACATGCTTTAGATGTGTTTACAAATGCTTTAACATTTTGTTTACTAAAATGTCATCTTACCATTTGAAGTTCACCTATCCTGGTATGACACAATGCTCTGTTATAAAATGCTACATAACAGTTTTTGTCCATGTTGATAGCTGTAGTTAGATCTGTAATTGCTAGTTTATAAGTCTACAAAGAAAAATATAACTAGGTGAGAAGGGTTAGTCATAATGGACTGAAATTTAGCTGTGAAATAAATTCTTGATTCTGTCAGAGTTTTTGGAATACTGTGTAGCATCTGTGATATTAAGACAATCAAGGTAATCTTCCGCAGAGGTCAGAGTATCTCTTGGTAGGAATTATAGTTTCTGTTACTTGCAAATAAAATTAAATATATAAAGAACTTTAATTTAGATGATTATCTTATTGCCAATCTTGATATACAGCAAGGAGAAAATTATACTTATTGGTAAAAGAGACGCAAGCCACATTCCTCCAGACCCACCAGAACTTGCTGGCTTCTCTCACTCACTCTGTTGCATCACGTAATTGTCATGCTGTCCACCCACGTTCTCTTTTGCTTCCTCTTTGATGCTTCTCTGAGATCTTAGACCATCCATTTCCATGGACAGTAATTTTCATGGAATTAACACTCAATGCAAGGTATTACCCTTGCTTTAAGGTATTATTTGGAAAATATTTAATATGAAATAGCTACAAAATATGTCAGAAAAGGAAAGCAGGGGGACAAAAGTATTCCACGAAGTAATCAGATATCAATGCTAATACCTACACACACCCTTTGACCCAGTAACTTCCCTTTAAGGAGTCAGCTATATACTCAAGCAATGACTGTGTTCTTACTATGTATAACTGTATTGTTCAAAATAATAAAATAGTAAAAAAAGTTTTTAAACCCAAATTTCTAACATTCAAGTGCTAAAAAATAAACTATGGTGGACTAGTATTCAGTTACTAAACATGGTACCTTTAAAGGGTAAGTGTGAGAAGCAAGGCACAACACAAATTATGTAAGTAGCGTAATCCCAATTTTTGAACATATATATCATATATTATTAGGAAAAAAGGCAATAAAAATACACCAAAATGCTCTCACTAATTTTCAATTGATGGTGAGATAATAGGTGATTTTAGTCTTTTTTATTCCCTCTCCATATATTCCCAATTTTTACAATGAATATATACTTACTTTCTAAATAATAAATGCTAGTTAACATGTTAATGTCAAACCTATTCCTGTTTTGTAACCCATCTGATGTACTGCCCAAGAGGAAGGTGTTCTGCCTACCTCTGCTTCCTTCTCACTGTGGAGAAAAGGAAGCGGGTCTTACTGGCACTCGAGGGTCCACCCCCTCTAACATTTCCGTAAACAAGACAGGAAATCGCCCTACCTTGTTGTGGTATTTCAGAACGCCTCTGTAGATAAAAGCTCGCACACTATGAGGATAAATTTTGATGGCCTCATTACAATTCAAAATTGCTTTGGAGTATCTGCCTTTCAAACCGTAGAAGGCTACTCGGCTCAAGTATGCCTTTTCAGGGAGAGAGAAGAGGGGAACAGGAATGGATGTTACTGTAAAAGCATCAATTCTTCCGAAATATATGGCAGTTTGGAAAAATATATGCCACCCAAAATATAGTCTTTTTTCCATTCTCTTATTAGAAAAAATTTCAAACACACAGAACAACTGAAGGAAAAGTACAATGAACAGTCATATGCCTACCACCTGGATTCAATAATTATTAACACATGTACAATATTAATCATATATCTTTTTCCATGAACTATTTAAAAATAAGTTTAGATATCACAACAATTCACCCCAAGTCTCCAGTATGCATCTCCCGTGAAGAAGACATTCTCCTGTACAATCATACCACCATAATATATCTAAGAAAATTAACAGTATTTCCCTAAAAACAATTAATATTTGGTCCATATTTAAAATTCATAAGCTTTCAAAATCAGGGTCTAGTCAAACTTCACCTATTGAATTTTATATTGTCTTTCTAGACTCTTAAAAGTAAGAAATGTGACAGCAAAACAAGAAGTAAATACAATGAATACCAGAGCCCATAAAATTATAACTATTAATAGGTACATTAAAATATTAACAATATTTATATACACCACAATTTCCAAAACACATATATAACATCCCCGTTGGAAATAACATTTAGTTGAAGGGGAAATATAGATATATGCATTATCAAAACAGTGATCTGAAATGTAAGGTATAAACGACTATTGCTAAATAATAATAATTACAGATAATGGATTTAATAGTTTTAGCAAATTTATAGCACACACTCTAAATCACTGGAAGCGTTCATTTAAATACCTCATAATATTTTGGATTGAGGGCAATCGCATGATTAAAATCCAGGATGGAGCTATCCTTGTGGAGTTTCATTTTACAGAGCCCACGCTGATAAAAGCCTTCTGCAAAATTAGGATTTGTTTTCACAGCTTTTGTAAAAGAATCAAAAGCCTAGAAGAGTACATTGTTACAAAGCAAATGGTTTAATGAGTAAAATTTACTTGTAATGTTAAAAAATTACTGTATATAACTATTGTTGAAAGTTTTCCATCTTTTTTTTGGTCATTTTAAATACATTTTTCCAGTAAACATTGTGGAGCAAACAAAAGTAATATTTATAAACAAATCAGTTTTATTATTATAATTTATTCATCCTCTTACTACCAAATTAATGTCTACATAGTTTTTGTTTTTAAATTATAATACTTCTGCAGGTGTATAATTATTCTCCACATTGTGTTCCTTCCAGTATTGCTCTTCCATGAGGACCCCAAAACCTGAGCAGATGAAGTTATGAAATTTTAGAACAACAGAACTCCAAAATTGTTTCCAGCGTTGTAAAGTAAAGCTAGGTTTACTCTAGAAGACCAAAAGAAATAAACACATGAAAAAAACCCTGTAATTCATCTTAATGGAAGAACTAATCAAGTGCAACTGTTCTTCAAAGTTAGACATGTAAGTGTCAGATACTCTCCGCTCCTGAACATAAGGACAGTGGGGAGGGGTATATATGTGGAGGGAAAGAGACATATTTGTGGAATATCTAACATCAGCCATTGGAAAATATCAATTATTTTACATATTTATCATGTCACTGACAATTTTGAAGTGGAGAATTGTGTAACATAGCCAAATACTGGGTAAGTACATAAAAATGGGATCAATTGGTTTTCAATGAGCCTGGCCATCTAAACAACCAGTTTCAACATGATGTGAATTGTTCAGATGTCAGAAATCACTGTCCTAATGATTCCCCATTTATTCTACATTACAATGAATCACTCAATTTAAAGTATTTATAATTTAATAAATACACTTACATTAATGCAATAAATTTATTTTGCTATAATAATTTCTTACAGTTTGATTTATTGTTTTGCTGACAAACACACACTAGTCTTTAGAATATTATTGACAAATAAGCATTGGGGAAAATATGTTGGATAAACAAAGCAAGGTCATCAGTATTGGAGAGCGAATACTGACTATAACAAGCCAAGCTTTACAGCACACTGTGGTCTGCTACTGGTCTCCCCCTGTATAGGCAGCCTTCAGAAACAGAACTAAATGCAAGCAATTTCTAAAATCACAAAAAACGGTATGTCTAAATACACAAAATACCATTTGTAAGTTGCCTTCATCCATGTAACAAAGACCCAAGTTATACAGACAGTCTGCTGAGGCCTCTAAGGAATTCGGTCCTTTATTGGAATGAGCAAAGACATCCAACGCCTTTTTAAACATTCTCACGGCATCCTACAACGATAAAAGAGAGAGAGGGTTGAGAATGTTTCTTTCTACTATTTACTTAACATGACAGCCTTGAAACATGAAAAGGAATCCTGAGCACACAGCCCTACTCACACCCAGATCTCTCCGTGCGCTGCGAGAAGACGACCCCGGCCTGTCTGATCGCGTCAGGCGCTGATCCCACAAGCCAGTAAGTACTTCAGCAGCCTGACTCACAGGGGCTTCTGCAACTGTACTTTCTAAATTCTAAAGATCATTTTTTGTAGTCTTAAATTAAACTCAAACTTACAGACTAGTTTATGACCAATTTGCTGGTAATTTTCCTGAAGAGAATACTGGGCAGCTTTTTGGCAGTAAAAAAATCTCCAATGAAAATCTTATGTGGTTTTAATCAACCTTTGTTTGGCCCTGTTGTGCTCTTACTGGAGTTCAACTGACAGCAGAAAATAAATGAACACCAAACACCCATTTAAGCTAATCAAAAGAGTTGAAACTCATTAATGAGAAAATTTCAATTTTCCAGATAGAAATATGCCTTTTCACAATTAGCTAATCGATATATGTATCTATACAGAAACACAAATACTTGTAATTAGCCCATTTTTAATTATATTAAATTGCTAAAGAAACAATGAGTTTAACTTGGATATGCTAAGTATCCATTTAATTCAGTTAACCTTTTCTCCACGTTTACAGCCCACCTCAACATAACCCTCCCACCCCACTCTCGGCACACAACCTTGCCATACGAAACATCATGACCTCGATTTACCCTCTTTCGACTTTTCATATATATACCTTCCTCCATTTCCATCCATTTCTCTCTCGTCTTTGAAGGGATTCCTCTCCTCACTTTTTCAGAGCTAACTCCTCCAGGTGTGCCCTTGACCCCAACTTCTTCTGCCCAACCTGAGCATGACCTCTTTTGGATCTCTGCCCCCTTCACTGTTTCCTTGAGTCCATAAAGTCTTCCATCCCATTTAAATTTAAATGTGCACCTCTCTCTGAGTATGCTGAAAAGTCTCCTCAAAGCTCTCGGGGGCTTGCAGGTAAGGCATATTTATTCACATTCTAGAAATGGCACTGTGGCTGCTGTGTAGATAAATGCTTGGAACAGTGCAACACTGATGCTATAATTCAAGCAAAAACAATATGTTCTGGACTAGAATAATGACCACAGAAATAAAGAAAGGAAGTAGATTTGAGAGGTATTTAGAAACTAGAACCAAGAGAACATCACTATTGATTTCATAGCAGGGGGCAATCAAAGGTGACCCCGGTTTTCTAGAAGACTAATGAGGGCAAGGGGAAGAGATTAAAGTAAATATAAGAACATTCCTAAAAGAAGCTCAATATAATAAAGGTGTCAATTCACCCTAAAATAATCTGGAAATTCAATAAAAGTCAGCCAAAATTCAAATGGGATTTTTTAATGCACCTTGGCAAGCTGAATTTAAAATGCAGATAAAGGCATAAAGGCCCAAGAATAACCAGAAATTTCCTGGAGAATATAGTGTGGGCATCTGTTCTACCAGATGTGAAGAATTACAATAAAGCTATAGTAATTAAGACATTTTACTATTGGGCTAGGAATCGAAAGATTGACCAAAGGGACAGAATAGAAATAGAGAGCTCAAAATCAAATCCATGCATAAATGAAAATGTAGTGTGATACGTGATACACTTCAGATCTTTCGGTTGAAGAGAACATTTCAAAAAATGACACTGGAACATTTGAATATCCACATGGGGAAAACTGAAATAGTATCACTGTCTCACACTCAGAAATATATATATGTAATGTGGAGTAAGTTCTTAAACAGAAAAAGTAGAATTTTTTAAGTGTTAGAAGAAAATATGGAAAAATACCTTTATGACCTTGGAGTTAAGCAAAAATTTTTAAAGCCATGAAACAAAAAATAGATATATTCAACCACATCAAAATTAAGCACTTTTGTTCACCAAAAGGCACCACGAAAAATAAAAATAAAATGAAAGACAACCACATGCCCTGACTGGTGTGGCTCAGTGGGTTGGGCATTGTCCTACAAACCAAAAGGTCACTAGTTCAATTCTCAGTCAGGGCACATGCCTGGGTTGTGGACCAGGTCCCAGCTTGAGGGCATGTGAGAGGCAACCGATTGATGTTTCTCTCTCAAGTCAATGTTTCTCTCTCTCTCTCCCCCCTTTCCCCTCTCCTACAAATAAATAAAATCTTAACAAGAAAACAGCCACAAACTGCAAGAACATAGATATCACATATAGCCAACCAAGATTTAATAACAGAATTTCACTTTTAAATGCCTAAAACTGATATGTACAAGACAAAAAAATGTGCATAGGAAAATGTTAGGAGAGGAAGTATGAGTGGCTAATAAACATATAAAAAGATGTTCAAGCGTTGCTTGAATTGAGAAATGTGAATTAAGACCAGAATGAGACATCAGTTTTTAATCACCAAATTGATAAGAATGCTGTCTGACGACAGCAATTACTGCAGAGCAGCAACTTTCAACCATTTTCATCTCACGGCACACATACACTGACTCCTAAAATTCTGAGGCACACCAAAAAATACATGTTTTTGCCGAAACGAAAAAATTTAGGTATAATTTTGACTCACTCACACTGGATAACTATTGTTATGCTAGCTGTTATCATTTTTTAATTTGGCAATCTAAGGGAAAAGAGGCCAGTGCCCCTGACTAAACCGTCAGGTATTGCACGTTGTAAAAATCCTTGGGCACGCCGGTTGAAAATCGCTGTTGCCCAGGGTGCACACCAGCAGGAACACTCCAAATGCAGGTGGGGGAGTCCACCTACACGGCCCTGTGGAACAACGTATCGCTTTCTTGAAAGTTAAGCACTCACATTCTGTACATACCAACCATTTCCCTCCTAAGAAATTCTGGGAAATCCTGGAAAATTAGTCCACAAGTTAACAGGAGACATGGAAAAGAATATTTATAGTGGCCCTACTCTTAAGAGAAAAAGAAAGCTTTTGTTTTTGTTTAAAAAGTGCATTCATAATTATTTTTTCAAAAAATCTTTTTAATTATTGTAATCTTTTCAAGCATCACTCTTTACTAAATTGAATGGGATTTTTTTGAAAAAGAGGAAAAAAATAAAAGGAAGCAACCCAAATGTTAACAGAAGAATCAACAAATAACAGTTCTGTAAAAAGATACATAAGTAGTCATTCTAAGCAAAACACAAAAATTCCGTTAATAGGTTTCGCAAACATTGCTCAAGACTCTGTACCTTGTTTCTCTTGGCCTTCATTTGGGCTTTTGCTAATAGAGTGTATATGGCGACATCGGGCTTGGTCAAAGTGACCCCGTCCAAGACCTGAATGGCCTCGTCATGGTTTTCACAAAAAGAGTAAATGAGAGCTTGCTGTATAGGACTCAACTCAATGACACCTGGGAGGAAAGGGAAGGTTATCAACGCCTTTGCCAAGTATCTGGGTTTTGGAATATACGTGAAATTTTAAGGAAGTCAAGCAACCCAATAATCTATCTTTGAATGTGAATTGACAAGATAATATCTACTAAAATCTGTTTACTATCAACAAATAATAAGACATTCTAATACAAACAGAAAAATATAAGTGTGAGCCTGGTATTTCCTACAATAATCTCTCTCACAAAATTCACTGTTATTTAACTATGATGTCAAGTGAACTCTTCAAGCTATCTGCACATAGCTATTGTAAATAGTGTAAAAATTTTGAAGACATGATTTCTTTTAAGTTAAGACAATTATAGTCTTACATTAATTATATTTACCTTTGTTCATTTCTGCTACTTGATAAATAGTGAACTTTGCAAGATCGAAACATTTCATCTTAAGAAGATACTGTCCTCTGGAAGAAATAATACCTCTTTAATTATAAGCAGTTAAAAAGAGTTTTTCAACAACAAAATTTCTTATATCCAGTTACTCAAACTTTTATATTTACAATACATTTATTTATATTTATATATGTATGATAAAAACAATATGAAAAGTAGAAACATGTATGTAGTCTAAATGGACCATTTAGCTTGGAGATGTGATGAGAAAACTATTTAGAAAAGTGAGAAACTGAAAGAACAATACTCAAGTCTTTTTGCAGTTACCTGTATTTAAAATGTTATACCCTGTTGCTAAGAAGTTACTAAAAGATAAACACAATTCAAGGCACACAGTGGAAAAGTATTTAAGTAAACTGTTAAAAGGTGGTTCGAGAATTTAAAAACAAAATAAGCTGCCCTGACCAGTGTGGCTCAACTGTTTGGGCACCGTCTCCAAAAGCGAAAGGTCCATGGCTGAATTCCCGTTGCAGGTCTGGTCCCCAGTTGGGACACATACAAGAGGCAACTGATCAGTGTTTCTCCCTCACATCAATGTTTTTCTCCCTCTCTTTCTCCCTTCCTTCCCCTCTCTCTAAGAATAAAAATCTTAAAAAATAATAAACAAATAAAACAGAGCCAACTGTTATCAGAAAGCTTGCTCTAGTCCATTTCCCCATATCTGTAAGTCTATTTCCCATGTTAAATACTATAAGATATTTTTGGTGGTGATAACTCATAACTTGCAATAGGTCTCTTTATAGAAAGCTCTGTGGCCTTTCAAATACAATTCAATGTGCTGCTTTTTTTTTTCCTTTGTCCACTGAACTGGCTGAGGTTTACATTTGGTACTTCTGTGGACATAACCAAACAACTATTCAAAATATGTTAACTTATTTCCATGAGCTACAATGGTAACTACATAACTAGTAACCAAGAGAGATCTTTGAGAACTTAGAACACGGTGGATGGGAGATGGCCACCGATGAAAGATTAAATGTAAAGCAAGGAAGTCGGAAGGATCAAGAGAGAACTTAAAGAAGGATTCTGTTTCTATGCCCATACCTTATTATATATAATTGGATTCCATCTGGATGAAGGTGGATAGCACGAGACAACTCTCTTACTGCCTTTTTCAGTTTATGCACCTGTTGATCAATAAACAGAAACTTCACTTATTGCTTCCATTCTAATGCTTATCCCCCTCTCATCCTTCAATACCGGAATTTTTCAGAAACATGTAATACATATTTTTCTTGAGTTATTATGGCAAATGGGATACAGAGAAGTAAAAAGAAAACTTTGTGATGCAGTTTTTTATTTTATTAAAACTACTTATCTTTACTTTTGAAGAATTTTATATATACCTACATAGATAACTTTACATAAATGATAGTATCATACATTCTAGTTTGTTTTTCCTTTTCATTTAGCTTTTCAGATTTTCTCCCTCATCCATAACACCTTTTCCATCAAACTTTATTTGTGTTAATAAATAAATTAGTATGCAAAAGAAGGCAAAAATAAAAGTGGATTCTACTTAAAAATTAGGGAGAAAAAGAAGCGTGCACTTAAATTAATAAGTAAATGAGTGAATAAAGCAAAATTCAAGAATAACAACAAACATGCCTGCTTAAAATCAATGTAAACATTGTAAACATCAATTCTTTCCTTAACACTGGTCACAGAAGCATAATCAGGATTTGTGCAAATTTGGGGGCAAAAACTCATTATCACTGGGAATATCACAAAAGGAGGACGACACAAACCCCAGCAAAGTGACCCTGGATGACCAACAACACCTCTCACTGTGCTGACGGGGGATTCAGAGAGGACAACGCACTGATTCGTACATGGAAGTGGACAGTACCTGTTGAAATGGCAAAAACGGTGTGGAGGGAATGGTGGGTGGAGTCAAAAGAGAGAACCCTAACAGAGCGTTTGAAACATGTTTACATCAATTTGAGGATTTTTGTGTAACTTCAGGCCTGCTACTTCTCAAGTTGACCCTGCTCAAGTTAGTATAATTCTTACACCGTCTATCCATATGTCTGCTCCATTTGTAAATGTGTAGGCACTGAGGAGGCCCTGGCTGGGTAGCATGGAGGCTCCCTCTCTGGCTCTTCATGAGCTGTCCCGGGGTTGGACTTCTCCAGAGAATCTTACATTCGATTCACCCTAGGGACTGAACCTGTACAGTAGGTATGTATGTGTATTCTTCTAGACACACACACACGATTTGATCTGTAATTGTTTTATTTATGTGGGATCATATTGTATACACTTTACACTCCTGATTTTTGCTTTTCTTTTCATTCACTGAATTTTAAATTTTTACTTATTGATTTGAGAAAGAGAGAGAAACATCAACTTGTTGTTCCACCCATCTACATACTCACTGGTTGCCTCCTGCATGTGCCCTGACCCATGATGACGCTCTAACCAACTGAGCTATGCAGCCAGGGCCCTGAATTTTGCTTTTCTTGTTCAACGATATCTTGTGGAAATCTTTCCCAGTTAGCTGATATAGTTCTTTTCTTAAATTAAATGTATTGGTGTAACATTGGTTAATAACATTAGATAAGTTTCACACGTGTAATTCTATAATCCATCATCTATATTACACCAGGTGCTTACCACCCAAAGCTAGTCTTCTTCCAACATCATATGATACAGCATTAATTACTTATAACGACTACATTATATGCTATGTGTGTGCATAAAATACAATTTATTACCCTGGCTGGTGTAGCTCAGTGGATTGAGTGTGGGCCTGCAAACCAAAGGATCCAGGTTCGATTCCCAGTTAGGGCACATGCCTGGGATGCAGGCCAGTTCCCAGCAGGGGACGCAAGAAAGGCAACCATACACTGGTATTTCTCGCCCTCTCTCCTTCCCTTTCCCTCTAAAGATAAATAAACAAAATCTTTTAAAAAATACAATTTACTCATTACTATGCAGAGATTTTTGCCTCCTCAGAGCAAAGAGTCTTTGAATACATGTCCTTATACTGGGCTTGGTTTCTAAGTGCTTTCAAAGGAAATTCCAGAAGCCCTCAGCTTCAACAACATGGAGTTAAAGCTGGAGTTAAAGAACCACACACCACAGGTATGTCCATCTCTTCCCCAGCAGGAGTCAAGAGCAAACTTGCCCTGGGGACAATACCAAACCTGCCCCAGGTCTTCTAACTCTGTCATCAGGGAGCTAAGAGCTTTGAATGGGCCTCTGGTCCCACTGGGTCCTGAGATGCAGACAATGGAAGACAGAGCCTCTAGCCAACTCTCAGTGGATAAGCAGTGTGAGCAAGAAAAAAAAAAAACTTTGTTATTTTAACACAGTGATTTTGAAGTGGGTTTTTTGTTTTGTGGGGGAGGGTGTTTTGTTCCATCATTGTGGGGTTTTTCCACAACACAACCCAGCCCATCCTGACTGAGACCAGTGCAACTAACGGACTCGTAGGAGAGGACAGAAAGGCAAGTAGCCAGTTCACCTGGGCTTCTGTGGGGTTTTGGCATCTGCAGGGTTTGGCTTTCATTCTGATCACAAAGGGAAGCTACTGAAGGGCTTGGGGCAAAGAAGTGAAATAATCTGACATGTTATAACAGAATCATTATGGCTTTTGTGTTGAAAATCCATCAAAAACGAGTAAAGAGCAGAAGCAAAAAGACCAAAAGGGCGACTTCAGTCATCCTGACGAGAAGTGGCAGGGTCTCGGGCAGGGTGGTTAGTGGTCGGGTTGTGGAAAGTGATACCTTATTGTGAAAGGTAGAGACAATAGTTAACAATGTGTCTGGCAAGTCAGATTTACCTGGAGTCAGCGAAGACTCCCTGTTTACCGTAGTGTTTGAATTTGTTATGCCAAGGTTATATTACATTTTTAAGTTTAAATAACTTAAATTCAAGCAAAATCTAAAAGAAAGTGTGAGTGAGGGGGCTCCCATTCTGTGCACGAAGTCCTTGCTACGGGTCCCCCAACTCACTGACAGACAGGCACGCCACAGCAGACGCCAAAATGTTAATGGCAGTTACCTCTAGAGAATGAAATTGTGGTTAATTTCAAATTTATTTCTATTTATACACAAATAAAATTATTATATGCAATAAGCATATGTTGCTTTTGTAATTGGGAAAAATAGGTGTTATTTTTTTAAAAGTAAATAGACAAAAATTCATACCTCATCAACATAGGCTTTATTAGGGTAATTAGAGTTTACTATATCTACTTAATATCTATTGCTTATAAACGCACCAGCCTCTGTAATTAGCTGAAAAAGAGTACATTTATACATACATACATATATATATATCTTAAGTTATACTGAGAAAATATCCAGAAAATTTAGCCTTAAAAAAAATCAAGGTTCTCAAAACTTAAATACCTTATGATAAGTTTCTGCACGGCAAATATAGCTTTGAATACATGAAGGATCATATTTAAGGGCCTCAGAAAAATACCAAATGGCTTCAGTGTAGTTATTCAAGTGTAGTAGGTGTATGAGGCCAATATTTATATAAGCCAAAGTAACAGTTCTAAAAAATTGAGAAAGCAAAATCTTGTTAGACATTTTAATTATTCCAAAGGTTCTCTAATTATGAATGAACCTAATGAAATACAGCAATATATAGCAGGGAGTTTTTAATGTCTTACCAAAGCAAAGCAAATTAATCAACTACTCTGTGTTAGAAATTATAAACACCTTTATAAAATCCTTAGCAGGGAATCAATTATTTGTTGTTCAAGAATGGAATTCCTGAAGTCTTCTAGAGTCCTTAGTAATACTTTACTGTTCCTTGACTCAACTAAAAAGTTTTTGCCTTACATTATTTGATATTTGCCATGAGAAACAATGGTAGTTGAGGCTTGTGGTTAAATATCCTTTTCACATAGATATTAACCCAGCTTCTTTCTATATCAAATAAATGTCTTTTTCACTTAGAATCAAACAATCTCAAAATGACCTCAGAAATCGCCCTATTCAACGCCCCTGTTTCAAAATGAGGAAACTACACATCCTACAGCCTAACTTCACAGAAGCCCTGACGCTTTATCTGAAAAGTGCCAATGTTCCTACTGCCTATGTTTCAGCTCTTGACAACTGAAACTCTCGCCTTTTCCTTCCTGGTTCAAAAATATCCAAAAGATACCCACCATGGCTATTATGGAGCCATGCTCCAAGACTCCCCTAAGACAAGTTCAAAACTTACTTTATTGATAAGCTAAGTAAATAGTCTGGTGGTTGGCACTGAATTAACATGATTTATTACACTTTCTGAAATCTTCTATTTTAACAAGGGTTGAGGAAAGGGGGGGTTATTTCATCAAAGTTTGTTTTATAGCTTAACATTCTGACTAGTGTGTGTAACTTTGTGATCCTTCTGATACCTATGTTCTAAATGATATTGGCTTTTTTTTTTTTTTTGCTTCACTAACAAAATGAAGTCAGAAGTTCTAAATAGAGGTTTCCTTCTATTGAATTGTGTGTTGTGCACAGCAATGATATGTCAAGCAGAACATTTTGTCATTATTTTAAAACTTGATGACAGCCCTGGCTGGTGTAGCTCAGTGGATTGAGTGCAAGCCTGTGAAGCAAAGGGTTGCCGGTTCGATTCCCAGTCAGGGCATATGCCTGGGTTGCAGGCCAGGTTCCCAGTAGGGGGTGCATGAGAGGCAACCACACACTGATGTTTCTCTCCCACTTTCTCCTTCCCTTCTCCTCTCTCTAAAAATAAATAAAATATTTAAAAAAAACTTGATGACAGTATTTCATAAAGTTCACTTCAAAAGCTTTAACCTGGGCATCCCAAAGTACCTCTAAAAACTTGGTAATTTTTTAATCTATGGATTTAATCCCTCACAAACCCATTTGATCTCTAAAGTTTTCAAGAGTATCTGAGGCACAGATTTTAACAACAGGTCTTATTTTAGAAGTAATCTTGTTTTTAGAAGTAATACTCTACTCTAGCATTATTTTATAATTGTCTCATTTTTACCAAGTTATTAATGAGGAGGGGAAAAAGCTTTTTCTTTCATTTTGTTCTTTCTAAAATTTTATATAAGAAGGTGATTACTAAAAAATAAAAAGGAAAACTTACCTTTCCAGAGAAATAACAGTTTCAAAGTCACTAATTGCCAGCGACCAATGTTTTAGATCTGCATAGAGTATGCCCCGATGTAGAAAACAACCAAAATTCTCATAGCCATCATTTATGAGAGCTTAAAAGTAAAAGTATATCTCTTATGCAGGTTCTGAACAAACATATCCAAGTTATATTTAAGTCAATAACCATTCTAACTTTTTAAACATTATATAAAATAAAACATCTACAACGAGTATACTTATTTGAAGAGTAAATATAGTGTTCACATAAACTGTGTTTCTTTATAAGTAACAATGTGGTTATCATGATTCACATGCTCATTAGAGCTGGAAGAAATCCTGATGGTAACCTAGGATAGTCCACTCACTCTACAGATGAACAGACTAGGGTTCAACAGAGTGGGGCTAGTACACTGACCTTGATAGTGATGCAAGTCAGTGGCAAAGAAGGGCATAGAATCTAAAATCTACCTTCTGATTCGTCTTAGTGGATTGCAGTGAGAAGGGTGCCATTGCCCTTGCTGGCCTGAGTGGAGGACAGGAAGCCAGTCTTTGGCTAATGGCCCCAAACAGGCTATCGTACAAGTCCAGGCTGGGGCATATGGTAGAGTTCCAGCTGACACACATAAACCAGGGCTAGCACCTCAAAGAGGCTACTCCCTGGGAAACAGAACTTGGAGTTAAGGCAGGTAAGTTGTCCCAAGTTAACAGAAGCATGGGACAAAAAGAGCCTCATCTCAATACTCCAGATTTGTGACTCTCATTGTTACTGAACCAAAGTGGGGGTTTGGCTGCCCATTGCCACTTATAGAAAAGTTCAGGAGGCAGAGGTTGGCGAGAAAAGAAAGAGGTCTTTTTCAAATGCTGTACGATCTGTGAGAATGGCAGACTCTTGTCTCAAAAGCCCATCCTGTCCCGGAAACCCAGAGGAAACCCCATCCACCCTCAGCTGGACCAAAACCAAAGGCAGCATCCATACTTCCTTCTCTCATTTAAAATGCCATTCCCTGGGAGCCACAGGCGGCCACTGAGTGGTCATCCTGGAAGGTGTCAGGCTCTCTCCTTGGAACCAGTCTGTGGGGCAGGCCCCTCCATTGGCCACGTGGCTTCCGGGAAAAGAAGTTCTTGCAAACACACGGGCCAGTACATTCACGAGATGGGCCAGAGAGCCATCCTTTCCTTTCCTTGGTTTCATATTAGTTTCCCATGCAGACCAGCTTCCCTAGCCCAAACTTCCATGTTCTCTGGAAGGGTCCAGCCACCAACCAATCCCTCCTTTTCCCCAGGCTAGACTAACAGGTTTCTTTAATGCAGTACCTACCCCTGCCACCATTCTGACCTCTATGGCACATGTGCCTGCCTTTCCCTGGTCCCACCCCCAATCAGGTACCAAAAAGAGGTAGAAGGGCATTTTTTCCCTATTCAGTTATTTTGGATTTACTAGCAAGTCTTGCACATGCTCATTGCAATCTTGCCTAGGAGCAGGGGTCTGCTGCCAGGCTATCGGTATCATCATCCATAACCATTCCGGGTGTCATCTCATGTCTCCTCACTTACTGATGCCCCTTTCACTTTCGAAAACATGCTACTAAGCCCTGGCTGGTGTAGCTCAGTGGATTGAGCACAGGCCTGCGAACCAAAGGATCGCAGTTCGATTCCCAGTCAGGGTACATGCCTGGGTTGCAGGCCAGTTCCCAGCAGGGGACCCACAAGAAGCAACCGTATATTGATATTCCTCTTCCTCTCTCCTTTCCTTCCCTTCTAAAGATAAATAAATAAAATCTAAATAAAATTATTTTTAAAAACATGCTACTAAATTAGGTGGGTTTTCCAAAATATTTTATCTATGTCTTCTTCTAAGGTTCTCAAGTTTGTTCTGGCTGACAAGGGAAAGTTTTACCAAAAACATACACTGAGTTCACAGTCTGGGACACAAATATTCACAGTAGTAGATTTTTGGAAGTATGCCTTGTGCAAAGAATATGGTCATACAGATTAAGTGAATAATCACTTGAAGGCGATCTGACTCTTCAGTTCACAGTGTGATCAGCTAGCAAAGAGAAAGTCACCTGCAGTTTGGTGGTTGTTCTAGAAAAATGGAAACATTCTTCTTAAGACAAAAATATTAAAATTACTTAACTGTTCTGTGCCTTGGTTTTCTCACTAGTAAAAGAGGGATGGTACTAATATTCCCTCATAGTATTATTCTGAATATTAATTGAGACACTTCATATATAGCACTTAGAATAATGCTTGACAAGTAATACAATACCAAATAAATGTTAGATATTATTATTGGCTTAGAAAATATTCTGGAGATCCATTTTGATTGTGGAAGATAAAACTCCTCAGGTTAGACTAGGAAAGGATTGAGGTCAAAAACAAGCTGGTCTGCTCTGAATAACTAAATAACAAGGATTTTGTATTATTGTGACAGCTTTAAAAAGAGGCAGTAAGAAGCCCAAAATGTGGAGAAGGAGGGAACGTGAGAAAGAGGCCTTCTGAAGCCAGGGTGAAAGGGTTTCAGCCAGATGGCAAATGGACAGAGCTCACAGAGTTAGGTAAACTCACAGGCATGGGGGCACTTGACCTTCAAATTTAAATTGTATACGCTAACTTTATCCTTTGAATCCTGCAATATTCAGTAACAGAGAGTGGCCACAAGAAATGAGGGGGTGAGCAAAAAAAAAAAAGGAGAATCAAACAGGGCAGGGATCAGCTACAACAATTATAAGAGAATTAAACAGGAATCTGCATCCCTGTCTTTGAAGAAATCTGGGAAATAGAAGGCAGTAGACTCCTCTTAGCACAAAGGGTGGGATTTGAATTATTTGAATATTCATGGCAGGGTGATCTCAGGAAGCAAATGGACTTAGAAGCATCAAATAACAATCGTCTTAAATTACCTACCCTGAAGAGCTCTGCATTCTTCTTGTGACTCTAGTTGTCTCGTAATCTTTTTTTAAAATATATTTTATTGATTATACCATTACAGTTGTTCTATTCCCCCCCTTCATTCCCCTCCACCCGCACACTCCCTCCCCCACTAATCTCCCCCCCTTAGTTTATAACCACGTGTCTCAATTTCTTTAGACTCTATATTTCCCCCACTATTCTTGCCCTCCCCCTATATATTTTCTACCTACCATCTATGCTATTTTCTGTGCCTTCTCCCCCCTTCTCCCCCTCCCACCCCACTGTTGCTAACCCTCCATGTGTTCTTCATTTCTATGGTTCCACTCCTGATCTAGCTGTCCTCTAGGTTTGCTTTTGTTTTAGGTGTGGTTGTTAATACCTGTGTGTTTGCTGTCCTTTCACTGTTAATATTTTCATCTTCTTGTTCTTATATAAGTTCCTTTAGAATTTCATATAATAAGGGCTTGGTGATGATGAAATCCTTGAACTTGACCTTATCTGAGAAGCACTTTATCTGTTCTTCTATTCTAAATGAAAGTTTTGCTGGTTAGAGCAATCTTGGTTGTAGGTCTGTGGATTTTAAATTGTATTTATTTATTTTTAGAGACAGGGGAAGAGAGTGAGAAAAAGTGAGNTTAAAGATGTCCTGGAGGTTCCTAAGCCTCTCCTCATTGTTTTGAATTCTCATTTCTTCATTCCTCTCTGGTGGGATGTTTTGTTCTTCCTTCTGGTCCATTCCATTGATTTGAGTCCCAGTTTCCTTTCCATTGCTATTGGTTTCCTGGACATCTCCCTTCATTTCAATTAGTTTAGCCTTCATATGTTCCTCTAATTTGTGGCTGTAATCTACCAATTCTGTGAGCATCCTGATAAATAGTGTCTTAAATTGGGCTTCTGAGAGCCTGGCAATCTGTTGGTCGCTTAGAGTTATTGGCTCTGGGACTTTGAGTTCCTCTTGCGCCATCTTTTGGGCTGTTCGTGCCTATTAAGTAGCAGGATCGGAGCCCTAGGTTTTCATCAGAGCAGGGCAACTCAGTCGCTGGGTTGTGACGTTGTATGTGGGGGCGGGGTCAAAGAGGGACAATGGCTTCCCTCTGCCGCCCGCTGCCTCGACCCCCACCAGCACCGCAGCCACCTCTGTCACCAGGCCCACGCATTTCGTTCCACTGCACGCGAGTGTGCCACCGCTGTCAGCCCTCCACCACTGGGTTCATCCCCTGGGGCCTTCGTGGTCCGTCTCACTGTGCGCCAATGTGCGACCTTGGTCAGTCTGCCCCGAACCCCGACTGGCTTCCGGCTGCCCGCGCATCTAGCGCCTAGGTCGGGGGATCTGTCCTGCCCGACCCTGCTCTGCTGCTGGCTCCACCTCTCTTACCGTCCCCGTTGAACGGTTCGTAGCTGTCGGACTTCCGTATAATTCTGTTTTCTGGTCTTTGGGTGTGTCCTAGTTCTCCAAACCTTTGTTGTATTCAGACTTGGTTGTGGGAGAAGGCACAGTGTTTCCACCTATGCCTCCATCTTGGCGGAAGTCTTAATCTTTAGATACTGCCTCATCTAGGAGGCTAGCACTTTGCACTCAGGTGAACATAGGCACATTGGGAGTGTTGGTTGGAATTTGCCAATCAGGAAGGGCTAATATATTTAGCTGGGGACTGCTTACTGAGCACTTACTCACTAAGCCTAGAATTGTGCTGGTCATATTCCTATACTAAAAATGCGCTGATAATAGGGTAAGTTGAAAATGGCCACTTTTAACCATTGCCATCCTCTTACTGAAGATTCTCAAAGCCCATTTTTAGTTTAAGAGCTAAACAACTCTGGATTTGACTAATCCATGGGCTGGGCCTATGCAGTAGGACATAGCCCACCAGGAAAATACACTATCATTTTAGCAAGTCGACAGGAAATAGACTTGAAGTTCCAGAAATATCCCCAGAACTCAAGATGCAGAAAGAGATTTTTTCGATATGATATTCTCCTTTTGCCACAATTACACACACATAAACAAACATTTAGACACATACATTAAAAGGGCATATTAAAAACACTTTTAGCTAAACTATTTTAGCTTACAAGAACATTATACACACACACACAAGAGGTCTGTCCAGAAAAAGCCTAGCCACTGCTAATATAAAGAGAAGGGTTTGCAAGACATCAATGTAACCTGGCAGCCAAGGAGGGTCGACTGGAATGAGCATGCATAAACAATAACTTCATAGTGAGGGTCACAGATGTCACTGAGTGAGCATGTGTACTGTGTGTCTGTCTTACTCAAAATGACTGAGCAAGGAGAGCAACGAATCTACATCAAATTTTGCGTTAGGCTTGAACATTCCTCTGCAGAAAATACTCAGGTGATTCAGAAGGCCGAAGCTCTGGGCAACTGTGATTAGCAGCTTTGTCATGACAATGCACTCACTCATGCGTCATGTCCTGTGCAGAGATTTTGGCAAAACATCAAATCACCCAGGTGACTCAGCCCCACTACAGCCCAGATTCAGTGCCCTGTGACTTCTGGCTTTTCCTGAAACTAAATGAATGTCTTTGTTTTTCATGTTACACACCTGGATACCTTCCAGGCAGACCATGTACCCATATGGTTAACACACACTCATAGTGAAGTGTATAAATGCCCACTAATATGTAAGTATATATAACTATATGATAACATAATTATTACCTTAGTAATCCCACATTAGTATTCTACCCAAAGTGATATGCTGACCCTCAGAAAAAATTCCTATGTATGTACATTTGAAGGCAAAGTACCTGAAACACTGTAGTCCTGTAGTGCTCTAAAGGGGTTACTCTTCCTCAATAGGCAGGCTCTGTAATACAATGCTAACCAGTTATTAGGATCTAAGTGAATTGCAACAGAAAGGTCTTGAGTCGCTTGCTTATAAAGATGCCGTTTAAAATACGCTCTCCCTCGGTATGTCCTAAAAAAAGAAAAGAAATTCATTTTAACGTGTATTGCAAAATATGCATTGACCCTTTATGGCAAACCTATACAATTAATTTCATATTTAATAATTTGTGTTTGTTTCTCCTTGCTTCCCAAGAAAGTTGATCACACAGTTAATAGCAAAAAAGATATAAACTTTTAATAAATAGAACAATTATACTTTATTGTATGTAACTATATGCTTATTAACAACATACTCCATATTGTTTGCTTACTAGTTTTATAGCATTTCTTTACATTCATCAGAGAGGTATGTCAATAAAATAAGATTTTAAAATTTTTATTATTTTTGAGTACCCAAGATGTAAGTCTCTAATTTACACGAGATGGTTGTGTAGGAAAATCAGATAATTCATGTTGAACAAGATGGGCCTCCCTGGGTAGAACTGTTGTGGTATTTTTACCCCCAGGGCTGAAGATGCTGCCAAGTAAATGGAAAGCTGCTCTGCATGTATAAAAGCTACTGTATCAGTTCTGTGAACTGGATTCTATCTCCATTAACTTTGACTCTGATTTCAAAATTATTATGATTAAATTATACTCAAAATTATTACGATGCCTCAATTCCTGAAAATCTCATTTACAATCACTTAATAATATAAAGCAAATCAGCTTTTAGAAATAAAGGAAAAACAGGAGGAATAGCTAGTAGGTTGCCTGCTCTGATGAAAATGAGTCCAAGGGGGAGATAAAAGCAGCTCAAAAAGGTTACATTATGAGCAACAACAGTAATTTTGAGGAAAGAATGAAGCCAGTCCACTGGTAAACTGGTAACAGAGGTCTCTGAAAAGCACCACACACCCTGGGATCTAGGGTATTTTATCCCAGAGCAAAATATTTTTTTAACCCCATCTTTTAGAAATGTCTGATTTATTTTCTAATGAATATAAGAATTTTATATTTATATTTCATTATTTCTGGTTGCTAGAGAATATTACTAATTATTTTTCAGCTTATAGATGATTTTGAACTTAAAATCTTACATAATAAACCTTTAGTAATGTTTTTGTGGGATGCCATTAAATCATGTCAATTCTTCAAACATACTGACTTGTGCATCTGTTCCTTCTTTCATTTCCACTGCCCCAATTCCTCAGACTCTCATCTGAAGTAGTGAGCTGAAGTGAACCTCAGCTCCCACCTAAGCTAGTATTTGGTTCACTCACAAAATAAAGACCTCTTTTTCCAAAAAACAAAAACAAAACATGTCACAGCCCCCAGCTGATGAGAAGGCCATTTTTTTTTAGATGGGATATAAGCCCCTCCCCCTGCCATAAGATAACAGCTTCTTACAATACCTTGAGTTAACAACCTTCTTGTTCTCCATCTAATCTGAAGCCTTCCTGCAACTAATCCCCCTTTAAATCAAAAAGTAGATAACCAAAATAGACCACTAACTAGGCAAGGATTTTTAAAGAGTTTCAAAAAAGTTTTCTGTTTCTTCAAATGGGATAATTTTAGAAGTGAGTTATTTTGAACTTTCAAAGAACAAAAATTACCCTATCCTAAACGACATATTTCTGAGATGAAAGGCATAATTCATTTTGAGAAAGCAGCCAAATTCTAAAATAAGTATCTGAAACTAGTGAACAATCTTACCATAAATACAGATGAAAAATCTTAAAGAAAGTAAAGACAAAGAGAATCATTTAATAATGTTCTATCTAACTATATTATGGTCAAAAGACATTTATCCTTCAAAACTAGCTTATTAACATGAGAGTCTTAAAANGGTGAACATAGGCACATTGGGAGTGTTGGTTGGAATTTGCCAATCAGGAAGGGCTAATATATTTAGCTGGGGACTGCTTACTGAGCACTTACTCACTAAGCCTAGAATTGTGCTGGTCATATTCCTATACCAAAAATGCGCTGATAATAGGGTAAGTTGAAAATGGCCACTTTTAACCATTGCCATCCTCTTACTGAAGATTCTCAAAGCCCATTTTTAGTTTAAGAGCTAAACAACTCTGGATTTGACTAATCCATGGGCTGGGCCTATGCAGTAGGACATAGCCCACCAGGAAAATACACTATCATTTTAGCAAGTCGACAGGAAATAGACTTGAAGTTCCAGAAATATCCCCAGAACTCAAGATGCAGAAAGAGATTTTTTCGATATGATATTCTCCTTTTGCCACAATTACACACACATAAATAAACATTTAGACACATACATTAAAAGGGCATATTAAAAACACTTTTAGCTAAACTATTTTAGCTTACAAGAACATTATACACACACACACACACACACACACACACACACAAGAGGTCTGTCCAGAAAAAGCCTAGCCACTGCTAATATAAAGAGAAGGGTTTGCAAGACATCAATGTAACCTGGCAGCCAAGGAGGGTGGACTGGAATGAGCATGCATGAACGATAACTTCATAGTGAGGGTCACAGATGTCACTGAGTGAGCATGTGTACTGTGTGTCTGTCTTACTCAAAATGACTGAGCAAGGAGAGCAACGAATCTACATCAAATTTTGCGTTAGGCTTGAACATTCCTCTGCAGAAAATACTCAGGTGATTCAGAAGGCCGAAGCTCTGGGCAACTGTGATTAGCAGCTTTGTCATGACAATGCACTCACTCATGCGTCATGTCCTGTGCAGAGATTTTGGCAAAACATCAAATCACCCAGGTGACTCAGCCCCACTACAGCCCAGATTCAGTGCCCTGTGACTTCTGGCTTTTCCTGAAACTAAATGAATGTCTTTGTTTTTCATGTTACACACCTGGATACCTTCCAGGCAGACCATGTACCCATATGGTTAACACACACTCATAGTGAAGTGTATAAATGCCCACTAATATGTAAGTATATATAACTATATGATAACATAATTATTACCTTAGTAATCCCACATTAGTATTCTACCCAAAGTGATATGCTGACCCTCAGAAAAAATTCCTATGTATGTACATTTGAAGGCAAAGTACCTGAAACACTGTAGTCCTGTAGTGCTCTAAAGGGGTTACTCTTCCTCAATAGGCAGGCTCTGTAATACAATGCTAACCAGTTATTAGGATCTAAGTGAATTGCAACAGAAAGGTCTTGAGTCGCTTGCTTATAAAGATGCCGTTTAAAATACGCTCTCCCTCGGTATGTCCTAAAAAAAGAAAAGAAATTCATTTTAACGTGTATTGCAAAATATGCATTGACCCTTTATGGCAAACCTATACAATTAATTTCATATTTAATAATTTGTGTTTGTTTCTCCTTGCTTCCCAAGAAAGTTGATCACACAGTTAATAGCAAAAAAGATATAAACTTTTAATAAATAGAACAATTATACTTTATTGTATGTAACTATATGCTTATTAACAACATACTCCATATTGTTTGCTTACTAGTTTTATAGCATTTCTTTACATTCATCAGAGAGGTATGTCAATAAAATAAGATTTTAAAATTTTTATTATTTTTGAGTACCCAAGATGTAAGTCTCTAATTTACACGAGATTGTTGTATAGGAAAATCAGATAATTCATTTTGAACAATATGGGCCTCCCTGGGTAGAACTGTTGTGGTATTTTTACCCCCAGGGCTGAAGATGCCACCAAGTAAATGGGAAGCTGCTCTACATGTATAAAAGCTACTGTATCAGTTCTGTGAATTGGATTCTATCTCCATTAACTTTGACTCTGATTTCAAAATTATTATGATTAAATTATACTCAAAATTATTACGATACCTCAAGTCCTGAAAATCTCATTTACAATCACTTAATAATATAAAGCAAATCAGCTTTTAGAAATAAAGGAAAAACAGGAGGAATGGTTAGTAGGTTGCCTGCTCTGATGAAAATGAGTCCAAGGGGGAGATCAAAGCAGCTCAAAAAGGTTACATTATGAGCAACAACAGTAATTTTGAGGAAAGAATGCAGCCAGTCCACTGGCAAACTGGTAAGAGAGGTCTCTGAAAAGCACCATACACCCTGGGATCTAGGGTATTTTATCCCAGAGCAAAATATTTTTTTAACCCCATCTTTTAGAAATTTCTGATTTATTTTCTAATGAATATAGAATTTTATATTTATATTTCATTATTTCTGGTTGCTAGAGAATATTATTATTTTTCAGCTTATAGATGATTTTGAACTTAAAATCTTACATAATAAACCTTTAGTAATGTTTTTGTGGGATGCCATTAAATCATGTCAATTCTTCAAACATACTGACTTGTGCATCTGTTCCTTCTTTCATTTCCACTGCCCCAATTCCTCAGACTCTCATCTGAAGTAGTGAGCTGAAGTGAACCTCAGCTCCCACCTAAGCTAGTATTTGGTCCACTCACAAAATAAAGACCTCTTTTTTCAAAAAACAAAAACAAAACATGTCACAGCCCCCAGCTGACGAGAAGGCCATTTTTTTAGATGGGATATAAGCCCCTCTCCCTGCCATAAGATAACAGCTTCTTACAATACCTTGAGTTAACAACCTTCTTGTTCTCCATCTAATCTGATGCCTTCCTGCAACTAATCCCCCTTTAAATCAAAAAGTAGATAACCAAAATAGACCATTAACTAGGCAAGGATTTTTAAAGAGTTTCAAAAAAGTTTTCTGTTTTTTTCAAATGGGATAATTTTAGAAGTGAGTTATTTTGAACTTTCAAAGAACAAAAATTACCCTATCCTAAAGGACATATTTCTGAGATGAAAGGCATAATTCATTTTGAGAAAGCAGCCAAATTCTAAAATAAATATCTGAAACTAGTGAACAATCTTACTATGAATATAGATGAAAAATCTTAAAGAAAGTAAAGATAAAGAGAATCATTTAATAATGTTCTATCTAACTATATTATGGTCAAAAGACATTTATCCTTCAAAACTAGCTTATTAACATGAGAGTCTTAAAAGCAGGTCACAGGGGGGGAAATTTAAACAAGAGTAAAAAGGTACTGAAGAACACGTGACTCAAAAACTACAACTATGATATATACATATATTTTTTGGTAAAAGCCAAAGGCATTTTTATTAAATTCAAAAGGTGAAGATTCTCATTATTACTAACATTATTGTTAAGTTAAAGTTCATGCAGTGATAACAAAAAAAAAGACTTGGGAGATTAGAGAACAAAATTGGTAACAGGAAACTCTAAAACTCCATCTTTCCACAAAAGCAATGGAGAGCCAGCAAAAAAAACGGTCAGAAATGTTTTGGGAACTCAGCGATCTAACTGAAAACACAATCAAGGGAATGCTTAATAAATGGGGGGTGGGGGCGTGGAAGGCGCAGGGGGGTGAACCATCAAATTTTAGTATAAAAGCTCTGTGGTCCTCTAACTAACCCCATTTCCCTGTTCCACTTCCCAGCTCAGTGCTGGCCAGAAGGACAACCTGCATTCCTGGTGCAGGTTACTACTATTACAAGAGGAAGCGACACAAATCTCGTTCCCAAGGAACTGTAGCAGTGTGTTCGGCCCTTCGGGCGGTTCACTGAGGGACTGGCTCCAGAGTTTCCCTCTGTTTTGTCTGCCTTGAAGCTCTCCCAGGGCTGATGTGGCTTTTTGGATGGTACAGTATTTATCAAAAGCAGTGAAGAGCAAATGTCACGGCCGCCATCTGGGACAAGGGATGACTGTTGAGGCGAGCAGTAAACAGACCAAGCAGGCCAGGAAGCAAGAATCTGGAGAAGGAGACACCTAAGGGAGTGAGGGCTGTGGAAGGTTCCCACATATTCCAAGGACTCTAGAAGACCCCGTGCAAGCTGAAGGTTGGAAGCAGGCACAGGAAAGTAATGAAGAAAATGAAAATTCAAGCCCAGTGAGTTAATGCTGCATGCCCACTAGGATGGCTAAAATTTGAAAGTCATAATAACACCTAATGCTGGTGTGGAACTCACACGCACTGCTGATAGTACAAGCCCTTTGGAAAATTTGTTTGTCCAATTAGCTGAATACTTGCACACCCTATGAACCAGATATTCTACTCCTGGTTGTGCACCCAACAAAAATGCATATATATGTCTGTGGGGCATACATTTCAAGACCCCCAGGAAATGCCTGAAATCACGTGTCTTTTCCTATACATACATACATATAACACAGTTTAATATATTAGGCACAGTAAGAGATTAACAACAATAACTAATAATATAGAAAATAATTATAGCAATTACCATAATAAAAGTTATGTGAATGGTCTTTCTGGAAATATCTTATTGTACTGTATTCACCTTTTCATTTAAAGGAATACTTTCTGGCTTCTCTTTGGCACATCTGAATTGCTAGCATCACTATTCTTACACTTTGGGGACATTATTAAGTAACCCAAGGGCTCTACTGGAGCGCATGTGACAGTTGGTTTGATGACCCAGGTGGCGACTATGTGACTGATGGGCGGGTTGTGTGTACAGCGTGGAAGGACACACTGGAGAAAGGGAAGATTCACATCCCAGGCAGGTCAGAACAGCATACTGCAATTTAAAACTTATGAACTGTTTATTTCTGGGCCTGTCCATTTAATATTTTCAGACAGGTAACTGAAACCAAGGAAAATGAAACCATCGATGAGGGGGAGCTAATATATGTGTGTACCAAGAGACATGTGCAAAAATGCTGAAGGAAACAATATTCATAATCATCAAAAACTAGGAACACTCAAATGTTCGTTAACAGTAAACTGTACAGGTAACTAGTAATATCCATGAAGCTGAATACTATAAAAAATTAAAAGGAGTGTACTAGAGCTACATGTAATAGTACATAGTATTCAGCAAAAGTGTTCATATGTGAAGGAATACAACTGCATGATTCGATTTCTGTTAAGTGAAAAAAACAGACAAAACTAAACTAAAAAAATTTAGGGACACATATTATGTGATGACGCCAAAAAGAACTATAAGGAAGTGATTACAATAAAAGTCAGGACGCGGTGACCTTCTGGGGAGGCAAAGGCACAGGGCAGTTCCCACGGTGCTGCCAATGTTTCTTGGCCTGGTGTTAGTTATACAGCTATTTATATTGTGATAAGTCATTAAGCTTCACATTTGTGTTCTGTACACTTTTGTGGATGCACGCTTCATTTTACTATAAAAATATTAATATGAAACAAAAATTGTGAGCGAAAAAATGAGCAAGAACGATTATATACACATTTTTAAGGCTCCTCATGACAAAAGTTAAAAGCAGCAAAATGAGAACTATGTTATGCACGATAAGATTGGAAAAACAAAGTTTCATAGCAAAGTTATAGTAAGATAATACAGAAATCTAGAAATCAGTTCTCTGTTCTCAGTGAATACCAAGGATATATAAAGATATTCAAAGCATAAAAGCATAGGCCAATACGTTAAAAATTAATAATGTAACTAGTATTTAGAAAATGCTAATGAAACTCTGATTTGCCATTTGTACCCATTAAATCAAATTAACCACCACTGTTAGGGTACAGGTAAAGATTTTCAGTCATAGGTAGAACTGAAAACAGGCACACTGTTCTACAGGGCTGTCTGATATATTTCAAGAATTTTCTTTCCTGAAAATGCAGGCATTTAACAAATATTATAACTACAAAAGTCACACATAAAATACTTCTTACCTTGCTTGAGAATGTTGGGGATCTACATCTATCAAGGCTGTGAAGTCCTGGATGGCTGCATTCCAGCTTTCATTTTCATAGTAAAACAGTCCACGCTTCAATAGTGCATCTGTTCTTGTGGGATTGTACAAAATGCACTTCAGGGGAGGGGCGGGGTGGAAGGGAGACACAAGAACATATCACAGTGAAAAAAAAGAACAAGAAAAATCTATAACCCTGTAGCTAATTAAATAAACTAGGATCGCATTTTTAAACTCAGATTATAGAAAAGCAAATGACTTTAGATGCAAATTTTGACATTTGCCTTCAAAACCTCCTTTTTTAGGAGGTCCACTTATCATCAAGTTCCGGTAAAAGGAGGTTTTCTAAGAGGAGAAAACAACATATGCAAGCAACCAAGGCTTTAGCCACTGAAATTTTTACCGACAGCATTTCATAAGACAGTTGTTCAACTAGCGCAGCACTATAGTGGGTCTATCAATTTTGTCCCAATTATATCCCCAGCACTTTATCCCAATTAAAGATAATACATATTAGACCACATCAAGGCTGACTCAATCAAATAAAATATAGATTAATGTAGTCCCTAAAATGGTAAAAACCAATGAATTGGTATTGGCATGATTCATTTATCTCACACTGACATACAAGCAACAGAGTGAAAAGACTAAACCATTGTATATTCAGTTAGAAATCTCCTCACTTACTGACAGTGGGGAAAAAATAAAATGCAAAGACTACGAACCATTTTTCAGACAGGAAAAAAATCTCTACAAAGTTAGGTTGACCTCAAGTTACTTCATTAGTCAAGTTTTAGACTATTGGTGCCCAAGGGAGGAAATGAACAGAATAGATAATTTAATGATTTCAATATCTTTAAAAGAAAATATTAAAAGTATTTTTTCAAGACCAGGAGTTACCAAAACTTAGAGTATTCTCTTGAAGCAAAAATACTGTCAAGTATATGGCGAACCATCAAGGATAAAGAAACAGGGCAACTGGGAAAATGAAACGGTAAATTGTTTAAATAACTTAGAAATTCTCAATTGCATGAGAGCTAAGAATTTAGAGTTAAAAGTCAGAAGCTCAAGGTTAAAATTCTGCTGCAATCTGAGGGACACTTCACCTGACTGTAGCGACTCAACGTACAATTCAGCTAAAAGTTCACTTCCTCAAGGGATTTCCTTGATATCCCCCTACCACATATAAATTACTCACCCATCATTTTGACCTTTTTATAGGAGCCATCATAATTTGTAATTATATATTTATGTACGTATGTATTTCTTTAATGTCTGTCCTTTGAACTGTAGGCTCCATATGGAGGAAACATGCCTGTTTTATTCACTAAGATTTATTCACTCTATTACAGAATGCCTCAATCAATAAATATGTATGTGTGAATGAATGAATGAGTGAAAAAGCAAGTGAGCACAGCTTTTCTGGAAGTAGATGGGTTTGCTGCAGAAGAGAATCAACTTTTTGTGTCAAGAGCTAAGTAGAGCCGTGGCTGGTGTAGCTCAGTGGATTGAGAGCGGGCCTGCGAACCACACGATCACGGTTCGATTCCCAGTCAGGGCACATGCCTGGGTTGCAGGCCAGTTCCCAGTGGGGGACACATGAAAGGCAACCATACATTGATATTTCTCTCCCTTTCTCTTTCCCTTCCCCTCTAAAGACAAATGAATAAAATCTTTAAAGAAAAAGAGTTCACTAGAAAATGGATTTTCTCTGTGGTTTGAAGGAAAGACACGATCTTCACAGGCTTCCTTGACCGCTGTTTCAAGGCTGAAGAAGAGAGCCGGGAGAGCCGAGGCCCCCTCAGAGCTGCCTCAAATGCTCCCAAACCCAACTCTTTGATGTAAATCCATTCATTCACTAATAATGGTTTTTAAAATGTGACATAATGTTAATATCACTTCCAGTAATGAATGCTCTAGGTCTTAATCTACAATAAATTAGTTTTGATTATACAACATGTATGAAAGAACTGCGACAATTTGCTCTACCATTAGAATGAGACTATCATAATCTAAAATATATCAATAATGGCAGTATCATATGTGATACAACTTACTTTTGCAAAGTCATCTATGGCCAGCACTCTGTTTGTTATTTCATACATCTCACCCCTCCTGAAATATATGTCAGCATCCGTGGGCTTGCACTTAATTGCCTGGCTATAGTTTAGAATTGCCAGAGTGATATCTTTTTTTCTCCTGTAAATTTCTGCCTTAGACAAATATGCCTCTAAAGACAATATAAAAGGTACAAGTTAGTGTTACAAGGTACTTTTATTAACTGTGAAAAATCTTAAAGATTAATCTGTCTTCCTCCAAAACTGTAGTCTTAGAATAATGTTTCTCTATCATAATTTCTTAAACCATTTAATGCAAGTTTTTTTTTTATTTTCAACAATGCAAAATTTGTTCTCAAAGTCTGGATAAATACTCAATTATGGTTAAAAGCATTCTCAATTTCAATTTGAAGTAACAAAAATTAACTATTACTTTTTTGAATGTCTGAAATGTTTCATAACCTTTTAGCGTTTGTAGTAAAAAGTTAGATTTTGATGGCACAAAATTTTAGGCAGTTTTAGCAAAGATCAGCAGAAATCAAAAACATTTCATAAGCTCAGGCTACATTCTAGAGGTTATGTTGTGGATGCTGGGGCTACAAAGATTAATGTGACATTTTCTTGTTCCCCAAAAGTTTCACATACAGTTAGTCATTCAGGTTGTTACAGTGTGTCACATAAGGTGAAACGTGTACATTCAGCCAACCACGTCGCAGGAACAATGCAACTCTAGCTCAGAGATTTGTGGCCGAGAAGACTTGTGAATCACTTCTAAAGCTAAAATGCTTAAGTACATATTCTCGTGGGACACCTAGTAAGCAATCAATTTATTATAATGTACACCAAGGACATTAACATTTCAAACCATGGTGAGTATTTTGGGAACAATATAAGGTCATATGAGTCTTAAATTTGTAATATCAGTAGTAACTTGAACTTAGGAGTATGACAGCCTGTTTGGAGACCTAGGTCTATTTATTTACATATCTTCCTAATACCACTAAATGACCGAAGATTAGGTAAAGATATAATTAATAACTGTACAGTAAACCTACCTGCATTATTTTTATTATACTTAGTTATGTAATTCAAGTCATCCAAAGCTTCATTAATTTTGTCTTGGAAAAGATAAATGAGATGTCGGTGCCAAAAGGCATTGAGAAACAATGGTTCCAAGAGGATAGCCTAGAAAATATCCGTATAAATTCAATTAGAGTTGATTTACTAAAGGAAAATATCCTAACAAGTTTCTTATTTTTCTTTTTTTTTACTTAACCTTTCTTTCATTTTTTTCCATTGCCATTTATTTCCCTTGAGCAATCCCCTCCCCTGAGCAATCACCACACTGTTGTCCATGTGCATGAGTCCTTTTTCCTTTTTGCTCAAGCTCTGCACCTCCTAACCGACCCCCCACCTAGCTGTCATCTGCTCTCCATCTATGAGTCTGTCTCTGTTTTGTTTGTTAGTTCCGTTTGTTCATTAGATTCCACACAGGAGTGAACACTCAATCCCAATGGCTTTGTTATGTATGATACAAAATAGTACCTCCCAATCAGGCCAACAAAATCTAGTGCTTTTAATATGTATTATTTGAAAATGTCAATAAATACAATTTTACAATTCCAAATGTACACTACAAATTCATTGTTCAAAATTTCAGTCAAAATTATTATATGATCATATGCAAGTATAAATTGTTAACATTGTTACCTTGATTAAATAAAACTTACTTTCTGTAGATCATTCATGGCACTCTGTAATTTTCCCAGTTTCCTGTACAGAGCTCCACGCCTACAATATGGAAATGCAGAATATATTTTCTTATTATTTATTTCTTCAGTCAAGATCTCCACTTCAGATTCGAAATGTTTCATGAGCTCTGGAGGAAGATCACACTGCAAAGAATCACTTAGTTCTAGTTTGGGGGCTTCTTTCACTTCCTTAGCCAAGTCTTTCTGAACACACGTATCAACAACTTTCTCTTTCGTGGCTGTCTTCCGAGGTTTATGCTTAGAGAATATATCAAGAACCCATGTCCGAGTGTCACTGTTTTCTGGAATCCCTCCCATACTTTGGACAAATGTGTCAAAATTTAAAAGTGAAGGTACGCTGGGACATCGTATTGGACGTTCGTACAATGGAACTCTGAGCAAACATTTCTTCTGTCCAGGAAGGATTTCGTGAGACACTGACCTAGTTTTTAAAAGAGTTCTTTTTAATTCATATAAACATAATTATTTTTATCATCAATAAGGCAATTCAGCTACAAACAAAATGACTCTTTCTCTGTTGTGCTTCACAGTCACCCGGAGACTTGTCAAACACAGATTTCCGGTGGATTAGCTGGATTTGGTGGTCACAGTTACCCACATAAATCACAGAGGTAAAACAGTAACCAGGTGATTTTAACTCACAAGGATCTGTGGCAGCAACTAAATGACCCCAAGTCCTTAGAAATGGGATAGAAGGGCAGCCTTGCTAAGGTGCTGTTTGACTTACATCGGTGGGAAAACTCTAGATCTTCTAGATCTTCACAAGCTCTTACCCAGCTCTCAGACCTAAGCCAGTTCACAATCCAAACCCTCTCACTTGACAAGAAGGCCAGAACAGGTCCCACTGAGGAAGTACCCTGCTATGTGGTCTCAGTGTATTATTCAATGAATTATCCTCCAAAACCTTTCAAAGATTTGGGGAAGAGTAAATACCCACATCTTTGGGGGTTTATTAAATACCGGCTATAAACTTATGCTAATCCACAGATACCCACTGTGGATGCCAATGAAACCCATCAATCAAATTAGGGAATTCTGAAGGTTAAGCGGTAGGAGTAATTTTGGCTTAAAAGTACCTAACAGTGGATCTGGTGAGATACAGACCCGTTCTTGGATAATTCCCCTCGTCTCAGAACGTGCAGTAGTAGAGAATCGACTTACTAATAACTACATAAACTATATACTGAGGGAGATAATGACAGTAAAGATCAAGTGGAAATCTCTGGGAAGGCCCCATTTCATCCCATACTGCCATTCACAATAGTGTGCTAAAAGCAATAGCTGATGATCAGGAAAATTACAGATTAGTGACGCTAGGAAAAATATGTCACCTTGTGTCTCTAGAAAACAAATTCTGCCTCTCTTGAGGGTGTAGCGGAGCAAGATGGGCCAAGAAAACCAGGGCTAAAACCACAGATTGGCTTCCAGGTGCAGGCCAAGTTTGAAAGTGTTAATAGTAGGAATCATGATTCCCAGTCAGGGCACATGCCTGGGTTGCAGGCCAGTTCCCAGCAGGGGACTCGCGAGAAGCAACCATACACTGATATTTCTCTCCTCTCCTCCTCTCCTTCCCTTCCCCTCTAAAGATAAATAAATGAAATTTAAAAAAATAGTAGGAATCAAAAATGAATGTGATTAAATCATCTCAAAGGTCTGATATAAAATGGTAAGAAGGATATTGCTGTGTTAACCAAGTTAAGATTAGTGAAAGATCTCAAACTGTAAAATAAAATTTTTAAATATGCTCCATAAACTTATTTAAAAAAACCCAATTATTTCATAGTAACACTGTGGTAAATTAGTCTAAGATTTGGATTAAAGAAAGTAGGAAAGCTATACTAATGTATTATATTAGATCAGACTTCCAGTCAAGATGGAAGCACAGGTAAAAATGACTCACCTTCTCACACAACCACAGCAAAAATTATAACTAGACTACAAAACAAGTTATCACCCAGAATCATCAGAAAACTGAGCTGTATGGAAGTCCAAACACCAAGGAATTAATCCAGATGGACAAGAAACATGGAGATACGTGGAGAAGTACAGATACAAAGACAGGCAGAGAAACACAGAGAGGNGCTTCCAGGTGCAGGCCAAGTTTGAAAGTGTTAATAGTAGGAATCATGATTCCCAGTCAGGGCACATGCCTGGGTTGCAGGCCAGTTCCCAGCAGGGGACTCGTGAGAAGCAACCATACACTGATATTTCTCTCCTCTCCTCCTCTCTTTCCCTTCCCCTCTAAAGATAAATAAATAAAATTTAAAAAAATAGTAGGAATCAAAAATCAATGTGATTAAATCATCTTAAAGGTCTGATATAAAATGGTAAGAAGGATATTGCTGTGTTAACCAAGTTAAGATTAGTGAAAGATCTCAAACTATAAAATAAAATTTTTAAATATGCTCCATAAACTTATTTAAAAAAACAATTATTTCATAGTAACACTGTGGTAAATTAGTCTAAGATTCGGATTAAAGAAAGTAGGAAAGCTATACTAATGTATTATATTAGATCAGACTTCCAGTCAAGATGGAAGCATAGGTAAAAATGACTCACCTTCTCACACAACCACAGCAAAAATTATAACTAGACTACAAAACAAGTATCACCCAGAATCATCAGAAAACTGAGCTGTATGGAAGTCCAAACACCAAGGAATTAATCCAGATGGACAAGAAACATGGAGATACATGGAGAAGTACAGATACAAAGACAGGCAGAGAAACACAGAGAGGTGTGGAGAAGCGGAAACATGGAATGGGTGGTCCCACACCCATGTGTGGTAGATAAAAATGAGGAGGGCTATCTTGGGAATGAGGGATCCCAGTCCCATACCGTATCACCTAGCCCAGGGTTCTAGTGCCTGGAAGAAAAGTCCCTATAACTTCTGGCTATAAAATCTAGTGGGGGGTGGGTCAGTAGAAGAAACTGCAGGATTCTCAGGAGTCTCCTCTTAAAGGGCCCACAACACACTTAGGACTTACACAGACTCACTCCCTCTGGGCATCAGCACCAGGGCAACAGCAGGAAAGGTGCCAGTGACATATGGGGAAAACTGAAGTGTCCAGCAACAGGGCGAGTGCCAGGGGAAAACATCCTCCGAGACAATGCCAGGAAGTGGCAGTCACCTCTCTGAGCCCTCCTGACCACACAGCCACAGAGCAGTGAAGCAGGTTGCCCTGCCCTGCTGATTACTTAAAGCTCTGCCTCATCCAACTCACTGGTACACTTTTCTACAACAGGCCACACTACTAAGGCAGGGAGTCACAGTAGCTCTCCCTGATACACAGAAACAAACAGAGAGAGGGTGCCAAAATGAGGAGAAATAGAAATTCAGCCCAAATGAAAAAGCAAAACAAAACTCCAGAAAAAGAACTAAAGGAAATGGAGATAAGCAACCTATCAGACGGCAGAGTTCAAAACACTGGTTATAAAGATGCTCAAGGAACTCAGTGGGTACTCCAACAGTATAAAAATGACCCAATCAGAAATGAAGGAGACAATTGAAATAAAGAACAATTTGCAGGGAATCAACAGTGGAGTAGATGAAGCTGAGAATAAAAATAAATGACTTGGAACTTAAGAAAGAAAAAAGCATTCAATGAGAACAGCAAGAAGAGAAAAGATGATGAGAGGCTAAGGAGCCTCTAGTACAACTTCAAACATACCAACACTTGAATCATAGGGGTGCCGGGAGGAGAAGAAAGGAACAAGAAATTGAAAACCCATTTGAAAAAATGATGACAGAAATTCTTTAATTTGGTGAAGGAAATAAAACATACAACCCCAGGCAACACAGAGAGCCCCAAACTAGGTGGACCCAAAGAGGAATACACCAAGACACATCATAATTAAATTACCCAACATTAAAGATATGAGGAGAAAAAGAGAGAGTTACCTACAAAGGAATTCCCATAAGATTGTCAGCTGATTTCTCAAAAGAAACTCTGAAGGCTAGAAGGGACTGGCAAGAAGTATGCAAAGTGATGAAAAGCTAGGACTTACAACCTAGCTTACTCTATCCAACAAAGTTATCATTTAGAACTGAAGGGCAGATAAAATGCTTCCCAGACAAGGTCAAGCTAAAGGAGTTCATCACCCCCACACCATTATTATATGAAATGTTAAAGGGACCTATTCAAGAAAAATGAGAAGATCATAACTATGAACATTAAAATGGCAATAAATTCACAACTATCAACAATTGAATCTAAACAACAAACTAAGCAAAACAGAAACAAAATCATAGACACAGAGATCATTTGGAGGGTTATCAGTTAGGAGTGGGAAAGGGGAGACTGGAAGGAAATGTACAGGAATTAAAAAGTACAAATTGGTACATACAAAATAGACAGGGGGTGTTAAGAACAGTATAGAAAATGGAGAAGCCAAAGAATTTACAGGCATGACCCATGGACATGTATTAAGGTGGGTATTGCTGGAGAGAATATGAGGTACTGGGTGGAGGAGAGCAAAGGGGGAAAATTGGAACAACTATATTAGCATAATAAACAATATATATTTTAAAAAAATAAGTAGCAAAAATGGTTTTTCAGAGTAGGGACTTGATTGAGAGAGCCCAGGCTGCCTTCTGCTTACTGGCATGGTTTAAAACAAACAAACTTAAAAAAAAAATCAGTACTCCCACAGTTTGTTTATTGCCTCAACCTCATCCTATGGTTCTCACACCTCTTGGCAGTCTATACAAATTTCAGCTTCACTTATTAAAAAGCACATAAATCTCTTTAAATGGATAATTTTATAATCAAAATGATAAAGGGACAGGAAGCAGTGAAACATCCCCCGAAGCAGTGTTGAATCTGCTTGTGTCCTCTATAGAGACAGAAGTCACCTCAGTCATGGCCAAAATGGTGCTGTGGGTATTTTTCCTGGGATGGTGACGATTCACAACACTTTGAAACAAGCAAATGTATTGGAATCTTCTGATTCTGATCTAAGACATTTGTCAACTTAGAAAAACCGACCCAAAGTTTTCTAAAGATGACCTAACAAAAAAGCTTCCAGGCATATTTGTTGCAGGGGGGACTTCAGTACAGGCCGTGTGCAGAGAACTCAGTCTAGAATGGCATTCTCCCCTCGGCCTGGTCTCTACCGTACTCTGTCGCTTACACTTTCCTTAGAGTTACTCCCCATTCTCCCAGTCTTCTAAGGGACAATGAGTCGCCACAATAATGTATAATTAACTTTTTCAGAACCAGCAAGTCTTTATAACAATAAAGTGAACAAAACATTTATGACTCTCTTATCACCAGAAAAGTCTTTTCTAAAAAACGTAAGTTTAACGAATTCCTGACTGTCATTTGAATCTATTGAAAGAGAACAAAGCTCAGGGCTTTGGGAAACTATTTTGACAGCTCTTGAGTCGTAAGAAGTTCTGTCCTGAACACTAAACTACTAACATGCCTGGATCTTCAGTAGCTTTTATTTCAGGCCCCTCCACATTTTTAAGCATGCTAGATACTATTACCTCCAAGTAAGAAGAAAAATTCTCTCTTTGTATTGATCTCTGAGTTAGGGCTCATAACATACAAAAACCGGTGTCTATCTGGTTTTGTTACTCATTTCAACAGTTTAAAAAAGCAGTCAACTATTTTGACTTTTGAATGGGTGATATTTGCTTGGAACAGAGGTTGGGTCCTAAATCATTGCAAAAAATAACTTAGTAGAGTTTATTTCTTTCCATTAAAAGATTTTATATAGCCACCAAATTGATTTAGTTTTACTTCTTGTCCTTATATTAGCCACACCTTCAATGAGTGAATTATAAAATTAAGACCAAAACCACAATGCATTTTATAAACTATAACAATTGTTGGTTAAACAAGACCTTTTTAGAATATTTGGAGGCTTGGATAACTCTTGCAACACAAATGGAAGTTTACTGAATTTCTGTCCTTTCTTCCATTTCAGCTTCTTTTTCTTGGGATAAACAATGTAACTGATACCAGCTTTTCTGGATGCTTCAATGAGAGAAAAAGACAGATCTCTTAGGCGATTGTCCTGAATGATGTCTAAGATGGTATCTATGTTTCCTTTCGCAGAAGTGGCTTTCTCAGTTGCATTTTGCTCTATCATCTGATGACGCTCCAACTCCTTTGCTTTCTGAAACATCACCTCTCTTATAGTGCTTTGCACGTCATCCTTAATCTCTAACAGAGCTGTGGTCGCCTCCTTCCTCAATTCAGTTAAAGAGTTTACTCTCTTATTAATGAGAAAACAAAGAGGTAGAAAAAAATAAAATCAATTTAGTTGCTATACATTTAAAATTCATTCAATTACAAGTAAAGTAGTTTGGCCATTATTGAAAACATTTTGTATCATGTATTCTTAATGTTTTTTCAAAAGCCAGTTAATACCCCTGGCTGGTGTAGCTCAGTGGATTGAGCGTGGCCTGTGAACCAAAGGATTGCAGTTCGATTCCCAGTCAGGGCACATGCCTGGGTTGCGGGCGAGTTCCCAGTGGGGATGCACAAGAGGCAACCATACATTGATGTTTCTCTCCCTCTCTCCTTCCCTTCCCCTCTAAAGATAAATAAATAAATCTTTTTTAAAAAGCCAGTCAATAAAGTTTAAATGGGGATATAATGTGCAGCACTATAGTATAAAATACTGTCTTGTACATTTAAAAGTTACTAAGAGAGTAGATCTTAAAAATTCTCATCCCAAGAAAATAATGTGTAACTATGGGGTGATGGATAACAACTTACTGTCCATTTCACAATGCATACAAATATCAAAGCATTATGTTGTACACCTGAAATTAATACAATGTTATGTGTCAATTGTATGTCAATAAAATAAATGTAAAAAATAGTGTCAGTGTACAGGGATACAAAACAGAGAGATCAGTGAGTCAATAAGAAAGGAGAATGTCAGAAATGAAAAAAAGAAACAGGCTAAAGTTAGGCAGGTTGAAAGCAAATTAGAAGAAATTAGCATGGAGAATCAAGGAAGTTGACTGTCAGATATTTGGGGGGAAATAAAACACCTGGGAGCTAGGTGTCACTGCCACTGAAGGTGAGACCCAGCCGCTCAATGACGGTGGTGGACTCTTGGTAAAGAGTGAAGTATTTTTCTTGGTACAAGGAGGTGGGGATCTAAGCACTAGCTCTGCTGTTCATCACTCTCTGACCTTCACTTTTCATGTGTAACACAAGAATTGTATCTGTCTCACTCTCCTTCTCATTGGGGTATTATGAAGCCCAAAATCAAACTGAAATAGTGTTCATAAAAAACACTTTAACCTGTTTGGTGTAGCTCAGTGGATTGAACATGGGACTGTGAACCACAGAATCGTGGTTCCATTCCCAGTCAGGGCAGGTGCCTGGGTTGCAGGCCAGTTCCCAGCAGGGGACTCACGAGAGGCAACCACACATTGATATTTCTCTCCCTCTCTTCTTCCCTTCCCCTCTAAAGATAAATAAATAAAATCTTAAAGAAATGCTTTAAAACTGTGAACACAATGCAACTGTGGGTCAATATTGTGAGTGACTTGATTCGTAATATAACAGGTAAACTATAACTATAAGACATTTCAAAGCGCTGTTGAAAATCTTAACTTGGAACCACCAACCATAATCATACATTAGCTACCAAACACACACTTATATCAAAACTTACAGTCAACTCTGGAAGAATCAACTGACTACCTATTTCATGAAAGTAAACAGAAAAAGCACAGATTTGGAATATTAATAGTGAGATAAAGATTTCTTTTGAATAATAAAAACTGAAAAATTATCATACCTTTAATTTTGGAGATTGTATGCCGCAAAATTTTTGGATATTACTAACTGATGAAGATTTTCTGGGGAAAAAAAACTGAAATAATAAAATGATAATTATACATTGACTGTAGATACTATGTGGTAAACTAAAATAAGACAGTTGACGATTGATAACTTAAGGTAAATTTACCAAGTGCAGAGAGACTGATTAAAGTACAGGTTCTTACTGATTCTGAAGTCATGGAACTCACAGAGAAGAGCAGAACTTTAAATCCTCCATGAATTTCGAAATTATTTTTTTAAGTTACCTAGTTAGTCCCACTATGTGGCAGGTGCCATCCTGCGAAGCTTTCCGGGTAATGTATGGGGCACAGATTGTGTGAATGTGCACAGATATGCTGAGCCATTCAGCCTCTTAGCCCTGGGGGTGTGATCTTGGAACCTGGAGCAGCCACTGTCCCCCGAACAGTCACCCCTACTCACGTGTAACCTTGACCTTCTACTCCATAGTCCTACACAAGAGTCATCACTTACTATGAGAGTTATTACATTAAAAGAATCAAGAGGTATTTCAGTATGTTCCACATCCTCGACCAGTATAACGGTGTAAAGAGACATAAAGAAATAACTATAATCCCAAGTGACTATGGCAACGACTATAAACATGGCATAAATTGGGTGTGAAGGGACCCAGGAGAGGGAGAGGTTAACTCTAAACAGGAAAGAACCTGAACAGACTGGCTTGAAGAGGTAGCATCAGGTTGGCCTATGAAAGGCAGTGACATTTCTATGGACTGAGAGGGGACTGAGAACACCCCAGGCCGATGGAAGAGCCTAAACCAGGGCCTAGAAGGGTCAGAGTGCTGGGATTATGGTTCCTAAAGACTCTGGTGCAGTCAGAGGCTATACGGAGGCAGAAGAATAATGGGAAGTAGGATAGGAAATATAGTTGAGGCCAGGTTACGAGAGTTAAGCACTCTGGCTTTATGCGGCAGGTGAAGTTATTCAGATTGTTCAGACCTATGTGACATAATCCCACCTGTGTTTTAAGAATATAGCTAGGGTCAGGAAGGAGGAAGGACTGGAAGAAGCAGCTACCAAAAATGAGAACTACCTGACAGGTTGGTGTAGGTAATGCTACTAAGGTAGTCTAGGAAGTGCAAATGGCATTTCAGACTAGAAAGTGTCATTCGTTGGTTTAGCTGTTTTGCATGTGATGCTTGCTGCTCTAGCTGCTATGAATAAAACAATGAACAAGAATGATATGACTCCAGGCTGGTGAGGACTATGAAGATCAAACATGCAATAGGAGAAATATTTAGGAAGTACTAAAGGAAAAATAGCAAGAAAGTCATCTATATTAAATATAAACATTATCCTCTCCAAAAAAAGTATTACTTGACTGTGTGGGAAGAGGCATGAACTTGGTTAGCTGACTAGACTAGGGACTTGGTTGTCCCAGGGAACCAAGACTCTGTACTGGGGAGCGCTCAGCACCCCAAGGCGGCATCAAAGGGGAGCAGAGCTCTAAGGCAATCATGTGAGAAGAACAACTGTTTCTTGTTTGTCCCTATAACATTCAGGACACTTATTAGATCAACATATACATTTTCTGCTTTTCTTCTTTTCTCTATCACTATCTCTTTTCTTCCTGATTGTGTTTATTATTTAATTTGTTTTTTTTGGATACACTGTAATGATAAAGATGATCATGAGTCTAATAGCCATTTAAAAAACTCAGGTTTACCTTGTTTCATGACCAGGAGCAATTCCCCCATTATAAAAAGATTTATACACATATTCCTCCGATCTTTTAAGACCAAGAAGTGTTAAATGAGTACAAAACCAGAAATTTTAGAAATTGCAGAAAAACTCACAGCAGATTTCTGCTATTGATCAGTAAATAACATCTTTGGAGTGTCATAAAAACAACACATTTTAAAAAGAGGAGCCGTGTCATCGGCGACGATACCAGTGCATGTTTTAAGGCATTTCCTGGACTGAGGAAACACCAATAAACAATTTCCAAAATTTCTAGATACAACACCTGAGCTGTAGACAGAAAAAGTAACCAACTTATAATTCAGAATAAAAATTATACATACCCTATGACTTCCGCTGAGCTGATTTAAAGCAATGATGTTTTCCTTGCTTTCAGGTGAAATTTTCTCAATTAAAATTCTGCTTGTTTGAATACTCTGTGGTTAAAAAAAAGAGTCTTGAATTAATAGCGAAATACTTTGAAAAGCCTATGCCCACTGTTACTTTACAGGACAACATTATTCACAGAAATGTATGGAAAGGGCAGAACTGCAGGAAACATTCACCAGAGATGCATCAAAGTCCCGCTACAACCTTAGTATTTGACCAAAACCCTCAATCCAGCTTGAGCCCTGGCAGTTAGTCAGTAGGTAGATACATCCACATTATCTCTGGCATCTTTAATCTTAGCAGCCGTCAACGGTCCTATGATCTCATGGGTCAGCATGGAATCTATGCCACGTGGCAACATCAGGATTATGAATGAAACATACCATTTGGATGATTGTCACTGCCACTATTCACTGTAAAGCACAAATAAGCATTTTAAATGTTAAATGAAATAAAAATCTCCTTATAAGTCTAACACTATCAGTGCACTGTTGGATGTGTGTTTTTTGTTGTGTGGGTAAAGTGCTGCAATGACCATAATTATTATTGTTTAAAGATTTTATTTATTTATTTTTAGACAGAAGGGAGGGGAAGGAGAAAGAGAGGGAGAGAAACATCAGCGTGTGGTTGCCTCTTGTGCCCCCTACTGGGGACCTGGCCCCCAACCCAGACATGTGCCCTGGCTAGGAATCAAACCAGCAACGCTTTGGTTTGAAAGCCCGAGCTCAATCCACTGAGCCAAACCAGCTAGGGTTGATTGTAGTTGTTATCAAATGTGCTACTTCTCTATCCTGAATCATATCTAAGTTAGAGAGCCTGGTGGATTCATGATGAAATAAATTATGCTACCACCTAGTTTGCTGAAAGTCTCAACTTCAAAATTTCAAATTCAAAATTTTTTTATTCAATAGAAAATCAGCTTTACAAAGTATCATGAATTATCACTGAGAATGAAACAGATATGGAGAAGACTATGGGTAATTTAGGAATCACCAGCATTATTTATTTTTGTCCATCCTCTTCTGTTGTATTTTTAGAAAGTAGCTAGAGCACAATGTAAAAAAATTACCAGGCATATAGCAAAAAGAGGCTTTGTCAATTTCATCATTATTTTCAAAACCAAACTCTGAGGCACACAAGAAATCTTGGAACTCTTTTGTCATATGCTTACACAAAACTTTCAAATATGATACAATGGTATCAATTACATATTTTAAAGAATGCTTTTAACAATAACAGGGACACAAATCTTAATACAGCAGGTCCTCAAATAACATTTTATAACATAGGAACTTAACTATGTTTGTATCAGTTAGCCTATGGTAATTTGGTTTTGTAATATTCCATTTTACTTAAAGTCACAGAAATTATCCATGATGTTAAGTGAGGATTTACTGTACTATATTTCACAGACCTTAAAATAGCAGACTTTGCTAACAATTGATGACAGCTTTTTAAAAGAGAACATGCTTCTTCACATGTTGGAATATGCCAAGATACGGCCCAAACTAATTTGCTTGATAGGGCAATTACAGTATTGCTTAAATGATATTCGATATAAAAATTTTCCTGCTTCACTCCAAGGATATTGCAGAAATTGGTTATGCATGCAATCAAAGTTAGGATGCAGGTAAAAATGAAAACAGTTTTGCTACCAAAAAACATCAATTATGACTTCTGCTTCTAATTATGGCGTTAAGTAATTCTGCTGAGGACAACGAAGAAAGCTACATGTAATGCGAAAAACAATCATTATCTGTTAAGCATCAAAGACCTAACAAGATAATGAAGAAACACTAGGCCAAAATCTAAGAAAAGGCAAGAACCAAATAAGTCAAATCCAGTATTTGAAGATAATTTTATTCTCAGGATGTTTACTAACACAGCTGCAAATCTGACATGGAAATATGCAACTTCTTGGGGCAAGTGTGACAGAAATTGAGAACCAGAATCTACCTGATGCACCTGAGGTGTGAAGCCTGACTGTGTGTGTGTGTGTGTGTGTGAATACATATATATATACCAACATATATATGTGTGTAAATATTTAAAATATACAATTGTTGAAGGCTACAAGGATATTACAGGAGTACCCACTCAGATTAAGAGTTAATACAAGAAAATATTTGTGTGGACTTTCAGCTGGTGCCCTGTCATGAAGGAGGTCAGAGAAAAATCAAGCCTCAGCCTCATACTAAGGCTCTCCTTAAATGGTAAATATCCCACGTTCTGAGAAAAAAGTTTCCCTGGAGAAAGAAACCACCATTCTAGATCTCAAATGCTTCCTAAAACTACAGTGGTAGCTTAAATACAGTGGTAAGATTTAAAGTAAATGAGTACACAAAGAAACAAAATAACCACAAAATAGCAGATTTGGAGGAAAAAATTAAAATTCTACAAAAAATACAAAGCCAAATTTAAAAACACGGTAAACACGTTTAACAGTGTATTAGACACAAATGAAGAAAAAAATGTATGAACCTGAACTACATGATCTATCAAAAACATCGTCAGGAGCCCAATATCAGGAGGACAAGAAAGAGCTAGCCCTGGCCAGGTGGTTCATCTGGTTGGAGCATTGTACCACACACCGAAAGGTTGCGGTTCCATCCCTGGTCAGGGCAAATACCTTGGCTGTGAGTTCAGGGAGGCTGCCAAAATAAAGAGACGAAGAAACACAGCCCAACCAACAAAAGAGCAAAATATAACCAAAGACACTGAAATTGAGAACAGGCTGACAGAGTCCAGAGGGGAAAGGAGAGAGGGGAGAGAATTTCAGGGGAAAAGGGAAAGGGTTTACAGGAACAAGTATAAAAGACACATGAACAAAAACTAGGGGGGTGAAAATGGGAGGGAGGGAGGGAAGGACTGGCAGGTGGGCTGGGATAGGAGTAAAAGGCAGAAAATTGTACTTGAACAATGAAAATTAAAAAAGAAGAAGAAAGAAACAACCCAGATGAAAGAACAGAACACAGTGAAATTTAAATCCAAGACCATTTGATTGCAAAGCCTGTGCTCTGCTTTGTGCTGCCACAACAAAAGAAATGGTCGGCACCTACACTGTCATTGAACTAACAGATACTATTGGGACATCTGGTATACCACAAAGTAAGTATAATAAATGTCATGAAACTGGTATTCTAAAGACTACAGTGCTTCATGTTAATAAGGATTGAGAATAAAATTTAAACAAAATAATTTCCATCAGTTTTTAAAAAAGCACTTTCCCACATAAGTTGTATGTGAGATACTGAAAACTATCATCAAAATTATTTAGAAAATAAATGAATACACTACAAGTAAAAACTTATGAAATGAAGTCAAAGTCTTACACTGAGACAACTCATGAATTATGTATACTAATTAAAGAGAAGAAGTATAAAGAAATTGAATTTTCAATTCAAGAAATTAGAAAAATACCCAAATACAAATGTTAACCTTCTATGGAAAGCAGGAAACCAATAACCAAAAAAATTTTTCAAAGAGAAATAACAAAAATTCAGAGGAGCAAAAATTGAGTTAATACTTAAACCAAAAGTTTTTTGGTCAAAAATGCCACCATTTGGCCACATTTGTTTTTCTGGCCCTATGACCATGATAGCTAACAGCTAGGTGCTCATACATCACAACCCTTGCTAAAAAAAAGTTAAAGAGATGGTTTTATACTGATGAGAGTATAATAAGTAGTTGGACAAATAGAAAGAATTTGCAAGCAAAAACATATGAGTAAAGACAAAAAATACGCTAGTTTCTAAAAAAAATTCTATTCTAGTGAAGAAAAAATCTCAAACAAAAAATCCATTACAAATAGGTAACAAATTATGCAGCATTGGGAATGGAGATTAAAACCGAAGACAGAATATATACAAATGCTGCATACAGCACAGATCTGATTAAATAAATAGTTGTCTGTAAGGATATATATCTAATTAACTTAAGAAGAAATGTAAAACATGAATAACCCTTGAATTAGAAAATGAGTTTTGTTTGTCGATCACCTTTCCAGGCAGTGAATTCTTCCACATTTTTAAGGTGATTTCTATGCCATATCAATTTAAAAAAAAAAAAAAGATGAGCTGCTACTCAATGTATGTTACGGAGCAAGACATACCCTGACAGAAGAATTTAACGAAGGGAAAAAATACACTACACATAGGTTTCACTCACAAGTATATTTTAAAAAAGAAATGATTGCCTAACATATTTCAACACACTATTTAAGAATAATACACCATGACCAAGGAATCCAAGATATGTCAGGATGTTTTAATAGTAACATTCTTAACATGTAGTAACAACAGGTCAGATATGACTGTGACCCCATCCCTGCCTTGGCTGGAGAGAAGCTAAGAGATAAACTAATGACCTTGTTTCAGCAACAGATATAAACAGAATTTCATTAATTTAATCTTACCTTTGATTCTATTACATTATTATTCTGTGATGCTTTCCCTGTGATTTCCTTAACTATCTTGTTTGATCCTTTTCTGTTTTGTTTTAGTAAGCTGCCTAAAATTTTATGCAATTAAAATAACCCAAAATGCTCTTAAAAACTTATGCACAATGATGTTCATCACACAATTTAAGAGGAAAAAATAAGGAAAGAAAGAGGGAATAAAAGAGAAAAAAAGAAGAAGGAAGAGGAAGAATGTTTAAGAATGAAAGAAAATGGACCAAAAACTGAGCAGTAATTGTCCCAAGGAAAAAAAAAGATAATTTTGGTTTTTTTCTCTTGATTCTCATTTTTAAAATAATTGGTGTAACAAAATTAGAGCAAGCAAATACTCTTTACAAGAAAAATTAATAATTATATTGGATAGTAGTAAAAATTTTATTTTAACTGTTGTTCAAGTACAGTTTTCTGTCTTTTACTCCCATCCCAGCCCACCCTTGCAGCCCTCCCCACGTCCTTCCCATCTCTACCTCCCCCTAGTGTTTGTCCATGTGTCCTTTATACTTGTTCCTGTAAACCCTTCCCCTTTTCCCCTGAAAATTTTTTAACATTAGGTAAACTAAAAATGTACTTTTGAAAGCAAATGAGAATACCATAAAGATCTAAACAACCCAAGTACTTTTATGGCCTGGAACCACAGTCAAACAAAATATCCTTTCAAAAAGATAATTTGACTGGCTAAACTAACATGGATAAGTACAAAATATTTTAGAAATATATATAAATATAATACATGTGTATACATATACATATACATGCTTAAGGATTTATAAGTATGTAAGTATATGTGCGCATGTACACATATATAATATGTATCATAAAATTTTTATAGTACCATTTAATCATTCTTAATTATGGCAATAGTTGTATAGCAAATTACGTAACAACTGTCCAGTAAAAATTAATATAATAATCAATTATACAATTTAATTATTAAACAACAACAATAGAAAAAACTCATTTAGGATATTACCTCATATTTTGGATATAGTGTTTCCTTCATGACAGATACTGGAACACAGAATTTGGATGAATTTGGATTCCAAAACAACTTTGTAAATCCTGGATAAGCTGACACCTTTGAAAATAACATATAAGGCTATTAGAAACTAACAAATGATCATTCCCTAGGGTAAAAACCCAAGCTCATCTCAAAATCATTATCTAGTTGCCCAGAAAGCAAGGCGATGGATTCCATAGCCTCTGAAAGTCTTGGGAAACTTTTCACACCCATCATATTCGCAAAATGTAAAGCTGGCAATTTCATGTGGTGCCAAGAAGCAGGGGAAATTAGTAGAACTGCACCACAGTGGAGGCAAACCGACCATTTGTATTAAAATAGGACCTGTGCATGCCCTGAGTGACCCAACAATTTTACTCCTACCTATATAGTCTAAGGAAATTCTTACACATGTGCATAAAGCCATATGTACAGGGGTGTTTACACTGCATCTGAAATAACAAAAAACAAAGCCCAATCTCAATGCCCATTAACAGAAAAGCTGATGACTAAAAAGTGGTATATTCGTAGAACTAAACAGTAATAAAGCCATTCAAGCACAAAAATTATAAACTACTGTAGATGAGTCTTAGAAGTGTAGTATTTTTAGAAAGATGCATATAAAATAATGTCTCTATATAAAGGTACACAGGGCACACAGAACTACAGTATTTATCATTTAGAGTCACAAATAAACCTAGAAAAGTACAAAATCATAGACTAGGAAGACCGTAATTGTAACAGTGACTGCCCTTGGGTAAGGAAGAAGAGAAATGGAACTAGGAAGTATGAGGACTTAATTAAATTATTTTACAAATATTTCTTATTTTAAAAAATCTAAAACAAGCATAAAACAGTTCACATTTATAAATTCTTGATAACATACCTCCAAGCATGTCTTACTTTAGTTTGTATAATTTATTTATGTTTTTTAAAACTTTTTCCAAATAAAAATTAATCAGGCACAGGAAAATTTTTATGGAAGTCAAACTATTTTTCATGCTGCTGAAATTGTGGTTATATGACATGCATTTGCCAAAACCTACTGAACTTTACAACACAAAGAGTAAACTTTAATGTATAAAAATTTTTTAAAATTTAGGATATCAAGAGAAATCTCAAGATGGAATACAGACTGTAACAAAACAATCTAACTATTTTATAAATGTATGAAACAACCTCACAGAAGGGGGAGAGGCAAGAAGTTGCTGACTTTAGTCATTTGGAAATGAGTAGACATCTAAAACAAAAGGCAGAAAAAACTACATTACACTGTACTTTATAAAGTTGTTTCCCATAGGAAGATGGATGAACAATACACTTCTATACTGAATTGAGCAAGTAAGTGAATGGATGGAGAGCGGTAGATCCAGGTCTGTCACTGTTGGAGTAGGATTTAAAGGTAAGTGAGGGGAGGAGGCTAGAATGATCTCTGTGGTGATGAATTAGAGCTGGAGACAACAGTATGAACTTGTGTTTATTTTTAGATATGAGTATTCACAGAAGTTAGTACACACACACATGCCGTGTCAACTGAGAACATCTGGAAACCACGATGCCCCAGGAGCAACAAGCTCACCTAATGCACAGATGTGGGTGGCTAATTACAGTCTTTAATAAAGGGAACCAGGGCTTCTTACAGAAACTGATGACTCCATGGACTGAGGCAGAAAATATACAAGATAAGCTTAGAGCATCTTGTATTGCCCGAAATTAAGACAGAGTTTTTAAAAATCCCCCAATTACATGGTATGCTGAAGGCACACAGGAGCCAACTGAAGGAGCATTCAATGACCAAACCTCAAGCAATTTTAGCAAAATATGATAATAAATAGTATTGGATTATAATTCAAAGTATAACAAATATCCACAGGGCATACTGTGGACTTTTATACTGATATAAAAACTTGAATGTATAAATGGGAAGAACAGACTAGTCTACACAAATTTAAATTAATTTTTGTATATACTGAGCCTTCAAGGAAGTAGAACATAACTCCATATGTCTTAAGTGTAAGCTGTACATGGTGATGTCCAAAGAGTACAGCAGGAAAAAGAGTGAAAAAATCTGGCAAATGCTACCGTAGTCAGGTGATCAAGGTTAACATCCTCTGTGATAACTTGTGTTGATAATAGGAAGTCTGGCATGAGATGATGAAAACGGCACTTTATCTCAATGTTCTTTCTCCCAAGATGTTATCAGGCAAACCCCAACTTGAGTGCATTCTACAAATATTTGACCAGTACTCCCCAAAACTGTCAAGGTTATTAAAAAACAAAAGTGTCAGAAACTGTCACAGCCAGGAGAAGCTGAAGGAGACATGACAACTGAATGTAATTGGAATGCAGGATGGGATTCTGGAACAAAAAATGAACATTATGTAAAAAACTAAGGACATCTGAATGAATCATGGGAATTAGTTAATACTGTATAAATATTGGTTCATTGATTTTAGCAAATATACCACCCTACTATAACATATCAGTTTTCTACGGTTGCCATAACAAACTAACACTGGGTGGCTTCAAATACAATAGAAATGTATTCTGTTGCTCTTCTGGAAAATAGATGTCCAGAAACAAGGTGCAGGAGGGTACCATTCCCCTTGAAGCCCCCAGGGTAGAATCCATCCATGCTTCTTTGGAGCTCTAGTAGTAGCCAGCAGCCCTTGGTGTTCCCGGGCTGGCAGCTGCATCACTCCATCTGTGCCTCCAACACATGGCTTTATTGCCTGGGTGTCCCTGGGTTAACATGCTGTTCTCCTCTTACAAGGGCACCGGTCTGATTGGCTTTAGGACCCACCCTAAATCTAGGATGATCTCATCCCAGGATGTTTAATTCCAATTAAGGTCATATTCACAGGTACTGCAGGCTAGGACTTTTGGGGCCATGACTCAATCCACTATTATCATATTAATAATAGGGAACCTCCAGGACAACTTTAAATGTTTCAACATCCAAATCATAGGGGTGCCAGAAGGAGAAGAACAAGAGCAAGAAATCAAAAACTTATTTGAAAACATAACAAAGACTATCCCCAATGTGGCCAAAGAAATAGACTTCCAGGAAGTCCAGGAAGCTCAGAGAGTCCCAAAAAAATTGGACTTAAGGAAGCACACACTAACACACATCATAATTACATTAGCCAAGATTAAACTTAAGGAGAGAATCTTAAAAGCAGCAAGAGGAAAGCATAGAGTTACCTACAAAGGAATTCCCATAAGATGGTCAGCTAATTTCTCAAAAGAAACCTTGCAGGCAAGAAGGGGCTGAAAAGAAGTATTCAAAGTCATGAAAGGCAAGGACGTACATCCAAGATTACTCTATCCAGCAAAGCTTTCATTTATAATAAAAGGACAGATAAAGTGCTTCCCAGATAAGGTCAAGCTAAAGGGGTTCATCATCACCAAGCCCTTATTATATGAAATGTTAAAGGGACTTATCTAAGAAAAAGAAGTTCAAAACTATGAACAGTAAAGTGACAATAAACTCATAACTATCAGCAACTGAACCCAACAAAAACAAAAACAAACTAAGCAAACAACTAGATCAGGAACAAAATCACAGAAATGGAGATCACATGGAGGGTTATCAGTGGGGAGGGGGAGGGAGGAGAATGAAGAGAAATGTACAGGGAATAAGAAGCATAAATGGTCTACAAAACAGACGAGGGGAGGTTAAGGATAGTATGAGAAATGTAGAAGCCAAAAAACTTATATTTACAACCCATGGACATGAACTAAAGGGGGAGAATGCTGGTGAGAAGGGGAGTGAAGGATGAAGGGGAATTAAGGGGGAGGAAATGGGACAACTGTAATAGCATAATCAATAAAATACATTTAAAATTTTATTGGGTTAAAGTGATGGGACCTTAGCAGGAATCAATGCAGTAGCACCTTTAAAAAGCCCACCAGGAAGCAGGAAAAATTGTTCATTTTATCAAATCTCAACTTCTGAGTACACATCTTTTTAATATTCAATGTGACAAAATGAGAAGTACATGTAAGTGTTTCTGTAGCCAGAGGGAAGTGGGATGGTGGTTTTCAGGAGACGCAGCTCCTGTGCTATTGTAAGGAGCTGTGAACTTCACTACAATTTTTATTTGATACAACAAACATAAAACTAGTTATTCAGCTTTAGAAAAAGAATGAAACAAATCTATTATTTCAAGTAAAGCTAATGAGAGCATAAGTCATTGAAAAATTAAGTTTTAGCAAAAATTGCAATTCTGGAAAATTTGTGCCCCTCACCATGACCTTATCAGCTTCTCAATGCTAAAAGATTTTTCTGAAAACAATCCTGAGAAGGAAAAACAAAGCTGGAGAAACACACTACCTAATCTAAACTATACTATAAGGTCCTAGGAATCAAAACATCATGGTACTGGCATAAAAACAGAAACACAAAGCAATAGAACAGGATAGAGAGCCCAGAAATAAACCCCACTTTTAGGCCAATAAATATATTTTTTAAGATTTTATTTATTTATCTTTAGAGGGGAAGGGAAGGAGAGAGGGAGAGAAATATCAATGTGTGGTTGCCTCTTGTGCATCCCCTGCTGGGAACTGGCCTGCAACCCAGGCATGTGCCCTGACTGGGAATTGAACCGCGCTCCTCTGGTTTGCAGGCCCATGCTCAATCCACTGAGCTATGCCAGCCAGGGCAGGCCAATAAATATTTGACAGAGGAAGCTAGAACATACAATGAACTAAAGATAGTTTATTCAATAAATGGTGTTGGGAAAACTGGACAGACACATGCAGAAAAATGACACTAGACCACCTTCTTACACCACACACAAGAATAAGTTCAAAAGAGATTGAAGACCTACATATTAGACCTGAAACCATAAAAATTCCAGAAGAAATCATAGGCAGTAAAATATCAGACATTGCTCATATCATTATTTTATCTGATGTATCTCCCCTGGGAAATAAAAGAAAAAATAAACAAGTGGGACTATAACAAACTAAAAAGGTTTTGCACAGCAAAGAAAACCATCAACAAAATAAAAGACAACCCATGGAATGGGAGAACATATTCATCAATACATCTGATAAAGGGTTAACATACAAAATTTACAAAGAACTTGCAAAACTTCACACCAAAAAACCCAAACAATCCAATTAAAAATGGGCAAGGGACTTGAATAGACACTTCTCCAAGAAGGACAGACAGATGGCCAATACACATATGAAAAGATGCTCAATAACACTAATCATCAGAGTAATGCAAATTAAAACCACAAAGAGATATCACCTCACACCTGTCAGAATGGCTATCATCAACAAACATTGAGTTCGGCAAGAATGTGGAGAAAAGGGAATCCTTTTGCACTGTGTGGGAATGCAGATTGGTGCAGCTACAGTGGAAAGCAGTATGGAGATACCTCAAAGCATTAAAAATGAATCTGCCTTTTGAATCAGTGATCCCACTTTTGGAAATACATCTGAAAAAACCCAAAATACTAATTTGAAAGAAAATAAACACCCTTATGTTCATTGCAGTGTTATTTACAATTGCCAACATATAGAAGCAACCCAGTGTCTGTCAGTAAATGAGTGGACAAAACAACTATGGGATGTTTACACAATGGAATACTACTCGGCCATAAAAAAGAAAATTTTCTCATCTGTGGCAGCATGGATGGTTCTGGAGAACATTATGCTAAGTGAAATAAGCCAGTCAGAGAAAGACAAATACCAAACAATTTCACTGTATGTGGAATCTAATGAACAAACTGAACTAACAAACAAAACAGAGACAGACTCATAGATAGAGAGCAGGATGACACCTTAGTTGGATGGAGGTTAAGGGGTTAAGAGATCAAGCAAAAAAGAAAAAGGACTCATGGACATGGACAACAGTGCGGTGATTGTGGGGGAGGAAGGGTATCAGTGGGCGAAATGACAATGGAAAAAATGCAATAAAAATTTTAAAAAGATTATTCTGATAATATTAACGATAAGATATTTTGATATTATGCATATAGTGAATTGTATCCACATTCAAAGATTTATGTATGTTTTCCAAAAACCTAACACATAAAGTTACAAAATTATGAATGGGTAAAAATTCACTGAAAGTACAAAAGAAGCCAAAAGATTTTCATAAATAAGGTATGAAAAAGTCATTGATGTGGTTTCAGATGTCAATTGCAACAAACTCTTTGAGCTGTAAAAATTATCATTTAATACATTGTCTTTTAGCTTTACAAATTCTTATTTAATATTCTCTTTTAACTAAGTTTAATTTCTCTTTGTTTTTGGTTCAATGACTACAATTCTCCAATTAAACTTTGCATTTTGAGATAAGTGTAAATTCACAAGAAGATTTAGAAAAAAAGTACAGAGAGATCCCATCTATCCTTTACTCAGTTTACCTTAAATGTGACATCTCACAAAAATATACATTGTACAATATCACAAACAAAACACTGACAATGACAACATTCAAGACACAGAAATCGTCACCACCACAAGGATCAGTCATGTTGTCCTTTGGTGGACACAGTCATTCTCACTCCCCACCCTAACCTGGAAAACCCCGGAAACCACTAACGTGTTCCTCATTTTGACTATTCTCTCATTTCAAGAATGTTATACAATGAAACCATACAGTATGTAGTCTTCTGGAATTGGCTTTAAACATAAGTCTCTGAAGATTTATCCTTTCAGTTGCATGTATCAATAGTTCATTCTTTTTCACTGCTGAGTGGTAGCTGCATGTTCAGTTTTGTGGGGTTTTTTTCAAGCTGCCAAACTGTTTTCCAGAGCGATGAGAGGGGAGTTTTTAAATCAAGAATTCAATTTTCTTAATAGTTATAGGGCTATTCAAATTGTTTATTTCATATTGAGTGAGTTGTGGTAGTTTGTGTTTTTTGAGGAGTTGCTCCATTCCATCTGTTTTCAAATGGATGTGTGTAGACTTACAGTTTCCCTTATAATTCTTTTGGTTTCTGTAGACTCTGTAGTGATTTCTCCTGCTTCCTTTCTAATATTGGTAATATTTTTCTCTTTTTGTCCTTGTCAGCCTTTTTAGGGATCAATTATATCACTCTTTGCAAAGAAAAGCTTTGTTTCATTGATTTTTCTCTCTTGTTTTTCTATTTTGAACTTCAGGATTTCTGCTCTTTATATTCCTTCCCTCTGGGTTTATTTTGCGCTTTTTCCTGGGTGTTGAGGTGGAAGCTTAAATTATTGATCGATATATTTTTTCCATTGTAAGCATTTCATGCTATAAATTTCCCTCTCAGAACTGTTTTTGCTCTGTTCCACAACTTTAATGTACTGTATTTTCATTTTTCTTCAGTTCAATTCATTGTCCATGGAATTTTTTAAATCTCTTGAAATTTCCACCTTAACCCATGGATTACTTATAACTGTATTGTTTAGATTCCAATTTTTTTAGATCTTTCTATTATCAATTGATCTCTAGTTTGATTCTATTACAGATTTACACTATGTTTCTATATGTCCTGTGGGAACTCAAAAAATGTGTATTCCATTCTTGTTAAATACAGTGTTCTATAATTTTCAATTAGATCCTACTGGTTGGTGGAATTTTTAAGTTATTCTGGATCCTTATTGATTTTCTATCTAAGTGTTCATTAATTATTTATACAGGGATGTTGAAGTCTCCAACTATAATTGTGGAATTGCATATTTCTCACTTCTTCTCCTCCTCCTTTTCGTGCTCACATGTTTTTCAGGTCCTTTGGTGTATATACTTTTTTTTCTAAAGATTTTTATTTATTTATCTTTAGAGGGGAAGGGAAGGAGAGAGGGAGAGAAACATCAATGTATGGTTGCCTTTCATGTGTACCCCTCTGGGAACCGGCCTGCAACCCAGGCATGTGCTGGGAATCTGACTGGGAATTGAACCGCGATCCTTCAGTTCGCAAGTCACACTCAATCCACTGAGCTATGCCAGCCAGGCTGGTGCATATACTTTTTAAGATTGCTATGCCTTACTGATGGATCCACAGTTTTATCATGATATAATGCCCTTCCTTGTATCTGATAACTTTCTTTGCTTGGAAGTCTACTTTGTCTAATATCCATAGTCACTTCTGCTTTTCTTTGAGTAATACGTGCATGACAAATCTTTTTTGCCGTTTTGTTTTCAACATCCCTGTATCATTATATTTGAAGTCAGTTTCTTGTAGATACTATATAGTTGGGTTATTTCTTTAATATATTTTATTGATTATGCTATTACAGTTGTCTCATTTCCTCCCCTTCACTCCCCTCCACCCTGCACACCCCCTCCCACCCACATTCCCCCCCTTTAGTTCATGTCCATGTGTCTTAACTTCTTTAGCTTCTACATTTCCCACACTACTCTTGCCCTCCCCCTATTTTCTCCCTACCATCTATGCTGCTTATTCTCTGTACCTTTTCCCCCTCTCTCCCCCTCCCACTCCCCTATTCATAACCTTCCATGTGATCTCCATTTCTCTGGTTCTGTTCCTGTTCTACTTATTTGCTTAGTTTGTTTTGTTTTAGGTATGGTTGTTAATAACTGTGAGTTTGCTGTCCTTTCACTGTTCGTATTTTTCATCTTCTTTTTATTATATAAGTCCCTTTAACATTTCATATAATAAGGGCTTGGTGGTGATAAACTCCTTTAACTTGACCGTAACTGAGAAGCACTTTACCTGCCCTTTCATTCTAAATGAAAGCTTTGCTGGATAGAGCAATCTTAGATGTCCAGCCCCTTCTTGCCTGTAAGGTCTCTTTTGAGAAATCAGCTGACAGTCTGATGGGAATTTCTTTGTAGGTAACTGCCTCCTTTTCTTTTGCTGCTTCTAGGATTTTCTCCTTAAGTTTAATCTTGGCTAATGTAATTATGTTGTGCCTTGGTGTGTTCCTCTCTGGGTCCAACTTGTTTGCGACTCTGAGCCTCCTGGACTTCCTGGAAGTCTATGTCCTTTGCCAGATTGGGGAAGTTCTCCTTCACTATTTGTTCAAATAACTTTTTGATTGGTTGCTCTTCCTCTTCTCTTTCTGGTACCCCTATAATTTGGATGTTGGAACATTTAAAGATGTCCTGGATGTTCCTAAGCCTCTCCTCATTTTGTTGAATTCTTGTTTCTTTCTTCTTTTCTGATTGGATGCTTCTTTCTTCTGGTCCACACCATTGATTTGAGTCCTAGTTTCCTTCCCATCACCATTGGTTCCCTGTACATTTTTCTTTATTTCACTTAGCACAGCCTTCATTTGTTCATGTAATTTGTGACCAAATTCAACCACTTCTGTGAGCATCCTGATGATCACTGCTTTGAACTGTGCGTCTCATAGGTTGGCTATCTCTTCATTGCTTAGTTGTATTTTTTCTGGAGCTTTGATCCATTCTTTCATTTGGGCCATTTTTATGTAGTGAGGGGCAGAGCCTTAGGTGTTCACCAGGGCGGGGCAACCCACATTGCTGAGTTGTAATGCAGTATGTGGGGAAGGGGTCCAAAAGGGAACAATGGTGCTTGCTCCACTCTCTGCCAGATTTCAGTCAGTTCCCCAGCTTCCCACAAGCAAATTGGGCCCTTCTGGTGCTGATTCCCTGGTGGGTGGGCCTGTGTACATTCTAGGACCTTGTGGGTCTCTCCAACAAACTCTCCTGTGAGGCTGGGAGTTTCTCCTGGCACCTCAACCCCCATGGGTGTTTTCAATCAGTGATTTGAGGCTGTATTTCCCCATGCTGGGACTCTGGGTTGTGTGGTCTTTCTCACTCCCCAGTTTCACCTGGTTTATCTTCACACGAATGTGGAACCACCCAGTCCACCAGCCACCTTGTACTCTGTGCCCAGTTCCACAGTCCACCGCCTGGCTGGGTCCTCCAGCCATTGCTTTGCTGAGAGCCCTCCCTCTCTTCCTTGGCTGCCTGACTCTGCCCCTCCTACCAGTCTGGATGAATGTGTCTTCTTTAATTCCTTGGCTGTCAGACTTCCACACAGTTCAATTTTCTGTCAGTTCTGGTTGTTTTTTGTTTTTAAATTGTTGTTGTCCTTCTTTTCATTCTGTGAGGAGGTACATTGTGTCTACCTATGCCTCCATCTTGGCCAGAAGTTGGGGATTTTTTTTAATCCACTCTGCAATCTTTGTGATTTAATTGGTGTACTTAGACAATTAATATATTAAGTTAGAGATTTAGTCTGCCATTCATTTTTTTGTTTTGTTTGTTTTCTCTGATTTCTTTCATTTTTCTGTTTTCTTTTTCCTATCTTCCTGTCACTAGGGCACATTTCAAAATTCTATTTTTATTTATCTATGGTTTTGTAGTGTATCACTTCACATAGCTTTTTGGTTTTGCTCTAGGTATTAAATTATATAAACATAACTTATCAAGATCTACTATTGTCATTATATTACCACTTCCAGTGATGTCCAGAAACTTTCCCTCCCTTTATGTCTCTTTTCCCTTCCTCATTTATAATGTAATTGTTCTAAACATTTCCTGTATATACATTTAACAATATGGAAATTTTGTTAAAAATTCAACTGACAAACATAATTTAGAAAGAACAAAAGGAGAAGGCGGCTCTATTCAAGTTCTTATTTTGATTATAGACTCACATGTCGATGTAAGAAACAAATTCTCTTCTCTTTAGTCAGAAAATGTCTTGATTCTCCTTTATTTCTGAAGAATATTTCTTAAGATACAGGACTCTTGACTCACAGTTCTTTGCTTTCAGCACCTGAAAAATGTTCTGCCACTGAATGTTTTGCTTCCAGCCTCCATGGTTTCTGATGATAAATCTACTGCCATTCAAGTTGTTTTCTGCTGTGTAACATACACATTGTTCCTCTCCTGCTGGTTTCCAGGTTTTCTCTGTTGGTCTCAGAACTTTGACTCCTAGGTAGCTTGCCACAGTTGTCTTTAGATTTTTCTTGCTTGGAGTTTGCTCAGCTTCCTAAATATGTTTAAACATTTTGCCAAATTAGTGAAAATTTTAGCCATTATTTCTTCCTATACATTTTCAGTCATCTCTCTTTCTTTTTCTTCTCCCAGTATGGCAATAACACAAATATTATATCTTTTATTAAGATTCCCACAGGTCTCTGTTTCTCTGCTAATGTTTTCCAGTGTATTTCTCTTTCTTGTTCAGATTGGGTAAAATTTACTGTTCTACTTCCAAGTTCACTGATTCTTTCCTGTCTCCTCCATTCTACTTTTGAGCCTATCTGTTGAGCTTTTTATTTAAATTACTATATTTAATTGAAAGTTTTTCTTTCTTCTCTATATTTTCAATTTCTTGATTAAGACTTTCTATTTCCTTTCTAATTATTTCTTTTTATTGAGGTATAACTGACATATAACGTTATATTAACTTCAGATATACAATGTAGTTTCAATATTTGTATTTATTGTGAAATGGTCACCACAATAAGATTAGTTAACATCCATCACCATACATAGTTACAGTTTTTTCTTGTGATGAGAACTTTTAAGATATACACCAGGGGTATCAAACTCATTTTCACCACAGGTGACATCAGCCTCATGGTTGCCTTCAAAGGGCCAAAGGGGCCGGATGTAATTTTAGGACTGTATAAATGTAACTACTCCTTAACAGTTAAGCAAGAGCTGGGCTCTCTGCCAGGTAGAAACAAGGTGCCAGGCATGATAAAACAAGGTGGAGGGCCAAATTCTGCCCGTGGGCCTTGTGTTTGCCACCTGTAATCTACACTCTTAGCAACTTTTAAAAATACAATATAGTATTATTAACTATGGTCACCATGCAGTACATCACACCCCCCTTGACCTACATATTTTATAACTAGAAGATTGCACCTTTGGCTCCTTTCATCTGTTTCACTTATCACCCACTCCCTGCCCCTGGCCATCACCAGTCTGCTGTTCTCTGTGTATATGAGCGTGGTTGGTTTGTTTTTTAGATTCCACATATAAGTGAGATCATACAGTATCTGGCTTTCTCTGACCTATTTTAGAGTATAATATCCTTTGGATTCATCCATGTTGTACAAATGATGAGATTTTGCTTTTTTATGGCTGAATATATATATATGTATATATGTGTGTGTGTGTGTGTGTGTATATATATATATATATATATATATATATATATATACACACCACAATTTCTTTATTCACTCACCTGTCAATGCACACTTAAGTTGTTTCCATGTCTTGGCTACTATAAATAATGCTCAATAAATATGGGGATACAGTTACCTTTTTGAGTTAGTGTTTTCATTTTCTTCAGACAAATACCCAGAAGTGGGATTGTTGGATCATAGGGTAGTTTCATTTTTAATTTTTTGAGGAACCTACCTACTGTTTTCCATAGTGTCTGCACAAATTTACATTCCCATTAATGATGCACAAGGTTTCTCTTTTCTCCACATTCTCACCAACACTTGTTGATTTTTTGCTAGTAGCCACACTAACAGGTGTGAGGGTGTATCTCATTATGGTTTCAATTTGCATTTTCTCGATGATTAGTGATGTCAAGCATCTTTTCATGTACCTGTAAGCCATCTGTAAGTCTTCTGTGGAAAAAATATCTACTCAGATCTCCTGCCCATTTTTTAATTTGACTGTATTTTTGCTATTGAGTTGCTTGAGTTCTTTATATATTTTGGATATTAATCTCTTATTAGATATGATTTCCAAATATTTTCTCCCATTCACTAGGTTTACTTTTCATTTTGTTAATGGTTTCCTTTTCTCTGTAAAAAACTTTTTAGTATAAAAAGTCCCACTTATTTATTTTTGTTTTTGTTGCCTTTTCTTTGGTGTCATATCCAAAAATCATTGCCAAGACTGGTGGTAAGGAGCTTACTGCCTATGTTTTCTCAAGGATTTTTATGACTTCAGGTCTTACATTCAAGTCTTTAATCCATTTTGAGTTAATTTTTTTGTGGTGTACGATAGGGATCTAGTTTAATTCTTTTGCATGTGATTGTCCAGTTTTCCTAACACCATTTACTGAAGAGACTGTCCTTTCCCCATTGCATATGCTTGGCTCCTTTGTTGTAAGTTAACTGACCAGATAGTGTAAGTTTTTTTCTTGGCTATTTTGGTCCATTAATCTATATGTGTTTCTATGCCAATACCATACATTTTGATTACTACAGCTTTGTAATATAGTTTAAATCAGGGTGCATAATGCCTGTGGTGGTATCCTTCTTTCTCAAGATTGCCTTGGCTATTTGGGAACTTTTAGGGTTCCATACAAATTTGGGACAGTTTGTTCTATTTCTGTAAAAAAATACCATCAGAATTTAATAGGGATTACAATGAATCTGTTCTATTCCTTTCTGAATCCTTCTGTTTCTTTAAATGTGTTTCAGGTGTGTTCATAGCCCTTTATTGAAGCATTTTCATGAAGGTGGCTAGAAAATCTTTGTCAGATCATTTGAGCATGCCTGTCTTCCCAGTGTGGGCTTCTCTGAATGGTCACTTCACATTCAGTTTAAGATTTTACTAGTTCTTTGTATGATTAGTAATTTTCAATTCAAATCTGGATATTTGGGGTTATGTTACGAGACACTGGGTCATATCTAAACCATCTGTTTTAACTGACTTTCCACTGGGTCTCCTCTGACACCAGCACAGTGGGGAAGGAAAGGAGTGGCTCATTACTACTGGGTGGGGATGAAAGTCTGGGACCCCCCTGTGGTCTCAATTAACATGGAGGGGAAGCTTCATTACCACTCTGTTAAGATGAAAGTCCCAGGTCAACACTCAGCTTTCTTTGGCTCACCACCCTGGCAGGGGTACTTAAAGTGCTAAGTTACACACTGAAGAGTAAAAGTCTAGGTTTCCCACTAGGCCTTTGCTAGTAAAGGTGGGGATAAGAACACTGTTTTTTTGCCTGAAATGGAGTGGCAATTGTCTAAAATTTTCCTGCCTTGTTGGGCTGCCCTTTTCCTGGCTCTTTGGCTTACGAAAGCAGACTTTTGTNCTACTGGGTGGGGATGAAAGTCTGGGACCCCCCTGTGGTCTCAATTAACATGGAGGGGAAGCTTCATTACCACTCTGTTAAGATGAAAGTCCCAGGTCAACACTCAGCTTTCTTTGGCTCACCACCCTGGCAGGGGTACTTAAAGTGCTAAGTTACACACTGAAGAGTAAAAGTCTAGGTTTCCCACTAGGCCTTTGCTAGTAAAGGTGAGGATAAGAACACTGTTTTTTTTGCCTGAAATGGAGTGGCAATTGTCTAAAATTTTCCTGCCTTGTTGGGCTGCCCTTTTCCTGGCTCTTTGGCTTACGAAAGCAGACTTTTGTTGTTGTTTTTTTCTTGACCTGTTTTTGTTTCCAGATTACCAGCCTTTTCATCTCCAAGTGTAGAATATATGAAACAAAAAGAAACCCAAGGAACTAATTCACAACCATGTCATTTCTTAGGTCCCAAACTTCCTAGTTAGGGTGCTTCATTCTCCATCTTTCGGAGTCTTTTAGCATTTTAACATCCAGGTATTTCAGTTGTACTTGGAAGAAGGAAAAAGTAATAGTAGTTTTGCCCTATTTTTTCCAGAATTGGAAGTCTCACAACCAACTTTCAAGAAACTCATTAAGTTCTTAAATATTATCAAAGGAAAATACCCATAATTATGTCAAAGAGCTACTAAAATAATCTTTCTCTTTCTAGCTATCTTTCTATGTGAGACCAGAATTTCCCAACCAAAAGAAAAACCTACCACAACACTGAATACAAATGCACACATAAGAATCCAGCTATCTTCTGTTAAGCCAGACATTAAAGAGATTTGCAAAACAAGTAACATAATCCTAGTTTTCTCATCAAGTTTTTTGTTTAAAACTATAATCTTTAATAAAATAGATTATGTTAACATGTATGACTTTATTACTGTTATTTTTAATAAACAAAAAATAAACTTTTAGTGTTTTCTAAGTTTTAATTTTCAACACTGTAAATGCCAATAGATACAACCCACATAACAATTACTGAGGTCATTAATAACTTTTAAGAGGACAAAAAGGGCCCTGAAATTTCAAAGTTTAAGAACCTGCAGGTCAGATAAAACTAACGTTGCAGGAAGTTCTTACTTCCTCTCCAACGAGCTGTAGCTGTGGTCTGTGAGCACACTGTCTAGTCCCTTGTTCCAGTTCAGGCGGTGTCCCTGGTGTTGCTGGAAGGACGGGAACATGTGCTTCATCCTCACCCATAACAGGGATCCCTTGCAGGACTCTAGAGTGTAAAAAAAACAATAATTTTTTAAGTCACTGATGGAGCAAAAACATTTGCTGACATTTCAGATCTCTGTTGAGATAAACACACCGACATTTGATATCTGCATTAAATAGAGATTATGCAGAAGTCAGATAATCCAAAGTGGGTAAGATTTTTTTTAAAACTATGTTTGATTCTAAATACATTTAAATCATAATCCATTGATGGTTTTATTTTATTACAACAGAATAATAAATTCACCCTATGAAAACCTGATTACAAAAGGGATTAAAAGCTCTGTACCTTCTGATTGCTAACCTGTTTCCCATTTCAGACTCACAAAATACTCCTAGAGAGGCAAGATGGTGGCAGAGTAGGAAGACCAGTCATGCACTTCCTCCCAGAACCAAACTGGAAACAAAACTAAAAAGGGGAGCAATCACCTGAAGTAAATCAAAAACAACCTAAAAAAGAAACTTTCAATCACCCTACGAGTAGGAGGGGAGGGTCCAACTAAGAGGCCAGCCCTGATAACATGGGTGGCAGGCTGAGGTGGGGGGTGCTTCCCTTGTGAGGGGACAAGCCAGGTCCACAAATAGGGCTCCCAAGCAAGGGAGGCCCTGTGCCCGGACCAGCCAACCAGGCAGCACCAAGAGGTGAAAAGCCACAGGATTTTTCTCTGTTGAGGAAACACAAAACCCACTGGAGACAGTCACTATTTTTTTCCCCTTTTAATTTTTAAAGGGGCATAGATTTTGTATTTGTAACCACCCATTGTCAGCCCCAGTGAAGGGAAAACAGCACAGAGTACAGTTGCTCGAGGAGAGAACCTAGAGTGGGAGGCACTGGAGAGAGATTTGAGGGGTGGCCATGGGGCTCTCTATGCCAAGATATACCTGGAATCTTCAGCAGCCATCTTTCTGGAGAACAGCAAGCCTCTCCCAGGGGAACAGCAATTACCTTGCTCTGTGGGATGCCACCCCCATGATCCTTTACAATCCTGCTTGTTCTATTCTGCATCTTTTTTCTCCTTTTACTTGATTTGTTTGTTTATTTGTTCTGTTTCCTGTGGGTTTTCTTTCTTTTTTAGTTCTGTTTCCCCCATTCTGTATCTTAACTCCTGCTGAGGAAACAACAACATAGCAAACTCCGGGGGTGTCAGAGACTGGCTGTAGAGTGCAGTCATACCATACTCTCTCCTGGGACACACACGGGTGCTTCCCCCTCACAGGACAGCCATAGCAGCATTCTCCAAAACCTGGACTCTGGAGGCCCCACTGATTAGCCTACTAGGAGCCCCGCCCTGCTGAGTATAGGGAAATAATCCCAAACAGACAGACTGAGTGGCACAGGGGCAGGGGAACACACTCACTATCTTCCCTGAAGTCTGAACAACACCTGCCATGGGAGATCCAAGAGTCCCATCCACCCGATTCGACCAGAAGCCCTGGAACAGTCGGGTCTAAGGCTGGCAGCAGGCCAGCAGGCAGAGACAGGCAGAGGCAGATCCTGCAGGGACTTGTATTGTTTGCTGACACCCCTGGACCCAGTACTGATAAAAGCCAGGTTTACGGAGCAGCTTGGCCCATCCCAGGCCCAGCCAAGCCTGGATGAATCCGCCAAAAACTGTGGATGGCTAGTAGCTTTGAAGATGCTGCCAAGGGCTGGACTTGGACAGCCCCTGACACAAGTTTACACCAGCCTCAGACACATCAGAGCCATGTCCAAAGGGAGAACCCAGCAGGCAAGTACTAAACTCTGCTGAGAAGAATCTCACTTTGTTCTATTATTTTCATTATTTTCCCTTTTCCACAGCCTTTTATTATATTTTCTTTTTTCCATTTTTCGTCTATTTTTGTTGCTGTACTTTTTCTTTGATATCCTTATTCGACTCTTATGTTTAATTACCTCACTGCTGCCTTCTATTTTCCTTTTCTTATTTTCATCATTTTCTCTTTTTTTAGCCCATTTTTCCCATTTTCCTCTTTCAGTTCATTAATTGTATTGGTTCTTGACCCTTTTCTCATCTCATAATCACTTTTCTTTCCTTTAGTCTTCTCTTATTCTATTTCTTTTTTCTTTTTGTTTCCCTTTCTGTACTATTCAATTTCTCTTCCCACTTTTATTGTTCTTTGCTCTTTTGTCATCAATATTGCTGTTGTATGTGGGAGTGTTGCTTGTTTGGGTTTTGTTTTGTATGTTGTTTTGCCTTGTTCTGTCAGCACCTGCACAACAGCTTATAAGAGGTGATAGGCATAGAGCCTCACAGACAGAGCTGGAAGTAAGATACAACCAACGAATGGGCCAAGAACAATCAGAGCCCAACAATAAGAGAAGAGTCCACATAACCCACAGCATACAAAGAGCATTCCTAGACCATCCAGATCAGGAGATGAAGAAGACTACACCAATGGGTACCACAGGGCTCCTGCCACATAAGGTAACCCTACAAGACAGGGAGTCAAAGCAGATCTATCTAATACATAGAAATAAACAAAAAGAGACAGCTAAAATGGAGAGACAAGGAAACAATCTACAAATGAAAAAACAAGCAGAATTCCCAGAAAAAAAATAAATGAAATTAAGGCAAACAAACTATCAGACGTAGAGATCAAAGTATGGTTATAAGTACACTCAAGACTTAAAGAGAATTATATCAGCATAAAAAAGGACACAGAAACTATGAATAAGGACAAGAAAGAAATGAAGAACACAGTATCTGAAATGAAGAATATACTAGAAGGAATTAAAATCTGGCTAGACTGTATCATGCAGACAACATGATATTGTGCACAGAAACCCTAAAGGCTCCCCTAAAAAACTACTTTAACTTAGCCCTGGCTGGTGTAGCTCAGTGGATTGAGCGCAGGCCTGAGAACCAGATGATCATGGTTCAATTCCCAGTCAGGGCACATGCCTGGGTTGCAGGCCAGTTCCCAGCAGGGGCCAGTTCCCAGCAGGGGATGCACGAGAAGCAACCATACATTGATGTTTCTCTTCCTCTCTCCTTCCCTTCCCCTCTAAAGATAAATAAATAAAATATTTTTTAAAACTACTTAATTTAATAAATAAATTCAGCATAGTAGCAGGATACAAAGTCAATATTCAGAAATTGATGGCATTATTGTACATCAATAATGAACTGTTTCAAAGAGAAACTAAGAAAGCAATCCCATTTACTACTACAACAAAAAAAGTACAGTCCCTAGGAATATATTTAACCTAGGAGGTAAGAGACCTGTACTAGGAAAACTATAGGACACTGAAGAAAGAAACTGAGGAAGATACATATAAGTGGAAATGCATACTATGTTCATGAATTGAAAGAATTAACATCATTAAAATGCCCATACTACCCAAAGCAATTTATAGATTCAATGCAATTCTTGTCAAGATACCAATGGCATATTTTGCAGATCTAGAACAAACATTTCAAAAATGTATATGGAACCAAAAATGATCCTGAACAGCCTCCTCAATCTTGAGAAAGAAGAACATCTGACATCAAACTATACTACAAGGCCACTGGAATCAAAACAGTCTGGCATAAGAACAGACACATCAGTGGAACAGAACAGAGAGGCCAGAAATAAACCCATGTCTCTATGGTCAATTAATAATTGACAAAGGGAGCATGAGCATACAATGGAGTAAAGATAGTCTCTTTAATAAATGGTTTTGGGAGAACTAAACTGGTACAAGCAAAAAAAATGTAACTAGACCACTGACTTACACCATACACCAGAATAAACTCAAATGGATTAAAGACTTAAATATAAGACATGATACCATAAAATTCCTAATGGAAAAGATAGGCAGTAAAATTTTAGATATCTTGCATAGCAATATTCTAGCTGACATATCCTCTAGGGCAAGGTAAATAAATTAAAAAATTAAACAAATGGGACTACATAAAATTTAAAAGCTTCTGCATGGCTAAAGAAACTATCATCAAAATGAAAAAAGAACTGACTGCATGGGAGAACATATTCGTCAACAGTACATCAGACAAAGGTTTAATCTCCAAAATACAGAGTTTATACAACTCGATACCAGGAAGACAAACAATCCAATTTAAAAATGGGCCAAGGACCTGAACAGACGCTTCTCCAAGAGGACACACAGATATCCCATAGACATATGAAAGAATTTTCAACATCACTGGCTATTATTAGAGAGATACAAATTAAAACCACAATGATGTATCACCTCACACCTCCTAAAATGGTTATCACTAATCAACAAACAAGTGATGATGAGAATGTAGATAAGAGGGAATCCTAGTGCACTATTAGTGGGAATGTGGACTGGTATAGCCACTGTGAAAAGCAGTGTGAAATTTCCCCAAAAAAACTAAAAATAGAACTGTCTTTGATCCAGTGATTCCACTGTTGGGAATATACCCTAAGAATCCTGCATCACCAATTCAAAAGAACTTATGCACCTCTATGTTCATAGCAGCTCTATTTACAATGCCCAAATGCTGGAAACAACCTAAGTGTCCATCAGTAAATGATTGGATCAAAGAACTGTGGTACATTTACACAATGGAATACTATACAGCAGAATGAAAGAAAGAGCTCCTACCCTTCCCAACAGCATGGATAGAACTGGAGAGCATTATGCTAAGTGAAATAAGTCTGCTGGTCAAAGACAAATACCATATGACCTCACTTATAAGAGGAATCTAATGAACAAAATAAACTAATGAGCAAAACAGAACCAGAGGCATAGAATCATGGAGCAGACTGGCAGCTGTAGGAGGGGTGGGGGTAGGTGGAGACTGAATGAAAGAAGGTGAAGGGATGAGTCAAAGAACATACATGAAGGATCTGTGGACATTGACAACTCTGGGGAGACTGACTGTGGAAGTGAGGGGCAGGCTGGGTGGAGGGGGACAAAGCGGGAAAATCAGAATAACTATAATAGCAGAAATAATAAAAATATTTTTTAAATAAAGAAAGAAGAAGATGGGAGATGGTGGCAAGATAGGTGGGAGCTAAACCTACTTGCTTGGGAATCCAACTGGGACACCTAGCTGACCTTCTGAAGAACAGAATGAAAAGCCAACAGAACCCAGCTTACATGAAGTCTGGAAGCCAAAGCTTGCAGAGGATGTTGAAAAACAGATGGTAAGGAGATTGCGTAGGGATGGTAGGATCCCAGGGACCATGGCTGCTGTGGTCCCCAGCCTGGCACTTGGCACCTGGCACAAGGGACAGCAGCTGCCACAGGAGCTTCTGGGGGACAGGCAGATCAGTGATTGTTAACTCTGCAGCTCTCTCCCCTACCAGAGCAGGGAAGCCAGTCCCACACCAGGAGAGACCTGGATGCTTGAAGTTGCTGAAGGGATAAAGATGCACTGGGAGATGCACAGAGGAGCTGTTCCCCTGCTGGGACTGTGGTTGCCAGCTGGGACAGTACCAGAGAAATTGGGGAGCTGAGTGATACCTGCAGATGGGAGAAGAGTTGGGCCACAACTGACCCTGACTCAGATAGTCTTGGGACTGGTCAGAGAGTTGGGCTGTGTGAAAAGCTGGGCACTTGTAAAGAACAGTGGGCACAAACAAGGGGAATATACAAAAAAAAAGCTTTCAGCAGCTGTTTAAGGAATTTTCCCACACCATGACCGGGCCAACAAAGAGGGAAAAAGAGGGGCACGATTTGCTCCAAATCAGGGTGCCTTATGGACTGACCAAAGTGGGGCAGCGGGGGCTCAGAGGAGTAGCAGCCCCCCAGAGAGACTTCATTTAATAGGGGAACTAAACTGCCTTAAAGGGACTTTGCAAACGTGCGGTGTCCAGACCAGCAAAAAGGGAGGAGGGGTGAGAGTTGCTCCCACTTGGTGCACCTCACCTGCTAATCAAAGGGTGGCACAACAAGGTGGATTAGAGATGCCAGTCTATACAGACAGGTGCATATGGAAAATTGGGGCCACACAGTGCTCTGTGGGCTTGGGCAGGAGGTTGGACACCTGTAAATATTAGAGCCCAAACCAAGCTCCCAACACAGAATCATAGGAAAGAAATTAAAAAGGGGAGCCCAGTCCCTCTCTGCCTGCAACATCTAGGAAAACCAGCAGAACCCGAGTGGTGGGTTTAAAGTCAGCAGGAGGCATTGTTGTTTTCTTTTTTCTTCCAAGTATAAGACAGTAATACCTGGAGCTGTGAAGCGATCAAAGATCCAGAGAGAGATCAGAAGGCTAACTCCAACAACTGAGACAAAATTCACTTTGCTATCCTACAGAATTGCACTTATTTTTTACTTTTTATTTTTATTTTTGTTATCATTTTTCTCTTCCTTCCATGTAGTTTTTGTTTGTTTGTTTGTTTGATTTCATTGTTTGGTTTCTTTTGTTCTCCTTTTTTTACTGCATTTTAATTTATTTTCCTTCACTTCACTTGTATTTCTATAACACACTTCTCTTGGTCTTTTGCTTTTTATTCTTTTTATTCAGATCATATTAACATCTTTTGATATTACTGTTGTTCCTGGACCCACACAGTACCCTTCCCTGGTCTTGGTACATTTCACTACATTCATGAGCTTTATTACTGCTGTGGTTAACTTCATTCTCTCACACACTATGCCAAGTCTATATTCTTTATTCTCACTGTACCTCACCATCTAACCTAGCATAAGAACTCTGCTTTCTGAAGTCAGCTTACATTATTTTTTCCCCCTCTACCAAGAGTCTTATCTCTTTTTACCTTTAAAAAATGACTAGTTGGATAAAATATCATCACTATTGCTGTACGTCTCCAAAGGATCTCCTATCTGTTCTCTACTTGTTGGTACTTTAAATCTCATAGAATACTCTTCTGCTGTCATAATCCACTGCACCTTTGCCCTACCCTGGGTCACATACAAGATAAGGTGGGAGTTGTGAATACCAGTAAAACCACTGGAGGAGAGAACCCACCAACAAAGGAGCCACCAATGGGTAAAACCCAACTATATCTAGAGAGCCCACTCAAATGGAAAAAAGAGGCAACCCTAGAGCATCCAGACAAGGAGATCAAAGAGACACCACTGAGTCCCACAGAATTCTTAGCACAGAAGTTCACCCTACAAAGATAGTCAGCAAAGAAGAGCATCAGGAATTACAGAAGCAAACAAAAAGACTCACCTAAAATGGGGAGATGAAGAAAGAACCTAAAATCAAAAGGAATGGAAGACTCCCCACTAAAAGAGCTGAATGAACTGGAGGCAAGCAAACTATCAGCTATAGAATTCAAAGGATGGTTATAAGGATGCTCAAGGAACCCACAGACTACAAAGAACTGAGCGAGAACTACAAAAGTATGAAAAAGGAAAAAGAAACTATAAACAAGAACCAAGAAGAAATGAAGAATACAATTTCTGAAATAAAAAAACACACTAGAAAGAATTACAGGCAGGCTGGATGAAGCAGAGGACTGACTTAGTGAGCTGGAAGACAAAGTAGAAAGAAATACCCAGGTAGAGTAGATGCGTGAAAAAAAGACTAAAAAATATGAAGAGAGCTTAAGGTAAATGCAACAATATTTGAATCATAGGAATACCAGAAGGAAAAGTAAAGGAGCAAGGGATAGAAACTCTGTTTGAAAAAGAAGATAAAAAACTTTCCAAACTTGGAGAGTAGAAAAACCACACAGATTCAGGAAGCACAGAGAATCTCAATCACATGACTCCAAAGAGGCCTACTCCAAGACACAAGATAATTAAAATGTCGAGCTTTAAAGACACAGAGGGAATCTTAAAAACAGCAAGGGAGAAATAAGAAGTAACATAGAAAGGAGCTCCAATAAGGCTAACAGGCTGATTTCTTAACAGAAACACTGCAAGCCAGGAGAGAATGGCAACAAATATTCCAAGTTATGAAAAGCAAAGGCCTGCAACCAAGAATACTCTACCCAGTGAGGCTCTCAATTAAAATGGAAGGTGAAATAAGGAGTTTCCCAGAAAAAAGAAGGCTGAAGAATACATGTCCACCAAACCAGCACAGCAAGATATGCTAAAGGGACTGCTCTAAGAAGATGAGGAAAAGAGAGAGAGGGAGAGAGGAGCATAGGTACAAAAGGGGAAAATTGAATAAGTACCTATCAATAATAACCTTAAATGTTACTGGATTAAATGTTCTAATCAAAAGACATAGGGTAGCTGAATGGATAAGAAAATATGACCCACATATTTTCTTATCCATTCAAATATGCTGCCTACAAGAGACCCAACTCAGAAAAAAAAAGAGGTCTACAAAGACTGAAAGTGAAGAGTTGGAAAAAAAAAAACATTCCAAGCAAATAAATGGGGGAAAAAACTGAGGTATCAATACTTATATTAGACAAAATAGACATTAGAACAAAAGTCATAAAAAGAGACACAGAAGGACACTTCATAATACTCAAGGGAAGAATCCATCAAGAAGACATTAACATTGTAAACATACATGCACTCAACATAGGAGCTCCCAACTATATAAGGAAAATCTTGGAGGACATCAAGAAAAATATAGATAGCAACACAATTATAGTAGGGAATTTTAACACTTCACTCTCAAAAAAGGACAGATCTTCCAACAAAATATCAAGAATGATATTACAGCATTGAACAATGCCCTATATCAAATGGAATTAACTGATATATATAGAATCTTTCATCCCAAAGGAGCAAAATGAACATTCTTTTCAAATTCACATGGGACATTTTCAAAGATAGACCATATGATAGGACACAAAACAAAGCTCAACAAATCCAAGAAAACTGAAATCATATCAAGCATTTTCTCAGACCACAATGACTTGAAACAAGAAACCAACCTCAAGGAAAACACTCAAATTCATGGAGATTGAATAACATGCTATTAAACAATGAATGGGTTAATAATGACATCAAGGAATAAATCAAAGTTTCTGAAAACAAGTGAAAAGGAACACACAACAGTCCAAAACTTATGGGAACACAGGAAAGGCAATCCTGAGAGGGAAGGTTATAATGATACAGGCTTGTAAAAAAGATAGAAACACTTCAAATAAACAACCTAACCTTACACCTGTAAGAATTGGAGGAACAACAACAAACAAAGCTCAGAGTGAGTAGAATGAAAGAAATAACCAAGATTAGAGCAGAATTAAATGACATAGAGACTAAAGGAACAATCCAAAGAATCAATAAATCCAGAACCTGGTTCTTTGAAAATACAAACAAAATCGACAAGTCTTTAACCTGACTCAGCACAACAATAACAACAACAACAAAGCAAGGGAGAAGACCCAAGTAAATAAGATGAGAAATGAAAGAGGAAAGATTACAAACTGATACCACAGAAATCCAAAGGATAACAAGAAATTACTACAAACAACTTATGCCAAGAAATTTGAAAACCTGGGTGAAATGGACAAATTTCTAGAAAAATGCAATATTCCAAAAATAAATAAAGAAGAAGCAGAAAGTCTGAACAAACCAATAAAAAGATACTGGAATTGAAGCAATAATCAAAAATTTCCAGCACACAGAAGCCCTGGACTGGATGGTTTCACAGGAGAATTTTACAAAACATTTAAGAAAGAGCTGACCCCTATCCTTCTTAGACTATTCCAAAAAATCCAAGAAGATGGAAGACTCCCCAACTCTTTTTATGAAGCCAGCACTATCCTTATTCCAAAAACAGATAAAGATGAAACAAAAAAAGAAAACTACAAGCCAAGATCAATGATGAGTATAGACGCTAAAATCCTCAACAAAATTGAGGCAAACTGCATCCAGCAATTCATTAAAAAGAACATACACCATGATCAAGTGGATTCATCTTCAGGATGCAAGGATGGTTCAATATTCGCTAATTAATAAACATAATACATTATATAAACAAAATAAAACAAAAATCACAGGATCATAACAATAGAGGCAGAAAAAGCATTAGATAAGGTACAGCACCCATTTATGATAAAAATATGCAGCAAAGTGGGAGCAGAGGAAGCATACCTCAATATAATACAGGCCACATACAAGAAACCTACAGCCAACATCATATTCAATGGACAAAAACTAAATGCTTTCCCACTAAGATAAGGAACAAGACAAGGATGCCTGCTTTCACCATTTCTGTTCAACATAGTATTGGAAGTCCTAGCCACAGCAATCAGACAAGAAAAAGAAATAAAAGGCATCCAAATTGGAAAGGAGGAAGCAAAACTGTCACTGTTTGCAGATGACATAATAGTGTACACAGAAAATCCTATCAACTTCACCAAAAAAACTACTTGGCCTAATAAGTGAATTTGGCAAAACAGCAGGATACAACATTGATAATTGAGAGATCAGAGGCATTCTTATACACCCACAATGAAATATCAGAGAGAAATCAGAAAAAAATCCCATTTGATATAGCAACAAGAAAAATAAAGTACCTAGGAATAAACCTAACCAAGGACATAAAAGACCTATACTTGGAAAACTACATAACACTAAAGAAAGAAATTAAGGAAGACACAAACAAGTGGAAGCATGCTCCAATCCATGTTCATGAATTGGAAGAAATAACATCATCAAAATGTCCATACTACCCAAAGCAATTTATAGATTCAATGCAATACCTATTAAAATACCAATGACAGAGTGTCTGCAGGCCTGCAGCTGCAGCATCAAGCTGGTGGCTGGAAGGTATTCAAAAATGGTATTATGGTGCTGCAAAATTCAATACACTGGGGTTAATGCGAGATGATATGATACATGTGAATGATGACGTAAAAGAAGCCATAAGAAGGCTTCCTGAGAACTTGTGTAACAACAGGGTGTTTCACAATGAGAGACACTGGACCTGACCATGAGACAACAGATCTTGCCTAAAGAGCAGTGGACAAAATGTGAGGAGGATAAACCCTACCTTGAACCATATCTGAAAGTGGTTGTTCAGGAAAGAAAAGAAAGAGAAAGAAGGGCAAAGAAATAATTACGTAATTGAATTTATGGATGCATCTATCCTCAGTACTTTAACAATGTTGGTTAAACCTTACATGTACAATTTAGAAACATCTGGGCTGTAAATATATTACTTTAAATAAATATCTATTATAACTTTAAAAATTAATTAATTAATTAATTAATATAATAACAGATTTCACAGACATAAAACAAACACTTCAAAAATTTATATGGAACCATAAAGGACCCCAAATAGACACAGCAAGTTTAAGAAAGAGGAACGAAGTAGGAGGGATCATCATACCTCAAACTATATCACAAGGATGAGGTAATCAAAACAGTCTGGTACTGGCATAAGAAAGGACACACAGATCAATGGAACAGAATAGAGAGCCATAAATAAACCTATGTCTCTATGGTCAATTAATATTACACAAAGCAGGTAGAAGCATAAAATAGAGTAAAAATAGCCTCTTCAACAAATGGTGTTGGAAGATCTGGACAGTTACATATAAAAAAAGGAAACTCGATCACCAACTTACACCATGATAATAACTTATACATCATAACAAAAATAAATTCAAGGTGGATAAAAGACTTAAATATAAGTTGGACAACATAAAAATCCTAGAGGAAAACATAGGCAGGAAAATCTCAGATAGTTCACACAGCAACATTTTCACCAATATGTCCCCTAGAGCAAGGGACATAAAGAAAAGAATAAACAAATGGGATCTCATCAAAATAAAAAAGCTTCTGACAGCTAAAGAAAACAGCATTAAGATGGAAAAAAATCAACCATATGGAAAAACATATTTGCCAATGATACCTTAGACAAGGGTTGATTCTCTAAAATATATAAAGAATTCACACAATCCCACCCCAGGAAGATAAACAACACAATAAAAAAATGGGTAAAAGGATTTACAGCCAAAATGGAGGCATAGGTAGACACACTGTGCCTCCTCGCACAACCAAAATAAGGACAACAAAAATTGAGAAACAAAAAACAACCAGTACTGATAGAAAATTGAACTGTATGGAAGTCCGACAACCAAGGAGTTAAAGAAGAAGCATTTCTCCAGACTGGTGGAGGGGCAGAGTTGGGCAACCAGGTGGAGAGGACTCACGGCAAAGTGGCGGTTGGCGGACCCTGGGCACACAGGCAGCAGTGGGTGGACCAAGTGAGGGAGGGGAATGTGGAGGGGCATGGTGCACAGGGCGGCTGGAGGACTAGGCGGTCCCATGTTCCCGCACAGATAAACCAGGCGAAACTAAGGAGTAAGAAAAATCGTACAACCCAGAGTTCCAGCACAGGGAAATAAAACCTCAAATCACTGACTAAAAACACCTGTCGGGGTTGAGCGGCTGGGAGAGACTCCCAGCCTCACAGGAGAGTTCCTTGGAGAGACCCACAGGGTCCTATAATGAATACAAGCTCACCCACCCGGGAATTAGCATCAGAAGGGCCCAGGTTGCTTGGGGGAGACAGGGGGAGTGACTGAAACCCAGTAGAGAGCAGAGTAAGCACCAATGTTCCCTCTGACCCCTCCCACACATACTGCGTCACAACAGAGGAATGTGGGTTGCCTGGCCCTGGTGAACACCCAAGGCTCTGCCCTTTACTATGTAACACATACGTCAAGACACAAAAAATGGCCCAAACAAAAGAACAGATCAAAGCTCCAGAAAAAATACAACTAAGCAACAAAGAGATAGCAAACCTATCGGATGCACAGATGCACAGTTCAAAGCACTGGTCATCAGGATGCTCACAGAATTGGTTGAATTTGCTCGCAAATTAGACGAAAAAATGAAAGCTACGATAAGTGAAATAAATGAAAATGTACAGGAAACCAATAGTGATGGGAAGGAAACAAACTCAAATCAATGGTGTGGACCAGAAAGAAGAAAGAAACAACCAAACAGAAAAGAACAAAGAAACAAGAATTCAAAAAAATGAGGGGAGGCTTAGGAACCTCCAGGACATCTTTAAACAATCCAACATCTGAATTATAGGGGTGCCAGAAGGGAAAGAGGAAGAGCAACAAGTGGAAAACTTATTTGAACAAATAATAAAGGAGAACTTCCCCAATGTGGCCAAGAAAATAGACTTCCAGAAAGCCTAGGAAGCTCAGAGAGTGTCAAAGAAGTTCGAGTCAAGGAGGAACACACCAAGGCACATCATAATTACATCACCCAAGATTAAAATGAAGGGAAGAATCTTAAAAGCAGCAAAAAAAAGAGGAGAGAGTTACCTACAAAGGAGTTCCCATCAGACTGTCAACTGATTTCTCAAAAGAAACCTTACAGGCAAGAAGGGGCTGAAAAGAAGTATTCCAAGTCATGAAAGGCAAGGACCTCCATCCAAGATTGCTCTATCCAGCAAAGTTTTCATTTAGAATGGAACGGCAGATAAAGCACTTCTCAGATAAGATCAAATTCAAGGAGTTCATCATTACCAAGCCCTTATTATATGAAATGTTAAAGGGACTTATTTAAGAAAAAGAAGATCACAACTATGAAAAGTAAAATGACAGCAAACTCACAATTATTAACAACCACACCTAAAAAAACAAATTAAGCAAACAAGTAGAACAGGAACAGAACCACAGAAATGGAGATCACATGGAGGGTTAGCAACAGGGGAGTGGGAAGAGGAGAGAGTGGGGAAAAGGTACAGAGAGAACAAGCAGCATAGATGGTAGGTAGAAAACAGACAAGGGGAGGGTAAGAATAGTATGGGAAATGTAACAGCTAAAGAACTTATAAGAATGACACATGGACATGAACTAAAGTGGGGAATGTGGGTGGGAGAGGGTGTGCAAGGTGAAGGGGAGTGAAGGTGGGAAAATGGGACAACTGTCATAGCATAATCAATAAAGTATATTAAAAAAAAAGAAAATGGGTAAAAGATCTGAACAGACACTTCTCCAAGGAGGACATACAGATGGTCCAGAGACATATAAAAGGTGTTCAACATCAGTAGCCATCAGAGAGATGTAAATTAAAACCACAATGAGATATTACTTCACACTGTTGAGAATGTCCATCAAAAAAAATCAACAACTACAAGTGCTGGTGAGGATATGAGAAAAGGGAACCCTAGTGCACTACTGGTGAGAATGCAGAATGGTGCAGCCACTATGGAAAACTATGAAATTTCCTCAGAAAACTAAAAGTGTAACTGTTTTTTGACCCTGCAATTCCACTGCTTAGATTATATACTAAGAAACCCTGAAACACCAACCCCAAAAAACCTATGCACCCCAATGTTTATAGCAGCATAATTTACAATAGCCAAGTGATGGAAGCAACCTAAGTGCCCATCAGTAAATGAGTGGATCAAAAAACTATGGTACATTTACACAGTGGAATTCTATGCAGCAGGAAAAAAAAAAGGAGCTCCTACCCTTTGCAACAGCATGGATGGAACTGGAGACCATTATGCTAAGTGAAATAAGCCAGGCAGTGAGGGGCAAATACCATATGAGCTCACCTTTAAGTAAAACCTAATCAACAAAATAAACAAGCAAGCAAAACAGAACCAAAAACATGGAAATAAAGAACAAACTGACAGGAAACAGAGAGGAGAGGGGAGAGGGATAATGGGGAAAATAGGAGAAGGTTCATCAAGGAACATGTATAAAGAACACATGGACAAAGCCAAAGAGGGGAACGTTCAAGGCTGGGAGGCCTGGATGGGTGGGGCAGGGGGTCACAGTGGGGTGAAAATGGAAGCAACTATACTTGAACAACAGTTAACAACAGATAAGAGAGAAAAAGAACAAAATGCTTTCATATGGTAGAGTGAGGCAAAGCATCAGTGTTAGCAGGACTCCCTTCTCACATAAAATTTTGTCTTCTTGATTCATATCTTGCCAGGATGAACAGAAATCTGTTATAAAATCAGGTCTTTCCTTCTGTGCTACAAACTACATACACATTAGGATATGTATGAAGTACAAAACTTATCAACAAAAGCCTTAATTATGTCAGATAGGTGAGTTAAATCAAAATTGAAATGCAAAATATGTCACTAATGACTGACTTCCAGACTGCCTTAAAACTTGTGTTGCAGTATTTACTCTAAAAGAAATATAAAATAAGTGTATCGTGAATCTACACAGAATATAGCCATATCAACTTCCCATGAAAGTATTTAGAGCCAATGTTTCCTCAATTTTTTGAGATGCAATTATATTAACTGTTACATTCCATTCAAACCAAATGTGAAGAGTAAGCATTCACAAACCCAGCTGACTTTAGTTACTTAATGACACACTGAAACCTGCTAATTCCATCATACCAACTGTTTAAAAAATGAGCCCACCCAAACTTAAGCTGGTAAAAGGGCTTTACCAAAGTAGAGTCATGGAAAAAAGTTTCCTATCTTACCTAGTCAAATATTTGGATTCAGAAAGTCAACTCCCAGCACACTAGACTGTGACTCAACACCCAATCCATCCTAATTCTCAGGTGCTTTCCTAAACTCCTGAGGATGGACAGGTAAAATTCTTCTGCAGCCAATGTCCTGGGCATGATTCAAGATCCAGTAACCAGATGCACTCATATAGAATTTGAAGGGCAAAAGGTTCTGGTGTTTTATTGGGAAGTGCTTATGGCAAGATTGAGTTCTGTGGCAGTATTCCAGTTACTTTTCGGGTGGGGGCATTGTTTTTTGGTTGTGCATGTGCAGCTAATAAGGTGGTGTGTTGCCTGTTAGTTTCCAGATTTCCCACCTTCCTGACTAGGTCAGAAGGAGCAGCAGCCAGCAGCCAGGTAAGTCTGCTGTGTGAATCAACCCTGGAAACACCCCCTGCCTAGAGCCCATTTTTCCAGTCTTTCCACTGATTTTTATAAGCAGTGAATTCCTATTACTAAATCCCCTTTTCCTTAAAGTAGCTGAAAATCTATTTTTTTCTGCGACCAAGTCTTGACTAATGTATTCAGGAAAAACAAAGAACAGAGTGAAGTCTAGGGGTTAGAAGAATGCCAGAAAATAACATACATCAAGATCAGTAAAATATTTGTAAGGTCAGGGAGGACAGTAAGGACTTGAGAAGCTACCTCAAGGCAGTGCTATGTTTTTATTTGGTCCTAAACCAAAAACAAGGTAGTAAGAGTCATTCACATCTTAGTGTCTTTTCATATTCTAAATCTGCACTGAAAAAAACAGGAATACTGGTTGGTTGGAAGGAAAGTGAAAGAAGTCATAAGTCATTGCACATTCTAGAGTATATCGCTCTGAGAGATGTGGTTGGGGAGCCTTAGTGGAAAGGCTACCCAAGGTTAGCAACTGTTCTTGTATGACAAAGATGAATCATTTGGAAATTCCTATCCAGATTTTCTCTGCTTCCTTGTTTGTTTCCAGAGGGAAGAACCAATCCTTTCTAGAGCAATCCCTCCCCTTTGGAACCAATCCTTCCCCTTTGGAAAACACCACCATTTCGGCTTTTCTGATAGAAAATCTCTTCAACTCCAGGCTCTGCTTCACTCCCAACCGTAGTCACCGGTTCTGATTCTGCTCCATCCATTGCATTTTCTTTCATCTGAGTCCTAGGATGTCATCTTTGCTGGTCCCTTTATCTCCAAATTCTCCCTCCTGAAACCAATGCCGCATACCTTTGCAGAGTTATCATCAATCACCCCCCTTCCAAATGCTTTAACGACTATACCCACAGTAAAAAACCAAGCTCCTGTGCCTGGCATTTGGGGTCCTCCACAGTCTGGACACCACCTATGCTGCCAATCCTACATCCCTCCCCTAAGACCTGGCCCAACCTACATTCACTCTCTGAAAGGTGCCCTGGGTGCTGAGACTACTACGGGCGCAACAGGGGAGACCGGCAAACCAACTTACAATCCAGGGTGGTGATGAAAACAATGCTTTCAGGTCTCAACTCCTCCATGAGACTTAGAGTGGCCCTCTGCCCAGCCAAAGTTCATCTTTGCTCCCTGAGTTTTTCTTTCAATACAGAACATACAATACATTTTATTCTGTGTATCCTCCTCAGAGTAGATCACAGGCTGGTTTGGGGGGCAACATTGATTCTTACTCATTTTCTGTTTCCCCTGGATGCAAATGTATGAGGTACTGTTGAGTTTGGCTGAGTGAAAAAAAGTCCAACAGCAAAAGGCAATCTGTGACCCTGCCCTGGAGAGCTGAGAGTTATGGGTCAGCATTGGTTCTCAAAGTGTGTTTCCTACCCAACATCATTAGCATCACATAGGAGCTTTCTAGAAATGCAAAATCTTGAACCCTATCACACCTAATGAATCAGAATCTCTGGGAGTGGGGCCTAGCCCCCTGTGCTTCAGCCAGCCCTGCGGCGATTCTGATGCACACTGAAGTTCAAGAACACTGATGGGCAGCAACCTTTTCTGACAGCCTGATTATAAAAATAGGCTGGGTGTTCATTAAACCTATAGCTTCTCAGATTCCTCCTCTAACTATTCCAATTCAGTGGATCTGAGACGGGGCCTGATAAACTTATCAGGCACTCCAGGGATGGCCCTTATCCTCAAGGAAAGCCTAAAAAAATCACTGATATTGTTGGAAGAGCTTGCTTTTGGAATGAGGCTAAACCCCAGGATTTTAGCTGCAGTTCAGCCATTTGGTGTACTCTGTGGAGTAGGTCACTTCTCTTTCCTCAGTTTGTTTCTTCATCTATATATAGTAACAGTGACTGGGTCTCTCATTGTCTCATGCTCAGGAATAATATGTGTATGAGTTTGCACACAGTACATGCTTCATAAGTGCTTGCTATTACAATCATGATTGTTACTACCACTGAGGAGACTGAATGAAGGAAAGATGCTCATCTCTCTAGAGTGAGTTCAAGCTCCTTCCCAGTAAATATCGGTCTCCCAGGAGGCCGGAAATGTAAAACGTATTTCCTATTGTAGGCTACCGTCAGGGAGTTTGAGAAGCACTTGTTCTAAGCTGTGAGCTCTCATTAAAAATCCCCACACTGAGCCCTATCCTGCGAAGCACGCAGCAGAGTCCTCTCTCCAGTGGCGCCCGCTCCTTCTCCGTGTGACTCTACGGTGTTTCCCCATCGTAGCTTTCCTCTCCCTTCCTCAGTAAATTTATTTTGCCCCTTGGGGTACAAAACTTTGGGGAGGCTTCACAGGATGCAGTTTATAGTCACTCTTATCTAACTTAAAGAAGATATATACCGGGGCACTTTAAGAGTGCTCGTGTGCAAAAGTTGCACCAAGTAACAGTTACACCCAATAAAGTATTCTATTCCAGGCATTTTTTAAAGTGTTGGTAGCAAGCCACTAAATTGATATCATAACCCACTTATTGGGCCACAGTCTAAAATTTAGAAAACAGTAACTTACAAAAAGTGTTGTCTGAAAAGCAAACTTCTAGATCTAGAAAAGACTTTAGGAGTTCACCTTCCTGAAGAGGCTAAACTACGACTAATTTTCTGCAGTATAATCTTTAACATCTGCATCAGTGGTAACGAGTACTTTGAATACTTTTTTTTGAATTCAGGGAATAAAGTCCTAATAAAATAATAAATCTACAGAAGAATACATACCTAAGTATATAATTTTATTACAAAATACGATTAGGGAAGGGGACTTATTTTTAACCATTGTAACTCCGTTGCTCCATGCAAACAGTGACATCTTGTGGAACGACACTGCTGTGCTTTACAGTCCAGCTTTTACATATTCAGTTACAACATCAGATGTATGTCTGAATAATTCCTTTCTTGGTATTTCCATATAAAAACAAAAATACATTAATCCAATGTTGTACAGGACGTTGACAGTGCTTCCTGAAATGACTTTTGTCATCCCAATCTGTATTTTTTTAAAATGTGCATAAGACTTACCTAGGTAGGAGCTAGTCATCAAAAATGGATATAACAGAACTCTAATTGAGGGTACTATTAGTTATAGTCCAAATCTACCATCAGTTGTGTTTTGGAACGCAGCATTTTGCCTCAGTTTCTTCATCCATAAATATGACAAGTTTAGGCTAGGGCAAAGCTGAGCTCACTTATGACTCTGATACATGTGCTTCTGTGACACGTATCACTGGCTAGATCACAAACAAGGATTAAGTCTTATGTGTCTTGGCATAATATCTTGGGTCACTGCCTGTCTTGTGCAGCAGGGAACAAGGCCAAGTAAAAGGTGGGGTAGGGGGCAGGATAGGACTAGACCTGGCCATTGAGGAATGGCAGGACAATGCAGGAAGTGGGGGTGGTAGGGGAAAGTCAGTTCCAAGCAGCCATGTTGGAAGGAAATGTAGAGCAGAAGACAGAACACAATATTCTAAATGCAGGGCGATAGACCACGGGCTGTGTGCCACAAGTGACATCAGAAAGGCCTAGCACAGGACAATGTCACAGTCTTGTGAGGGGCAAGCAGTGTCGGAAATATAAAACCAGGCAGTACTTCATGTAGGCTTCCAGTAATTAAGTAATGAACACCAGGGAAGACTCCCACAGTTACCAAGGCCCCAGCCACAGCCTAGGTCTCAGAAACAAGATTTTAATTTCTAAGAGAGAAAAAGCAATATAAGATAGAACATCATCTTGTTATGAGCAGAAACTCTGCTTCTAAAATTGGTCACAATGGATCAAATACAAAACACTAAGAGTGAATAAAATAGGTTATCTCAAATTATTCAACTAGGGCTCCTCAGTTTCTTCCTAGCTTATACCAGGGGTGGTTCTGAAAACAAGATGAGAATGAATATTCAGAATGAAGCACAAAAAGAAAAAAAGAGAAGTTCACAAATCCGTGGAGTACAATGGAAACCACACCTAGAGTCACAGACACCTGTGACTTTTACCAGTTTTATACACGTGGGCAGCACACTTAACCTCTGAATGGCAAATTCTTCATTTGGGAAATGGAATGATTTTATTCTGTTGCATAGAGTTTTTGTGCAGCGCAATGACTTTCTAATAGACACTTTTAACCCTGATTGTAGGGTTCAGATAAAATTTTTTGAATGGAAATATACTTTCCATAGTTGATTTGTAAACTATAAGTACTAAAGATAGTCAAAATAATTACCCAAGTTCCTGCCTTTCAATTTTAAAATAATATCCGCAAAGGAATATAAACGGTCAAAACAACATCTTTAATGTCAATTGTATATAATATATATGTATATACATGCATGCACAGAAAAAAAGCCTAAAATAATCTTTATCATATAGAAAAACCAATAGTAAAGGTATAGTATGCCTCTTCTACAACAGTTTTAACAATCACAGACAAAAATTGTAGAGGTGGACTTTCAGCCAAGATGGAGGCATAGTTAAAGACACTGTGCCTCCTCACAAAACCAAAGAAGGACAACAAATTTAAAAACAAAAACAACCAGAACTGCCAGAAAATCAAACTGTATGGTAGTCTGACAACCAAGGAGTTAAAGAAGAAAGATTCACCCAGACGGGTAGGAGGGGCAGAGACAGGCAACTGGGGCAGGGAGGATGCACAGCAAGGCAGTGGCTGGAGGACCAAATGGTCCCACATTTGCGGCAGATAAACCATGACAAAAAACTGGGCAGTGAGACATACCATGCAACCCAGGGTTCTAGCGTGGGGAAATAAAGCCTCAAAACCTCTGACTGAAACAACCTGTGGGGGTTGCAGTAGTGGGAGAAACTCCCAGCTTCACAGGATAGTTCACTGGAGGGACCCACAGAGTCCTAGAATGTACACAAACCCACACACCTAAGAATCAGCACTAGAAGGGCCCAATTTGCTTGTGGCTGGTGGGGCAAGTGACTGAAAACCAGCCAAGAGCAGAGAAAGCAGCACTGTTCCCTCTCAGACCCCTCCCCCACATATAGTGCCAGAAGGCAGCATAGTTGTAAAGTTGCCCCAGTCTGGTGAATACCTAAAGCTCCACCTCTTACTACATAACAGGCCAGGAGAGACCAAAAAAAAGGCCCAAATGAAAGAACATATCAAAGCTCCAGAAAAAAATACAAGTAAGTGACAAAGAGACAGCCAACCTATCAGATGCAGAGTTCAAAACACTGGGAATCAGGATGCTCCAGAAACGGTTGAGTATGGTAGCAAGAGAAAAAAGTAAAGGCTATGAAAAGTGAAATAAAGGAAAAGTGAAGTAAAGGAAAAACAGGGGACCAAAAGTGATGGGAAAGAAACCAAGACTCAAATCAACAGTTTGGAACAGGAGAAAGAAATAACCATTCAATCAGAACAGAATAAAGAAACAAGAATTCAAAAAAATGAGGAAAAGCTTAGGAACCTCTGGGACAACTTTAAATGTTCCAACATCTGAATCACAGGAGTGCCAGAAGGAAAAAAGGAAGAGCAAGAAGTTGAAAACTTATTTGAAAATATAATGAAGGAGAACTTCCCCAATGTGGCCAAGGAAAATGGCCACTTCCAGGAAGTCCGGGAAGCTCAGAGAATCCCAAAGAAGCTGGACCCAAAGAGGAACATACCAAGGCACGTCATAATTATATTAGCCAAGATTAAAATGAAGGAGAGAATCTTAAAAGTGGCAGAAGGAAAGGAGAGAGTTATCTGCAAAGGAGTGCCCATAAGACTGTCAGCTAATTTCTCAAACGAGACCTTATAGGCAAGAAGGGGCAAAAAAGAAATATTCAAAGTTATGAAAGGCAAGGACCTACATCCAAGATTATTCTATCCAACAAAGCTATCATTTAGAATGGAAGGGCAGATAAATTGCTCACCAAACAATATAAAGTTAAAGGAGTCCATTATCACCAAGCCCTTATTATATGAAATGTTAAAGGGACTTATTTAAGAAAAACAAGATCAAAACTATGAAAAGTAAAATGACAACAAACTCATAACTATCAACAACAGAACCTAAAAAAACAAAAACAAAAACAAACTAAGCAAACAACTACAACAGGAACAGAATCACAGAAATGGAGATCACATGGAGGGTTATCGGTGGGAAGGGGGAGGGAGGAGAATGGGGGAAAAATGTACAGAGAATAAGAAGCATAAATTGTAGGTACAAAATAGACAGGGGTAGGTTAAGAATAGTATGGGAAATGCAGAAGCCAAAGAACTTATATGTATGACGCATGGACGTGAACTAAGGGGGCGGGAAAATGAGACAACTGCAATAGCAATAATTAATAAAATATATTTTAAATAATAAATAAATACATACATACATACATTCTGGAAAAAAACTGTAGAGGCAAAATTTTTAGATCTTGCCCCACCGGACTCCCAGCACCTATCAGTATTCTTAATGACTAAATTAGTAACATAAATTTGCATCTTCTGCTTCTCCTACTTAAGGTTTAAAAGTAGTATTCTAATGCCTCCAATATGGACAGACAACAAATGCCATGTAAATCTGTCCAGTATTAACAATGGGCAGCCAGAAATGCCCTAAATTTATCCAAATATGAGTACACAGAAAACAAGTATGAGGTACATTCAGAGAGTCTGCAAAGTATCAGAAAGAAATATATATCATTCAAAAAGTTATACAAAAAACATTCTTCTGAAAAAGATGTATTATATTATAGAAATTAAAAAGTAAGGCTTGGTTTGTTTTTTTCAAGGAAATTTTTTAATGCTTTCATGAAACAGGTAACAAAAGTTCAGGTAAAACAGAAATTCAGATGAGACAAAAGACTTAGTTTTCTTAAGTGGTTAAAGAATTAAGAAAAAAATAGAAAAATGCCATAGCAGTATTAAAATGGTAGTTAGAAGGAATATTTAAAATTTACAACTCCGAAAACAGAACAAAGATTTAAGAGATGATAACTATAGAGGAAAGATAATGAAGATCCAATATGTGCCTAATTGATATTCCTGAGGAAATGCACCAAATAGATTGGAAACACTATTCAAAATAAAACAGAAAACATCATAAACTGAAGAGCTGTATTTGCATATCAAAACGGCTTTCTGTGTGCCAAGAAATATTAATTAAAAAGCAATACACTCCCAAACATATGCTAGTGATATTATTTAATTTGAGGCAAAATTTTAACCCCTGTAAGCAACTAGGAGTGAAGGAGAAACAAATTACATGCAAGTAAAAACAGGCTGGCTTCAGATTTTTATCTTAAAACATTAGATATCAGGTAATAATACAAACATAAAAAACACATAGAGAAATGTTGACAAATATGACATTATAGGAAATAGAAAAGAAGCAAAAAAAGAGAAAGAAAATACAAAATGACGACAAAAACAATACCAAGTACATCTGATACAACAATAAATTAATAAGGAGTGATTCAATCTATTATTTTAAAAAATCTTATTGGCTTAAAAAATATTCAAATCTATACAGTCTATAAGGGACAAGAGTAAGAAAGCTTACAAATAAAAGGATGTATCTGACCTAATGTCCTTTCCAAGATCTCTTCCAAATTCTGACTGACAACATCTGACAATTTCTTGTAGTTCCTGATTAGTTCTTACACACAGAATTTTGATCAATACGGGTTCCCAAGTTCCTGCTCCCTTCGCTGCACTCGGTAAACTCCAGGCAGCACAATACGTAGTTTGCAGGAACAGGGCGAGGACCAGATCTTCCATATTTCCACCTAACTCTGATTTGGCATCTTTGATGAAATGCTGTCCATACGTGCTCTTGGTCGGGATCGTGGTCACTCAAAGTGAGATGGCTCTTGTGCAAATAAAACAGGTGTTCACTCAGATGTACCAGAATTCCCTGGCACAATGATTGCGAGTGACATGAGTAGAGATTACCGAAGGCTTCATCTAGCCACCGTGGGCCAGTGGGAAGAACTTTTTTTAATGAATGAAGCGATTCAAAGCTGATCCTTCAAAGCAGTGACTGACCTGCATACAGCAATAGAAACCATCATCTAACCAAAGAGCTTTCTATTAAACACTGTTTCAGGATTGTGCTGGTTTGCACATATGGTTATTGCTTTAATTCCAATGTTATTTTTTCTCTATATACAATCAAAGCCATATCATAATGATGTAGTATTAATGCAATGTTTATAAAACATAATTTTCTCACTGCCCTTATTCTAATCAGGATACCAACTTAAATAAAAACCACAACAATATCAAATAAATAAATGGAAAGATGAACATATACCATACAAATAAAGCAAAAATTAGACAAAGTACAGTTTCACTTTTTAGGAATTTAGTGTACAATCTACAATGAAAACAAGGCCAAGATTAAGTTTCCTTAACTTCCTTCCACACAAAATTGTTTATATAATCACATATCAACTTATATATTTAGTCCTACCTCCTGTCAGCACACAGAGCTCCACCTCATTCTTTATCATATTACAATCCACCCCATCATTGGATGCGCCATAAAAAGTCTTCCACTGATGAACACTGAAGTTGTTTCCAGTTTTTGCTATTACAAGGACGGTGAACATCCTTATATGTTTATCTTTGTAAATGATCATCATCAGCATATAGACAGTATTTAAAGCCATGGTCCTGAGTAAGATCACTGTGAGAGTGTAGGGAGGGGAGAAGAGAGGTCTCAGGATGAGCCTGAGCACTGCAAAGTTCTGAAGTCAATAGATGAGATACCAGCGAGGGAGACTTGAGAAGGCATAGCCAGGGAGGCGGGAAGAGAAGCAAGAGAGAATGTAGTCCTGAAGGTCAAGGAATAAAAGTGGTATAAGAACAGCAAATGCAACTGCACCAAACGACACTGAAAAGTCAAGATGAGGACAGTGCTATCTTAAAGCAAATTTGACCATGTCATTCTTCCTCAGAACAAAACAAAACAAGACAAAAAAACCCCACTACCGATGCCTTCCTAGTGTACTGAGAATAAGAATCTCCCCCAAGCCCTCACACACACATGCCCTAATGTACACATACAGGGCATCTAAAAAATCCCACATTATCAGACTCTTTCCTCCTCTCCAGCCTCGGGTGCATTACTGCTCCTCCTGTTCTCTAATGCTGGATAAGTTCCAACTGTCCACAGCAAGGGCTCTCATATTCCAATGTACGTAAGAATCACCCACATTTCCAACAAGTTTCCAGGTGATGTTGGTGCTGCTAGACTATGAATACTATACTTTTGGGTAGCAAGGACCTAAAATACATTCTTTCCTCTCCTCCTAGCTATCTTCTATTCATTTCTCAGGTTTCAATTTAAGTATCATTTCCTCAAACCTCCTAAGAAAGAGAGGGACTCTTCCATGTTTCCACAGCACCCTGCACACCTGCATATTAACTGTGACATTTACAATAATTAATTCACTACCTTTCTTCGCTGCTTGTCGCCAAGTTCTCTGAGGGCAGAGATTATGTTTCTCTTGTTTGTAGATGCTTCCCTATCTAACTCTATGTATCTAATTCAAGGCCTGACACAAAGGAAGTACACAAAAAATATCTGCTCATCGATTTAAGTAACTATTCAGATCTGTATTTCTTGACATGGAAATACAGTCACAAAGTAATAAATTTAAAAATCAGAATCATGGATACAGAGAGCATGTTAATGGCTGTCAGATTAGAGGGGGGTGTGAGGGAATGAGTGAGAGAGGAGAGGATTAATAAGTACAAATAGGTGGTTACAGAATAGCCATGGGGGTGTGAAGTATGGTACAGGAAATGGAGTAGCCAAAGAACTTACACACATGACCCGTGGACGTGAACAATGGTGTGGGGATGGTCTGAGGGAGTGGAGGGTTCTGGGTGGAGGGGGGCAAAGGGAGAAAAATTAGGACAACTGAAATAGCATAATCAATAAAATCTAATTTAAAAGAATGAACATCCAGAAAAAAATTTTAAATCAGGTTATGAAACATGTACATGGCATTATCCCAAATTAATACAACTTATTTGCATATAGGAAGTATGGAATCCTATATTTAAGAATATAAAGAATATATAAAGTATTACATCTGGATAGCAAGATTTTGAGTAACTTTTTCTTCTTTGTATTTCTTGCATAGTTTTCATATTTGCTAAAATATTGTTTTTTATTATTGTGTAGCAAAATATTAAGTGAAATTAAACACTGAATTCTGACAGTTAAACTTTAGTTTTCCAATACTGTGGTAGTTGCTGTTGTTTTAATGTATAGAACTAACAGTCTGTCCACATTTTTTCGATGTGACCCAGAATTTCCCTAGCAATTTGAGCCAAAGTTGAGGGTTAGATCTGGTGATCTACAGCCTCAGCACTGCTTACTACCCGAAAGCTACCTACAAGGGGTCCCTGATTTAAGAAAGTCAGGCAGTTTTTGTAAGATGGCATTTTTGCTAACTCTATTAATGGTGGACCAACAAAATATAAAGGCAGCTTTACACAGACAAGTCAGTGACATGGAACATAAGTCCATAAATAGACTCAGTAACATGTTGGAATTTAAGGTGTGCACACCTGGCATTTCAAACTAATGAGAAAAAGTGGATTTATCGAATAAATAATATTATGCAATTGGCTAGTTATTTTGGAAAACAATAATGCTATTCTTCTTATCAAATTAATAATAGATGGATCAGAGATTTAATTTTTTAAAAGAAAGCCATGAAATTTGAGATAAAAATATCAGCCAGCAAAGCTTTGCTTGCATTACAGCCTGTTACAGCCTGAGCTCCTCCTCCTGTCTATCCGCCCAACCTCCCGCCGGGTGGAAAAATTGTCTTCCATGAAACTGGTTCCTGGTGCCAAAAAGGTTGGGGGCTGCTATTCTACAGAAGGCCACATGTGGCTTAAGCACATGCACCTACAAGAGAGGTTCAGAGGGCTGTTCACCAATGAGTAACATTATCTAGGTGTTTAAATATTTTTAGTGATTTCCCTTAAAGCCCAAAATCTAAAATTCCATGCCAAGGATTCTAACTAAACGTTTATAAAGTGCTCTTTAGAAAACAGACGTTTTAAAAGCAAGCATATGAACAATATAGAACATTCTTATAGTTCTCATCAAAATTGCTGCTGAGCAAAATAAAGTTTGAACAATACAATGCTATTTTAAATTAACTTAAGTATGTTCCCATGCTATTTCATTAAAACACCCATGGTGCTTGCCACACATAATCACTATATGCAGAACTAGGCAAGCACTAAAACTATGCAGGACAAGTATTATTATGCTTTGCAGTTAAATTTATTGCACAGAAGCCCCAGAAAGCCACCAAGCAAAAGGGTATTCATTTCCTGTTTACAACTCCCTTTCTTGAGAACACTTATTAGTGCAGAAAAAAAGTACACATCTCTCCAAACTTGTAGGCTCATCAGATAGCTATATTTTGAAAAGGTTAAGCTATGTTTAGCAAGGTAATCCTCAAGAGACGGATGCCGGAGAATTAGATATTCGGTACTTAAATGAACTTCTTATTTGGTACTTAGGAACAAATTGCCAAGAATTAAATTATCATCATCAAATAGAACATTTATTGACTCTCTTGAAAAAAGAAAGTGAGATCTACTTGAAGAAAATAATTTTAGAGTTAGAAAGAAACCAGTATTTTTAACACTTTACTTAACTAACAGAAGCTGTAACTCCTCAAAATTATCTTTTGCGTGCAAATTAACAGTGGAAATGACTCAAAGCAGTAGTTTCATGACGACTAGATCAAGTTTACGTCTTCATTTTCCACACTCAGCTTCAGGATTTCAATAGGCATTCCAAAAACCATCACATGAAACTGCCATTTTCTGCCAAAGACACTGGAGCAGTTTTGAAATTTCCAAAATTCTTTGCCTACAATTATTTTCAAAAACTTAGAAAACCATTGACATGACAAATGAAAACTAAAAGACTTACATGTATAAAGTTACAAATAACAAATCATTAAAAATATCTTTGCCTAAATACAAAATAAACATGAGAATGACCTTTCAGGGACTCACATTGAATCTGCTTGTGATTACTAAAGAGGGAAAGCAGAGGATTGTAAACCATGAAAGAGGGCAGGTAAAGTGTCACAGTTTTTACTAAAACTCAAGTTTAAGAATGTAGACTCAAAATATACCATGAAAAGAGTGGGTAAGTTACTAATAATTTTGTGTAAGTGTAATTGAAAGTGATCTTTTAGAATATTATTCTATATATCTAAAATTGTTAAAATATAATACCAAAACATTTATATCTAAACTTGTTAATACTTAATACATTTTAATATCCTTAAAATGTGTAGGAGACGATTTCTCAGGATTCCTAGCATGTCTTTTGAAAGGCGAGAGACTGTGGAGCCTGCACTCTCCTTGGGCAGGTGACATCGCTCCCAAGGGGGTGCAAATTGGTGCCTTGTTGGGGGAGGGGAGTGCTAGCAGCTTACTCTTTGTATGCATCGTGCACAGCTATACAGGCCCATAAACAGATGTACAGTATATCTGGGGTATTAAAATTTAATAGGGAAGGGCAATTAGGGGGAAAATGTGTAGAAAGGCTCCTTAAGGGGGTGATAATGAAAAAAGTTTGAGAAAAACTAAGTTAGAGATATCTAGATTTTAATCATTAATCAGAGATAAGAACTTGGGCAAATATCCTGATATTATGGAGCCCAAGCTTCCTCAAGAATAAATTGGAAATTATGACTTTATCCTTATAGCTGACATGTGACTAGGAAAAATTGCTAGGTACACCACAGCACAGTAGTAGGAGTATAATTACTGCCAAATAACTGTTGACCCTCTTCCCTTTTCTCCTTTTTTATACTCTTCACTAAAGAATACTCAGATTCAAAAGAAGGTGAGACACAAGGAGAAATGGAAGAAAGCGCAGAGACGACGACTTGTGCACTTGGTCTCTGGACTCAGGTGTGCCCAAGGACACTGAACTCTAAGACAGGCTTCAAGTCCCAAATCTGGGACTTTCTTAGTTGTGCAAGCCTGGTGAAGTTATTTGATTTTTATGAGCCTCAATTTTCACATCTGTACTCCAACGTTGTTATGTAGAACAAATGAGACAATATATGTGACACTCTTTGGGAACCATAAACCATTAAACCCAAGTTACTATATTATAGGGCATGGTTCACGGTGATGATGGCAGGAAATGAAGATACTCACTAGACTGTATATACTGGGAATAAATGGAAAAGAACAAAAACTGCTCCTCTCTAAGGTCCAAGAACAGAACTGAGTCTCCAAATCTAAACCTCAAAGGCAGAACTTCTTTGCCAGCTTAAATCTAGTTCAAAACAAAAGTCCCAATGGAACTCTTACCTATGTTTCTGCTCTTCATCTGTGAAGCAATCATCTAACAAGGACTTCCCAAGTACTCTGAGTAGAGTATCGTGGCCTTTCTTGTCGGCCGTATGATACACCCGAGAAGCCAGGTACAAGTTGGTGGGAAGCACCCAGGCTGGGACAGTGGTGCACAGACCATGAAAGGTAGGAGTGGAGTGGTCTTGTAGAACTCTGCAACAAAGAAAGAATGCTTCTTTGATCATTGTGTGGTTTTTTTGACATAAAATACATTTACATTGACAGTTTAGTTTGGACTTTGAAAAAGATGCCTTCATGTAGGAGGTGAAATTTAAAACTATAATAATGATTTATAACAAATCTGCTACACAGTTGCAGGCCATTGACCAGATCATCAGTCATATATTCAACTGCCTGCTGAAGATAATCAACCTGTGTCTTGCAGATACCTCAGAATCAACAGATCTAAAAGCAAACTCATTATCATCCCACCCCAAACCTCTTCTTTCTTGAATTCTTAACTCAGCTGGTGACACCCTATCCAGCCACCATGCATTACTGCTCTGCAACTCGGCCCAAATGCTCATGCTCTGAAGAACTACATTAGCCATTAACTAGCATCAGTGAAACCCTGGATCTCAGTTCATATGGTACCTTCTTCCCACAGTGCAAAAAATTGCCTCTCCTGCCTTTCCAAAATAGAGAAGTCATGAAGAATGACTTCTTAATCCTCAGTGCCACATTCCATCTAATGAACAAGTATTTTTTGAGCACCTATACTATGTGCCAGACTCTCTGCTATGTGACTCACACACAATCCTCTCTATAATGAGCCTATATGGGAGGTATTATTATCCTTACATTGGAACGGGCTTATTTTGGATGTCACAAAATTATTGAGTGGCCACTAGTATCTAAACACGATGCTGCTGACCAGAAGCCAATTTTCCCCCAGTATTGTTTGTTAATGGTCCCTGAGGCGGAAACGGCCCTTATCTAATACAACTCCATCCCCACCTCCCTGCTTAAGTTATACTCTTACATTAACCAAGTCATGACCTTTTCATCAAATCAAATAAAGCATCATTCAGATTGTGTTTTCTATGAAACTACAGCTGATAGTATTGATGATCCTTCTTGAAATTGTTCCTCCTCCCTCTACGAGCTTTTTTAAGCCTACACTATCTCAGCTCTACATCCACGTCTCAAATTAATCATAATTTTACTGGCTCTTCTTTCTCCATTTCCTAAACTGGGTATGGCTTCCAAGGCTGAAGTTTTCTTTCTGCATTGAAAACATCAGTATCAGTGTCTCAGCTATGTCATCTCCACTGAGAGCTCCCAAATCCTGTCCCCAATGTCACGATCTCACCCAGATTCCTCATCTTCAAGATATAAAACACTGGAGCCACCTTTGACTCCCCTTTCCTTCACCTGCATATCCGATGAAACACAGCTTCCCCCCCACACAGCACTGCTCAGGTGTGCTCCTTTTCCCTCTGCACTTCCACCACACTCTGGGTCCTCAACAGGCCACCCTGCACTAGCAACAGTCTAATGCCAGTTGGACTGAGCACTGCACCCTCGGTCTCCTCCCCTCTCCAGTACCTCCTGCAAAATTTTATCACGTTGGTCTCTAAATACTCCTTTACCCAGCATGATGGTGCTTTGTCACTTGCTGCATTCATCTAACTTCTTCTCTCTAAGTTTCGAGGCCCCTGGCATCTCGCCCCACTTCTAAGCCAGTGGTTAAGAGTATAGAGTGCAAGGGAATCAGACTGCCTCTGCTCAAATCCTGTATAAAATTATCCCATGGTCATAAGCAAATCAATTACTTTACATTTCAGTAAATTTGGAATAACAACATTAGCACACACTAGATAAAATTATTTTCAGGAAGAAAAAAGTGACTATACTTAAAACAGCATCTCTCACAGGGCAGATGTTCGCTGTTATCATCCATCTCCAGGACAATTCACAGGGTTAGCGAGACCTGCCAGTTCTTTCAGTGATGGATAGAACGCTGCCTCTCCTTCTGTCCATGTCTAAACATCCTTCAACAACATCCCCAAGACAAATTTCTCAGCAACATTTAATTATTTTCCTGTTTTACAAATATATCTTTTCATACATTGCCCTATTTTTGTGCCACCCATTCTGACCATCTATCTGATAGGTTAATGCAGATCTGTGCACTAACTGCTTTACATGTCTGCATAGTGTCATAATATGAAGAATATAGTCTTTGGAGCTAGCAGGGCCTGGATCAGAATCTCAGCTCTGACACTTGCGAACTGTATCAGTAACTTCTCTGAAGATCTTCTGCAAAAACGAGAATAAAAGTCCCTAATGTTCGCCTTTGTAAGAACCGACAACAGTGCTTGTTTTATTTGTATTGCTACAGTTATTAACTTTCCCTGCACTGCACAATGCCTGTTGCTAGGCATTACTGAATCACTGACAGGGCAGTCTGTGCCATTTCTAAAACAGCACAAGGCCCCAAAAGAACAGAACATGAAACCTGTCCCTGGTCCAGTGCAGGAGGGTAAAGAGAGGAAAATCTAAAGCATTTAGAAATTCCTGAGATGAAGAGACCTAATTGGAGGAGTGAAAACGGGTGTCCAGGAAGTAGACATCCAAAGAAAGAACTGGAAAAATAGAAGGGAGAAAAAGGTGAGCTCTGATGTCAAGCTCATCTACATCATTATTCAGTCTGGGGCAAGTCCTGGCTAGTGGAGCGCACTTGAGATTGCATTACATACTTTTTTTTTTCCCTTAACAAAGCAACAGAACCCATCTTAATTCCTTCTTTGCCAGTATACTGTAATAACATAGATTTGTAAGTGAATATCCCTTGGTTATGGAGCTAAACACTATATTTTCAAAAGAGGGCTAAATTCCCAAGAAAACATTTTAATTTAGGAGCTACTCACAGGTGAGAAAAGTTAGGTAAAAAAAAAATGATTAAGAAAATAGAGCAAGGAATAAAAGATATTCAGAAACACTTTTCCAAAATTCTATTTTATTACATAATTTTAATATCATGTTTTTATTCTTCTGCATCTCATTCTTATTTCTCTCTAAGGGAAATTCCTGGTTTCAGTTTTAATGAATTAACACAGTACTATATATATCAAAAAGATCTACAAATATTTTTGGCATGCTCAAGAAAGGCTGTGTGTTTTTATAGCATGCTCTCCTTAAACAGGACTATTTGTCATTCTCTGAAACACTAAGACATAAAAAAGAAAAGACTCTGGCTCTGTGTGTGGCCGCTCTACTTTGCTTAATGCATTAAATGCAAGGTTTTTTAGGGGGAAAAACCAAGAAGTTTCTGCTTCATTGATAATCTGACAGTAACTATTTATTGAAGGTAAAATACTTGTTGTCTGCTGTCACTATTTGTTTTAATACATAATCTTGCTAACTAAATGAGCTTAAAGCAATGCAGATAAGCAATGGCATGTACAGGGTCACTTAAATGCCAATTTGACTCTTTCATAAACTTTGGAATTCTTTTCCCATGAGTCCATTTTCAGCTACTAAATTGTGAGTAATATCCATTTACAAAGTTTAGGCCGGCCATAAAAAGGTTGTCTTCCATGTCCAGCACACCTTCCAGTGCCCTAAGCCACAACAAAAGCTAATAATTAAAGCTTCTTTAAGCCTCCATAAACAGTTAAATGAAGAAGAATCTAGAATAAACCAACCCATAAAAATCCAGTGGTGAAATAAGAAGAAAATCTGTTTCAACAAGATGAAGAGCAAAAGATAAACCCATAAATCTAAATTGCATTTATACACTATTATTCAAAATTGTGGTTACCTCTTGGTATAACAAGAAAGTCCACTGTAAGTGTGGTGGAGGGAATAAAGCATAAAATAATAGTAGAGGATAAAAAAGCTATCTAAATAACCAATTTAATTGGCCTAGGGAAATTTGCATTGGGTTGTCTTTTACTTTATTTTATAAAAACAACAAGTAAATTGAGCAGTTAATCTAAATTAGGCATTACATAGATTGAAAGAAATCAAATCTAACCTGTTAACATTTATTTTCTTTAGTCTCACAAAGCGCTATTTTTATTCTAGCTACTGTTATGGCATTAAACCAAGTACTTTGATCAGAAATAGAAATAAAGGCATGGAGGACAGCATCCATGTCCTAACTATGCTATCTTTCACCAACCCTTCTGTGAGGAGGTTTAATTTAAATCTCATATATACATTTCAAAAACATTCCATTTAAAAATGCATTTTAAGGTATCAATGCTACTAAATTTCTCTTCAGACAGTAAAACTTGTAAACTTCAGTTACTTTTGTTTTAATAGTTTTTGATCCTGCCGGGATTTTGTAGACTTTTTTTGTTGTGGAATTCTTAATTTACTTTTTCGTGTTTGCTTAACTTCTTTTCCTCTGATTTGCAACAATTCCGATGATTTCACCTTTAAAAAATATAAAAGTATGCTGTTAAGAAAAGTTGTAAATGAGAATTAAATCTTTCATATTTAACGGCCCATCCCATACTTCAACTACTAATTTCTATGCATATTTTATAACAAAATGTAAATCCTAAAGTTGAGTTGATATATTCTTCTGACTCCCTTTCCAAATGTTTACATATATATCTTCACAGCAATAAAAATATTAGTACCATATTTAGTTACAATATTTTTATTGCCTTAAAACTATTAAAGAAATGTGTGACTTTTTTCCCTCCACAGACCTATTTTTCTTGATTGACAGTTTTACTAGGACTTACACTTCGTCTTTCCAAGCTTGGCATGGCTGGTGGCCGCAATACGAGCCGACATGGATTTTAATGATTTACATACTTATTTTGAGCAATGTTCATCAATTTGTGCTTCCTTACAATTGTACAACTGTAAGGAAGAAATAGTACTTCTTATTTCTTTTTTTTAAATATATTTTATTGATTATACCATTACCGTTGTTCTATTCCCCCCCTTCATTCCCCTCCACCTGCACACTCCCTCCCCCACCATTCTCCCCCCTTAGTTTATAACCATGTGTCTCAAGTTCTTTAGATTCTATATTTCCCCCACTATTCTTGCCCTCCCCCCTATCTATTTTCTACCTACTCTCTATGCTATTTTCTGTGCCTTCTCCCCCCTTCTCCTCCTCCCACTCCCCTGTTGCTAACCCTCCATGTGTTCTTCATTTCTATGGTTCCACTCCTGATCTAGCTGTCCTCTAGGTTTGCTTTTGTTTTAGGTGTGGTTGTTAATAACTGTGTGCTTGCTGTCCTTTCACTGTTAATATTATTCATCATCTTTTCCTTATATAAGTCCCTTTAGCATTTCATATAATAAGGGCTTGGTGATGATGAACTCCTTGAATTTGACCTTATCTGAGAAGCACTTTATCTGTCCTTCCATTCTAAATGAAAGTTTTGCTGGATAAAGCAATCTTGGCTGTAGGTCTTTGGATTTCATGACTTGGAATACTTCTTTCCAGCCCCTTCTTGCCTGTAAGGTCTCTTTTGAGAAATCAGCTGACAGTCTGATGGGTACTCCTTTGTAGGTGACTGTCCCCTTATCCCTTGCTGCTTCTAGGATTCTCTCCTTCATTTTGGTCTTGGCTAATGTAATTATGATGTGCCTTGGTGTGTTCCTTCTTGGGTCCAACTTCTTTGGCACTCTCTGAGCTTCCTGGATTTCCTGGAAGTCTATTTCCTTTGCCAGACTGGGGAAGTTCTCCTTTATTATTTGTTCAAATAAGTTTTCCACTCGTGGCTGTTTCTTTCCCCCTTCTGGTACCCCTATAATCCGGATGTTGGAACGTTTAAAGATGTCCTGGAGGTTCCTAAGCCTCTCCTCATTTTTTTGAATTCTCATTTCTTCATTCCTTTCTGGTGGGATGTTTTGTTCTTCCTTCTGGTCCATTCCATTGATTTGAGCCCCAGTTTCCTTTCCATCACTATTGGTTTCCTGTGCATCTCCCTTCATTTCAATTAGTTTAGCCTTCATATATTCCTCTAATTTGTGACTTTGTTCCTCTAATTTGTGACTATAATCTACCAGTTCTGTGAGCATCCTGATAAATAGTGTCCTGAATTGTGCTTCTGAGAGGCTGGCAATTTCTTGGTCGCTGAGAGTTATTGGCTCTTGGACTTTGAGTTCTTCTCGCGCCATCTTTCGGGTTGTTCATGCCTGTTCCATAGCAGGATCAGAGCCCTAAAGTGTTCACTAGAACAGGGCAACTCAGTCGCTGGGTTGTGACGCTGTATGTGGGGGCGGGGTCAAAGAGGGACTATGGCGTCCTGTCCGCCGCCTGCCGCCACGGCCCTCACCGGTGCCGCAGTTGCTGCCGTCACTGGGCCCACACGTTTCGTCCCACTGCACGAGAGTGTGCCACTGCCGTCAGCCCTCGCCCCCTGGGGCCTGCGTGGTCTGTCTCACTGTCTGCGAATATGCGCCCACGGTTTGCCCCGCACCCCAACTGGTTCCCATCTGCCTGCGCGCCTGGGTCGGGGGCCCTGTCCTGCCCGACCCTGCTCACTGCTGGCTCCGCCCCTCTTACCGTCCCGTTGAATGGTTAGATGTAGTCGGACTTCCGTATAATTCAATTTTCTGTCCTTTGGTTGTGTCTTTGTTTCTCCAAACCTTTGTTGTATTCAAACTTGGTTGTGGGAGAAGGCACATTGTTTCCACCTATGCCTCCATCTTGGCGGAAGTCCAGTACTTCCTATTTCTACTACTTGAAAAAAAGTGCAGGACCATCCTTTACATAATAGTCTTTTAATCACTACAGTTATTGGTATTGTTTTCCTAGACTTCCTAGAAAATTTATAGAATTCATGGTAATAGTTCATCTAAAAATATTTTTCTTTGTGGATTACTCTATATTTTGTTCAGATCAGACTTAAGAAAGAAAGTAGGGTAGCTTTTCTTGAAGAAAGCAAAGAGATGAGGCGAAATAAGTGTGGAAGGAGACCAGGGAAAGGGAGGGTTTCATACATGAGGCAGCCAGCGGGGGCTCAGTGCAGTCGTGAGGGGAGAGCTGGTGCAATTTCTTGAGCAAGAAAGTGATGACAAATGAGGAAAGCTCAGAGTACAGATGATTCCATCTCACCATCCAGTTAATGTTTAAATTTCTTCTACAGTTTCTCCACCAAATGGTTATTCATTCTGGCTTGAACACAATCAGGAACAAAGGATTGAGAACTCTTTGAAACTCCTCTGATCGTTAGAAGTTTTGTTTATTATAGAACCTAACAATTTTCATTCACTAGTCTCAATTCAAATCTCACAATCCAATTCTCTTTCTTTTGACAGACAGTCAAATACTTGAATGCAGCTGATTCCTGGACCTGCACGCCCCACTCCCACCCCCAGCTAAACACCCCCAGTGCCTTCCACTCTGCCTTACATGACATAGTCTTGAAAAACTGTGCTTTGTCATCTTGAATGTTCTCTTCCAGTCTCCAATTTGTCAGTTCCCCTGGGATTCCCCTGGGATTGGATACCTATATCTCAATGCAGTATTTAAGGTGTTATGTGATCAGGTAAAAAAAAAAAAAGATCCCTTTTCATGGTATTTGTCAATCAATGCAAACTATGATTGCATTTTTTCCCCATAACTAAATTCTAGCCTAAAATCCTGAAGTCTTTTTCACATTTGTTCTAAGTTGTATCATCCCACATCTATGCATTTCGTTTGTGGACCCAAAAGCAGAACCATATATACTTTTATCCCAATTAAATTTCACCTGAGATCTGATCAACCAAATCTAACCGAGTCACATTTGGAATGTTTCCTCAAATCCCATCAGTAAATTCTCCATATGCTCATCCAAATTATTAGGAAATATGATGAATCGGACACAGCCATGTAGCAGTCCACAGGAACTTTCGGGGCGGGGTGCACCCTTTGCACGACTAAATACAAATCCATCTAGGTCACCTGACTGCAGTCTCATCTACAACTGCCGTTGGGAGGCTTTCATGAACGAATGGTTCAAGTCCAAAGGACGATAACAACTAATGTGTATTGAGTTTTCTTGTATACCAGGCTGTCCACCACAATACTATTGTCTTGAACTTCAAGTCTAACACTTTTCTGGTGCTCAGTCTAGCAATTCTAGGAAAAGCAACAAGGTTGGTCGTCAATGACTTGTCTCTTAGGGAAGCCACGCTGGTTCCAAGTGATTACTGCTTCCCCATATAAAGGTTCAAACACAGTTCTCTTAATGATGCATTTAACCATTCTAGAATTACGTTCTAGAATGTAAATCATTCATTACAGAAACCAAAACCCTGACCCTTAAAAAAATAAAACTCAGATCTGCCATTGTCAGTATCCAGGCATGTAGCACCTACCTCTCCCACTGCGGCAGCCCCTGAAAGCTGCTGACAGCCTGAAAGCGGCTCAACTGTCTTAAACCGACCTGTCTAAGCCAGCAGGCTCAGGTAGCTAAGTTAGCTCTCAAAATCTTTACAATCTTGGGCTTCAAGTTTCTTTTATCAATTCCTTTTGTCTGCTTTCTAAACTAAAGATCATTCTCCGTGTCAAATTTAAGAAAAGCAAAGTACAAGTTTATCAGCTTCCTTTTCTCTTTGTCCTATTTCTGTTTGTTTAAATCCTCATCCCTTTTCCAAAAATAAATTAAGGCAGCTCTGTCACATGTTGTCATCGCACTATTTATCCAAAATGACAGTGTTATCCTTCCTTTTTTCTCTCTTTGCACCAAAACTAACATAAAAATACTTTTTTATTTTCAGCATCATTCACAGATCTCACCCTGCTGGAGCTTAGCTTTCGTGATATAACTGTTATAGTCACATGCCACTTTTATGTTTATCTATGTTTTTATCTTCTTTCATCTTTTATATATTTTTAAATAGAGCAACAGAGCTCTCCTAATTGTTTTGTAAGAATTTGGGAGGCCGTAGAGCACCCCATATCTCAAACTTCCTTCCATTTAGAATCTCAAGACCTGTATCTAAATATTCTAACATATTTTTGACCTTTTTTCCTTTTCAAATGCTCAACCATCCTCTCATGGTCTCTTGCATCACTCATTTCTTCACAGTCTCAATGATCTAGTTTCCCTTTTTGTTGGTCATGACTTAGACTAGAGCAGGGGTGTCAAACTCATTTTCACCAGGAGCCACATCAGCTGTGCAGTTGCCTTCAAAGGGCTGAATGTAATCTCAACTCTTTAACAGTTAAGGAGTAGTTACATTTATACAGTCCCGAAATCATTTTGGCCCTCTGATGGCAAACCTCAAGGCTGATGTGGCCCCTGGTGAAAATGAGCGTGACGCCCCTGGACTAGAGTCTTAATAACCTTATTATACTAACGAGCTTATAAGTGTAGAAATGGTCAGTAAAGTATAGATTGATGAATTCTCTACTTATTAGCTGAATGAGACCTTATGGCATGTATGTGAGCAGTAAAAGTCATTGCTCCTCTATAACACCTCTGTGCTAGTTCTATTAGCTATGAGCTATGTCAAAAAAAGATCCTTTAAAAAAAAAGTGGTCTTCTTGTCCCAGTCCACTAATCTGGCTGGGTGTGCTGGCGTATGTTGCTTCTCATTCCTGTGACAAAGATGCTAGAGACTAATTTCACGGCTTCAAATGTTCAAACAAGGTAAAGTTCATGAATAACTGCTCTCAAGTTGTTAACATAAATAAATACATGCAGGGTCCCTAGTGAAGACTGGGTGGGGTGAGTCACAGAAAACACTTCCAAAGCTATTTTCTGTGGCATTTCTGCTGTGCCCTGCAATAGCCCACAACAATTAACCACACAGTCTTATCTGACATTCCCTTCTCCTCCCCTTGAAACACTTCTGTTTTCAGTTTAGAGCTCTCTTCATCCATTCTCCAAGCCTCTATCATCAAACCATTCCTCCTACTAGACATGGAATGAGGGACATTCCATCTCCAGTCATTTTTGCTGCTGAGAGTGTGTGCTTGTACTTAACCAGACACCTGTTGATTGTTACGAAAAGGCAGGGCTGAGAAGTAGTAAAGGGTGCAAGTTCCAGAATTAGACCCCGGTTCAGGTCCTGCCTCAAGTCCTGCCACAGATGCTGGTACTGGGGCAGGTTATTTATGTTCTTTAGGACTCAGTTTTTTTCAACAATAAAATTAGGCTAATAATAAGGTTGTTATTAGAAAAAAATGAGATAGTATTACCTTAGCAAAGTGGTTCACAAATAGTTAATACACAATAAAGTCTAGTTACCTTAGGAAAGGACTGCCTCTTTTTTAAATAAATTAACATTTTGCATAACTTCTTAATAATACAGGTACGGCAGAAGTTACGTGGTAGGGTACAAGAATGTCTCACATGAGATGGACAGCAACTTGACATTTCACCTAAAGTGTCACACAGCAGACAGTGTGCTTGAGTGTGTTATTGTTACGTTAGAGAACTGCATACCTATGATTCTGTAATAAAACACTTTCTAATAAAAAAGGACGTTATTTGTGCTGGACCAAATAGCAGCTACAACAAGCCAAACAAATGAACACTTGGGGACTTTTCCAATGAGGGATTTAAATTCCTGACAGGCTATGGTAGTTAAACTACTGTCAAGAAAAATCCGTTGCATTTTTTGACACATTTTGTAGCTAAACATTTGCCTCTCATGCCCACGTTTCATTTCCAAAGTGCCAACGTTCAGGTAGAAGAACAGATAACACGACCTGTACCCACCAGTCTAACACTCTTTCAAGATGTCACAGTTTCCAAAGATGCTCTCTGAGTTTTCCACGCCTAGAAGGTGTCAGCCTAACACACAGGATTCACCTGGAGGAGGTCGCAGACAGTGGGTTTCCTTGGCTTCGTCAGGCTTCACTTCACACCCCAAGCACGAGCTTTAGAAAGGCAGCATGACTGCCGATGGAGTTGGTCACCAGTCACAGGGTAGGTCCCTCCTCCCTGACAGTGGTGGTAGATTTTCTCTGGCCAATCATTACTTGTCAATCTTCCTTATTATTTATTATTTATTATCATCAGAGGATCAAAGTGCTAGTGCTGTACAAGATGAAACTAAGAAAGCAGGGCTTAAGAAATAAAAGTCTATGGCCATACCACCCTGATGGTGAGATCGCCCGATCTCATCTGATCTCAGAAGCTAAGCAGGGTTGGGCCTGGTTAATACTTGGATGGGAGAAATAAAGGAAAACCAGGAGGCAAGTGCACTAATCCAGATATAAGATCACCAGGACCCAGGCTAGGAAGGGAGCAACTGGAAAAGAGAAAATTACAAGCAATAATGTTTAGGAGGAATGTAGTCCTTGGGGACTGATTATATGTGAAATGCAAAAGGTCACAGATAAATTCAAGGTTTCAGAGTTGGAAGTTTGGGGCAAGAGTTGAAGAACTGGTAATGGTCCACGGACCTGGGTGGAGCATAGCAGAAACATGGTAATTTGGTAGGGAAAGAGAATCCCAAAAGAAAGATGGACTGACCAGGAATTTTGTTTACCCAAGAAGTGATATCCATGTGAATCAGTCAGAGAGAGGATCCTGGTGATAACCAAGATAGTATATTGTGTTTCAGGGAAAAGTGGCTTTTTTATAAATCCTAGTAATAATGTGTCTATTTTTAAGTAAACATTTATTTAAGTCAAAAAGTGAGTCAAAGAACAGACTAAGTAAATAGTAGTGTCATATGCAAATAAGGTAGTAATTATTTAAATTATACATAAATAAAATGAATCTGGGAAACATTCTCACAATAGGGAAACACTCAGGGGTTAGGATAAACCTAAAGCAGTAAAGTTATAAGTGTTACAGAGTACACCGGTGCTGGTCCCAGGGCCACAGTTCCCTCAGGCCCTCAGTTCCCATCCTTACCTCAGGATGGTAAGGGGAAGACTGGGTCAATTCCTGAAAGCCCTGAGGTTCCTTCCTGTCTTAAAAATCTGTCTTTTCTCCCCAGAGTTGCAATTAGGTTTGAGACTGAAAGCCTTCAAAAACAGATCTTTCATTTTTCCCAACTGGACGATTTGCACATCTGAGGCCTTTTTTTCAGGGTGAACTGCCCCACATTTTTTGGCCCTTGCTGGGGCCATTTCTTCACATCTATGTATCTTTAACTCTCATAATTCTGTTTTCAACATAAATAGTGTTTTACCTTTAAAGACACCCATTTGGCTGCTTTTGAATCAGATGTGGGCTGTTTATCTTCCAAAAGTTTACTTGATTCATCTGCTGGCTGAATCTCTGAAGTTTCCTGAGGTTTAAATACCATACTTTCTGTTTCTGAGGCTCCCTTTTCTGATACATCCTCTTGATCAATTTGGAAAGTACCTGGTACAGTTTCAGGACATTCCTTCACCTCGTTCTGTTAGAAAACATAAATGCGCAAGAATTTTTTCATTGGTCCTTTCAAAGTTTTGTTATATAATTTTTTCTTTGACAACAAATACTTATAAAAGGCATGAATGAAATTAAAAAGAGGTAGTAAGTTTCCTTTAAAAATTTACAAAGAGAAACTCAAATTGACTTAAGAAAAATATAAAGTCTGGCAAATGATTTTCCTCAGCCCTTGTCTCAGAAAACAGAGACAGTTATTATGCACCATCTCTAAGGAAACAGGACTCTAATCTGACCCCAACTATACCCCACATCCACACAGTATCAGGGCCCACTGAAATATTTAACCTCTGCCCAACCTGAGATCCTTCAGTCCTGAAAAAAAGGGGTTGTTCCTAGCTTGATGCTCTTCCAGAACCTTGCCTTCAGGTACTCAGAGAAGAGTTGACCCAGAGACCTCAAGAAGACCACCTGGACACCCGCATTCCATCCCAAACCCAAATAAAAAGTTCTCACAAAATATCACTTCTACCTCTGTGTTGAGTTCCTTAAACATGTCTCACTCTCACCACTCTTACTCAGCATAGTTCTAGAAGACCTAGCCAGAGCAATCAGGCAAGAAAAAAAAGTAAAAGACATCCATATTGAGAATGAAGAAGTAAAAGTGTCACTTTTTGCAGATGATATGATTCTGTATATAGAAAACTCTAAAGACTTCTCCAAAAAATACTATCAGGAGCAATAAACAAATACAGTAAAGTTGCAGGATACAAAATCAATGTATAAAAATCTACTGCATTCCTATATGCTAATGATGAAATTTCAAGAAAAATGAAAAAGTCTCCTTTTGCAATTGCAACAAAAAACACCTAGGAATAAACTTAACAAAGGATGTGAAGGACCTATATACTGAAAACTACAAAACATTATTCAAAGAGATTGAAAAAAGACATAATGAATGGAAAGATCTTTTGTGCTCATGGATTGGAAGAATCAACAATATATACATTTAATGCAATCCCCATCAAAAACATAATGTTGTTTTTTAAAGAAATAGAACAAAAAATCATAAGATTTGTATGGAACCACAAAAGTCTTCAAATAGCCAAAGCAACACTGAGAAAAAAAGAACAAAACCGGAGGCATCACACAGCCTGACTTTAAATTATACTACAGAGTTACAATAATTGAAACAGTGTGGTATTGTCAGAAAAACACAAACACAGACGCAGTAGACAAAACAAAGCCTCTTCAATAAATGGTGCTGGGAAAATTGGAAATCCACACACAAAAGAATAAAACTGGATTACAAGTTTGTCCCCCCCAAAAATTAATTAAAAAATTAATTCAAAATGAATCAGAAACCTAAATATAAGATCTGAAACAATAAGTTACATAGAGAAAAGCACATATACTAATCTTATGGACCTTGGTTTTAGAGAAGATTTTATAAATTTGACACCAAAGGCAAGGTAAGTAAAGGCAAAAATAAATGAATGTGACCATATAAACCCAAAAAACTCCTGTACAGCAAAAGAAACCAAAACAAAACACAAAAACAACTAACCTAATGGGAGATAATATTTTCAAACAACAGCTCTGACAAAGGGGTTAATTTCCAAAATATATAAAGAACTCATACAAAGCAACACCAAATGAACAATCAGATTAAAAAATGGGCAGAGGACCTGAACAGACATCTCTCCCAAGAAGAGACACAAATGGCCAACAAATATAATCACAGATGCTCAACTTCACTAGCAAATTATTAGGGAAATGCAAATTAAATCTACACTGAATACCTCCCACACCTGTTAAAATGGCTATTCTCAGCAAGACAAGTACCTTCAATGGGTAATTGGATAAAGAAAATATTCAGCATACATACCATGGAATATTACTCAGCCGTAAGAAAAAAATGAAATAGTGCCCTCTGCAAAAACATGGATGGACCTCGACTACCTTGAGTAGATTATGCTAAGCAAAATAAGGCAGACGAAAAAAGCTAAAAACCGTATGATTTCACTCAGATGTGGGATATAAAACTGAAATTCATAGACACAGACAACAATATGGTGGTTACCAGAGGGAAGGGAGTACGGAGATAGTAAACGGTAAAGGCCGAATACAGGGTGATGGAAGATGATTTGACTTTGGGCGGCGGGCACTCGATGCCATACACAGATCATTTGTCATAGAGATGTACACTTGAAACCTGTATGATCATATTAACCAATGTCCACCCAATAAATTTAAGAGTGGCACAGCCACAAAAAATGTCTAACTGACCTCACATGTACCTCACCAAGTCTCAAGGACAGCATCGTTTTAGTTATATTTGGGTATTACCCAATTTTAAACCAAAATTAGTTGTGATTATGAGGCACTAGCAATTAAACTTCACTGCCTCANTCATTTGTCATAGAGATGTACACTTGAAACCTGTATGATCATATTAACCAATGTCCACCCAATAAATTTAAGAGTGGCACAGCCACAAAAAATGTCTCACTGACCTCACGTGTACCTCACCAAGTCTCAAGGACAGCATCGTTTTAGTTATATTTGGGTATTACCCAATTTTAAACCAAAATTAGTTGTGATTATGAGGCACTAGCAATTAAACTTCACTGCCTCAGGTTAGCAGTTGATAAACCAACCTGACTTAAATAAAAATCTGAATTCCATAGAATGACTTGAAAATGCAACTGTATCTTTGTTCTGATATATTTCATTGTTAATAAGTAAAATAAATAAGAAAGATGACATACAGTATCAAATGCTGTAAAAGCTTATTAATAAGCAATTAATGGCTGAGTCAATAAATTTGTTTGTAAAATACAGTTTGAATCTGGAGCTCTATACTGTCATAAAGCTACTAGTTGGTGTTGTGGAAAGAGTAAGCGTTTTGTAACCAGATGGGAATTAATTCAAATCCTGTATCTGTCAATGAATAGATGTGGGATCTTGGTCAAGTTAGTTAACTGTTTTTTTGGCCTCATTTTCCTCTTTGATTAAAAAAGGAGCTAGTAAAATCCTTTTCATAAAAATGGCAGAATAGAGCCCTGGCCAGGTGGCTCAGTTAGCTGGAACAATGTCCTATTCACCAGAAGTCTGCAGGTTTAATCCCTGGTCAGGGCACATACTTAGGCTGCAGATTCAGTCTCTGGTTGGCACACATACAGGAGGCACTGGTCAATGCTTCCCTCACATCAGGTCTCTCTCTCTCCCCTAACCCCCTTTCTCTCTTTCTAAAAATTAATGGAAACATGTCCTCTAGTAAGGATTTTTTTTGTTTAATGGCAGAATGGCCCTGGCTGGTGTGACTCAGTGGATTGAGCACTGACCTGCAAGCAGAAAAGTCACTGGTTCAATTCTTGGTCAAGTTACACGCCTGGGTTGTGAGCCAGATCCCCAGATAGGGGTATGTAAAAGGCAACCAATGGATGTGTCTCTCCCTCTTTCCCCCTCCCTCCCCCTCTCTAATATTTTTAAAAGCATATCTTCTTTCAAAAATAAAAATAAATTTTAAAAATTAAAAATGGCAGAATAGATACACTGGGATGTGTTATGGGCCCTATACTGTCTACCTATGACAAATCCATTCATTTATGTACCATAGCTTTTGGCACCATTAATCACTCCCTTCCTTTTGAATTTCTCTACTCCTGACTCTCTCAACAAACTCTCCCTGAGTTCTGGTTTGGGAGACTGGATAGGTGAAGGTACCACCCTCCACAATGGAAAATGGAGGGAGAAAAGCTTGGGGGGGAGGCAATGGTAGCGTTCCAGCTGCAGCTGAGCCTCTTCTGCCAGCCTCTCCTCCTCCAGTTTCTCCTGATCTTATGGCCACTCCGTGCCCTTCCTCTATTGTGGCACGTACCCCACTACATTACAACTGTCCGAATAGTCATGAGCATAAGCGTAATTGTCAATAAACATGAGCATTATCTCATTAAATTTTAATCTTCACAACTCCATGAAATAGGACCTGTTTGTAACCCCATTTTTTAAAGATTTTATTTATTTATTTTTAGAGAGAGGGGAAGGGAGGGAGAAAGAGAGTGAGAGAAACATGAATGTGCGAGAAATACATCGATCAGTTGCCTCCTGCAAGCCCCCAACTGGGGACTTGGCATGCAACCCAGGCATGTGTACGGACTGGGAATTGAACCGGTGACCTTTTGGTTCACAGGGCAACACTCAATCCACCAAGCCACACCAACCAGGGCTATAATCCCATTTTATGGATACAGAAACTGAGGTTTAGAGAAGCTAAGTAATCTGCTCAAGGTCACACTGAGACCAAGTAGCAAACCTGTAATCGAACCTAGACAGCCTGATTCCAAATTGTACTCTCTTACCTTCTTTTCTTCTCCACCCACCAGACTAATGGTTCTCAAAGTGTGGTCTACAGACTCCTGAGAGTCTTTGAGAGCCTTTCAGGGGATCTGCAATGTCAAAACCAGTGTCATAATAATACTAAGGCTTTTCTGCCTTCTTCACTGTGTTGACATTTGCACTGATGATGGCAAGCAGTGGTGAGTAAAACAAGGAACCAATACTTTTCAAATGACTAACTCATGAGGTTACAAAATCATGCAGGGATTAAAGATCCACTCAGAACAAGGCAGATCAATAGATCTTAATGTATTGATATACAATGATATACAGTAAGTTCCTTTATCTGGTTTCACATTTCCCACTGCAGCTGATCTTTAAGAAACTACCACTTGTGGAGTGGTGGTGTCCTAACAAAGAGTATCTATAACTACGTAAAAAGGCTATTGAAATGTGACTCCCTTTGTGAAACCACACTTACTTAATATACTTCAACCAAAAGACCATATATAACAGATTGAATGCAAAAGCAGATATGATAATCTAGCTCTTTATTAAATCAGATATTGAAGAGATTTACAAAAATATATGATCCTATCCCCACTAAATTGCTTAGTTTTAGCTGAGAGAAATCAGCTGTTGGTCTAATGGGCACCCCTTTGTAGGTAACTGTTTCCTTTCCTCTGGCTGCTTTTAAGATTCTCTCCTTATCTTTAATCTTGGCTAATATAATTATGATGTGCCTTAGTGTGTTCTTCTTTGGGTCCAACTTGTTTGAGAGTCTCTGATTCCCAGGTGGGTAGGTTTGTGTACATTCTAGGACCCTGTGGGTTTCTCCAATGAACTCTCCTGTGAGGCTGGGAGTCTCTCCCACTGCCACCTCAACCCCCACAGGTTTTTTCAGTCAAAGTTTTGAGGCTTTATTTCCCCACACTGGGACCCTGGGTTGTGCAGTCTGTCTCACTCCCTAGTTGTTCCTCCCGGTTTATCTACATGAGAATATCGGACTGCCCAATCTGTAAGCCACTGCCTTGCCCACGCTGTCCTCCTGCTGCAGCCTTGCCGAGAGTCCTCTCTACCCAGATACCCGTCTCCGCCTCTCCTTCAGGTCTGGATGAGTGTTTCCTCTTTAACTCCTTGGTTCCATACAGTTCGATTTTCTGTCAGTTCTTGTTGTTTTGTGTTTTTAAATTTGTTGTTCTTCTTCTTTTGGTTGTGTGAGGAGGCACGGTATGTCTACATATACCTCCATCTTGGCCGGAAATCAAAATGTTTTATATTAATATGTAATTGGCTTATTTTTTAAATAAATGAATAAAAATTTTATATTTTCTGTTTTAATTACTAATATAAATATTGGTTAGTATAATCCACATAGACTCAAACATAAACTTTGAGTCTGTAAAATATTTTTAAGCATTTAAAGATATCCTGAGACCAAAATGTTTGAGTACTTAAAAACTTTAAAGTTCATAAATTCCTTCTTAAAAATTGTGTCACAGCTACATTTTAAATCTCAAGCATTTAGAGCATTGAAGGTCTTCTGCTATTATTTGTGAATGAGTGAATAAATAAATGAAGTGACATTATATCAGTGTTTTCTCCACTATGTAATTAGTCTCTAGAAAACACACAGAGATTATTCAGAACAATCTCTATTTGAAATATTTTGTCTCTTTAAATACTGGTCACCATGTGAGTTCCTCAAGCGCAAGAACTGTTTTTTGCATCAACTATGTCTTTAAAAATTGTCCGCCATATTATAGTGAAAAATGAATGAATACATTCCTTGATTTTTGTGTAAGTATGTCAGAAAATAATTCTCCATGATCACTCAAAATCCATTTTATTTAAAATGGTGGGTACGTAAAAAATGATATTCCATTAAGAATGCTCTTTTACTCCTGTCTTTCTCCCTCACTCCGCCCCTTTCTAAAATAATTGTTTGTTAAAGAGAATGCTCTTTTGTAAGAGAAGACAAGTTGCATCAAAGAGACCTCTGGCCCGTGGACCTGAGCCGTCCACACCTGAGGCTGCCGTGCTCTGAGGACAGGTGCAGGGCACCACTTAGAAAGAGCAGGCCTCTTGGGGATGGGAGCACATGGGCCGCTGAGGTGAAGATTAATCTTACCACAAAGTTTCTAGAACTCGAAGAAGCAGGATGAACAAATGGACTTCTACTCTCTGGAACAGAGCAGGCACCCAAAAATATGTCTGGAATGAAAAATACTACAGAGGAGGCTAATTTTTATGATGGCTAGTTACCGACTTAAAAGGTATTTTACCTCTAAAGAAGTTGTAAGATTCATCTTAAAAGGCCAGTGACCAGAAAAGGTCCAGTGATTGCTTGTAAATGTCAAAGCTGAAGGTATGGTTCCCAGAGAATTACAACTAAATCAATATTTTCTTCAAATCTTCATGTTAAATCATCAAGATGGTGTCTAAGCCAAGTACCTAACAAATGGTTTTTCATACTTTCTTTCAAAATGCTACTTCCTACACTTTACAAAAATGTGTAGGCAATAGTATTAAGGAACTTATTCTATTAGTGAAGATTTCTATTTTTCTAAACTTAATATTATATTTGCAGTTTACTGCATCTATTAGAAACTTAGAGGTCAGAGGCTTTCATAGCCACCTGTAAAGGGTGTCTCCCAGCGGAACGACACTACACGTCAGTTTTAAGCCCACACCATATGCCTTCAGAACTGAGGCGTCCACATAGTAGTGCCACACGTGCTGGGTTCTGAGGCTGGTGATAAGACTACACAGGGGGAAAACCTCTAGTCGTTCAACCATTTAAAATAACTCTAAAATGACCAGACCCATGGCTGTTGTGAAAAGATTCCATACACTTTCTAAACATAACCTGTTACCCTAAAATTGAAGTTTGATCAGAATTTTTATGTATATGGAATCATGCTTTCAGGAACTAAAGGAGCTTGCTATTTAATAATATCATTTTACATCATCTGTAAAGGAACTGTCGCGCCCCCATGTGTTTTACATGGATGTGGACTACTGTACACAGAGAGACACTTTCCACTCACAGGGAATGTGTTCCAGATGGCTCTGAATGGTGTAAGTATTCTGACAACAACACTTACACCAATGAACAAAAAGAAGTGTTATTCCTGAAACAAACTTCTGTCACCAATGACCACATTTATCTACAAAATTCTCTTCTTGTCAATGCTTTTCCCAATCCTTCTAGCTAAGTAAATAATAATGTGATGCTCTCTTAGAAGCTAATACTTTTAATGAATTCTTCAATTACCTTAGAGATCTGAATGTCTCTAGACCAGAATTTTTTAAATCATTCCCTTCTGAACAGAGTTTGGGACTGTAGCTCAGAAGGTCTCTGACAGGCAGCAACAGTGAACCAGAACAGCCCAGCACCCCAGTGTGGCATTAGATGTACTTACAGTTAAACACACCTCTAAAATAAATCAAAGGAGTTATTTTTATGATTTTATTTATTTTTACAGAGAAGGAAAGGGAGGAAGAAAGACAGGGAGAGAAACATCGATGGGAGAGAAACTTTGATGTGAGAGAAAAAATGGCTGCTCAGTTAGTTGCCTCTCACCCACCCAAATAGGACTGAACCCACAACTGAGGCATATGCCCTGACCTGGAATCCAAGCAGCGACCTTCCACTCTGCAGGACAACGTCCAACCAACTGAGCCACACCAGTCAAGGCTCAAATGAGATTTTAAAAAACTCTTCACATAAACATTCAAGGAACAGGAGACAGACTATTACTTCAATATAGGCAAGGAGGATTTTTATTAAAGACTTTACCATTTGAGGTTCCTCAGTGCTTATTGGTAATCCTTGCTCTGATTGCACTTGAGACGTTCTGTGCCAGTACATTTTCTCCATGAAAGAAATATCCTTGAAGAAAAAAAAACAATTAAAATAATGTCAATTTTAAATGTCACTGATGCATATTATTCAAGGTAGCAAAATGCATAATCAACATAAGTCAGTAAATTAGTGCTATATAAAAGAGAAATACATGTGAGTCAATATTATACATCAAAAGAGAAATGCAGAAGAAAAGATACAGTAAAAATGTTACCTATTATTCCAATTTTATGGCTTTTTAAATCATTGATCTCTAGAAATATATCATCAGACTGCCTAAGACAATTAGATAATATTAAATTAGATACTTTAAAACACTGCTATTAAATGGCTACATTAAAAAGATAAAATCAAAACTAAAATTTAATCTAACCAAGAGCAAGAAAGGATATGAACATACTTAAAATTTTAATAGGTATAACTATTAGTGTCATTTTTATCATAATTAATGCTAATTTCTATGATACACTCTCTACTCAGTAGAAGTAGCAGATAGCCCACCACCGCATCTAACAATGGATAAGAATAAAAAGACCCAGCTTCTGCCCAATATGATTGACCAGCCATCAACAAACAAATTATTTTGCTAACTTTCACCTCAGTTTTATCATTGTTAAACTGGACATTTGCATATATGACCCTTAAAGGACTCTTTCTTATCTAGTTTTTTTAATAATGTCAAATGTCAATAGCAATATGTGAACATGCATTTGTGCTTTAAAACTCTGCTTTCCTACCTTTTCTTTGCTTCATTAAAAATAGCCAACTGAGGCTACTGGCTTCTACTCTACCTTCTTGTCATAAATAACTACAAAACTGGACAAAATGCAAGAACAACTCTTTTAGGACTGCACAATAGCACTGCAAGGCTGTAATGACTCAGAGGTCGCAAAAAATGACTATGATGACTATGATGGCTGCCAAAAAAAGGTGAGGAACCAAATCACCCCAGATTTCTGTCTTACACAATTTCCAGATCATAACACAATGAAGCGGAAACCATATAGGGCCCAGGGGTCCTGCTGAGTTGCAAAGATAGAAATTAAAGCAAGGAGAAGACAAAAGGGTAGAATTTGCTAAACACAGTATGGAAAGAAGGGAGCCACATACAGAAAGAGGCTCCAAAAATCTGCAGAAACCCTCAGAGGGTCCTGACTCTGGCTGGACGGCCATCTGCTCATGATGGTGAAACCTGTGAGACCAGGCAAAGAAAAACCGCCATGGGGGTGGGGGGGGGGAAAGGGTGGAGGGGAGGGCAAACAATCACCAAAAAGCTGTAAACCACAATTCCCAGAGCTCACGCAAGCTGGGAATCAATCATCAGTTCTCCCGCCAGATACACAGAGCATACGGCACATTTATCTTAAACCTCAGAAGGATCGTACATTAGTAGTAGTGCTAAATTAGCCCTGAAGTAATGTTTTTCTGGACTTTAGCATCATTTTAATACTTCAAAATATCAAGGTGATCTTCAAGTAGCTTAACTGCCTATCAGTTTAACCTCTAATATGTTTTAATGAAGACAAAACCAATATTCTTTGATGTAAAATTCACAATGTTCATTACCCAATCACAGGTTACCAATTACAGAAAAGTCATAAATATGTGATATATAACCAGGAGAAAAACCTGTAGGAAAACAACCCAGAATGACAGAGATGTTGAAATTAACAGATACAGATCTTGAAACTTATAAATATTGTAAGTGTTCAAAGAGATAAATATAATGAGGAAGAAATGTAAGATATAAAATCAGAATTAAATGGAACATCTACAAAAAATGTATATTATCTAAAATAAAAGTTTCACTGGGTGGCATTAATAGCAGAAATGACAATGCAGAAGAAAATATCAGTTAATTAAAGACACAGTGATAAAAACCATGCAAAATGAACCACAGAGAGATATTAAAAACTGAAACAAAATGAATAAATATTCAATATAATACATTTAATTAGAGTTCCAGAAAGGAGATGTGGAGGAAGAAAATATCTGAAAAAATAAGATATCTGAAGAAAAAATATCTGAAGAAAAAATGGCCAAAATTTTCTAAATTTGATGACAACCAATGCAAGGAGTTCCTGAACTCCAAGCAGAACCACACAAAGAACACTGTGCCAAGCATCTTACAATCAAAATGTGAAAACCAAAAATAAATAAAAAACCTTATAAGCATTCAGAGAAACATTAAGTACACATAAGCAATGAGTTACCAGTAACTAATTACCACAAATTAATGCTGCAGACTTCTCATCAAAACTATACAAGTCAGAAGACAGGAAGCAACATTTTAGTAGAAAACAACTGTCCACGGGTAATTGTATGGCCAGCAAAACAGGCTTCAAAACCAAAGGTGAAAAACTTTTTCAGCAAACAAAAGGCAAAAAGAAATTCATCATCATCAAACAAGAAATATTAAAGGAAATTCTTCAAGCAGAACAAAAATGGTATCAGAGTAAAACTTGAATGTTCACAATGAAAACAAATGGTAAAATGATAAAAATGTGGGTAAGTAAAGGAGATTTTTCCCTATTTCATTATTTCTTTAAAATATAATTGACTATTTAAGTGTGGTGATTCCTGGGCTGGGAATATAAGAGACTAAATTGCAACAGAAAAAAATAAAATAAAGAGTTTAAAAAATAAAAGATAACAGAAGAAAAATAAAAAATAAAATATAAGAAACTTTAAATAAAAAATAATAATGTATTTTGAGATTTATAGCATACATCATGTGAAGTATGTATTAATGATAGTACAATGGTGGAAAAGGGGGAAAAGTTATACTGCTGCAAGGTCCTTATACTACACATGAAATGGTATATTATTTATCGAGATAAGTTAAACATAGATGTATATGTATATGTGTATGCGTGTCATATATGGTATGATATACACACACACACACACACACACACACACATATATATATCAAACAATACAGCAGCCACTAAAACAGAAGTAAATAAGCAAATCATATGGAATGGCATAAAATACTAAAAAAACGTAATCAAAAGATGTCAAGAGGAAAAAAAGGCAAAGAACAAAGTGACAAATGGAAACCAAACAAGATAATATCAATAAAACTAAACCCAACCATATCAATAATTACATGTAAATGGCTCTAAACATTTTAGATTATTACATTGCAGAAAAAGACAAGATCTTACTAGATGATCACTACATAAAGGACATAAATAGGTTAAAGTATTGTGAAAGGCTGAACAAAGATTTAACATGCAGACACTAGTCACACAAAAAAAACCACTGGAGTGGCTATTAATATATTAGCAGAGGTTGGCCTCAAAACAAGAAATATTAGCAGGGGAAAGAGGGTTGTGTCATAACAACAAAAGAGTCAAGATCCTCGGAAGACATAAAAGTCTACACTAAAGACAGAACTTCAAAGGGCATAAAAAAAACAAAACTAAAAGAACTGGAAATAGAAATAGAAAATTTTACTATCAGAGTTGGAAATTTCAAACCAAGACTATATTTGGCCCCAGGGATGTTGCTTTTGATCAATATACCAGCTACACAGTTAATGCGGAATGGGAAAGCCTGCAAAATATTCTTTACAACATTTTAGGTTGAAATGTACATCATTAAAGCATAAAAGGGTGACAATAATGAACACCAAATTCAGAATACTATTCACATCTGAGGATGGAGAAAATTATTGGAAAGAAGTAAAAAGGGGGCCTCTACTTTACTTGCAATTTTCTATTTATTTAAACATCCTGAGGTGAGCATGAAAGTATTAAATTTTTAAGAATCTGAGTGATAAGTACTTAGTCTACAATTGAAATATTTCATAATAAAAACACTTTAGATGAGGAGGAAAAAATCAAATGACAGTAAGCATTGGCAAGGATGTGGAGAAACTGCAACCTTTGTATCCTGTTGGTGGGAATCATTCCACTTCTACAAAAAACAGTATGGCCTTTCTTCAATAAATTAAAAATAGAGTTACCACATGATCCAGCAATCGTATTTCTGGTATTTATCCCAAAAAACTGAAATCAGGATCTCAAAGATATATCTACATTCTCATGTTCACTGAAGCACCAGTCACAAAAGCCAAGGTGTGGAAACAACCTAAGTGTCCATCAGTGGATGACCGGATAAAGAACAGGTGGTATGTGATACAATGGAATGTTATTCAACCATACAAGGAAGTAAGTTTGGATACAAGACAACATGGATGAAGCTGGAGGGCATTGTGCTAATAAGCAAATTAAGCCAGTCACGGAAGGGCAAATACTGCATGATTCCACTCACATGAAGTACTCAAAATGGAGTATTAAAGTATTAAAATCATGGAGACAAAGACTAGAACTGTGGTTGCCAGGGACTAGGGGAAGGGGATATGGAGTTCTTAATCAATAGGCATTGATTAAGAACTCCCCATATTAATCAAACTTAATCAATCAAGTTTCAGTTATGCAAGATAAGTTCTTCTAGCTATCTGCTGTGCAACATTGGGCTCCTAGATAGCACTGCTGTATTGTATATTTAAAAATCTGTTAAGGGAATACATCTCATAGTGTTTTTAACCACAATAAAATTTTTAAAGAAAAAAAACCACTTTAAATAAATTTTTCAACATATTTTATGTGGGTAGCATAACAATGTTAAAGATGAATAAAAAATATTTTTAAAAACTCTATAGTTCACTTCACTTATAAACATATATTGCCAAAATCTCAATTAACATATTTGAAAATGAAGTTAATCAGCATATTTATAAATAATACATCTTTTTTAAAGTACAGCTTACATTCAATATTATTTTGTGTTAGCTTCAGGTGTACAGCACAGTGGTTAGACAAATATATACTTTGCAAAGTGCTTCCCCTAATATTCCCAGTACCCACATAGCACCATACGTAGTTATTACAATGTCATTGACTGCATTCCCTACGCTGTGCAGAAAAAATACATCTTGACCAAGGAAATTTTTCTCAAAACTACATGGATAATTCCTTGTAAGTTTATGAATCTAACAGATTAACATGGAAATTTATATAATCATCTCAATAACTGCTGAGGAAAAGAAATAAAATTCAACACCTAATTCTGAGTAAAAGTAGAAATAGAAGAAAGTTTAACCCCACAAAAGATATTTTCAGATTCCTGCACCAAACACTAATTCATAATAAAGCATTACACAGCTCAGACCCAATGCAACAAGAAAATAGTAAGGATAAAAATAATATAACAGAAAGGAGAAAGGTATCACTATTAATAGATTAAGGGACTACAAATTTGTGGGGGGGAAAGAATATCAATTGAAAAGTTATCAGACCAAAACAGAGATACTAAGCATATTAATCAGTTCAACAAATAAAATTTCAGATCAGAAATAACCAGGCAAGATCCCATTCCTACTGAGCTTCTAATATAAGCATCCAAATGAATAAATCTCAAAAAGAGGTTGAGCAGAAAGGCCAGGTTAAAATAGCATCAGAATACCCCAAAAATCCTCTTCTAACCACCCTTTAAAATAAGTATAAAAACAAAAACATATGAAAACTTAAAGTATTTGTCTAGTAAGTCCAGTGCCTCGACTTGTCCTCAAGGACAGCTTCTACTCATTGCTTTTTTTCTGTGTATGGACCATACAGTTTATTTCCATGCCTCAGAATTTATTGTTGAAAGGCTTATATCAACCCAGGGACCACTTATCAAATAAGGGTTAATGAATTTCAGAAGGAACAGTGAGGATTTTGGTGTTTTAATTTGCCCTCTTCCCATATTCTGCTCTCCAGCTAAACAGAAGCCTTGAAAAAAAGACAATAAAATAAATATTTCAATGATTTACAGCCATTGTGAAATGTGTAGGCTGAATGTTTGTGGTTGGCCTCAGCCTGTTAATAGTTACGCTATCTGTTAAAAATACCCAAGGGCCCTCACCTGGGCTGACGCTATTTGTGATAAAGCTCCAAGACATTACCCTGTTTGGAGCCAAAGCTGTGGCTGCATCATAACTTTCATTCTTGTTATGATTGCAGGATGCACCTCAACAACAATCATTAGGGAACTTTGAAAAGGCAAGGTTTATTACTTACAAGTCTGGATGGTACGTGCACACCCAGCGACACACAATAAGCTCACAGGTGGAGAGAGAGAGACAGAGAGAGTACATAATCCTGGGGTTTTGCTTTTATTAGGGTTGAGAGTGGGTGCCCAGAGTTCTAGGGATTTACTCTTTACTGGAGAATAAGAGCAGAAACTACAGCATGGGAAGGCAGTCAAATGGTTAATTATGTAAGTCTACCAGAGCTTTCCAAAAAAGGGAACTTCATGGGTGTGGCAGGCTAGCTCTTTATCTAGTTTGTAACTGGCAGTGTGTCTATTCAAGATAGGTATCTTTGAAGCAAATGTCCTGGCCATCCAAAAATTAATGTCAAGCACTTACATTACAATCAAGAAAGCTAACTGTCAGGTGCTTACACTATATTGATATACATTCCAAAGGTTGTGCATGTGCTCAGAAAAGACACAGAGGCCCTAAGTTTTCACCTCTAGCTGACCATGAGGCTCTGCGCAAGCTGAAAGTGAGGGCTGACAAAGAGCTGTAAACTGTCTGCCTGAGCATTGGAGGAGTGTTTCAAAACACACACACACACACACACACACACACACCCTCTCAACAAAAGCTGAGAGACATTGGCTCCAGGCACTCAAAGAAATCTACATTTAATCATTACCCAACCACTAAGCTAACCAAACAAAGACTTCAGTGGCCACGCACCACAAAGAGAATATAGACTTTAAAACATTAGTTAAGGCCATTCACTAAACTTTTTAAATGAAATGTTAAAAACAAGAACAGCAAAGATAACAGTAACAAAACTTGAGGCAAAGGGACACTCTGACTTTCACAATCATCAATACACTATTTTAATTATCCAGTTTATGAGTAAATATAAGATATACAAAACAACCTAGGAAGTATGGTTCAACACAGGCAATGACGATCAATAGAAGCCATCCTTGAGGAAGCCCAGATGCTGGATTCACTGACAAAGATTTTAAGTCACCTATTTTACATAAGCAGAAAGAGATGTTAAAAATGATGGCTAAGCCACTAAATGAAGGTATTCACCAAATACATGATATTAATAAAAAATTAGAAAAACAAACAGAAATTTTGAAATTAAAAAGTACATTACTAAAATGAAAAATTATATAGAAGTGCTTAGCAGCAAATTTGAGCAGACTTTGAAGAAAGAATGAGTGACTTTTAAGATAGGTCAATTGATATTACTCAGTCTGAGGACTCAAAAGAAAAAAGAATAGAGAAAATTGAACAGAGCTATGGGATACCATCAAGCAGAAGTCCAAGAAGAGGGAGATACAGAAAAGCTATTGGAAAAAATAATGGTAGAAAACTTCCCAAAGTTGATGGAACACATTAATTTACATATCCAAAAAGCTAAACAAACCATAATAAAACTGTCAAGCTATTGAAAGGTAAACATAAATAGAGAACCTTGAAAGCAAAAAGAGAAAAGCAACTCATCACACACAAGAGATCCTCAAAAAAATTAACTGATTTCTCATCAGAAACCATGGAGTCCAGAGGGCAGTAAGATGACAAATTCAGAGTGCTAAAGGAAAAAACATCAACCAAGAATTCTAAATACAACAAAACTATCCTTCAAAAATAAAGGAAGAATTAAGACAATCTGAGATATGCAAAATTGAGTGAGTTTGTCATTAGCACAATTGCCCTACATAAAATATTAAAGGGAGTCCTTCAGGCTGAAATGAAAGGACACAAAAAATAATGCAAATACACATGAAAAATAAAGGACAAATGTAAAAGTAACTAGATTGGTAAACATAAATAAATATACAAATAAAAATTTTGTATATAATCTTTTTCTCATGATTTTTAGATGGCTTACTGGTCTGAAAAATATCCCAGTATGCCAAGGTTGCAGGTTCAACCTTTGATCAGAACACATATAAGAATCAACCAACAAATGCATAAATAAGTGGGACAATAAATTGATCTCTCTCTTTCTCTTCTTTCTTCTCTCTCTCTCTAAAATCCATTAAAAATGCACAAAGCAATAATTATAACTGTGTTAATAGACACACAGTGGGTAAACATATAATTTATGACAACAGCATCACAAAAAAAGGTGAACAAAATTTAAAGGAGCAAAATTTTTATATTATTTAAATTAAGTTGGTAAATCTGAACTAGAGTCTCATAAATTAGGATATTAATTATAATCCCAAAGATAACCATTAAGAAATTAAGTGAAATATATACAGTGAAATAAATAAGGGAATAAGTATGGACAAAAAGAATCCTACAGGTTTTCATACTTTTTATTAAACATTTCAGCAAGCCATACCATTGGTACTGAAGAAGATGCCACTAAAGTGGAATACAAATTCCATAACAAAAGCTTTCTAGCACCAGGAAATAAGACTCCGAGCTGGGCAAGTAATCTACCCAACAGACAGGGATCTGGGAAAAAGTACAGGGTAAAAGGTGTGAGCATATTCAGTTCATAAACAAAGAGAAAGGGCAACTGAAGGCTTATGAAAGATCACTGCAGTACCTCAACATACTAAAGGCAACTTATGACAAATCCACTGCTAACAGCATAATTAATGGGGAAAAACTAAAAGCATTTCCTTTAGCATCAGGAGCAAGACAGGGATGTCCACTTTCACTACTCTTCCTCAATATAGAACTGAAAGTCCTAGCCACAGCAATCAGACAAACAGAAAAACTAAAAGGCATTCAAAATGGAAAGGAAGAAGTAAAACTGTTACTATTTGCAGATGACATGATACTGTGTATAGGAAATCCTAAAGATTAAAAAGAAACTATTAGAACTGAAAAATAAATTCAGTTAAGTAGCAGGATGCAAAATAAATTTTATATACTAATAATGAACAATCAGAAAGGGAAACTACATTTAAAATTACATGAAAAAATAAAATAAAGTTCCTAAATAAAAGTAAATTTAACCATTGAGGTAAAAGACCTATACTCAGAAAATTATAAAACACTAAAGAAAGAATGTGAAGAAGAAACAAATAAAAGGAAGAATATACCATGCTCATAGATAGGAAAATCTAACATCATTAAAATGCCCATACTAGTCAAAGCAGTCTATAGTTTCAATGCAATCCCTATCAAAATACAAATGACAGCCCTGGCTGGTGTAGCTCAGTGGACTGAGCACGGGCCTGCAAACCAAGGGACCATGGTTTGATTCCCAGTCAGGGCACATGCCTGGGTTGCAGGCCAGCTCCCAGCAGGGGATGCACAGAGGCAACCATACATTGATATTTCTCTCCCTCTCTCCTTCCCTTCCCCTCTAATAATAAATAAATAAAATCTTTAAAAAAAACACAAATGACATTATTTCACAGAACTAGAACAAATAATCCAAAAATTTGTATGGAACCATAAAAAAGCCTGAATAGCCACAGCAATTCTGCGGAAGAATGAAGTGGAAGGTATCACACTATCTGATACCAAACTATACTACAAGTCTACAGTAATCAAAACAGCATAATACTGGCATAAAAAACAGACACATAGGTAAATGGAACAGAGTAGAGAGCCCAGAAAAAAAACCCATGTGGCAAATGAGGCAAGAAATACAATGGGGTAAAGATAGACATTCAATAAATTGTGTTGGGAAAATCAGTTACATGCAAAAAATTAAACTAAACCAGCTTTTTACAACATTTATAAAAATAAACTCAAATTAAAGACTTAAACATAAGACTTGAAGCCATAAAACTCCTAGAAGAAAACCTAGGCAGTAAAATCTTTGACATTTGTCCAGTGATATTTTTAATTGATTTTAGACAGAAGGAGAGGAAGGAAGAGAGCAAAACATTGATTTTGTTGTCCCACTTAATGGTTGATTCCTGTATGTGCCCTCACTGGGGATCAAACCTGTAATCTTGGCCAGACAATGCTCTAACCAACTGAGGTACCTGAACAGGGCTATTTTTTCTGGCTTATATCCTTGGGCAAGAGAACCAAAAAAAATACAAAAAAAAAAACAAATGGGACTACATCAAACTAAAAAGTTTTTGTCAGCAAGGGAAACTATCAACAAAACAAAAAGACAACCCACTATATGGGAGACCACAGTCACCAATGATAACATCCAATAAGGGGTTAACATCTAAAAATTTACTAGAAACTCAGACAACTCAACACCAAAAAAATAAACAATCCAATTTAAAAATGGGCACAGGACCTGTATAGACACCTCTCCAAAGAGGACTTAAAGATGTCCCAAAGACATATGGAAAGAAGCTTAACATCACTAATCATCAGAGAAGTGCAAATAAAGATGACAATGAGATACTACCTCATGTCAGTCAGAATGACTATCACCAATAAATCAACAAACAAGTGTTGGCAAGGATGTGGAGAAAAGGGAACCCTTGTACACTGTTGTTGGGAATGCAGATTGGTGCAGCCACTGTGGAAAACAGTATGGAGGTTTCTCAAAAACTAAAAATGGATCTGCCTTATGGCTGAGTAACTCCACTTCTGACTATACAGTCAAAGAAACCCAAAACACTAATTCTAAAGAATATAAGAACCTCTATGTTCATTACAGTGTTATTCACAATAGCCAAGCTATGAAAACAACCCAGATGCCCATCAATAGATGAGTGAATTTTAAAAAGTGTTGGTACATTTATACAATGGAATATTACTTGGCCATAAAAAGGATGAAATTTTACCACTTGCCACAGCATGGATAGACTTAAAGGGTATTACGCCAAGTGAAATAAGTCCGACAGAGAAAGGCAAATACCATATGATTTCATTTATATATGGAATCTAAATAGCAAAAAAAGAGGAAGAAACAGGTTCATAGGTACAAAGAATAAACCAATGAATGTCAAAACAGAGGAAATTGAGGGTGAAGAAATTAAGAAGTACAAGTTAGTAATTACAAAATAGTGATGGGGATATAATCACAAAATAATCATGAGGAGATAAAGTACAGCATAGGGAATAATAATATTGTAGTTATAATGTTGTAATAATTATGCATGGGGCCAGGTGGGTACTTGAAATATTGGGGGGACCATGTTATGAAGTATATGATTGTCTAACACAGTGTGTACCTTAAACTAATATAAAATATTGAATGTAACCTGTAATTGACAAATATAATTACGATAAAGTCAACACTGCCTCCCTTTTGACAGTATCGGATCCCACAGGCTAAGGGCTCAGTCCTACAAAACAGTCCTCCAACCACGACAGACACAACTCACAAGGTAGGCTTACCACCAGTGCTTCTGACGTACCCACGCCGACCGGAGTCCGACATGACGCTTCCCTGGGTTTAATTAACGTGCTAGATCAACTCACAGAACTCAGAGAAACATTTTATTTATTGGAGCATCAGTTTATTATAAAAGGATGTAAGTCAGGAACAGCCAGATGGAAGCGAAGCACAGGGTAAGATATATGGGAAGGGGTGAGGTGCTTCCATCCCCTCAGTGTGTCTTTTTTTTTTTCCTTAATCATGTGCCCACCAACCCAGCAGCTCTCAGAACTGGTCCTTTTGGGGACGTCCGCCAAGATGGAGGCATAGGTGGAAACACTGCCTTCTCCCACGACCAAGTTTGAATACAACAAAGGTTTGGAGAACAAAGACACAGCCACATAACAGAAAATTGAATTATACGGAAGTCCGACGACCACTAAGCATTCAATGGGACGGTAAGAGGGGCGGAGCCAGCAGCGGAGCAGGGTCGGGCAGGAAAGATCCCCAGACCCAGGCGCGCAAGTGGCCAGGAACCAGTCAGGGTGTGGGGCAGACTGACCACGGTCCCACATTCGAGCACAGTGAGCCGGACCACGCAGGCCCCAGGAGGCGAGGGCTGACGGCAGTGGCACACTCACGTGCAGTGGGACAAAACGCATGGGCCCGGTGACGGCGGCAGCTGCTGCACCTGTGGGGGCCACGGCAGGAGACGGCAGGAGACGGCAGACGGACGCCATTGTTCCTCATTGACCCCGCCCCCACATACAACGTCACAACCCAGCGACTGAGTTGCCCTGCTCTGGTGAACACCTAGGGCTCCGATCCTGCTACGTAACAGGCACGAACAGCCCAAAAGATGGCGCAAGAAGAACTCAAAGTCCCAGAGCCCATAACTCTCAGCGACCGAGAAATTGCCAGCCTCTCAGAAGCACAGTTCAGGACACTGTTTATCAGGATGCTCACAGAATTGATTGATTATAGTCACAAATTAGAGGAAAATATGAAGGCTAAACTAATTGAAATGAAGGGAGATGTCCAGGAAACCAATAGCTGGGACTCAAATCAATGGAATGGACCAGAAGGAAGAACAAAACATCACACCAGAAAGGAATGAAGAAATGAGAATTCAAAAAAATGAGGAGAGGCTTAGGAACCTCCAGGACATCTTTAAACGTTCCAACATCCGAATTATAGGGGTACCAGAAGGGGGAAAGAAACAGCCACGAGTGGAAAACTTATTTGAACAAATAATAAAGGAGAACTTCCCCAGTCTGGCAAAGGAAATAGACTTCCAGGAAATCCAGGAAGCTCAGAGAGTCCCAAAGAAGTTGGACCCAAGAAGGAACACACCAAGGCACATCATAATTACATTAGCCAAGACTAAAATGAAGGAGAGAATCCTAGAAGCAGCAAGGGATAAGGGGACAGTCACCTACAAAGGAGTACCCATCAGACTGTCAGCGGATTTCTCAAAAGAGACCTTACAGGCAAGAAGGGGCTGGAAAGAAGTATTCCAAGTCATGAAATCCAAAGACCTACAGCCAAGATTGCTTTATCCAGCAAAACTTTCATTTAGAATGGAAGGACAGATAAAGTGCTTCTCAGATAAGGTCAAGTTCAAGGAGTTCATCATCACCAAGCCCTTATTATATGAAATGCTAAAGGGACTTATATAAGAAAAAGAAGATGAAAAATATGAACAGTGAAAGGACAGCAAACACACAGTTATTAACAACCACACCTAAAACAAAAGCAAACCAAGAGGACAGCTAGATCAGGAGTGGAACCATAGAAATGAAGAACACATGGAGGGTTAGCAACAGGGGAGTGGGAGGAGGAGAAGGGGGGAGAAGGCACAGAAAATAGCATAGACAGTAGGTAGAAAATAGATAGGGGGGAGGGCAAGAATAGTGGGGGAAATATAGAATCTAAAGAACTTGAGACACATGGTTATAAACTAAGGGGGGAGAATGGTGGGGGAGGGAGTGTGCGGGTGGAGGGGAATGAAGGGGGGAATAGAACAACGGTAATGGTATAATCAATAAAATATATTTTAAAAAAAGAACTGGTCCTTTTGGGTTTTTATGGAAACTTCATTACATAGGCATATTTAATCATATCACTGGCCATTCTTGGTTGACCTCCGTCTTCTTGGGACACGAGGTATTAAGGGGTGAGACTGAAAGTCTCATGATCACATAGTTGGTTTTCACAGTAACAAACCCCCAGCCTTAGATTACCTAGGGACTTTTTTTTTCTTTTTTAAAATGTTTTAAATATATTTTATGGATTATGCTACTACAGTTGTCCTAATTTTCCCCCTTTACCTCCCTGCACCCGGTACCCCCACCCCCATTCGCTCCAGCAATTCCCCCTTAGTTCATTTCCACAGGCTATGCATAAAAGTTCTTCAGCTTCTACATCTCCCATACTATTCTTTTTAAAATATTTTATTTACTTATCTTTAGAGGGTAAGGGAAGAAGAGAGGGAAAGAAATATCAATGTATGGTTGCCTCTCGTGCATCCCCTGCTGGCAACTGGCCTGCAACCCAGGCATGTGCCCTGACTGGGAACTCCCATACTATTCTTAACATCCCCCCCGTCTATTTTGCACCTAAAATTTATGCTTTGATGTCCCTTCATCTTTTCCACCCATTCTCCCTCTTCCCCCTCCCAGATGATAACCCTCCAAGTGATCTCCATATCTATGATTCTGTTCCTGTTCTAGTTGTTTGCTTTGTCTGTTTTGAAGCATAAAGTAATTTATTTCTTTCTTCTTTCTCTTATTGTTCAAGTATGGTTGTCTCCTTTAGATTCAGCTGTTGATAGCTGTGAATTTGCCGACACTTCAGTGTTATTTTTGGCCTTCTTTTTCTTAGATAAGGCCATTTAAGATTTCATATAATAAGGACATGGTAATGATGGACTTTTTTAACTTTACATTGTCTGGGAAGCACTTTATCTGCCCTTCCATTCTAAATGATAGCTTTGCTGGATAGAGTAATCTTGAATGTAAGTACTCGCTTTTCATCTCTGAATACTTCTTGCCCGTGCTTTCTTTCCTGCAAGGTTTCTTTTGAGAAATCAGCCGACGGTCTTATGGGAACTCCTTTGTAGGTAACTCTCTGCTTTTCTCTTACTGTTTGTAAGATTCTCTCTTTATTTTTAACCCTTGGCATTTTAATTATGATGTGTCTTGGCGTGGTCCTCTTTGCGTTCAACTTGTTTGGGACTCTGTGCTTGAATGTCTATTTCCTTCACCACATTAGGGAAGTTTTCTTCCATTATTTTTTCAAGGAAGTTTTCAATTTCTTGCTTTTCATCTTCTCCTTCTGATATCCCTATGATTCAGATGCTGGTACATTTGGAGATGTCCCAGAGGCTGTTTAGACTATTCTTATGTTTTTGAAGTATTTTTCTTCTTGCTGTTCTGATTAATGCTTTTTTTATTCCTTATGTTCCAAATTGTTGATTTGATTATCACCTTCACTGTTGGTTCCCCGTACATTTTTCTTTATTTCACTTAATGTAACCTTAATTTCTACCTGGGTCTTTTTTATACTGTTGTCATACTCAGTGGGTTCTTTGAGCATCCTCATCACCAGTGTTTGGAACTCTGTATCTGATAGGTTGGTTATCTCCGTTTCATTTAATTCTTTTTCTGGAGTTTTGTTCTGTTTTCATCAGGGTCATATTTCTTTGTCTCCTCAATTTGGCAGCCTCCCTGTGTTTGTTCCTGTGTATCAGGTAGAGATGCTTTGACTCTCTTTCTTAGTAGCATGAGCTATTATAGAGTGTACCTATAAATTGTGTGGGGCAGAGCCTTAGGCGATCCACAGGGCGGGGCAACACATTTCACCACTTTGTGGCTCTGTGTGAGGAGAAGGCTCAGAGAAGAGACAATGTCATTGCTTGGCTTCAGTAGGTTTGCCTGGGAAGAAACTGTCTTCCGGTACTTGTCCTGTTTCCAGTCAATTCACTTTCTCCCTATATTCCACTTGTGCCCTTCCAGTTGTTGCCCTGGTGCTAAATCCCAGAGAGGGTGGGTCTGTGGACGTACTAAGTCTGTGTGTGCCCTTTAAGAGGAGCCTTGTGAGAATTAGGCAGTTTCTTCCATCATCCTAACCCCCGCTGAATTTTACAGCCAGAAGTTATGGGGATTTATCTTCCTGGCACTGAACCCCTGGGCTTCTGGGTGGTCTGGTTTGAGGATCCTTTGTTCCCAAGGTATCCCTCCAGATTTTTATCCATCACATGTGAATGTGGGACCACCCTTCCCCCACCGCTCAATGCCACTCTGTGGCTACACGTCTTTGTGCTTCTTTGTGCCTCTCCACACCCCTCCACTTCTCTCCGCATTTCTGCTCCTTCTACCTGTTTGGATGAATGTGGCTTCTTTAAACCCTTGGTTGATGGACTTCCACACAGCTCTGTTTTCTGACAGTTCTGGGGGATATTTGCTTTGTAGTCTAGTTGTAATTTTTTCTGTAGATGTGCAAGGAGGCAAAGCATGTATACCTATGCCTCCACCTTGACCAGAGTTTCACCTACCTAGGGAATTTCTAAAAGTTATTTCAACAACTAAAGACACCTTTATAGGTGTCTTATCACTTAGGAATTCTCAAGGATTTCAGCAGCTGTGCCAGGAATGGGATGAAGACCAAATATTAAATGGATGCTTATAACTTATTATAAATCACAATACTACAAAAGCCAAAAATTATTTTTTCCCCAGGCCTGGATCTTTTTAACAACACAGGCCAGGCAGTGTGGCACGCTGTCAGGTGGGAGCTCCCTGCAAGCAGGAGTTTTGTTGAATGCACTGCAGTGGGGATCTGGAGCGGCTTTATAGTCTCACTTCTCCAAGTGTTGTCCAATGTCCAGTGACGCAGACGTCCAGAGGCTGAGGTCCCCGCCCCCAGGCCAGCTAAATCAAAACCTGCATGTTAACCATGTCCCCATATGATTCAAAATGTGGATCCTGAGGAAAAAAATTTGATGTGAAGCTTTCTCTGGCTTCCTGAACTATGCCCTGCTTGTTTATGGGTCTGAGTCAACCACTACAGGAAGCCTTAGTTTTCTACCAAAAGACTGAGACCTGCCCTGTCCAATCAGAATTGCACAAATTGTATCCTCATTTACATAAGACAGACCTAATTGGGTACCTGAGCAAGAACTTTTGCTATGAAAAGTGGCCTCCATTTTGTCTCAACAGAACACAATTTAGGCTGCTACCTGAACATGTATGTCCCAGGCTGCAGCTCCTTTTGATGAAATAAATGCTTATCATTCTTGGAAAAGAAAACAGAAAAAAATCATTGCAGAATAAGGAAAAAAGAAGATAACACCTTGAAATTTCAAAGAAATAAATTTTAATAAATTGCATCACATGCTCAAAAGATGCAAGAAGATATGAATTTTATGAAAACATACAGAAATCCATGCAGAGTAGACAGAATGAGGTGAAACAACAGCAAGGTGAAAAGGAAACTTAAACTGAATAAAACAGGAAGGTTTGAAGGAAAATAAACTGCAATGATAGTATTAAAATATTAAATATTAAAAAGGAGAATTTTAATATAATTATAAAATTAAATCAGAAGGAAGAGGACAAATGATAATGTCTTCCAAAACATAGAGAAAAATGACCAAAAGAGGGGCAGGGAAGGGAGGCACTGGAAAAACAGTGATAAAATCAAAAAGAGAAAATGTAGACAATATGAGGATAACTGATGTTCCTGAAGATAAACACAAATGAATTACAAGCAAAAGTTAGTGACTTGACAGAAAAGATATAACTGATTTAAAAATGTAAAAGTTGTAGATAAGTTTAAAATTGAGTTTGCATTTTCATGTTCGGCGGGGGGATCAATGAAAAAAAGTATTCCTAAACCTATTCCATAAAATATTTAATTATAAACATAGCACATGTTTGACTTTGTACTCAAAGGTATTCTGACATATTCTAAAAGCAAATAATGATGTAGAGGGAAGAGCTCCCAATGGTCAGTTTGGGCAGGAAACGCTTGACTTAACCTTAGGAAATTCATTAATTTAAAAGTCGAATTTTAAAAAACCCTGTAATCATCTTCATGGTAATTTCTAGTATGAATCACATGAAAGGCTACATGATACTAAGTTGGTCGAGTACACATGCTTTATAGTCAGACTGCTTGGATTCGGATTTTAACTCAGTCACTTTAGGGCAGACCTGAACAAGTTACTTAATCTCTCTGAGCCTGAGTTTTGTCAAACAGGAGTAATAATAGTACATACCTCACATATTTATTGTGAGGAATAAATGAGATAATACATGAAAACAGAAAATATCTTGTATATAATGCAACAAAGGGGAGACCCCCAAAAAACTGAAACTAACTTTTGGAGGGCAGGCCCCTTGTAATACAGGCTTCCCTCCTGGGTAAGTGTTCTAGGAACCCATCTGTATCAGTGTACCAGCTGGTGTTATTGTGAGAGGTTGCATTCTTCTTCAGTGATTTTTTTCAAAAGTCTTTCAACACATTTGCCCACACCATACTGAGTGTTCAGCAGCTTTTGATCAAAAATGACATAACCCCTGTGTCCACCTTCCCTAATCACCTGATCTCACCCCCCAAGATGATTTTTTTGTTTCCCTATATGAAAAAAAAGCCCTCAAAGGGGAACATTTTACCAATATGGAAGAGGAGAGACAAAAAAAAAAAAACCCAGCAGAAGCACTCAAAGGCATCAAAATTGATGAGTTCAAAAAGTGTTTTGAACAGTGGGAAAAATGCCTCGATAGGTGTATTCCATCAAATGGAGAAAGTACTTTAAAGGTGACTGAAGTTTAAACATGTAAAAATAATTGTAAGAACATGTAATCACAATTTTTTATAAACAAATTCAAGTTTTTGAGGAGTCCCCTTCATAGTTATTATTATTCACATTATAAAAGGCAAAATAAGAATGCTAGTTGTCACCATCATAATTTGATATATACTAGTAATTCCAGGTATGAAACAAAATAAAACATACAATTTTAAGAAGTGAGTTAAACAATTTACTATGATTTAAAGAGGATATCACTACATGCTTAGAAACCCCAAAAGAACCTACGGGAAAAATATGAGAAATAAGGATATTTAGAGAGAAAATCAATTTACCAAAGATAAATTGAGAACATGAGAAAAGGGAAAAAAATCACACAAGCAACAAAAAATATAAACTACAAAGCAGTCCTTTAAGAAATGTTAGGAAAACTAAAAAACTTTATTGAGATGTAAAAACTGCCTTTAATCAGAAATCTTGGATGTGGGACTAAGATGGAAATCAAAGAGAATTTAAAAAAATACAATCAGTATTTTGTCTAACATGTATTAATTCTATCTTAACTGAGTCAGAAACTATGAGTGTTACATTTGTACATCTTTCAAAGGGCTGCCACAGAGTAGGACGATTTTTTTTAAATACTTGAATATATATAAAGCCATGACCAAGCAGTTCGATTTCACAATCCTGGATACATTTTTCACGTGCTTCCCACAGCAGTTTCTACCTGTGGAATCCAAAATGTCACAGCTGACGGAACTTGAAAGAACTCTAAAGGAAGCCCAAATTTTACAGGCACCGAAACCAGAGCTTTGAGCCCCAAAGTGTGCTGGGGCTCAAAGTAGCTAATACTCAAAACAAAGTACGTGGTCCTTCCCCTCAACTGCTTCCAGCAGATGGACCAACAACGGAAGCAGCAGTGTGCCTCCGGCTCCGGAGGCAGGCTCTGTGTCTTTCAATCCCTTTAATAGAAGAGGTGGGGAGGGTGACTTCCACCCACTCTTTTCTTCACAGAATCCAGGTTCTCCGTTAATGAATCTGGCTGCGAAGGCAGAGGCCAAAACAGTGCTTCTAACTCATACCCTTGTATATGGTTCCAGCAGCACTTATGTAGGTGCACTGCATTTAAATAACTTACTATGAAGTTCGAGTTTCAGAAAGGAGGAAAGAAACGACATTTTTACGGCCCTAAGCAAATATTTGTCCGTCCACACAAGTTACTTTCTTGAGAAATGGCCTGATTTACAACGACTTTCCACGCATCCCCCAGGAAATACCCTGCAGGCACAAAACTGGGCCAGGGCTGCTTTGCATTCATTCTTACCCACATTTGACTATTTTTTAAATTAAACATTTTATATGATAGTTCTGGATGGCTAAACCTTGTACTCAGTAAACTGTCAGTTCTGAAAAATACAGTTTGAGGGGGAAAAAACAGAACTTCACTGGCTCCCACATAAATTTTAACATCAAAATTGCTACAGACACTATCTATAACTAACTACATATGGTATTTTTTCTACAAAGTCCTAACAGAATACAGTCTATTATTTAAGCCTATTCAAAAAACAAATTATATCCAGAATCACTGCATTTAAAGTAGATTTCCACCTTTTATACCACTTTTCCGGTGGGTGCCTTATCCCATAAAATTATACAGTGCTTTCAGAAAAATAATATTGAAGCACTTATGAAAAGTTTATTTAATCTGGATCATCTAAAACAGATACAATCAGAAAATCATTTCCAAAATATGACCAAGCCTATGGTCAGTCAGCCTTGATCTCCTTGTCACTTATACCAGGGAAGAGACCACAAAATCCGGATTTTTTTCTTTCCAAAGCCTATGGATATTTTTAAATTAATATGCTTGCTTCTAGGTTACAGTATCTGCTGTTTCAGATATGACATTCCTCTGAGTCAAGAGCCGACTACTCAGTGAATTACAACCAGCTCTGAAAGCAGCACTGTGCTACAGTACTTCAGGTCTAGGAATCCAAAAGAAATGTAAGGCAGGATCAGAATCTAGTTAGAAAGATGAAAATAACAACTAGAAATAATTTTTAAATACAAAACAATATATTCAATCCAGCATAATCATTATGCACAGGCTCCAAGTTCCATAGGAATTCGGCATATATAGAGAGATGCATGAATATCAGAAAATGCACCAGTTCCAGTCACGCCATGGAGAAACAAATTTGAGGAAGAGCTGGCTTCTCGAGCTGCAGAGCAGGAAAAGACAAAAGGGAGAACAATGGTTCTCATATTGTGTCTTACATAGAACAACTGAAAATAATTAAGTACCTGCATCATTTAATTTTGCAAGGTCTTATATCTCTTTAGTTACTTTAGTAACAGGAATCTAGAAGACCAAAATTTTCAAGACACAAATTGAGGAAGGATGAGTAAACATATCTGTTACTGTTTCTCAAGTGGAACTAAATCTAAAGAACTATTTTGCTGTTCCTAACCCAAATGAGTTCAATTAATTTTCTTAAGTGTTTTTTCTAAAGATTTTATTTATTTATTTTTAGAGAGAGGGGAAGGGAAGAAGAAAGAGAGGAAGAGAAACATCAATGTGTGCCTCTCGCACATCCTCCTGCTGGGGACCTGGCCTGCAACCCAGGCATACGCCCTGACTGTGAATCAAACCATCAACCTTCTGGTTGGCAGGCATCACTGAGACACACCAGCCAGGGCTATTTTTCTTTAATTTTTTTCATTGTAAAATAATTCAAGATATTATAACTAAAACAACAAGTTAATATGCCACTAATGCTCAACAAAAACACTTTTGTATCATTTTCAGATCTTATTACAAAAAGGCTCTGGTACCCCGGCTGGTGCAGCTCAGTGGATTGAGCACGGGCCTGCGAACCAAAAGATCGTGGTTCGAATCCCAGTCAGGACACATGCTTGCGTTGCAGGCCAGTTCCCAGTGGGAGATGCATGAAAGGCAACCATACATTGATTATTTCTCTCCCTCTCCTTCCCTTCCCCTCTAAATAAATAAGATCTTTTAAAAAAAAGGCTCTGTTACCCATTGTCCAAAATGTTCCCTGGTTCTACTTTCTAGAACTCACGACTGTGAGTAACTCATGACCCTGAGTAGCCCCCTCCTAGTGAACAGGACTGACCTATGCAAATCAGTGAGATGTAGAAATCAGTAGAAATGGCAGTGCTTTGCTATGGCATAAAAGATACTGCAACTTCTACCTTCCTTTCCCTTAGCTCACTCGCTCTGAGGGAAGCCAGCTGCCACGCATGAGGACACTCAAGTGGTTCTGTGGAGAGGTCCACATGCTAAGAAGCTGAGGCTTCCTGCCAACAGCCGGCACCAATGGGCCAGTGCCCTGAAGTGCATCCTCCAGCCCCAATCATGTCTTCAAATACTGGCAGCCCCCAAAAGGGCTCGACCACAACCCCAGGGTTTCTTTCTTGAGCCAGAATCATACAGCTAAGCTGCAAATGGATTCCTGACCCATAGAGACAATGTGAAATAATAAATGCATATTGCTTTAAACTGCTCAGATTTGGGGTAATTTGTTACAAAGAAATAAATAATTTTAAAAGAGCTCTAAAAGAAAATTATGGCTCTTCAGATAGTTTGTAGCATTTCCTAGAGAACCTAAGACCTCAAAATCATTTAAAATGACTATTTAGTATATGTTTTCTTCCTCATTATCTATTATTCCATATTTTTTCTTGGCCTTTTTAGAGAGATATGTTAAGAAAACCCATTTAAAAGTGAAGTATTTTGTACTAGATCTTTGAGCAAAAAAAAAGTACTGGCCCTGGCCAGGTAGCTCAGTTGGTTAGAGTGTCATCTCCATACATCAAGGTTAAGGTTCAATCCCGCCTCAGGGCACATGCAAGAATCAGCCAATGAATGCATAACTAAGTGCAATAATAGATAGATGTCTCTCTCTCTCTAATCAACTAATCATTTTTAAAAAGTATGTGAATATATACTGAGTGATACTTAATACTTCTTTCTTTGTCCCACATAATTATCTCATACATCACATAATACTGTAACATTTCACTACATATGTTAGTAACTTTAAAAGACATAGCCCATGCACCATCACAACAGCATTTGTGAAAACGACAGACCCACAGAAACCAGAGCTTACTAGAATCAGGATGTGTTAAAAGACCCACACCAAAAAAAAAAAACCACCTATGGTTCTTTGCTTTATTATTAAACAAAGCTAATTCTGTAAGTCCTCCAACTAACACAAAGCTATAAATAACAGCATCTAATCTGTGTTTATATATTAGGCAAGGTAGACACCTTTCTTAGTTAAGATGGAGAATGACTGACGAACATCACCCATAAAGGAGCATACATAATCAGCCTCCAGATCCTGGCTGGTGTAGCTCAGTGGATTGAGCGTGGGCCTGCGAACCAGAGGATCGGGGTTCGATTCCCAGTCAGGGCGTATGCCTGGGTTGCAGGCCGGTTCCCTGCAGGCCCACTCCCAGCATGGGACGCACGAAAGGCAACCATATATTGATGTTTCTCTCCCTCTCTCCTTCCCCTCTAAAGATAAATAAATAAATAAAATCTTAAAAAAAAATCAGCCTCCAGTTATTCTCTTCTCTAAACTAAATTCCAGCTTCTCTGGGCTTTTCTCATATGGATCTTGGAGTGGTAGTAATAAATTTTCAAGAGAATCCATAATAAATGTTATTGAAGCCTAATCTCACATATAACTTTATAACATAAACAAATACTTCAATAATAAAATTCAGGTCTCCAAGAGGAAGCAGATTGTTGTTGACATCATTCAATAAATATTTATTTATTGAGTAACTATGAAGTCCAAGGAATTCTGTGGAGTAACATGAAGAATAAAAAGGCAAAAAGATAAATAATCTTGCCTCCAGGTTATTTACAGTCTTGTAAGACAGATTCAGCATTCACTTGACCCATCCAACTAAAAATAAAAAGACAAGTAAGACTCCAGACTGATCACTTAAGTATTCACAGCCTAGACATACACATATATTGGAGTGTACATAAATAACAATAATGCACGTCATAGGAGAGGCAGAGAGTAAATTTGCACCACGCAGTTGGGTGAGAAGGGACAGATTAAATAGATTTAAAACAGAAGGCAACAATTCCTTAAAATGGGCCATGATAGAGGAACTAAATGTGTCCACTGGATACAAAAGTCACTCCATGTGGAAAAAGACTTTGGGCAGATTTTCAAGTCTTCACTCTTCCCTGAAGCACACACACAGGTGCCACCCACTGCAGATAAGCAGTGAGGGTGGAAAGGACCTTCACCTTGACTCCTTCACTCCCTTACTCCCAGCTTTACTTCCAAGGGATGCCGTTGAACCCTGTGGTTGTGTGTGTTCCCTGTATCTCTAAGATGGCTTTGCTCACAGCCAGATTCCAATTCAGAAAGGAAATAATTCATCTGATTTATAAGAAGTTGTAGAAACTTGTACTGCATTAACTACATCCTTAATCTGGCTCTTCCCACTTTGTTCATTTGTGAATCAAGAAAGTTAATGTCTGGACCGAAGCAAGGAGTTCATTCAAGTCATGGTGTGATTCTCAGTCATCAAAGTTCTCAGGTGTGAGCATCAGAAATTCTCTTGTCATGTAGGAGGCACTGAAATGTTGGCAAGACTCAGAATGAGCAGGAGAGAAACAAAAGGAGTCACAGGATCAAGAAACTGAAACATCATCACAGTCTGTCAGCCAGAAGAGACTTGCCAGGCTTTCTTATGATACAGTGGCCCAGAAGGAATCCTTACCATCCCTTTCCTAAGCAGTCATGATATGTCCAGGAAATTTTAAAAGTACAGTGGATGACGGTGTGGTAAATCATGTAAGTGGCCTCAATTCTTCACCTCTCACTTTATCCACACCCTCTGTTTTGTGACATTTAAGTTTTCCCATCAAGAGGCAAAGGTATTTTCCCACTTCCTGCCTCTGAATCCATCTATGTGACTTGGTCTGAGGCAGAAATCATGATGCTCCAATTCCAATCCTAGGGCTCAAAGGGTCTTGCGGGTTGTTCTCTTGAGCTCCAGCTATCACTGTGAGAAAGGAGGCTGGTCAGAGCCATGGTTCCTGGGTGAAAACATGCATAGGTACATTCTGTCTAGATGTTGGTCCCAGAGGAGATACACGGAGCAGAGCTGCGCCGGCTAAAGTCTCCAGCTGACCCACAGACACACGTGCAAGCCTATCCTAGATCAGCTGACTCCACCCAATCAACAGATGGGAGAACTACAATAATATTGTTTTAAGCCCACGGGCTTTGAAAGTTGTTGCACCACAGTAGCTGATAGAGCTGGTGAGTGACATTAGATGGCGAGAGAAAAGTATGAGGCTAATAAGGTCGAATCATGAAGGAGCCTCTATCTGATCTATGCTTTAGAGCTGGACTCTTCTTGTGGTCACTAGGGACCCAGCCAAAGTTTTAGTGAGAAAATAAGATTATTCAAGTGGCTGGTGGAAAACTTTAGTCTCAGTAAGAACTAGAAGTTGGTCCTGAAGATGCTCCGGATGCAGGAGAAGCTGATGAGGGCCTAATTTAAGGCACTGTCAGTGGCAATATGGAGAAGGTTTAAAAGAATACTTCTTAATTCCCATTCTCTGTTCCTTAAGGATATTCTTACAGATGAAAGGAAATGATTAATAATAAATAACCCTCAAGTTTCTGAAACATAGGGGAGCCCCATCTTGGGTCTAAATAGGATTCAGAGATGTTTGAACACATCTGACAAAGTCTAATGAGACAGGCCAACTCCAAAAAAATCTCATTTGCATGAGTATGGAGTCACAGGTGGGGGGAAGGAAGGACCTAGGTATGATGAGCCGAACCCCATAAGAAGTCCTGGTCTTCTGAGAGAGGAGACGATTCTGTCTCTCAGATTTGTCTCCTGACCTGGACCAGAAGCAGACTCAAGTCTGCCTCACGTACATATGTGCTGGGCTGGGGCAGGGGATGGTGTGGAGGAGACACAAGAACAGGAGGGTGGGTGCTGTAAGCAGACAATGAAAGAAGGAAGTCCAACAGCCCCATTAAGAGATGCAGAATAACCGTCCTTCCCGAACCCAATCCCCCTGCCCTAACCAGGCCTCAACTATCCAATAGACTCAGGAAGTACAGTGTGTAGGGCCCACAACTCTTTATGGAACTACAAAAATGTTTTCATTTCATTTCTTTTAAAATAAGAAAAAAAATATGTAACAATGATTAACATGTAATAATGAACACAGCTTGAATTGTATTGTTCTATATCCCCTATTAATATATTGTTCTATATTAATAGTTTTTAATATTCTTCACAGCAGGAGGGGCCCTCCAAGAGCCCAGGAAAGTCATAATGTAGCCCCGGGGCCAGCACAGTCTAACTCTGGAAACCCGAGAGCCCTGAGGTACAGTGGACATTACCAGGATGGGGTTATATAATTGCCCTTCCCCTCCCACCCCCTCAGAAAGTACGAGTAGTAAATTCCAAGGCCAGAGGCAGAGGAGGTATTTAACAGACCGATAGCAAACAAGTCTGGGGTTATCTTCCTTATTTCCTCTTCTCTTCTCTCCTGAGGGAGCCTTGCCCCCGACAAGGCATCCCACGAGCAGCATGGTAAGAGGGCCACCCCCAAGGAGAAGCAAGAAATCGCCCCAGGGCCTGTGCAGAAATCACCCTGTGTGCACTGCTACGCAGCGTGGTGATAGGCACTGGAGAATTAAGACTATTGGAATTACACTTCAAATCAGTGGCTTTCAACTTTTTAAAAGCAAGATCCTTTTTTTCAAACAAATTTTTACTTGGAGGCCCAGCATATAAAGCAGATCCAGAGAGGACGTTGCAGTTAGATGAGTGCGATGGTAAGGGCCCGTCCCACCTACTCCACCGGAGCCCAGGGCTCTCTGGGACACGGAGATTGCTGCTCTTGCTAAGTTACAGTGGCATGCAAACTGGCCTTACATTTAGAACTCATTTTAGTCACAAGTTGCTCTATGACCATATACTCATTTAGCTCCCATAGATTCAAGTATGCATACCGGGAGTAGGGAAAGAAGAAAGGAACGACCTATTTAAGTGGGGGCTCCATGTGCACGAGATGACAAGTTTAACTGGGCAGTCAGTCAGTGTCAGTTCCTGGGGCCGCCCTGGAGGATGAGCATCTCACCGCAGAAGAGCGATTCTGGTTTGGGGGAGAGATACAGCCCTCAACAGGGACCAGCCAGGCCATCTTGGGCTCCGTTTAGCTCCACGGGCCCTGTACGGGGACACAGCGCTCATCTCACACGGCCCCGTTTCCCTCAAGATGTTCAAGGGTAATTTGTTCATCATTTTAAACTTAAGTGCTAAAACAAACAAACAAACAAAGAAATGAAGAATCTCAAGTGCTGATTTGGGAACCTGACCCTCTCATAAGGCAAAATTCCACAGTATCTTTCCTCATGGGAATCCTCTGATGCTCAGACGGTCCTGCTTTCTCCAACCCTTTTCCATGTTAATGCCATGAACAACATGTCTGAAGTAACTGCATAACTAATAAAGTAAAAACATTCTGATTTGATAATATCAGTAAGAGAATAAGGACTTAGATGATACCACTTGAAATAAACTTGTAAATTTTGATAATCATATAATTTGTATTTCAAAAATTAAACTGTGTCATACAGTGATATCAGTTTTATGAGACTAAAGTATAAATTTTAGAGTGGAAACACAGATATATTCTCAAAAATGTCAAGAGTTTCCATAATAATTCCATTTTACTTACATTTCAAAAATGAAGGTGAAATGCTTTTTCAGACATTTTGCTTATCCAGGGTTTTTCCAAAAAGACAAAGCCCAGAGTAGACAAACCTAAAATGCTCTACTGAAGGCCCGCCACCTCACAGGCACTTTGGAATAACAATGTCCTTGTGTTCTTTTGTTGAAAAGAAAAAAATGTAAGCACATAGAATGACTAGCAGACAATTCACAACATAATATAAATTAAGTACTGAAAAGTAACAGCCCACCAATCAAATATGGCCAAATCACCAATTTTTTTGTTTGACCCATGAGCTAAGAATGGTTTTTATACTTTTAAATGATTAAAAATCAAAAGCAAATAATATTCATGGCAAATAAAAAGTATAGGAAATTCAAATTTCATTAATGTTTCAAATTAATCTATAAAAATTGTGGAAATTTATTTTCTCTCATTGCATAAGCACTTAAATATTATCCTTGATCCTGGTTCTTGGCCCACAAAGCTTATACTATGTGCTATCCAGCCCATTACAGAACAGGTTTGGTGACCCCTGATATAAACCAGTGATTAGTAGTAAGAAATTACCACTCTGTGGGAAAAACAAATCATTTAAGGGAACCAAAGGAATGAATTCTTCACTCTGGAATTTCAGGCAAAACAAATACTTTAGAAGTTGGTATAGATAAAAAAAAATCAACTATCTTTTTAAGTAGAGTTACATGGGTTACACTGATTTTATCACCTCGTTACATGCCGTAGTGTCTAAAAAAACTGATGAACTAGGATGGCCCCTTAAAATTCATTTCACTGAGAGTTTAGGGCTAAGAATTAATCACTCTTATTTTTCTCTTCCTCTTTAACTTGACAAGATTTTTATTAGTCAAATATTTTACAAAAAATGGCATCTGCAAGAAAATCTACTTAATGACAATGTATTAAATAACTTTCATTTCATAAAGCATATCAATAAACCTTCTTTTTTTTACAGATTGTTAAAGACATTCCTAGTGGAATGCCCTGTTTCCCAAATATACTGGGCCCCTGCTTATCCCTCTGTCAGGGCCTCTCTTTTTTTGTGGTGGTTTCCTTTTGGAGTGGGGAGAGAGGGGTTTCTTTCTTTTTTTCCTTCCTCCTTTCCATCCATCCTTCCTTTTTCCCTTCCTTGCTTCTGTCTTTCTCCTTTTTTTAAAAGAAAGCTTTCAAACCTTTTTGAAAACCATTTTTGAATGAAATGCCTCTCTTCCTGAAAGTTCACTCGTTGTCCCTACAGCACAGTACTGGTACGCCCATTTAGCCTTTATGCCATTCTATTTGATAAAAATGTTCTTTAAGGATGTACCACCTCTAGGTCTTTACAGATTTCAAGAAGCTGGCTGTCTGCTGGCGTTCCTCATATCTGGAATGGCACCCCAACGGAGCCAGAAGCAAATGATAGCAAGGAGGAGCCGTCCTTGATGTCTCTCCTCTCCCCCAATGCAATTCATCACTGAATCATTCAATCTCTGCCTAAATATTCCCAGATCCCCACTGTGGCTTCATAACTATTACAACCGACAACCAATCTCACCACCTCTGCCAGAGCCACTCACTCTTCACACTACAGTCAGGCGACCCTCTCAAATCTAAGTCTGACCAATAGACTTACACACAGACATCCCTGACTAGTTCATCTGTCTGTAGCTCAGGCACTCATAGCACCACGTGGCTTGCAAAGTTCTGTCAGTGTGTTAAGCCTGTCTCTCCCATCAGATCCCAAGGGCAGGGACTCCACCACAGTGGGATGTTTTGTGATTGCACCAATGCTGGGCAACATCGTATTCTTCATCGCATCCTTGAGGCTGCCAAGTACTATTAAGTGGTCCATTTTGGAAGTTCTATAATTCTTTAATTTTTGAAATTGCCCTCACAGACAGTTTGCCATCCACAAAAGAAAACTTTGCCCTCTTGTGCACTGCTACACCTGGCCCACATTCTGACCCACGGTGGGTTTACGACAATCAAAGTTGCTTATTCCACTAAGACACTGCTTTAAATGGCATTTGGTTGTTTCCAAAAACTCCAGCCTATCCCCAAAGGTTGGATACTTGCCAGGCTCTAGTGAACACTTTACAAACATTCCCTCATTTAGTTCTCAGAGCAAACACGGGTGGTAGTCGCTCTTATCATGCCAACTTCACAGGTTTAATAAAACCTACAAACTGCAGTTTAGACAGATGGTTAACAGTCTGAGGATGTGCAGCCTTCAACCTTGGACTATAAAAGGAGTGATTTTGTAGCAAAATGCCTATGAATGAAATATTGGGTGGTGATGTATCAAACTGATGTTTGCCTTTGTATTTCCTAGAAATCCACAGTCTAAATGCATTATCTTTTGTTGGTCCTTGTTCAAAGTATTTGGGGCCCCTTCACGATGCTGAGTCATGCTGAATAAGCCTGGAAGGAGTTACTAGGAAAACAAAAATACGCAACAGAACTATCACATGCCTTCATTATAGATATAGCAAAAAGTTCAAGGGAAAGGAAGATTACCTCCAACTGGCACAAAAGTAGTTCTGGCAGGGAAGATTAAAACTGGTTGGTTGTTCATTCTCGTGAATCCAAGACATGACTCGTATTAACAACATGGTAGTGAAGTAGCAATATAGAGATTAAAACAAGTTTTTATTTTAAAATTGCTGGAGATAACTTAAAATGCAGAACATTGAAGTGAAAAGAGAAGAATATGGAAAACTATTTTACACTTTTTTTCTTCTTCCTCTTCTATTCAGCCTCTCTATTTAAAGATAATTGTCAACTTACATTTTATCATAAATACTTATCTTTACAATATCAAAATTAAGGAGTGGTATTTGGCCATGATTCTTGCTTTTTCAGCCTTTATGTTAAAACCTCTGGACCTGCTACACTAGACAAGCAAGTGGTTTAACAGCTGGGGGAGGAGGGGCAGGGGTCAGCGGCTGTTAAGGTCACCAAAACAACTCACTCATAACATTCTCAAGCCATCCACAGAATAATGAAAGCAGACACTTAGTATGAATTTAGAAACTACTTAAGTAACAAATTGGTAAATGGAAAGCTCCAGGATAGCACTACAAAATTACAGTCAATTACAAAATCTAGCATCATCCCCTGTGGGTTAGAAAACATTTTTTATGACAAAAATACCTGACTTACCCATGTTTCTGAGAATACTATTATTTAAACTAATTTAACTTTTATCTGCATTCCAACTATATATGTTCTCTTAAATTCATGACACTCAAATAAAAAGGAAAAAATTATTTAGCCCTGAGCTGCTTTATTCTCTGACAATTCTGTAAGTTAGAACTTCTATTTTCTTAAAGTTATGTTTAATATCTTCTCAATAAAAAGAGAATCTCTAAAAAGTATTTATAGAAAGAATTACCTTAAACATGTTTTAACTATAAGAAGACATTGCTTTACTTTTTATTATTTTTTTAAAGATTTTATTTATTTATTTATCTTTAGAGGGGAAGGAGAGAGGGAGAGAAACATCAATGTGTGGTTGCCTTTTGTGCATCCCCTGCTGGTAGTGAGCCTGCAAGGAACCGGCCTGCAACCCAGGCATGTGCCCTGACTGGGAATTGAACCGTGATCATCTGGTTCGTGGGCCCGCCAGCCAGGGCCAGCCAGGGCCCAGAAGACATTGCTTTAAATAAATATTCTTCTAATTGGGAAATATATTAAAGGAAGTTTACTTTGGATATGACTTGATAGACAGTGAGAACCTCAGAATGTGATCTACAAGACAGTTATTTATTCTTGTGTCTCTCTATTGTTAACTCATACAAGAAGCTGGCAGTACATAAACAAATAAAGGTGCACGTTAAAAATAATAAACACTGATAAGCTGACATGACGATGTCTTATAAGTACTTTCATCTTATTTTATCCAAAACTATCTATGATATATAACCACATTTTACAAAACTGAAAGCCCTGAAGCAAAATAAGTCCTACTACAAAACCTCACAAAGGTTCAAGAATTGGAGGTATCAGTCTTCAAAGGAGAAGGTACACTGGGGCTGAAAACAGCCTTCCCGGGCCTCCATCCATGCACCCGAAACTCTCTCTCACCAAAGCAGAAGATGGAAAGTGTTGAAAATAAATAGGCTAGCCGCAATGAAGACTTGAATACAAGAAAGTTCTTTGTTCTTTTATGCTCTTGCTCTCTTCCTTTGTAGTTTGATGACTTACTTTAGTGGTATATTTTTTCTGTATTTTGTGTATTTAATATAGGCTTTTGCTTTGTGGTGAATACGAGGCCAACATATAACAACTTACATCTATAATANTAGAAAGAATTACCTTAAACATGTTTTAACTATAAGAAGACATTGCACCCGGCTGGTGTAGCTCAGTGGATTGAGCACAGGCCTGCAAACCAGAGAATTGAGGTTCGATTCCCAGTCAGGGCACATATCTGGGTTGCAGGCCTATTCCCTGCAGGCCAGTTCCCAGCAGGGGATGCACGAAAGGCAACCATACATTGAGGTTTCTCTCCCTCTCTCCTTCCCTTCCCCTCTAAAGATAAATAAATAAAATCTTTAAAAAAAAAAGACATTGCTTTACTTTTTAATTATTTTTTTAAAGATTTTATTTATTTATTTATCTTTAGAGGGGAAGGAGAGAGGGAGAGAAACATCAATGTGTGGTTGCCTTTTGTGCATCCCCTGCTGGTAGTTAGCCTGCAAGGAACCGGCCTGCAACCCAGGCATGTCCCCTGACTGGGAATTAAACCATGATCATCTGGTTCGTGGGCCCGCCAGCCAGGGCCCAGAAGACATTGCTTTAAATAAATATTCTTCTAATTGGGAAATATATTAAAGGAAGTTTACTTTGGACATGACTTGATAGACAGTGAGAACCTCAGAATGTGATCTACAAGACAGTTATTTATTCTTGTGTCTCTCTATTGTTAACTCATACAAGTTGGCAGTACACAAACAAATAAAGGTGCACGTTAAAAATAATAAACATTGATAAGCTGACATGACAATGTCTTATAAGTACTTTTGTCTTATTTTATCCAAAACTATCTATGATATATAACCACATTTTACAAAACTGAAAGCCCTGAAGCAAAATAAGTCCTACTACAAAACCTCACACAGGTTCAGGAATTGGAGGTATCAGTCTTCAAAGGAGAAGGTACACTGGGGCTGAAAACAGCCTTCCCGGGCCTCCATCCATGCACCCAAAACTCTCTCACACCAAAGCAGAAGATGGAAAGTGTTGAAAATAAATAGGCTAGCCGCAATGAAGACTTGAATACAAGAAAGTTCTTTGTTCTTTTCTGCTCTTGCTCTCTTCCTTTGTAGTTTGATGACTTACTTTAGTGGTATATTTTTTCTGTATTTTGTGTATTTAATATAGGTTTTTGCTTTGTGGTGAATATGAGGCCAACATATAACAACTTACATCTATAATAGTCTACTTTAAGTTGATATCAACTTACTGTTCTAAAGCTCAACATTTTTACTTTTCCCCACCGTGTTTTATGTTTTTGATGTCACATTTTACACTGTTTTATCTTGTGTATCCTTTAACTTATTATTGTAATTGTAGTCATTTTTACCACTTTTGATTTTTAACCTTCATGCTGGCTTTATAAGTGATTAATCTACTACCTTTACTATGTATTTATTTTTCCAGTGAAATTCATTCTTTCATATGTTTCTGTTATTAATTAGTGCCCTTTCTTTCCAGCGTAAAGAAGTCCCTCTAACATTTCCTGTAAGACTGGTTTAGTGGTAATGACTTCCTTCAGCTTCTGCTTGTCTGAAAAACTCTTTATCTGTCCTTGGATTCTGAATGAAACTTTGCCAGGTAGAATATTCTAAGTTGAAAGGGTTTTTTTGTTTGTTTGTTTTTGTTTTTCAGCACTTCTAATATATTCTAGTAACTCTTTACCATTTGGTGATAGGAAATTCTCTTTTCTTTTAATTCTCTCTTTCTGGAATTCCTATTATTGGTATTCTGAAGTGACTCTCTTATTTTTATACATTTCTCTCTCATTTTCCTCTTTGTTCTAGAGGAAGTTTTTCAGCATCTACTTATAATAAAATCTCTCTCAATAAAGTACATATAATAGGAACACACCTCAACATAACAAAGGCCACAGCCAACATTGTACTCAATGGTGAAAAGCTGAAAGCCTTTCTCCTAAGTTCAGAAACAAGACAAAGTTGCACATTCTCATTGCTTTTATTCAACATGATATTGAAAGCCCTACTCAGAACAATTAGTCAATAAAAAAAATAAAAAGCATCCAAATTTAAAGAGGAAGTAAAACTGTCACTATCTGCAGATGACATATTATATAGAGAAAAATACTGAGGACTCCATCAAAAAACTGTTTGAACTAATAAACTAATTCGGTAAAGTTGGAAGATACAAAATCAACATTCGAAAATCTGCAGTATTTCAGTACACTAATAGTGAACTATCTGAAAGAGATAAAGAAAATAATCCTAAATAAAACTGCATAAAAAATAAAATGCCCTCAAATAAATTCAACCAAGGAGGTGAAATACCTGTGTATTAAAATCTACAAAACATTAAAAAAGAAACTGAAAAAGACACAAGTAAATGGAAAGATATTCCCTTCTAATAAATGGGAAGAATTAACATTGTGAAAATGCCCATACTACCCAAAGCAATCTATAGATTCAATGCACTCCCTATGAAAACTCCAAAGGCATTTTTTCAGAGAAACAGAACAAATAATCCTGAAATATGTATAGAACTACAAAAAACAACTCTGAAGAGCCAAAGCAATCTTGATTAAAGACAGACAAAGCTGGAGATATCAGGCTCCTGACTTCAAACTGTACTACAAAGCTATAAAAATTAAAACAGTATGGTATTGGTATAAAAGCAAACACGCAGATCAGTGGAACACTATAGAGAGCCCAGAAATAAACCCATGCATACATGGTCAATGAATACAAAGGAGCCAACAATATACAATGGGGAAAAGTCCGTCCCTTCAATAAATGGTACTGGGAAAACTGGACACCCATGTGTAAAAGAACAAAACTCAACCACTATCTTACACCATATAAACATTAACTCAAAATGGATTAAAGAATTGTACATAAGACTTGAAACCATAAAGCTGCTGGAAGAATACACAGATGGCAAGTTCCTTGGTAAGTGCTGTTGATGATTTTTGAATCTGACACCAAGAGCAAAAGCAACAAATGCAAAATAAATGTGACTACATCATACTAAAAAGCTTCCAAACATCAAATGAAATCACCAACAATATGAAAAAGCAAGCTACTGGATGGATGAAAATATCTTCAAATCATGTATGTCAAATAAGGAACTAATATAAAACATACATAAAAACTTATACAACTCAACAGCAAAAAGAAAACAAAAATCCAAGTAAAAAATGGGCAGAAGTTGAGAAGATAGGTGAAACAGGGGGAAGGTTTAAGATGACAAATTGCCCATATATAATCTGTATAGGGTCCTGGCTGGTATGGCTCAGTGGACTGAGGGTCAGCCTGCAAAGCAAAGTGTCGCCAGTTCAATTCCCAGTCAAGGCACATGCCTGGGTTGTGGGCCAGGTCCCCAGAAGAGGGTGCATGAGAGGTAACCACACATTGATGTTTCTCTACCTTTCTTTCTCCCTCTCTCTAAAACTAAATAAATAAGCTCTTAAAAATAAATAAGTAAAAGCAATATGGGGTGTCAGGTAGAGCATTATATTCTCTAACAGTCAACAAAATTGTAGAGTTCTGGCCAAGATGGAGGCATGGGTAGATATGATTTGCCTCCTTGCACAACGAAAAAAAGGAAGCAACCAATTTAAAAATAAAAAACAAGGAGAACTGCCAGAAAAATCAAACTGTATGGAAGTCCAACAACCAAGGATTTAAAGAAGAAACATTCATCTAGACTGGTAGGAGGGGCGGAGATGGGCAGCTGAGGTGGAGACAACACATAGCAAGGCAGGAGCTGGCAGACCAGGGGTTGGTTCCCACATTCACATGCACATAAACCAGGAGGAACAACTGGGGAGTAAGACAGACCACACAAACCAGGACAAAATAAAGCCTCAGAACCTCTGGCTGTAAACTCCTGTAGGGGTTGTGGCATCAAGAGAGACTGCTAATCTCTTGAAAAGGGGGCAAGAGGAGAGCAAGCAGCATTATTCCCTCTCAGACCCCTCCCCCACATACAGTGTCACAATGTAGCAAAGTGGGTTACCCCAGCCTGGCAAATACCTAAGGCTCTGCCCCTTACAGCACAACAGGTGCACCAAGACAAAAAAAATATGGCCCAGATCAAAACTCCAGAAAAACAAATAAGCAATGAGTAGACAGCCAACCTATTAGATGTAGAGTTCAAAACACTGGTAATCAGGATGCTTACAAAAATGATTGAGTATAGCCACAAAATAAGGAAGAACTGAAGGCTATACAAAGTGAAATAAAGAAAAATATACAGGAAACCAACAGAGAAGGGAAAGAAACTGGGACTCGAATCAATGATTTGGAACAAAAGGAAGAAATAAACAGTCCACGAGAACCAAATGAAGAAACAAGAATTAAAAAAAAAGAAGAAGAGGCTCAGGAACCTCTGGGACAACTTTAAACATTCCAAATCTGAATCATAGGGGTGAAGGAGGAGAACAAGAGCAAAAATTGAAAAACTATTTGGAAAAATAATGAAAGAATACTTTCCTAATTTGGTGAAGGAAATAGACATACAAGTCCTCAGAGAGTCCCAAACAAGGTGGACCCAAAGAGGAATACACCAAAATACACCATAATTAAATTACCTATGATTAAAGATAAGGAGAGAATCTTAAAAGCAGCAAGGAAAAAGGAGAGAGTTACCTACAAAGGAATTCCCACAAGACTATCAGCTGATTTCTCAAAAGAAATCAAAGGCAAGAAGGGGTTGGAAAGAAGCATTCAAAGGGATGAAAAGCAAGGACCTACATCCAAGATTACTCTATCCAGCAAAGCTTTCATTTAGAATGGAAGGGCAGATAAAGTGCTTCTCAGATAAGGTCAAGTTAAAGGAGTTCATCATCCCCAAGCCATTATTATATGAAATGTTAAAGGAACTAATCTTAGAAAAAGAAGGTGAAAACTACGAACAGTAAAATGACAACAACTCANCCACAAGACTATCAGCTGATTTCTCAAAAGAAATCAAAGGCAAGAAGGGGTTGGAAAGAAGCATTCAAAGGGATGAAAAGCAAGGACCTACATCCAAGATTACTCTATCCAGCAAAGCTTTCATTTAGAATGGAAGGGCAGATAAAGTGCTTCTCAGATAAGATCAAGTTAAAGGAGTTCATCATCCCCAAGCCATTATTATATGAAATGTTAAAGGGACTTATCTTAGAAAAAGAAGGTGAAAACTACGAACAGTAAAATGACAACAACTCACAACTATCAACAACTGAACCTAAAAAGAAACAAAAAACAAATTAAACAAACAACTAGAACTGGAACAGCATGATAGAAATAGAGATCACATGGAGGGTTATCGGTGGGGAGGGGAAAAGGCGAGAATGGGGGAAAAGGTATAGGGAATAAGAAGAAAAATTGGTAGGTACAAAATAGACAGGGGGAGGTTAAGGAAACAGTATAGGAAATGGAGAAGCCAAAGAACTTATATATACAACCCATGGACCTGAACTAAGGGGGGAATTGCTGGGTGGAATGGGGGTACAAGATGGAGGGAGCAAAGGGGAAAAAATGGGACAACTGTAGTAGCATCATAAAATATACTTAATTTCTAAAAAAGTTTTAAAGAAATAATCTATTCAGTAAATGGTGTTGTAAAAAATTAGAAAGATACATGAAAATACAAGGAAGTAGACTACCTCCTTATATCACACACACAAGTAAACTCAAAATGGAATACTTAAATGCAAGACTCAAAATCATAAAAATTTCAGGTATTTATCATAGCAGTATTTTTTTCATAGGGATCTCAGGCAAGGGAAACAAAACGTAAGTAAATAAGCAAATGGTAGTACATCAGAATAAAAACCTTCGGCACAGCAAAGGAAACCATCAACACAATGGGAAGGAAACGCACGGAATGGGAGTAACTAAGGGGGGGATGCTGGAGAAAATGGGGGTGCCAGGCAGAAGGGATAAAGGGGAGAAAAGAATGGGACACCTGTAATAGCATAATGAATAAAATATACTTAAAAAAATAGAATACAAAAAAATTGTGATAACTATGCACATTATAACTATACAGATGTGTACTAGATTATCAGGGCAATCACTTCATAAGTTACATAAATGTCTAAGAATTATGCTGTACACCTGAAACTATAATAATGTATGTCAAATGTAATTTAAAACTTTTAATTACCAAAAATAAAAACAAAAATGGGCCCAAGATCTGGAAACATATTTTTCCAAAGACAACATACAAATGGCCAACAGATACACAGAAAGATGTTCAACATCTTTATCATCAGGAAAATGAAAATCAGAACCACAATGAGCTATCACCTCACATCTGTGAGAATGGTTATTATCAAAAAGACAAAAATAAAAAGTATTGGCAAGGATGTGGAGAAAAGGGAACCCTTGTACACTATTTTTGAAAATGTAAATTGATGCAGCCACTATGAAAAACGATACGGAGGTTCCTCAAAAAGCTACAGATAGTACAATTATATGATCCAGCAATTCTGCTTCTGGATATTCATCAAAAAATTATTCACAACAGCCAAGGTATGGAAATAAACTACGTCTATCCATGGATGAATGTATAAAGAAATTGTGAGATATACAGATAAACACACGCATATATTCAGCCTTAGAAAAGAATGAAATCTTGCTATTTGGGACAATATGAATGAACCTTAAGGTCATTATGCTAAGTGAAATAAAAGAGACAAAAAAGACAACTAGCCATTTGATCTCTCTTGCAGGTAGAATCTAAAAATCAAGACCAAAAGCTAAGTTCATTGATACCAAGAACAGATTGGTAGTTGCCAGAGGAAAGTGTGCTGGGGGGTAAAGAAAATATGTGAACTGATTCTTTTTCTTAGTTTAAATACATTGCTTAACAATAGAAAGAAAGGGCTACTGAGGGACCACCACAAATAAATGAGTAAGGGACTCTGCTTCAAGTCATGTCTTTGTGAAACTTCGGAAAACTTAGGGTAAAAAGATTTTAGAGCAGAAAGAGGTCGTTAAAAAGGAACACAAATGAGAACATCATTGGATTCCTCCCTTGCAACCACAGATGTCAGAAGATGATGGAACGATGCTTCCAAAATTCTGAGTAAAAAGATTTCCAACCTAGAATTCTATGACCAAACTATTTTTGTAAATGAAGGTAAAATAATGAGATTTTCTGAGGAGAGATCTTAAAGAGAAAGAAAGAAAGTACTTCCGATGAATCGTTTCAGGCAGTTAGTAAATCAAGAAAGAGGAAAATTTGGGGTCCAACCAACAGATGATGAAAGCCAATGCCAGGGCCACAGCTAAGCACTGGCCCAGAGAGCAATGAATCCTGATTGTACCAGGAAATCAAGAGCTCCAAGAGGGATGTCTTTAAAAAAAACACGAGAGACTATCTGAACGTCTTTAGGGGACATTTACAGTTGTATCAAGGAGCTTGGGGATAAATTAGTGATGTATAAATAAACTAAGTATTTGAGAGGAAAAAACAACTTTGCAATCAACTCTAGGAAAAAGCACGTCCTTAATATAGGAAAGGAAACCAATAGGTACTATCTAATATGGAGAAAAACAGAAACCAGCAGCATTAAAACATGATATGAAAATATAAAGATATGAATAAGATAAAATAGCTAATCACAGACCTAGGTAGGCCTAGGAGGAATGGAAAATCACCAGGTGGGGAAACTGTACCATGGGAAACTGAGCCTGGGAAACTGCCTGCCAACCCTACCCAGGACAAACACCTGCCTGGCTGACTGGGGTCTGGGGTCGCCTATCCAGCACAACAGGATACAGCTTTAACTTGAACCTGACAAGATGTATCAAGAACAATGGTCTGCAGAAACGGCACCCAGGAACCAGCTCTAGCCATTCAGACTCTGACACCCCAACGAGTTGCCGTTTTTGCGCTTAAAAACCCTGCCCTAAGAACAACCGATTGAGTCTTAACCTCCCTTGGTTGGCTCCCCAACCTCTCTTGGTTGGCTCCACTTCCCCTCCTATTCCCCTCTAATAAACCCTGCTCCTTAGCTCGCTGGTGTCTTGAGCGACTCCAACCTAACAGCTGAAAGACTGGAAAATAGTTGTCTATGGGGAGTAGCAATGGGTGGTATGAAAAGGTGCGACAAGAAACTGTTGTTATAAGTGCAGTAGTAGTATATGAGTTTTTTAACTGTGTTTATGCATTACTCACACCAAGACAGAAATTAAATTAAAATAAAACAAAAAATAAACAACATTAAATCCATTTCTTCTGCTACCTTCAATCTCTCTCCCCCTCCCGTAGGGTTTTTTTTTTTTCCCCTCAGCACATAAACATCCTTTCAAAGAAAATCCTAAATAACCTCTGACAGCTCTCACTAAGTTTACTTTCTTCCCATCACAGCCAGTCTTACTGGAAATTATTCTCAAGTCGGGTCCTCACTGTCATCACTCCTCAACCTGCTGCAATGGATTAAGCTGAACCACATAAAATAGCTGATCGTTTTTCCCATATAAAAACAGCAATTTCATATGGTTCACACTAATGGCTTACTGTCACCACCACCACCAAATTGGGAGTTTGTCACCTGAATGTCTCTTGCTGTCTGTTTCGTTTGCACCCTGGTGTCCAGCCACCTGCTCTACCTTAATTCAGGCACTCTTCACATCTCTCCGGATTAAGGCTTCAGGCTCCCAATTCCTGTTTCCCGCTGGTCCATGTTGGCATTGCCACCAGAATAATCTTTCTAGAACATTCACTATATCCCAATGCCATCAGAATCAAACATCAGCTCCTTCCTGGGGTCACGCACTAGTCACCAACTGCCTCTCCAGCTTCATCTCCCTCCTGTGTCAGCACCCTCCCCCCCGCTCGACCCCAAATCTTGTACTCTCTACCTGAGTCATATGAAGTAACTCACATGCAGAAATGTTCCATATATGGGATTATATGTAAATATGGAACCTCGATACACAATATATACAATTATGTATTTCTGATATTTGGCACCTTGAAGGCACCTGGTAAATATTTATGAAAGGAAAATTTAGTGTTTTCATAAATGACCCCAAAGGGAATCATGGATGAAAAAAATATAAACATTCAATTTCTTCTGAGAGCCAAGTGAATATTGAAAAGGTGGACTGTGTTTGCTTAAATATTCAAATACATACTGACAGGAAACTAAGAACTTACAAATTGCATTGGGAGGGGGAGAGAAGAGAAAGAATGGGAAACCGGCAATGGGAAAAGGTGGGCAAGAGATCAGTCTGAAAAAAAACAGATTCACCTCAATTTTGCAACACAACAAGTGAAGAAAATGTATAAACATTACAATTCATCTGTGTGCAGGAAACTGTTCCTCACTTTCCAAAAAGTGATCAACTAAGACCTTATGGTTAGCCTTAAAGAATATATGCATCGAGTATCAGTACTTCTATTTGCTTTCTGGGGAAGAAGTGCGTCATCAGGTTTTAAAAGCTGTCCAACCAGTTCTCGAGCTAGCATCCCATCCAACAAAAGTTTAATTAGGTTTCCAGTTTTGTTTAAACTGACAGCTGTGGTTCAAAAAGCCCCCAAGGTCAGCGGCAGAGTTTGCATCTGAAATGATCAAATTGCCCAAAGGAATTCTGTGGTTCTAACGTTGTTATTTTTTATTCTGATTTGCAAGGTATCTAGTTAATAGCTCTATGCTAAGAATATGGCTATTCAAATGCAAAATCATTTTGCAGTACCTCTGAATCAATGAAAAAAGAAAAGTAAAGAAAGCAGTTATTCCTCACCTATTCACTGGGCAGACATCCTGCAACCTCACGGATCTCTTAATGACAGGAGCAGGATGTAAACCAAAAAGGCCTTAGAGCAAGCAAAAGAGATGTCGGCAAAGGCCCCTCGGAGAGAGGAAGCTCGCACACTTTCCTACGGGAAAGCTGCTGAGGCCCTCCCTTTACAAACAGTATTACCAGGCGTATTAATCTAGTTTCGAAACCTAGGGCAGACTAGAAATAAGATATTAGAAAAAGAGCTGTGGAAGAGGACTACTTACAGTGTACTTCAATACTGACTACAACGGACCGTCAGCCTAGTGGGAAGGAGGAAACAAAAAATATGAAAAGAAAACAAAAGCAGTCAAAGCTCAGCTATTGTACATAGGGTGCAAGACAAACACTTCATTCACCCATTAAGCATCACCGTATCATAGCACAGTACAAGGATCTGACACCCAAAATGGTGCCCTCTTTGTCCTCAAGCAAATGATCAATTTAGCACCTCTGTGTGGACACACCCCCAAGCTGGGCAACACGAATGCAGGGAGGAACAAGTCATGTCTGCTTCTACACGGGGGGGGGGAGCATAACAGATTTTAGACAATGTTTCTACTGGAAAAGGAAGCACTGAAAAGGACATATCTGTCCTTAAAGGACAGAACCCACAATTACTAAGAAAATTCATACGGTATTTGTCTTTCACCGCCTGGCTTATTTCACTCAGCATAATGCTTTCCAGGTCCATGTATGCTGTTGCAAACAGTAGGAGCTCCTTCTTTCTTTCTGCTGCATAGAATTCCATTGTATAAATGTACCATAGTTTTGGGATGCATTCATTTACCGGTGGGCACCTAGGTTGCTTCCAATTCTTGGCTATTGTAAATTGTGCTGCTATGAATATTGGTGTGCATAGGTTCTTTTGGATTGGTGTTTTAGGGTTCTTAGGATATAATCCCAGCAGTGGTATTGCTGGGTCAAAAGGCAGATCCATTTTTAGTTTTCTGAGAAAAATTCCATACTGTTTTCCATAGTGGTTGTACCAGTCTGCAATCCCACCTTTAACAGGAAGCTAAACAACAAAACAAACAAGCAAGCAAAATATAACCAAAGATACTCAAATAGAGAACAGGCTGACAGTGACCAGAGGGGAGAGGGGAAGACATTTCAGGGGAAAAAAGGAAGATTTATAGAAACTAGTATAAAGGACACATGAACAACTAAGGGGGGTGGAAATGGGAGGGAGGTGGAGAGAACTGTGGGGGTGGGCTGGGATGGGAGTAAAAGACAGAAAACTGTACTTGAACAACAATTAAATACAATTTTTAAAAAAGAAAGAAAATTCAGCATCTAAAATGATTCATTTGTTACATAATGGCAGTTACAATGTATTTAAACATTTAGATAATTATGAATTGGGTTATAGAACCTAAAATGCATATGTGTTTCCAATAACTGTTAGAGAACAGATGGCATCAAAGAACAGAAGGGCGATGCTCGAGTCTGGGCTCTCTGCTCCACCACAGCTGCATGTGGCCTTGCAGATCAGCTACTTCTCTGAGACTCTCTCTTCACCTTTCAAATGAAGGGTCTGAAAAGATCATTTTGAGGTGTCCACTGATGTTCATTTCCCTCTAACCCACATACCCAATATTCTCCCTTTACCCAACTTGGCCATTCTTGCCCAAAACCTCAGGTAAGAGGTGCTATTGTATAACATAAAGTGAAAGCAAGAGTCTCTCTCTGGGTTTCAGGTTTCAAAAATCTGAGGAACTTATGTAACAGAAGAACATGGGATGATGACAACCAATTTGAGGGAAAACAAGATGAGTTTGTTTTGGTAGTATTTCCTCTCTCTGCAGCTAGAAAATGACTGAATTCCTGGGCCAGCCAAAGTTGACAGATAAAAACACAGATACTGCTGGGCCTCCGGGACAAGGGCTCATACCCAGCATCCCAGGGCTAAACCCAAAGGAAACAAGATCTGAGAACACTTCCTAGGGAGAAGCCCAGAAGCAGCAAGATTCCAGAGAAGACACGGTCATGGGGGAGTGTAGAGGCAGGTAAAGTCTGACACAGTCTCACAGCGCTCACGAGCCCCAGCATGGCCTGAGAACAGCAAAATGACTTCTGTATGCCCGAGAGTTGCAAACACAGATGGCAAAGCTGGGGAAACTGAAGGAGCTTCAGACATAGCAACAAGGGTCAACTCAGCAGAGACCTGTGTGGACTGACAATGGAGGACAGATCTGTCCAGTAAGTGGCGTCTGCTGCCTATCGCCAGGAGAAGTCCAAACATTCTACCCACTACTTCATGGTATTGGAGTTGCACTAACACACTGCACTGATGGAAAACAGTTACATAAAGCAGAGACAGAGCAAGATCAGCTTTAGTCATGGCCATCGGTCTGCCATGGGCTCCCCGCCAAAAGCCAATGCAAAACCACTGGCCTTCACACACCCATCTTGTGTGGCAGAACAAACGGACCTGTCCCCTCCCTGCAGGGAACAGATACTAATGTAGTGGGGCTGGTCAGGTGCCATAAGACATACACCCAACCAGAACCAAAAAAGCACACATTGAGTCTAAACAATAAAAGGCACTCCCACGCAAGGTCACAAGCCCAGACCAAGCTGTGAGGACTCTGTCCCTTGGGAATGAAGCGTTCCCAGGCCCCAGGCCATTCTTACATGATGAGTGGGGATTAGAAGACTGCATGCCTGGGACCCCCTTTCCCAACGGACCACCAGAATGACTGACTCATTATAAGTCAGAATGGCGCATGACCTTAAGGAACTCTGTACATATCCCAGTGATGGGGGATAAATCTCCAAATTGCCTAATACCAAATTTCTGTGGTCCTCACAGAATGGAAACTTCATATTAAGACTAAATTGATGATGATGTGCCTTGGTATGTTCCACACCATCACTGAGCTACCCAAGATTAAAGATAAGGAGTAAATCTTAGAAGTAGTAAGAGGAAAGGAGAGAGTTACCTACAAAGGAGTGCCCATAAGGCTACCAGCTGATTCCTCAAAAGAAACCTTGCAGGCAAGAAGGGCTAGAAAGAAGTACTTGAAGTTATGAAAGGCAAGGACCTACATCCAAGATTACTCTACCCAGCAAAGCTATCACTTATATAGGAAGGGCAGATAAAGTGCTTCCCAGATAAGGTCAAGTTAAAGGAGCTCATCATCACCCAGCCCTTGTTACACAAAAAGTTAAAGGGACTTATGTAAGAAAAGGAAGATCAAAAATATGAACAGTAAAATGACAACAAACTCACAACTATCAACAAATGAACGTAAAAGAAAAGAAAAACAATGAAAACAAAAACTAAGCAAACAACCAGAACAGGAACAGAATCAGAGAAGTGGACATCACACAGAGGGAGTTCAGTGGGGAGGGGGAAGGGAGGAATAGGGGGAGAAAGATACAGGGAAGAAGCAGCATAATTTGTAGGCATAAAATAGATGGGGAGAGATAAAAAATGATAGGAAACAGAGAACTCAAATAACTCGTATGTACAACCCATGGATGTGAAGTAAGGGGGGAGGGGAATGCTGAGGGGCTGGGAGAACAGGGGTGAAGGGAGGGTAAAGGGGGGAAAATTGGGAAAACTTAATAGCATAATCAATAAAAAATACTTTTAATTAAAAGACTAAGTTGAGCTCTAGAGAAATAAATATATTTCTTGCACATGTGTCTAGAGACCGAGGTCTGTCCCCACCGCAGACTGAGACAGACTTCACAGCCAAAATCGAAATACCAGCCGCAGGGTGAGAAGAAATGATTGTGACTGGCTTCATGCCAATAAATGTGGGCAAAGTTAGATTAAAAAGTTACTTTCTAGAAATTCATATAACAAAACTGATGGGGGGAGAGAACTGCAAGGGAATTGAAAGCCTGAATAAATTAATAATCATTAAAGAAACTGAGATGATTTGTAAAAATCTCTTTACCCAAGACACCAGCCCAGACAATATTATAGGTGAAAATAACCAAACTTTCAAGAAACAAACAATCCCTCACTACACAAACCATTTCTAGAGAATAGAAAAAAATAGGAAACCCCAGCTTATACAGCTGGTACAACTTTGACACCAAAAATGGATATAAACAGTTCAGGAAAAGATGTGCACACCAACCTCATGTATGAACAGAAATGCAAAACCCTAACAGAAATCCCCACTGTGTGAAAACATACTGTAACAAAACCAAGAAGGTTTTTTCCCAGAACACAAAGATAATTCCAACGGGTTAATATATCATAACAACAGATTAAGGAGAAAAAGTATGGTTATCTCAATGGAAGCAGAAAAAAATTCAACACTTGTTCATAATGAAAATTATTAGCAAACTGAGAAAGGAAGTGACCCTAACAAAGAATATCAATCAAAAAGCTACAATAAATGTCATACTTAGTGTGACACTAAGTTTTTGTTTTTTAAAGTCAGGAATAAAGCAGGGGTGCTCATTACCACCACTTTCACTAAACATCAATTTTATTAAACAGGAAATTCTGCAGGTAAACTATTAAAATAAATGTGAGAGTTCAGAGATGCTATGAGATACATGATCAGCATATAAAAACCAGTGTGGTAATAAACTGTAAATAGAAAAGAAATCCCATTCACAGGGATGATCAATAAAAGCTTTAAGATGGGGAGTGTGTGTGTGTGTAGTTAAATGTTATATATATAATGTTCTTGTTAAACCTTACAGTCCTCATCTTACTTGACTTTGCAGAATTTGACAGTTATTGAATCCTTCTGGAAATACTTTCTTCCCTTGAATTCCAAGACGCCACACACATTCTCCTGGTTTTCCTTCTACACCTGTCTCTCCTCCGTTTCTTTTCATCATTCTACCTACTGTCTGCCTCTCAACAATGGCATGCCCACAGGCTTTAGTCCACCTACATTCTGCTCCTCAGCCATCTCGTCCAGTTTGATTATTTCAAATACCTTCTCCAAAGATTCCCAATTTTTCTATCCCTAACCTCCCCCCAAACCCTAGAATTGTAACTAACTGCCTACTAGACATGTCTACTTGGAAGTATATTGGGCACCTCAAACTTAACATGTCGTAAAATAGCCCCACAACCTGGCTTACCTTTGGTCTTCAAAATCTCAGGGAAACAAATTCTGTTCTACCAGTGAGCTTCACCCATCAAAAACCATGGAGTCATCCTTGACCCTTCTCTCTCCACACATTCAACCTACAAGCAAACTTCAAAGTTTATGCTAAATCGGACCCTTCCTCACCTCCTTTCCACCACGATCACCATTCTTGGCCCAAGCTACCATCTCTCTCACTGGATTACTGCCATGAAGTACCTAACTGGTCTTCCCTCCTCCCCCACTCCTCCCTGTATATGCTACTGTCCACAGAGTAGTCAGATGATCATTTTAAAACAAGGTCAGATCATGCATGTCATGCCTCTGCTCAAAACCTTCCAATGTTCTCCAACATCACTAGGAATGAAATCCAAAATTCCTACCATGACTTCCAAGACTACACCTCAGTGGTCAGCAGAGAGGATACAAATCCCTGGGGAGGACTTATAAATTGCCCGAGGCGTGGGCGGGGGGTTGGTTATCACAGTGGGAAACTGCTACTGGCATGCAGTGGGCAAGGAGAGACCACAGATACGCTAGGCGACCTGCAGTCACCGGATAGCCCCACAAAACAAAGAACTATCTCACATCCTGCCTAAATTTCAAATGTCTGCATTCGAAATTGGCTGAAAACACATTTTAGAACTCTCTGAGACAGAATCTAATTTCATATTTTACATGTAAACATATAATATTATCCTGATTTAGCCCACACTATATTTTCCAGGAATGCAACTGCTGTGTCAACTGCAGGAAGACTGTACTTCGTTTCCTTGGGACTTTTCCCAGCAGTTTCCGGCCATATTAGAACAACCCAGCAGAGGCAGCTCTGCTACCTGTAGCTTATTCACCAGAGCAACCCAGTTTTGCTCTGCACGGGTAGCACATAAATATATACAGAGAACACATGAAGTTCATTCTGTAACTTAGAACCAAAAACAATGAACTTAGCAGAAACATGTGAAATACGGGAATAATGAATACTTCATTAATTTTTAAAATTTAAATATATGTTATTGCCAATCAATATTATTTTAAAATACTTTGAGCAAAATGACATTTTTGTCATGAAAATTACACATGGAAGTCATTTAATTTTGAACAACGTATTGTTTTTGTCTCACTTTCAGCCTGTGCACAGAGGTCCATTCTCTCTTTTCTTGCACAGCCCTCTTCTCCCCACTTCATCACGCAGTCGCATCATCTGTTGAAAGACATGGCTTCCCAGGTCTTTTTAAGTTCCAGAGACTGTACGTGTCCTGACATACGCTGAAATTTCAAGTTGCAAAATACGGGTTGTTTTTTTTTAATATACACTTTTACTTTGTCCCATGCCACAACAGGGATTTACTCTGAAACGATACTCTGAAGTATCGTTTCTAGTAACCATACTATTCTCTCTATTCTATTTCAGAAGTCTTTAACTGGTTGTAGCACACATCTCTACCTCACCTCAGTTTAGTTCCCATTTTTTTCTGATATACATGTACATCCAGTCTCTATCATGTATTCCTGGAATGTATTTTAGAGCCACCTGCACTGCTTTTTCATTTTCCAGTCATTCTTATAAGTTATAGCTGCTTAACTATAAGCAGCTATAAACACATTTATTGCCTATCCAAAACACATTTATTGTCAGTAGATAAAAGCAGTTAACAACTTACTAATAATTATAAGTTACTCTCATTTTTCCTTTCTATTACAAATAGAGCACTATTTTAATTTTTGACATTGCATGGGTAGGTAGATGATAATTATCTCCTCATTTTATTTCAGGATACTGTGTGCAAAGTATTCTACATGCAATACGAGGGGAGGGCTGGGTCTGGCAGCACTGAGAACCACTGCCCTGGCTGATCAGGCTCTCTAACTGTATGTCCTACCACCCCCTGCAGCCAGAGTGCCCACCTTGCTATTCCTCAAACGCAGTAGGAACGTTCCTGTCTTGCAGGTTAGCAGCCTTTCTTCCCTCTACCTAGAATTACTGGTATCTTCCCCCGTACATGATGCAGAGCTTGCTCCACTACCTCCTTCAAACCTCTGATCAAAGCCACATTCTTACAGTCCTTTCCTGACCCCTGATTTACATCTCTCTCCACCTTCTCATGCTTTATCTCTCTCATCCTGCATGACTCTTTTCCATGTCACTTATTCCTACCTGAGAGACATTTCTGATTTGTTTACTTTCTGCTTCCTCTCTCCAGAATGTAAGCCCCAAGAAAGCAGGGACCTCATTTGTTCATTGCTGTTTCCCAGTGTTTTGTATAGTGCAAGACATAGTAGGCACCTCACAAAACTGAACAGACACCTTACACCTGTCAGAATGGATATTATCAAAGAGTCAACAAATAACGAGTGTTGGGCCCTGGCTGGTGTGGCTCAGTGGATTGAGTGCCAGCCTGCAAACCAAAGGACCACCAGCTTGATTCCCAGTCAGGGCACATGCCTGGGTTGCAGATGGAGGCACAGGAGAGGCAACCACACATTGATGTTTCTCTCCCTCTCTTTCTCCCTCCCTTCTCCTCTCTCCCTCCCTTCTCCTCTCTCTAAAAATAAATAAGTAAATCATTGGGGGAAAAAACAAGTGTTGGTGAGGCTATGAAGAAAAAGAAATCCTGATATGATGTTGGGTGAGAATGGAAATTGTTACAGCTATTATGGAAAACAGTGTAGAGGTTCCTCAAAAATTAAAAAGAGAACTACCATATGACTAAGCAATTCTACTTCTGGGTATTTATCTGAATAAAATGAAAACACTAATTCAAAAAGACATATACACCCCTATGTGCATTATATAATTATTTACAATAGCCAAGATATAAAAGCAACCTCTTTATCGATAGATGAATGAATATATGGATGTTACACACGTGCACACACACACACACACACACACACTGGAATATTACTCAGACATAAAAAAGAATGAAATCTTGCCATTTGCAACAACATGGATGGACCTGGAGGTTATCATGCTGAGGAAAATAAGATAAAGACAAATGCTGCATGATTTCACTTCTGTGTGGATTCTAAACCAACCAACCAAGCCAAACAAAAACAGACTCATATATATGATAACAAACTGAGGGTTACAGAGGGAAGGGAGTGGGGGATGAGTGAGAAGGAGAAGTAAGTCAATAATATTAGACAACTTTGCATGGTAACAGATGGTTACTAGACTTATGTGCTGATCACATCATAAGGTATATAAATGTCAAGACACTATGTTGTACACCTGAAATTAACATATTGTATGCCAACCACATTTTAACTTTTTTTTAAAAACTGAAGGATAGATGAATGTCTTAAAGGCCAAAGAGTGTGCTGGTAGGCACCTGAATCTAGTAAGTAGCTGGGTCCAGGTCCCCTGTTCCCAATAGAGACAATGCTGTCATGCTATTAAATGTCTGAGATATTGAACACGTCCTGATATTTCATTTGAAGAAAGGTTTCCACAACTGGAAAGTACTGGAAAGCCACTGGCCTTTCAAACTAGCAGATTCAAAAACAGTCATGCACAGTGCTGGTGAGGGAAACAAACTGGTACTCACTATTTGTGGGAATACAGGAAGGTCAACTTTACTAGAAGGCAATGTGAAGCATGTACTGAGAACCTTTAAAAATGCATGTTTAAAGTATATTCAACATGTGTTTTACTTAAGATCATTTTATTCTCACAATATTATAAAGTCAGTATTACTGACTGTACTCCACAGATGAGAATACTGAGGCCACAATGATTTTAAATAACAAACAAATTACAAATCAAGGGTCCCTTTCTACATCATTAAACTGCAAATGCAGGGCTTTCTCTACCATTTGCCAGTGTCTGCCAGTTCTCTTGTTGTGACACCTAACTTCTTAACACTAACATTGTGTCATGAAACACTGTTTAATTCTCAGTGCCTAGTACAACGCTAAACTTTGTAGGTGCTTGATAAACCTTTGTTGGAAGAGGGAGTAACTCTCTGAGCCACAAAAGTCTCCATAGAAGGTACACAACCTACAGAGACCATGACAAAAACTGCCCCAATATCTCTTCTACCCTCTTCCATAATAACAGAATGTGAACCTTGGTACACAGTTGCCCAGAAGACTGACTTCACTTTTTTCTCTTTTGTAGCTAGATGTGGTCAAGTTTTGGCTAATAAAATATAAGCAGAAATGGTAGGCAACTTCATAGTTTTCTTGTTTAAAACCTTCCTGCTGGCTGGAATGAAGATGTGATGGTCAAAGCATCCATACTGGACCTCGAGATGACCTTTGTAAAGAGGCTCACAGTCAATGAAGCAAGAAAACAGCAGGATACTGGATCCCTAACTCGTAAAATACTGTGTCAGTCCTACTACATTCCTGTTTACATGACCTTGTACAAAAAAGAAATAAACTTGCTTCTTGTATAAGTCACTAATATTTGGGATTTTCTGATTATCGGCACCCATTAGCTTCCCAGGACTAGTTCTATTGGGACTGCCACTTACTCCTATTTCCTTGTTACTTGATACTTGGCTAAACTGATTTGGCATTGTACTTGTGACAGCCTATATGAATTATGCATTCCACTTAGCATTTTCAAAGATTCCACTGTAAATGGATATTGAACAAGCTTTTTCACTTAACCCTAAAAAGCAGTAGAACGGAGTCATGCATAAAAAACCATAATTCAGTGAACAGTTTAATAATCACTTTCCAGAGTCATAACTGAGTGCCAAAGACTGTACAGCCAGGCAGGTCTCAACAGTATAATGAAATCAGAACAATGAAAAGTGTCTCAGCTGTCACAATCTTTCATTTCTTCAGAACCCTATTGCCAATGATTAAGAGATGAAGAGCTTGAGACTAGAAATGTTCTTCAGGGGAAATCTAGCTGAAATGATGAGGTCTGGCTTTATTATAATCTCCTCCTGTGTGCCTAATAAATGTAGAGTAAGCCAAGCAAAGGACAGGAATTTTATTTACTATATTATCTGTGAGATCTAAGGAGAAGACAGACTACCAATTTAAAAGGTGGGACAAGGGGGTAAAGGATGGAGGAGATTTTACTTATCAAAGCTGGTCAAATCTGATGACCAGCATGACGAGTCACAGTTAAACATGTGATCACAGCCATCCTATAGCTTTGCTTAGATAATGTCTAAAGCAATAGCTCTCCCTCCTGGCTTCTGGGAATTCCTGATAAGGCCACTGACCCAATGCTCCATCCTCTCAAATCGAGGGATCTCAACAACACCCAATCCACCACAGAGAATAATATTTCAAGTATGTCAAAAGTAGATCGTCTTCCCCGAAAGAATGGAGACTCATAATCTACACCAACTGGGCTAAAAAAAAAAAGTACTTGTGGGCATTTTTAATTTGGGAATGGTTCAAAGATTAGAAAATAACACAAAGCTAGTAAGATGAAGTACCACTGGGATGGTCTGTTACTCTGCCTTTATTTTACATGAAAGATGGCTGATAATGGAGATTTTATCTTCTATTCATACTGACAGCAACATAAGTTGGCAGATCCATGGCACTTACCTGAATGCACTAGTTAGTGATCATAAAACCAGGAACTTCCGTCATCACTCGCTGTGATTTGTCTCACTTGTGCCCTTTGACGTTATGACACAATACAACATCTTCTGCGCCCAGCCTGAGTCCCATCCCACACCCCCTTCTCTACAACCATCAAAGGGCTCTGTGAGCAGCAAGTCCTGGCTTTGTGCGGACCTTCTCCAGGCATCCGTGAGCTTGGCTCGGAAGTCAGCAGCAAGAGGCTACAGGTGGCCATCCCCGCAGAGGAGATGGTCCTCACACTATCGCAGAGTCAGCACAGAGATTTGAGAGGAGAGACGTCACAGTGAGAAATAATTCTGGATACCTAGAGTCTAGGTCTCAAGACAGTGAAGGGGAAGAGAAGGGAAGGTGGAGGCAAAGAGAAAGAAGTGCCATCAACACGATGTAAGAAGAATACAAATAATTCTGGCCTGGCTGTCTGAAGAACTAGACAGGTTCTGGTCCCAACTATCTAATTAGTTGTATGGCCTTGCAGAACTCATATTCTCTCACAGGGTCTCAGTTTTCTTATCCTTAATACAAAGTCACTTAGGTTACCTTCCAGCTCCAGACACTATTTTAATGAAAAATGAAGGTAAAAGAACACTATGGAAAAATTTATCACCAGGACTCCAAAAATTCTTTTCCATATAATAGGAAACCAAAGTAAAACATAAGTTATATTAAATGAAAATGTATTATTTTTACTTTTAATGCAATGGGCTAGGAATTTAACTTTTTCCTACTATGCATGAAGAAAAGTGCATAAAGATAATAAATATGGCTAAATATATTTTGCCAAGCCATCCTTCTCCACTATGGTGAGACCAAGGTTTAGCACACTTTGCAGTGAATGAAGGAAATCAGGTACTTGTAAAAATACATTTCCCCCAAAGTGAATATATATCAAGCACAACTCAATAATGTGCTGCACAGCCTATCAGGCTGCTTTTGTTTGGGATGAGAGATGCTTCAATATGACTGTGGTTGGCTAGTTCCCAAGATTTTATTTCCCTGTCAAAATTCTTTATTAAAATCCATCCTTATTAAAACCCACATGTTTACTTATTATTCTTTAAAACTAAGCATGGTTAAAAAAAACACAGCTGCCTAGCTCTAGGCTATTTATGCTAAAGAATGATGGTACTTAAGTCACAACTAAATACTGTTTCAATAAAAAAAAACATGTTTCCCATTTACAAAAAGTAGACAATGTGTAACCTAACAGGATATTTACCTGGTTCAATCTGCTGTAAAGACAGCCATATTGTTCTAAGCCCTGATATCAATATTACATTTTTTAAAAACTTAAATTGTATAAACTTTTTAGGTTATACAAACTTTCCTTTTGTTTTACACAAAGTGAATGAAAATTATGATCTGAAAATATCACAAAATTATCTTTAAAGCAGACAAAAACTCTACAATTAAGATGGCAATTAGTGCTGGGTTTTAAATAAGAAGCTTATCACCTAGTGCCCGTCTCAGCTTTCCCTGAAAAAGACTCTAAGCTCTAGAACCAGTCCTTAAAATTTAAAAGCATCAATAAGGTCTACATTATAAAATCAAAATGAAAACTGAGTTACGTATTCGAATAACAATCCACAAAGGGAAATGCTTTTATCCTAAATACTCAAATAACTGAAATAGCCAGAAAAAGCAATTATTTCACCAAAATTTAAAAATTCTTCTCTTCATTTCATATGTGCTTAAACCCTGATATATATGAAAATGGATCACTTTCATAATTCAAATGCATTTGCCTTTTATGATCAATTAAGGGACTTTATTATATAAATGGGCAAAGGGGAAAATCATTTCTCGTCAGCATGTAATAAGTCAGAAAAAAATACGCTTGGATTTTACAATAAACTAACATTTTATTGTTCAATTAACTCTATTTCAATCTTGAAAGAAAAAACTCATGGAATAAGTTTATTTTGAAGAAACGACTTCTAGCTTCTTTCAAAATCATTACTACAATCAACTGGCATAAGGAATATACATTTTTTCTTTAAAAACAAATATAAATATTTTATTTTTCATGTTTAAAAATGAATGAAGAGTCTTCCGGTCAAGATGGCAGCATCAGCAGACATGGCTCGCCTCTGTGCACAACCAAACCAAAATTACAGCTATAATATAGAACAACCATCACTCAAAACCATCAGAAATCAAGTTGAATGGAAGTCTGATAACTACAAAATTAAAGAAACCACATCCATCCAGACTGGCAGGAGGGGTGCAGACACAGAATGGGCTGGTTCCTCACTCACGTGTGGTGGATATAAATTAAGGAGGGATATCTTGGGAGCAAGGAGTCAAACCCCACACCAGGCCCCCAACCCAGGGTTCCAGTGCCAGGAAGATTAGTCCCCACAACTGCTGACTACAAACACCAGCAGGGATTGAACTGGGGGAAAAAACTGTTGGGAGTCCCCAGCAGTTCCTCTTAAAGAACCCACACACAGATTCACCTATTTATACTCACTCCATCTGAGCTCCAGCACTGGGATTGTAGCTTGAAAGACACCAGTCACATACAGGGAGAAACTAAAGAGTCTGGCTAAAGGTGAGCTGAGGCCATTGTCCCTTTTCTAAACCCTCCACCCACAGAGTCAACAAGCTGGTGCCATATCTGGGACTCCATCAACCTGGCTAACACTGTTCACCTGGCCCTGGACATCCCCAGACTCTGTCTCACCCAACTTTTGGGCCCACCCAAACTGCTTTTCAATATGAATGGCTGGTCTTGACTCATGCTTCACAAGTTCCTAAATCCTCTCAAACACGCAACAGCTGACCTCAGTGAGTCCCAGGCCTGGCACTAGCAGCAGCCAGCCTAGATTCACAGCTTGGCTTCGCCTGGCAATGTCTAAATTCAGTAGCAACCAGTCTCAGATTGCTTTATAGCTCAGGTAGGGCAGCCCCAGGCAAAACACAGGTAGAAACTGACCTTGGCCTCCACCACCCAAGGAAGCCCCAGGGCCAGCACACCCAGTGGACAGCTATAGACCACAGTGGAGCACTGCCACCCTGATCCTCCACA